>NC_136067.1:472811419-474011419 GCF_964261635.1 Lissotriton helveticus | reverse complement strand
AGCTTTTGGCCCGAGGCTTGGCGGGCATCTTTGCAAACTACCAAACCCAAACAGTTCTGAGAACTAGACACCCGGGGGAGTCCAGGGAGGTATGGCATGCGTGGGTCCCCCAATGTTTTCCTACCCAGAAACCTCTGCAAACCTTAAATTTTGGTCAAAAAACCCACTTTTCCGTACTTTTTTGGGTGGGATCTCGCTGCCGGCACAAATGTCCTACCACCCAGCGTTTCCCTTGTTCTCCCGAGTAAAATGATACCTCACTTGTGTGGGTGGGCCCAAGGCATGTGACTTAGGCTGGGGGGCTTAATTTGTAAAACTTAAATACTACTAAATACTACTTTTTTCAAAATTCATTTTTGGCGTGTTCAGCTTTGGGGCACCCACACAAGTGAGGTATCCTTTTACTCGGGAGAACAAGGGGAATGCTGGGTGCTAGGACATTTTTGCCGGCACGCGATCCCACGCCAAAAAGTTTTGAAAAGTGCCATTTTTACCTAATTTTAAGGTTTGCAAGGAGTTCTGGGTAGGAAAACATTGGGGGACCCACGCATGCCATACCTCCCTGGACTCTCCCGGGTGTCTAGTTTTCAGAACTGTTTGGGTTTGCTACTTTCCAAAGAATACCACCCAGCCCCGGGCCAAAAACTCAGGTGCCCCCCCCCAAAAAATCAAAGTTATATTGCTTCAGGGTATTTTGAATTCACCACCGTACGATTTGGACCTTTTCCTGTTGCAGCCACTATGGCTACCCACGCAAGTGAGGTACCGTTTTTATCGGGAGACCGGGGGGCACGCTGGGTGGGAGGTAATTTGTGTGAGCTCAGTGATGCCACGCTTTCCCACACTAAAACGTGTGAAAAAATTGATTTTTTCCAGCTAAAAATGAGGTTTGCAAGGGATTCTGGGTAAAGGAACGTTGGAAGATCCACGCAAGCCATACCTCCTTGGAAGCCCCCGGGTGTCTACTTTTCAGAAATGTGTGGGTTTGGTAGGTTTCCATAGATGGCTGTCTCGCACGGGGCCAGAAACCCAGATAACCTCTCTTGCAAAAGCTGGTGAATTTGACAATGGTGACAATGTCAAGTCCACTAGCTTTTGCAAGAGGGGTTACCTGGGTTTTTGGCCCCGTGCCAGACAGCCATCTAGGGAAACCTACTAAACCCACACATTTCTGAAAAGTAGACACCCGGGGGCTTCAAAAGAGGTATGGCTTGCGTGGATCCTTCAACGTTCCTTTACCCAGAATCCCTTGCAAACCTCATTTTTAGCTGGAAAAAATCAATGTTTTCACACGTTTTAGTGTGGGAAAGCGTGGCATCACTGGGCTCACACAAATTTCCTCCCACCCAGCGTTCCCCAAGGTCTCCCGATAAAAATGGTACCTCACTTGCGTGGGTAGGCATAGTGGCTGCTTTAGGAAAAGGCCCAATTCTTACTGTGGAGACGAAAAATTTCCTTTAGCCAAACAATCTTATTTTTTGAGGGGGTCACCTGAGCTTTTGGCCCGGGGCTTGGCGAGCATCTTTGCAAACTACCAAACCCAAACAGTTCTGAGAACTAGACACCCGGGGGAGTCCAGGGAGGTATGGCATGCGTGGGTCCCCCAATGTTTCCCTACCCAGAAACCCCTGCAAACCTTAAATTTTGGTCAAAAACCCCACTTTTCCGTACTTTTTTGGGTGGGATCTCGCTGCCGGCACAAATGTCCTACCACCCAGCGTTTCCCTTGTTCTCCCGAGTAAAATGATACCTCACTTGTGTGGGTGGGCCCAAGGCATGTGACTCAGGCTGGGGGGCTTAATTTGTAAAACTTAAATACTTCTAAATACTACTTTTTTCAAAATTCATTTTTGGCGTGTTCTGCTTTGGGGCACCCACACAAGTGAAGTATCCTTTTACTCGGGAGAACAAGGGGAACGCTGGGTGGTAGGACATTTTTGCCGGCACGGCGATCCCTTGCCAAAAAGTTTGGAAAAGTGCTATTTTTACCTAATTTTAAGGTTTGCAAGGAGTTCTGGGTAGGAAAACATTGGGGGACCCACGCATGCCATACCTCCCTGGACTTCCCTGGGTGTCTAGTTTTCAGAACTGTTTGGGTTTTCTACTTTGCAAAGAATACCACCGAGCCCCGGGCCACAAACTCAGATGCCCCCCCCCCAAAATCAAGGTAGTTTTGCAATAGGGTAATGTAAATTCACCACCATACGATTTGAACCGTTTCCTGTTGCAGCCACTATGTCTATCCACGCAAGTGAGGTACCATTTTTTTCAGGAGACCTAGGGGAATGCTGGGTGGGTGGAATTTTGTGGATCCACGCAGATTCCAGAACTTTCCACCACAGAAATGTGACGAAAATGTGTTTTTTTGGTCAAATTTTTCGGCTTCCAAGGGATTCTGGGTAACAGAACCTGGTGGGAGGCAGTGGAGTCACCCCATCCTGAATTCCCCTGGGTGTCTAGTTTTCAAAAATGTATAGGTTTGCTAGGTTTCCCTAGGTGCTGGCAGAGCTACGGCGCAAAAACAAAAGGTAGTCTTTTTGTCCAAAACGTGCTAAATTTAACTGGGAAATTGAGGTGCGACCATGCTGCGTTTTGCGCTGTTTCATGTCGCAGCCACTATGCCTACCCACGCAAGTGGGGTACCATTTTTTCAGGAGAGCTGGGGGCACGCTGGGTGGGTGGGAATTTGTTGATCCACACAGATTCCAGAACTTTCCACCACAGAAATGTGAGGAAAATGTGTTTTTTTGTCCAATGTTTATGTTTGCAAGGGATTCTGGGTAACAAAACCTGGGGGTAGGCAGACGAGTCACCCCATCCTAAATTCCCCTGGGTGTCTAGTATTTAAAAATGTATAGGTTTGCTAGGTTTCCCTAGGTGCTGGTAGAGCTACGGCGCAAAAACAAAAGGTAGTCTTTTTGTCCAAAATGTGCTAAATTTCACTGGGAAATTGAGGTGCGACCATGTTGCGTATCGCGCTGTTTCATGTCACAGCCACTATGCCTACCCACGCAGGTGAGGTACCATTCTTTTCGGGAGACCTGGGGGCAGGCTGGGTGGGTGGAAATTTGTTGATCCACGCAGATTCCAGAACTTTCCACCACAGAAATGTGAGGAAAATGTGTTTTATTGGTCAAATGTTTATGTTTGCAAGGGATTCTGGGTAACAAAACCTGGGGTAGGCAGACGAGTCACCCCATCCTAAATTCCCCTGGGTGTCTAGTTTTCAAAAATGTATAGGTTTGCTAGGTTTCCCTAGGTGCTGGCAGAGCTACGGCGCAAAAACAAAAGGTAGTCTTTTTGTCCAAAACGTGCTAAATTTCACTGGGAAATTGAGGTGCAACCATGTTGCGTATTGCGCTGTTTCATGTCGCAGCCACTATGCCTACCCTCGCAAGTGAGGTACCATTTTTTTCGGGAGACCTGGGGGCACGCTGGGTGGGTGGAAATTTGTTGATCCACGCAGATTCCAGAACTTTCCACCAAAGAAATGTGAGGAAAATGTGTTTTTTTGGTCACATTTTTATGTTTGCAAGGGATTCTGGGTAACAAAACCTGGGGGTAGGCAGACGAGTCACCCCATCCTGAATTTCCCTGGGTGTCTAGTTTTCAAAAAAGTATAGGTTTGCTAGGTTTCCCTAGGTGCTGGCAGAGCTACGGTGCAAAAACAAAAGGTAGTCTTTTTGTCCAAAACGTGCTAAATTTCATTGGGAAATTGAGGTGCGACCATGCTGCGTTTTGCGCTGTTTCATGTCGCAGCCACTATGCCTACCCATGCAAGTGAGGTACCATTGTTTTTGGGAGACCTGGGGGCACGCTGGGTGGGTGGAAATTTGTTGATCCACGCAGATTCCAGAACTTTCCACCACAGAAATGTGAGGAAAATGTGTTTTTTTTGTCAAAGTTTTATGTTTGCAAGGGATTCTAGGTAACAAAACCTGGGGGTAGGCAGACGAGTCACCCCATCCTGAATTCCCCTGGTTGTCTAGTTTTCAAAAATGTATAGGTTTGCTAGGTTTCCCTAGGTGCTGGCAGAGCTACGGCGCAAAAACAAAAGGTAGTCTTTTTGTCCAAAACGTGCTAAATTTCACTGGGATATTGAGGTGCGACCATGCTGCGTTTTGCGCTGTTTCATGTCGCAGCCACTATGCCTACCCACGCAAGTGAGGTACCATTTTTTTCGGGAGACCTGGGGGCATGCTGGGTGGGTGGAAATTTGTTGATCCACGCAGATTCCAGAACTTTCCACCACAGAAATGTGAGGAAAATGTGTTTTTTTGGTCAAATTTTTATGTTTGCAAGGGATTCTGGGTAACAAAACCTAGGGGTAGGCAGACGAGTCACCCGATCCTGAATTTCCCTGGGTGTCTAGTTTTCAAAAATGTATAAGTTTCCTAGGTTTCCCTAGGTGCTGGCAGAGCTACGGCGCAAAAACAAAAGGTAGTCTTTTTGTCCAAAACGTGGTAAATTTCACTGGGAAATTGAGGTGCGACCATGTTGCGTTTTGCGCTGTTTCGTGTAGCAGCCACTATGCCTACCCACGCAGGTGAGGTACCGTTTTTATCGGGAGACCTGGGGGAACGATGGGTGGGTGGAAATTTGTTGATCCACGCAGATTCCAGAACTTTCCACCACAGAAATGTGAGGAAAATGTGTTTTTTTTGTCAAATTCTTAGCTTTGCAAGGGATTCTGGGTAACAAAACCTGGTGAGAGGCAGTCGAGTCACCCCATCCTGAATTCCCCTGGGTGTCTACTTTTCAAAAATATATAGGTTTGCTAGGTTTCCCTAGGTGCCGGCTGAGCTAGGGCTCAAAAACAAAAGGTAGTCTCTTTGTCCAAAGAGCGCAAGATTTCACTGGGAAATTGAGGTGCGACCACGTTGCATTTTGTGCCGTTTCCTGTCGTAGGCACAAGGCCGACCCATGCAAGTGAGGTACCGTTTTTATTGGGAGACCTGGGGGAACGCTGGGTGGGTGGAAATTTGTTGATCCACGCAGATTCCAGAACTTTCCACCACAGAAATGTGAGGAAAATGTGTTTTTTTGGTCAAAATCTTAGATTTGCAAGGAATTCTGGGTAACAAAACCTGGTGGTAGGCAGTCGAGTCACCTCATCCTGAATTTCCCTGGGTGTCTACTTTTCAAAAATGTATAGGTTTGCTAGGTTTCCCTAGGTGCCGGCAGAGCTAGGGTGCAAAAACTACAGGTAGGCACTTTGCCAAAAAAGGGTCAATTTGTAACTGCAAAATTTAGGTGTGACCACGTTGCATTTTGCGCCGTTTCCTGTTGCAGGCACAAGGCGGACCCACACAAGTGAGGTACCATTTTTATCCGGACACTTGGGGTAATTCAGATTTGTAAATCAACTGTTATTACCAATTGAGCTTTCATGCATTTCTCCCTTTCAATGAAAGACATTGTGTAAAAAAATAATCTTTTTGAAAAATGACCAATAATTCTCATGCTAGTATGAGTATTCCCAATTTTGAAAATGTGCAATTATATACTGTTTCTGAACTCTATAATTTGTACCCAATTCAGAAATACATAGGTGTCTTTCATACAGATTATTCCATGTATACATATCCAAGACAAAGTGCTCTATACCCAGTAAATGAAAAAATACCATTGCAAGTTGCTGCTCAGTTTTTGGATCTGGGTTCGTCGGGTTCTTGGTGAAACTACAAGTCCTATATATCCCCACAACCAGGAAGGTCTAACGGATGTAACGGTATATTGCTTTCCAAGAGCTGTCAAAATTTTCAATTATTCCAATATCTAACTGTTAGTTTCTATAACGAAACCTTCATGGATTTAGACAAATGACCCCTTTCTGAATTCAAAATTTTGTCTACTTTTCGAAAATGTAAAGCTTTCCAGTATCCATATTTGCTTTCAGAATCATTTCTACCATTAACTGGAAGGAGGTGGAAAGCTCTAAAAATAGCAAAAATAGGCTATGTCCCAGGAAAATGCCAAAACTGAGTGAAAAATGTCGGTTCTCTGACAAATGACTGTCATTCCCTAAAAGCTGAGAAAATGGAGATCGCAGCCCCACAAACCCTTTTTTGATACCATTTTCAGGGAAAAACCCAGAGGCTTTCATTTGCAGCCCGTTTTTCCCATTTTTCTGAAAAAAACAAAAAAATCACTATATTTTGGTTAATTTCTGGGACCCCTCCAAGGGAATCCACAAACCCTGGGCGCCTATAGAATCCACATGATGTTGGAAGAAAAGGACGCAAATTTGGCGTGGATACCTTATGTGGTCAAAAAGTTACAAGGGCCTAAGCGCGCACTACTCCAAAACGCCAAAAAAAGCCTTAGCACAGGAGGGGAAAAGGCCTAGCAGCGAAGGGGTTAAGAATAGCGAGAGTGTTAAATATCGATATTATAAATATAGATGTATAAAATATCGATGTAAATAATATCCCTTTTATGTTTATGAAGTGAATTTTATTTAGTTGTTTAACAGTTATTTTATGTTATATTTTCAAATTTCTAATGTTTGTATGGAAAGAATAAAAGTGAAAAAAAATTGGGAAAATTTCTATATTAATTTTAGAAGTGGGATGTTTATTTTATAGGGGATAAGGGTGGGTAGTAATTTAAAATTGTACATTTTAATTTATGACATTTTAAAATGTGTAAATATTTTAGGAGCAGGATGTTGGGTTTATAGGGGATACGGGTGGGTAGTAATTTTAAAATGTTGTATACATTTTGCTAAATTGCTTAAAATTGTATATATTTTAGGATCGGGATGGTGGGTTTTTAGGGGATAAGTGTGGGTAGTAATTTAAAAAAGTTGTGTCAAAATTTTAATATTAATAATTCAAATTTAGAAAAAAATTAATTTGAAATTAGAAAATTGTGGTCCTACACCTTTTTTGTTGTGTCAGGAGGTCACAACCTTGTGATTTGTCATGTTTTTTTATACTCGTGTCTTACTTGAGCTCTAGAGAAGTTGACTGATGAAATATCACTCTCAGATATTGATCTCCTTTACCGCAGGTGAGAGTATTAAATATACGCATGGATGGAATTTAGGTGTGTTTGGGGTGTCTCAGACTTATTCATTTTTAATAAAGCTTTTTTAATTAATCTTTTTTTTCATGCTTTACTACAGCGCATAGGCACTTACTTTTGGTCATATTATTACATACTCGGAAATTTGAATACAGAAATTGACACTATGGTTTATAATTCGGGTTGACTAAGTTAAGTAGATAGTCCTTAATGGAGATGATTTCATGTTGTGTCTTTTGTTTCTATGGGTTTCTGATCTTATAGGAGTCATGCAATTGGAATACTCTATCATTTACAATTTGTAAAGAATTCTTCTTATCAGGCGATTTGGAGCTCTGTTATCTGATCCTTTTCTGCTCTCTGGTAATCACGTCTCTGGTAATCACCGGATTTGTTACAACTTTATTCTTTCTTCACTTGATTTTGGATACACTTCGGTGGTGGGCGTGCTCACCTATACTGTAATAGTGGATTAAACTCCTGCAATCCACACTTCATTTTGATTTTTCACTTATACTCTGGTAGTGGATTATACTTTTGTAATCCACATTCCACTTTCATATGTTGGTTGATAGCTTTATTTCGATATGCAGATATCTTAAAAGCATTACATACATATTTAAAACTGCAAATCAACAATTTAAAAATACATGCAAAGATTAAAACAAGTAAAAAGTGCCAATGATTCATGCAAATAAGTTAGTTAAAAATTGATTAAATTGAAATATGCAATCTTTTGGAGCGAATCAACCAAGCCCATCTTAAAAATTTTGAGACACCACAAACTATGGGGGGGGGGGAGTGTCAGCTAATAAGATGCGTAACGCCACCAAATGCAGGCGTGTCCCTAATAGTCTAAATAGAGGTTTGAGCCAACACCTCCTTGGTCGGGAATAATCAGGGCATTCAAAAAGGATATGTGTCACCGTCTCGGGCCTTGTAGAACAAAGGGCACAAAATGGCGATAGCTGCACAGGCATTTTCCACCTGGAAAGGAGAGCCCCTATCGGAAGAGTGCCCACTCTGAACTTAAAGTAAAGAGCCCTATCAACTGGCATGGTGATCAGGTCCAGATAGGGTTCATAGGCCACCACGTCCTTGATTCTTAGAAAGGCTGCGGTGGAGTTGCAGTGACGGGGGTTTGCGATAAGTTGAGAGGAGACCCATTCCCAATATAGTTTTTTCAGGGTAGCTTTGGGTGGGGCAGATTTTGCAGCCCAAGAAGCCCCCAAACCCAGTTCCCCCAGGAGGTTTTTAATATCCCTTAACCACTTAATATTGTGCCAGCCCCCCATTCCCATCACCTCGGACAGCCCGTCGGCATAGGATTTCAGATCTGGAACCCTCCACAAGCGGGCCCATAAAAGCAGCGGCCGAAGGTGAGCCTGGTCCCTGATTGGTTTACAGCCCACATCCAAGAGCACCGGAACTGTTGGGGTGCTCAAGGGGAGAGCCAATAGGTCTTTCAGAAATGTGCTCTCTGACTTAGATAGAGCCTCCAGATTGCAGAGACCCCATAGCTCTGCCCCGTATAACGCTGCAGTGACTCCTCTTGCTTTGTAGATATCAATTAGTGGTGCCACAGACTGTTTGGATGAAGCGCGATACTCCCTTAACAGCGCACCCCCCACCCTTTTGTGGATAAGAACCATCTTGTTGATATGGGGTGACCAGCTCATAGCATCGCTCAAACGAATTCCCAAGTAGTCGAACTCAGAGACTTTCTCGAGAGGGACAGAGTTCAAGACTGGAGCACGACCTTGTTTCCGTGGTGAGTGCATGACCAGATATTTTGTCTTTTCCACATTAATCACAAGGCCCCTTGCCGAACAAAAGTCCTGGAATTGATTCAGGAGCCTCTGGAGACCCTGGGGAGTCTTGGCAATGAGAAGGGTGTCATCCGCAAAGAGCAGGGTGAGGATTCATACGCCCCCCAGGGAGGGTGCATCTGCTGGTTCTTGAAGCAGGTGCTCTACCACACCATTAACGTACAAGGAGAATAGTGTGGGAGCTAGCACACATCCCTGTCGGACGCCCCTGCAGACCGGGATCCTGGCAGTCTTTACCCTATTCTGGCCCCAACGCACCTGGGCGTAATTATCTGTGTGGAGTTTGATCAGGAGCGACAGAATGTAGGGGGGCAACCCAAGACCATGCAGGACCCTCCAAAGTTCTTCCCTTGGAACCAGGTCAAAGGCAGTCTTCAGGTCAATAAAGGCCAAATAAAGACTGCCTTTGCCCAGCACCACCACCTTCCAATGCAATAGCATCAGTCTGAAGACCTGTTCAATGGTCCCCGTGCCTGAGCGGAATCCCGCCTGGAAATCAGACAAGATATGATTTTCGTCCGCCCAATTAAGAATCTTCCCCAGAATCACCTTCCCCTCCACCTTTTGTGTCGAGTCAATCAGGCTTATCGGCCTATAGTTCCCAGGGTTGTCCTGACATCCCTTTTTAAATATGGGGACAACCTCTGCCCCTTTCCAAGATTCAGGGACAGGTCCTCCCTCAAGATGGCATTCAGAAGGGCGGTTACCACTTTACCCCATTCAGTCGGGTAGGCTCGAAGTAGGTCCCCTGGGAGCCCGTCAGGGCCGGCTGCCTTCAGGGGTACCAGGGACTTAATTACATTCGCAACCTCCCATGAAGTAAAGGGGTCGAGAACACTATCCTCTGCCAAAAGGGCAAGGGAGAATGGCTCGTTGAGGGACCCTTCTACCGATGAGTATAAGGACCTGAAGTGGTTAAACCAGATCTGGGCCGGGATAGTACAAGTCCTCAACGTGCCATCAGGCCTGTTCCTGGATCCCACCAGATTCCAAAAGCCCCTGGCATCCTTTCCTTGACTAGCATGCAAAAGGTCCGCCCAGAACTTTTCCTCCCACTCCCTTTTCGCTATTCTTAAGGTTTGGGTGTAAATCTTTCTAGCCATCCTGGTCCTAGCTTGGGACTTGGATTTGACTGCTTCCACCAGTGCTTTTTTACTTGCCCCACATTTATGTGTATACCATCCCTCTCTTTTCAATGGGCGGGCACGAGTATTAGCCCCAGTAAGTCTAGTTGGGGCAATAAACAAATTGCTTATAGCCATGGTCAAGTCACAAAAGGTCCCAAACACCTCCTCAGGCCCACCCTCATGAACATCCAATTTACATTGGGCTGTGGCGAGAAGAAGTGTTATAGCTGCAACCTTCTCCGCGGATAGGGTGAGCTTTGCCCACTTCAGCCGCCTGCCACAGTTCGAGACAGATGGTTCCCCGAATTTGACGGTGGTACGTGGCCAGTGGTCCCTTTTGCCCTCCGACCACCAGGGAGTCAAGACGAGAGAGAGGAGGTTGTGGTCGCTCTCAACGGACGTGATAATTTCCATGTCCCTCGCCGAGCTCCAAAGGCACACGTTAAGCAAGATATAATCGATTCTTGACGTGTGGTTGGGCCTGTTGTAAGTGTGGGCTCCCGCCTTATCAGACCTTGACCTCCCATTGAGGGCCCTAAGATCAAATTCCATACTAAGAGTGTTAATCTGGAGTGCCACTTCAGTCCACCTCTTGATTGGGGTTAGCTCTAGGGCCGGGATCCCCCTCCTTAGGTCCTCCTCCTCCAAATCCATGGTATCGTCCGAGCCCAAGGGCTCGAACGTACAATTTAGGTCACCCGCAACCAGGGTACATGATTTATATGGAGAGGACCTTAGCAGGCCCTCCAGGAGAGCAATAGTGGGCGACTGTCTACCTCCCTTTGTGCCCCGGGCATAGATGTTATAAATGTTCAAGATGGCACGACCCCGGGCGTCTTTTAAGATGATATTAAGGAGATCAGGGCAGTTGGTCTGGTGTTCCTTGACTCTACAGTTTAAAGAAGTTGCCACCCAAATGAGGAGGCCACCCGAGGGGTGTCCCCTCCCGGATGCCGGGTAGACAGCAGAGATAGAGTAGGAAGAATATCCCACCTTATGAGTGGGCTCCCTGCTCCGTCTCCTGAAAGATGCAGACTGAGTACTCCTCCACAAGGGCATTCCAGTCCGGCAGTGCCAACTTTCTGTCGATTCCAGCCACGTTCCAGCTGAAAATCCTAAGGACTGGATCCGTTACAGCTGGAACGCGACTGGGCACGACATCACAGCGGACATCTGCCCTGACCGGAACTAGAGGTCCACCACCCTCTCCATTGTTACCCTGCTCCCCACCAGATTCCCGGATGAAAGATGGGGCTATATGGTTTATTGTTGGGGTGAATGAACTAGTCAACAATACAGTAGGAGAGGAGACCCCGCCCGCTTTATAATCCCCAAATGCCACCCCGCAGGCAACATCAAGTCAGTAACCCGAAGAGCCCCACTTCCAACCTGGCCAGGCTGCCTGTGGGTGGAACTGTGGTGCAGCTAGAAGCTCTGGGCGACCACTGTAACTGTGTTGTATTTCAGGATAGGGTGAGCCAAAGTAATTCGTAACAGGCCGCGGGTAGAAATAAGTTAAATCCACCACATCGATGCCTAGACCGCCTGCTACGTGGTTGTGGTTACAGATTGTGTGTGCAACTCTACTATCTTGAAAGTTGACTACCACACAATCTCCTTCCAGGCGTTTCTTGCCATATCCTACCCAGCCCACCCTACGTACTCCAAGAATCAGCCCCTCCAGACCCCTAGGTAGCGGTTTATTAGATTTCAACCAGTGCAGAGTTTTATTCTTTAAAGCCTGGTGGGTTTCGGGCTGAGCAATCTTCAGAGGGGGGACATTAATGAGAACCGCAACATATGGGTGGCACTCTGGGGTTAGATGTACAGGTGGGCTCCTTCGGGTCGCTATCGGCGGTGTGACAGCTGAAGAGCCAACTCCCAGATGGCTCGCAGCGGGTTTAGCCTGGGGAGCAGGGCCAACTCCCCTGCCGTTGACCGCTACCTGGACCAAACGTTTGGGCTTAGCCGAGACCCCATCAGCTGGCATCTTAGGATGGCCAGATTTCGTAGTTGAAGCTTTAGATGTTTCAAGGGAGCTTGAATGGACCTGGACAGTATGGGTAATAGTCCCAGGATTAGCCACGGTAGGGGTTGTAGGAGCAATAATTGGATCCTTACAGACTGCAATAATAAGTGCAGACGTTATCGAGGATGGAGCCTGCACTACATCACCAGATACCCGCTTGCCCATGTTCCCGCCCGTGCTGTCCTCCCTTGCTCTTGACTGGAGTTTAATTAGAGTTTTCAAGGAGAAAAAGTTGTCCAGTGTAGCTTGCTCAAACCTGTCTAACCTTTCCCCCAAGCCCTTAACTTGGTCAAAGAGCGGGACTAGTAAGGATTTGAACAGGTCCTCAAATTGTTTGAAAGACGCTGGGTCTTGCAGTATTTCCTGCGCAGCCTCTGGTGTAGTGCCTAGGGAAACGCGCCCTTCTCCCATCTCGGGGTTCACCGAGGCTGAGCCATTGCCTGATTTGGGGGTCAGGTCCTTTGCAACAAGCTTCCTTGAGCGCTTGTGAAGTGCGGTGAAAACACCCTTCCGCAAACTCTCAGCCCTTTTCCTTTTCCTTTTCCTTTTTATGCAAACTGGAGGATCATAGACCAAGGATGGCAAGGTCGGAACCTGTGTAGGACCTGGGTGTAACAATGGCAAATCCTGATCGGTGGAGAGGCGCAGTGAGTCTAGGGTGCGTGGGCCCATGGCCGCAGGACTGCCAGTAAGGGATGGCGATTGAGCGATCAAGCTCTCCAGCCTATCAATGCATGCTCCAATAGCGGCCACCCGTGGCTGTTCGATCAAGCCCAAAGGGAAAGGTGAAGTAGCGTGGGTAAGGGTGGGCGACTGGGCCAGCGCCATTGCCCCAAGCGAGGAGCGTCTGGCCGGTAGGAGTTCCTGTGAAAGGCGTCGCTCCGTCATCACTATCTCTTTCTCCAATACAGCAGCTACTCTGGTGATGAATTTGTTCATTGTGCCTATTGTCGTAATCCCAGGACCCCCCACCCCCTCCCCTTAGTATTTTCCCCGACCGAGTAGACATCGGGGTAGCTAGACCCTCAGCCAGTGTTCGATCACCTGCAGTTCCTGAGGTATCTGTTGACAGGGGGGTGGTGCAGCCCAGCCTCTGACAGCCCCTGACTGCCACAGACTGCCCGCCCTTTGCCCGGGCTTCGCTCGGCGTCCCGCTCGCGTCCCGCTACGCGGAAGCCGATCCTTGAAAAAGGGGCGTTGCGGGCGGTGGGCGTGTTGTCCGGGGGGCGCGGCGGCAATTTCCGGCGCTGCACAGGGCTCCTGGTCTGTGTAGTCCCTGGCGCTGGCTCCGCCTCCCAGTAGGTCCTCACTGCTCCCAATGGCCGGAGGGAAAGAAGACCCGAGCAGCCCCTCGCTATCCGCACGAAGCGGCACCCGGAGTAGAGTGGGATAGCGGTACCCCCTCAGGAGAAGGGATAAAGGGTCAGGTCCGGTCGATTCCCACGAGGCCTGCGCTGGACAGAGCCACCGGTACGCTCTGATTAGGTGTCCCAGAGCCCCCGGCCTTTTACACCTGGCCGGGCGGGGGGCGTGTTGTCCGGGGGCGCGGCGGCAATTTCCGGCGCTGCACATGGCTCCTGGTCTGTGTAGTCCCTGGTGCTGGCTCCGCCTCCCAGTAGGTCCTCACTCCTCCCAATGGCCGGAGGGAAAGAAGACCCGAGCAGCCCCTCGCTATCCGCACGAAGGGGCACCCGGAGTAGAGTGGGATAGAGGTACCCCCTCAGGAGAGGGGATAAAGGGTCAGGTCCGGTCGGTTCCCACGAGGCCTGCGCTGGACAGAGCCACAGGTACGCTCTGATTAGGTGTCCCCACTTTCATATACACATGTTACTATGTAGAATGTTTGAGTAATCCAGTTCCTCTTGGGATTGCTGCCCTGAAGAAGTGAAATGTGCATGATACTGCACGACGAAACACATGTTGGCTGTTTTGCTTTGTGAACTGAAGATCTAGCAGTGTCTAGAAAAGTTTACCTGGTTCTGTTTTGAGAATTGGAAAAACTGAATAAATACATGGACATTGGATTGAAAATTACTGGATTTTATCAATATATCATGGACTGTTGAATTTACTAACTGTGTGCTCTGGGTCAATTTTGAATGTATCAAATACCGCTCAGAGGAGGGTAACCACAAGATTAAATTGGTAACCAACCTTTCTTCCCTTTTGCGCACCACCAAGGTTAGAAAGTGTATGTGTACTTAACCCGTGACAAGAGTAGAGTGCCCACTAGCGTTACCTGGTTACCAAACTAAAGTTGTATTATAAGATTTTGGTCCTAAAAATTTTCTAACTGTGGAACTGTTAATGTATGGAGAACAGTGAACTCAATGGCAAAGTATATAAAAGTCATACTTACCTTGTATAGCATACTACCCCCAGTACTCCAAGGAATCCAAAGTAACCCAAAAGTAATCTGAAAGTACTTACTGTATAATACAAACTGCGGTTAAAAGGGATGCAGACATGTAACAACTGGAATTTCTAGTACAACTGCATTTACTTGAGCAGTCTTGGATTTGAAAGTATATTTTACTCACCTGTGTCAAGTCCTGCTTAGTTTTAAAATGAAACATAAGCATATCTTTTTTATACTTACCTACTTGGTCTGGATTCTGTCTCTGAGTGTATCATTCTTTGATTGAGTGGATACAATACATGCTTAAAACAACCCCTGGATAAGCCTAACTGCTCACCCACACCACCACAGAGAGACCTGTTGGTATGGTACTTACCTAATTTAGTCTCTGCTATACCTCTAGGGACTCCCTGGACTCTGTAAACATGTTACCTTACATTGGTATAGTATATACAGGGCCAGCTTCATACGATGCTCAGTAAGGTGATGCTATATGGATGCCTTCTAAAATACCAACACCAGTAAATGAGCACAATACGCTGATCTTACTTCATGCATACCTGTCCCCTAAGTAACATGATTGCTGTACCTATCAGTGCTGCTTAGAGCATGGTATAGTTGTTCTCTTATACTTGTGGCTCACAGTGGCGTAGGCAGTGAAAACATGTGTGACTTGTAGGAAATGTGTGGCGCATAAACCATGAAGTATGGCACAAGTATATAGGCCAACACAAACTACGTAGGCATTGTTAAAGCCCTGCGCCAGGACTGTAAAAGATCGGAACGCTCTTGGCGGAAAGATAAGTCCAAAGTAAATAAAGAGGCTTATTCTACCTCCCTTACTACTTACAAAACATCCATCCGTAAGACTAAAACCACGTTCTTCCAGGAAAGAATAGAAAAAGCAGTCTGCTCGAGTAAAGAATCCTACGTCATTTTAAAAGAACTTCTGAGAACACCAGACCCAGGACCGACAAACCCTTCAGACCCTAAGGCTGATCAGGAAAAATGCCATCAGTTGGCGAATTTCTTTCAAGAAAAGATACAAAAAATTCTTGATTCAATCCCCCCTGCCAGCCCGTGCAAAGAAAACAACTCCCCGGACACTCGGACAGCCATCTGTCACCCCTCTTGGGGCCAAGTTACTATCGAAGAAGTGGAAAATACTCTAAATTCTATTAAAAGTGGATCTCCCAGGGACCCTGCCCCGCTTCGGACCCTTAAGGAAGTAACTTCCATTATTGTTCCCCCTCTAACCCACCTGATCAATGCCTCACTCCAACAGGGAGTCGTGCCCCCAAGCTGGAAGGCGGCAGTTGTGAAAGCACTGCTGAAGAAACCTTCCCTTGATCCCGAGAACCTGGCTAATTTTAGGCCAATTTCTCTTCTCCCAGGGATCAGCAAGATCGCTGAAAAACTGGTCAACAAGAAACTGTCACAGTTCCTGGAGGACAACAACAAACTAAAAAGCTCACAAACAGGTTTTCGTCCTGGGCAGGGCACAGACATCGCCCTCCTGGCAGCAGTAGAGGAGGCCAGAGCACTCTTAGACGAAGGAGGATCAGTGGCAGTGATCCTCCTCGACCTGAGTGCGGCCTTCGATACTGTCAATCACCAACTTCTCATAAAACGACTCAAGAGAGTCGGTGTTGAAGGCTCTGCCCTATCCTGGCTTTCGTCCTTCCTGGACCAGCGTACTTTTCAGATCTGGGAAAACAACACCCGCTCCTCCGAAACTCCCCTCCAATGTGGTGTGCCTCAGGGCTCCTCCCTGAGCCCCACATTATTCAACATCTACATGTCCCCATTGGAGGAGGTTATCACCCCGTTCGGAGTGAGCGTCGTAAGCTATGCTGACGACACACAATTAGTTGTGTCTTTATCCCATCCCAGCCAACCACCAGCAGATTTATTCAACTGCCTTACGCAGGTCTAACTTTGGATGAATAGATCAGCCTTAAAATTGAACGGAGCAAAGACGGACGTTCTTCTCCTCGGCCAGAAAGGAATCACCCTTTCCCCGAACATCTGGCCGGGATGTCTGGGTCCCCCCCCTGACCCAAAACAAGAAGTAAAAAGCCTGGGCGTGTGGCTCGATACAGCTCTTTCGTTCTCCGCGCAAGCAAAGAAAGTCGCCGGGATGTGTTTCGGGCTTTTGAAATCATTGAGGAATATCCTGCCCCTCTTGCCCCACAAATCACAAAAACTGCTAATTCAAGGCCTTTTACTCTCTAGGCTTGATTATAGCAACGTGATCTACCTGGGCGCCCCTGAAGCAACAATGAACAAGCTTCAGAGAATTCAGAACGTCGCCGCCCGGATCCTCACCAAGACTCCGGCCAGAGCCTCGGCCAAACCTGCACTAAAACTCCTCCATTGGCTCCCAATTAGAGAGAGAGTCAAATTTAAGGCCCTGTGCCTAGCCCACAAACTGTTAAAAAGTCAAGGCCCTCCTATTCTCAGGAAATTCATCAAACCTTATAAATCCTCTAGATCTCTCCGCTCGGATAAGGAGAATCTTATCATCACCCCCAGATTTAAGAAGGCACGCTCAGGCGGAAGACGCTTCTCAGTTCACACTGCACGCCTTTGGAACGCACTCCCCCGTGACCTGAGAAACGAACCACACTACCTACGCTTTAGGAGGCTGTTGAAAACTCACCTTTTTCCCCAATAAAAGTTTTGCCCGTCTGGAACCCCCCCTCCCCCCCTTCTTTTACTCAACCCCCCCCCCCCCGGCCCACCGACCTGTAAGGATAGGGTTCTTAGCGCTGGGATACCTCCGGGTGACTACGCGCTCTACAAATTTTTTTTTAATAATTGTCTCATTCAACCCAAGACTGATATGTCATCGTATTTCTACATGATTGACTGCCTTGTGCTGTGTCAGGTGCTTGAGATGTAATTACCAACCAGTAGGCCATTCCTGTAGGTCCCATTCTGTAAATGCTCATTGAGGGGGGGATGACAGAACATGAATGAGACATGTGCACTGCACGAGTACTTGGCAAGGACATTGATGAAAAGGCCCAGATGGTCCATGATTGTCTACACATTCATGGAATAGGTGTGCTTCCTGTAGCAGTAGATATGGGATGTAGTCGCAGGAGACACAAGTTGCACATGTGTGCAGTCCATTGCCCCCAGCACAAGTAGGAATCCTGCAATGGCATAAAAGCCTAGCTTGTTGTCCTGTTGTTGCTGCATTGTGTTGGGGAAGTAGAGGTACTTGGGTGTGAGTTGTATAATGACATCCAGGACGGTGGGGAGGAGCCAGGTTGAAAAGTTCCAGATACCAGCATATGTAGTATAGCCAGTAGCTTGGCCTGTTGAGTTATGTTGGTGCAGCGCTGCAATGTTGGCTACAGCCTTGGCGCAATCTGGTGAAGGAGTCGGCCAATGGTCTCCCTCCAGAGCCTGTATTGGGCAATTACCTTCTACTCCCTGAGTTCATTGGGGGTTATCATCTTGCAGGATGCCTACTCCCTTCTCCTGCACTGCCTCTATGGTTGCGGTGAAGGTCTTCTTGGTACTCCTAGCTGCAATACATTAGATCCATGTCATAGTTGAGCTTGTCAAATTGCTTTGATCTGTTCTGCTTTTCTACCAGTGTGCTAGCATCATTTTTAAGACCAGCTTTTCCTGAGCAGTAATAAACTGCCTTTCATGGGAGTTAGTGACAGTTTCTGAAAATGAGAGGCGTTTCAGAAAATCCTTGTACATATGGTGACGTCAGTTTTGCAAGGGTTTTTCCTAGGGAATCTCTACCTTGCATATCATTTTCGAAAAATGCAGCTAAAAAAACTGGCGTAGACAAAAGTGGGCGCTAACAGTGGACAAGTGAAGCTGAGGGGCTCTATTGTCACTTTGTAAATATGACAACAAAAAACAAATGCTGCAGCAGGGTCAAAAAAGTGACAGTTCTTGTAAATATACCCCTATGTGTACTGCACAATGCAGCACACATGGAAAGAGGAAAAAATTAGGATAAATAATAATGGGGCATATTACCAAGCAATAGCGATAATTATCGCTATTGCTTGGTAAGAGACAAAAATTTACCGCAAAGCTGCGGCGATTTTTATCGCAAATAAACCTTTGGTATTACCAAGGTTTATCGCAAATGCGATAAAAATCGCCGCAATGCATGAAATCGCTGAAAAGCCAGCGATATTCATGCATTATCGAGCTAATGCTCTTAGCCATGTTATCCACCTCCCATTGGATAACATGGCTAAGAACTGCTCAGGGCAGGTGTTAGCGCGAAGATCTCCATAAGTTGGAAATAGGAGATAGCGATGTTAGCGACTGTTTCCAGTCGCTAACATCTTGGCATGCCCACTTTGCATGTCATTAGTGATAAATATCACTGACATGCAATGTGGGGCCCAAGATGGTCGCTATCTCCTACTAGCTGTCGCTAACACCAGTTAGCGACAGCTAGTAGGAGATAGCGACCATCTTGGTAATAGGGAGATAATTTTATCTCCGCTTTCTTGGCTTTTAAAGCCAAAAAAGCAGAGATAAACCCCCTTGATAATATGCCCCAATATTTCTCCTCATTGCGCCTGGTCTGGGCAGGCTTAACGTTTTGGCGCTTCCCCGTGTTTACTTGATTAAGTAAATCTGGGTCAGAGTTAAAGAGCGACTTGCACTCCTTTGTCTTACTCCATATCCATGCAGCTATTCAAAGGCACGCAAAGTGGCTTTGTGTGATCTCATAGCTATGGTTGAGAGGTGTGCACCGCCGCAGCGTCAGAAAAAGTGATGCTCCTGCGGCGCAAGTCTATCATAAAAAGCCCCCTAGTTGCCATTTCTTCTTGGTGGAAGACTGACCTTTACACAGATGCGTACTCTACACCAATAGGGAGTTAATGTAATGCTGAAAATAACAAGCCGAAAATAACAGGCTTAGAAAAAATGAAAGCGACAGCTGGGTGAGCTGATGGGAGACAATTTCTTTGCCATTGCGCTGTAGATTTATGTGCTATAAGTTGTTGCCCTTCCAACAGCAGCTGTTCTACGTGTCCAGTTCGCTCAGCGGCATGAATGAACCAGAGGTGTTTACAAACGGCATCACTCAGATGGAAGACATGCGGGTCCTAAAAAGGCATTTTCGCATAGCATAGGACGCTGTTTAGTTGTACACTCAAATAACTCGTGTGTGTGTGTTTCCTAATGCCTGCTGTAAGAAAAAACATTACATCTGCGAAATTGGATACATGCAAATGTAGAATATATTTAAAATCTAGCTATAGTAGTTTATAATAAGATGCATAGATGCGTTTATAAACATTAAAGGTATACTGCTACTTTCCACCTCCCAGAACGTTTAGGACCAAACAAGAAAATTAAAAAAAATCGCTCAGCAAGGCAGGAGTGACTGAACACTAGATGGTAGCAGTGTCTTGTTTTTGATTTGAGGTAGAATTTGTGGTCCTCGAATCAGAACCTCAAAACCCGCACTGCAAGTAAGGTTTACTAAATCAAGCAGCTTAGCTGTAACCTCCTTTTGCTATTTATTGGCAAAGCCAAACTAGTAAAACTTGCTCCATGGCCATCTAAAATCAGAAAGAGCCTGCTGCATTTGTTTAGGAGGCAGAAAATCCACGTGTCACGGATTCCGTTTAGAGTGCAGACTTTACTGGGCAATATGTATTTGTCGAATGCTGAAAAACGTATTTGCATGTTCATTAGATAGAAAGAAAAACCGCAAATGGAATGAATAAAGCGCTCGTGTTTGTCAGTTCGATAATGTGACTTGGCATTCATTTGTTGTAGGTGGAACTCCACGGTGCTAATTCGATAGATGGAAACGTAGCTGATTGTAGGAGCCTTATAAATATGCTGTTCATCTTCACCCGCAAATCTATTTCCCACAGACAACAGGGTCACCTTTGGGTATCCATATTACTGACAGTTTTCACCCCGAGGAGGAGATCGGAGCTTGGACGTGTAATGGTGCCTGTCCTGGTGCAAGTAAGTAAATGGTCCACTGTCTGACAGTAAAATACAGCTCTCAATTGGGTGCATTGGACACCTAACAATGCTGGGCCCTGGTACCGATGCACATGCTACACTATTGATACCTACGCCCCAGGGTCAGAGAACTCAGTCAAGCTTCGAAGCCTGATCCTTGTTTGCTGACTAGTCACTTCACATAGTGAGGCCCAGATTCACATATGTGTCATGCAAAGCATCGCCCAAAGAGGCTGTGCTTTGTTGCGTCACATGGAGAGAGCATGAGAGCACTATATTCAGAGGTATATGACACTCACCTACAGGACCGGATTGGCCATAGCGGGCACCGGGCGTTACCCCAGTGGGCCGCTTTGGTGGGGGACGATTTTGGGCCCCTGGGTGCCGTTTTTGTTACAAGGTCGATCGGCCCCTGTAACAAAATCGGCAAAACCGGCGGTGGGAAACAGCTCGGCCGCTCTCAGGGGGGCCAGCCAAGCTCTTTGCCAGGGCCAGTTTTGGTTCCCAGTTGAGCCCTGCTCACCTCCCCTCTCCTTAGCACCGGCGTTGATTTGTTCTGCCCTGTGTCAGGCACACAACTTAGCACAATAGTGCTAGAGCGCATGCCTGAGTCCAACATAGGTTTTGTTTCTTTCCCGTATAGTTTTTTAATGGTTTTTGGTTTTGTTTATACTCACAGCACGTTTCAATTGATTTCACCTGCTTTGTTCTTGAAGCGTTTCTCGACCCGGGCCGGGCTGGGGACCAAAAATCGGCCCTGGCAAAGTGCTTGGCCGCCCCCCCCTCTGCCCCCGGGGGGTTGGGGGTGCCACTGAGCTATTTGCCAGGGACGGATTTCGGCCGATTTTGTTACAGGGCCGATTTTGCAGCTATGTTGCAAAAACGGCCCTGTAACAAAAACGGCCCCAGGGGCCCAAAACCGGACCCCACCCGTGCGGCGCACTGGGGGATTGCCCAGTGCCCGTTACGGCCAGTCTGTCCCTGTTCTCGATGATTAGCCAGTCTGCACAAACTCTGGCTGCTCTTCGAAAATCACACTGAGCAGTTGCACCGCCGGTCATCAGAAATTGGACATTACATCATAGCAGACATAGATTACACTTTCCTCTACACTTGTTTGCCGCTCCGTCACTTTCATTTCGCATTTTCATTTTATATTTTATTTTGCATATGACACTGGTTAACATGGGGCATGTTTTCTGGCATGGCGTAACAGTGATCACTATCTTTGTTTTGTTATTTCTCTGACTTTTCTGTGTTCAACTAACTACGAATGTAATTGTTCGCAGCATGTGCTAGTGGCTGTGTTTCACATTATTTTGATGCACTGTATAATACTCTGTTACTTAATTTGTTATGTATGGTTATGGACACAAGATTACTGTTGGTTACTGAAAGGTTTTACCCCTGAGGAAGGGCGTTCTGTCCAAAATGCATTTGATACATCACTTGGTTACTTAGGATGAAAAATGAATCCTGACATGCTGTGAAGCAAAGCCTGGACTTGCATTTCATTTGCATTTGAAGGCTGGAATCATGTTGCCTCTGTATCAATTTTGAAAATATTGAAGAATGTGGATTAAATATTGACTACATTGTATTACTTGGATGAAATTGAACTCTTATTTTGCGTGGCAGTGCATCCTGGGCAGTGCGCAAAAATGCACCAGTTAGGTTTGGAATTTCTCACGTACTATGGGGCAGAGCACAAGCAGAGGTTGCACGCCAAAAGCTGCCTTCGAGCATTAAAAAAATTAGGGTTAAAATATGGTGTGCATTCCACCATTTTTTCGGACACAGTGATATATGCCATGTTGACTCTTTAGTTTTCTCTGCACCAAGACATGCAGCCTGCACTGGCAGTGTGTATTATTAGGTGAGGGGTCCCTAGGCTGGTACAATACATGCTGCAGCCCTAGTGGACCCTCTTCATTTCCAATGGCCTTGGTACTAGGGGTAGCCTTTACTAGGGACCTATAAGGGGACTGAAGTTGTGCCAATTGTGGAACAAAGGTACAGTTCAGGAAAATAGATCTGACACTGGGAACCTGGTTAGCAAGGACTCAGTACACTTTAAGTCGAAATCACATTAGGTTCCAGGCAAAAAGTGGGGGCTAACCAAGTCAAAAGAGGCACTTTCCTACACCTGTGTACAGGCTGTGGTTGTTGTGAAAGACTTGAGCGCTTCTGGTCACACCAAAGCACCAGTGGTTGACCATGCACCCTGGAGGAGACGGAACACTTTCTCCCACATGGGCACCAAAGATTGTGCATGAACACTGAACATGCCTGCACACATACACAGTTATAAGGGAGGCCGAGCTTGCATGCTAAACTTTGCTGTACAAAGGATCTTTAGGAGTCTGAACATTTATGTGCAACAAAGACACCCCGCTCCTTTTGGGATTGCCCATTTGCTCCAGGAGGTAAGACTGCACCGTAAAGATGGCTTCACACAATTGCTTGTGATGGGTTTTTTATGCACTCAAACAGCATCAGGTTAGGCAATCTTGATGTTGTTTTACAAATAGGACTGTGGATATATTTTTGCACACATCAAGTTGAGACTCAACCTCCATCCTGTAAGTGGTACTGATGAAGCAAAGTTTCGCATATTTTGCGACTTGCCGAATTCATGAACCTCGTCTATATGTAACAAGGTAATAATGTGTACGTTTTACTAACGTTTCCTTTATGTTTAAACGAGGTTTCTTGACGCTTGCATATGTGTTTTACTAAAATAATTTACTCGAGTTATTTAACATGGCCGCCGCTTGTATTTAGTTACTGCGCATGCGTCAGCCACACTCACGTGTCCTGACGTGTCTGCAGAGTTGGAGGGAAATTTATGCGCATGCGTAATACATAGCTTTGCCTGTAACGTGGTACTGCCCGTGCCACTGCTCTTGTGCCTGTTATATGTAGCTAACATTTAGACTGCATAAGTTTATTTTACAGTGATAAGTTGAAAGTACAAACCCTGTGATGTGTTTTCATAATGTTACTTCTATGTATTAATTTGTTCTCGCTTACTTTTCATGTACCGCGGGAAATGGGGGTCTGACTGAACCAAATGCCATCTTGGAGGGCCTTTCTGCGCATGCTCCACTGTCTGGGGAACTGACAACCTTGGCTGATGGAACTTGGCCAGCTGGCAGGGATGGGCAAGATGCTCCTGAGAACTGACCTGCAAACCCAGCAGAACGGAGTCATGTGTCCCTATTCCGCAACAATGTAAAATTACTATTGTATTTTCCTGCAGTTTCTCATGGGAACCCCAATCTTGCTAGGCGGTACCCAAAGATGTAAATTAGGCATCCAAATAGTGTGTTATGATTGGTGTGTTACCCAAAGCCTACCTTATGACCAATCCAAATTGAGGGATTCTGACACTTTGCAACATTGGGGGGTGGTACACCGTCCCCAAACTGTATATCTACCCTGGGTTCACCTAGGGAAATTGTCCGACTTGTCTGGTTTAGCTGACCTGTCACTGACCCATCGTACTCAATAGGTGACTGAAGATACAGAGCGCTGCGGAGCACTCTGTCCGAAATTGACCATAGACTAAGGTTCTACTGAACCTTAAAGTGCTGGCGAAGCACTTTGCTGGGAGTTCGCTGACCCAATCGGGGTCTTGATCGATAGCTGCAGAGAGGGTGGAGCGCAGGCGTTGCTTCCAAACTGCGGGTGTGGTCCTGTCCTGAGCGGTCCTGTCCTGAGGGTTTGCTGTCCTGTCCTGAGGGTCCTGTCCTGATTCCTAATCTGAGGGTATCCTGTCCTGTCCGGGGTGTCCATTCTGCACCTGCTGTCCTTTGAGGGGTATCCTCCTTGAGGGTTTCCTGTCCTTAACTGACCCGTGGCCAGGGTTTGGTTTTCACACCAGTCTAGGTAAATATTGCTCTAAATTCTTTGAACTTGCACCTTCCTAATTTTCTGTCTTTTTTTCTTAACTTGATGTTATGTTATCCTACCTTTTAGAAATCATATTTTGCATTGCAGTTTGTCATTTTCTGATATGGTCTAGAACGGCCTTACTTAAACTATCTAAAGAATTTTTACCTTAAATGCATAGCGTTTCTTGTTGCATCTCATATTAGTATTTTCATGATTACCCTGACTTTATTTCTCTATAGTTATGTACTTTTCATTATCTTGGTTATTGATTGTCTCATTCTTGTAAACTTAATGCTCAACGAAAACGAACTTTAGATAAAGCTTTTAAAACTTCCAGTTGTCCGTGGTCATTTACAAACAGTATTGAATGTCATTTTGGGTTGGTATTTTGCTGCCTTTCCTTTTACAGCTAGCTCCCTGATCCGTTGAGGTCATAGGTACCCGTGTCGGTGGATGGTAAGTCGGGTACGCTGAGTAATAACAGTAGGGAAACACACACAAATTGGTAGAGCCCGTGAAGTCGCCCGATCAATGTATATGGTAAATTGAAAGTATATGGGCCCGAAGCCGGAAACGGCGAAATTATTGGCTGGGTGACCTCGCGCGCTCTATCAGTTTTTCTGGTAGCAGAGGATGGTTAGGGACTAGTTAAAGGTTAGGCAGGATTAGTTAGGCTAGCTAAGTCGGTAGCTGCTAGTATAATAATGCTGCTATAAGAGCGGTCATTCCAAGAGACCTGATCAATCTCTTGTGAATACGCATGAATAATCTCTTGTAAAAACAATTCATGAACTGTTTTATCATTGTTATTCTTGTTCTTATATTGTTATATGTATTAATCCATGCGTTTGTAAACCGTGTCAGTCAGTGTTGTCCGAACTCCCCGGGGAATTGAAAAGGCAAGTGGTGAATAGAATCCATTGTCTTGAGGTCACAGGCTTAAGGAAAAGTTAGGTGCAGGTTAGGATAACCAGGAAGCACTAACTAGGGTTTTTCTGAATACGTGTGTGAATAAATGTCAGTAACGAGGTTCATTGGCAAAATTCCCATAGTGGCGTAACCTAGTAAGGGTCACATCGGAAGAGTAGCAGGTTCCTCGGAGCTTGGGTGAAAGCAGAGGGGTCCGCTGGGAAACCTTAGACTCGGATATATCCCGGAAGAGTGGATGAGTTTAGGGGAATAACAGGTTCACCGATGCTAGAGTGAAGGGTAGGCGGAAGAGATCTGCCCGCAGCGCGTGAAAAGTAAATGGAAGTAGTTTACTTGCAGTAAAACAACGCTGTCCTGTCTAGACACTTGAGCACTGTGGCGAATGTGTATTCGTTGTTAAATAACCAAGCACTAGCACTTTAGAAAGAAAGAAAGTTTCCGTTACCTTGTGAAGGGAGGGAGTCAGTCGCGAAGCGCCTCTGACGTCACTCCGTGCCGCGCTGGGATTGGTAGAAGCAGCGGGCGGGTAGCGGGGCTGGAATTGTAAAGGAGGGGTGAAGCGCCGGAGCGTGAGGACAGTCTCACGAAGGGGCCGCGCACCCATTGGTCGAGATTTTTGAACGCGTGCACCCATAGGTCGCACGAAATTGCAAAAGGCGTTCTGATTGGAGGTGACATTGTAAACAGAGTTAAGCGTAGAAATCGTATGTGGCACTCGTATTGTCCAGAGACTAGACCCGATCCAAGAAACCAAGGGTTTGAAAGGGATCAGTGGAAAGCCAATAGATACGACATTATGTACGAAGCTAAGAGAAAAATGTCCCTTGTAAATAGGGTAAAGAATTATTTCAAAACGGACAAACCAATTAAGTCCAGAGAGGGCGTTATTGTCCCGCCACCGAATACTCCCGCCTCGTTCATGATGTTTGACCGAGGGTACAATACCTGCGTGTGGTTGGAGAATTGGGTGAAGTACACAAAAGATGACGGAATATTGGCTTTTCCGTTAGACGGTACTTTCAATGGTAGGATTTTATTTAATTTGAGAACCCGAATGAATGAATTGCATCCCAGACCGAGACTAACGCAGTATGAGGCATTAGAGGAATGGGAGATTGAGGCTTTTGAAAGAGAGAAACCCCGGTTGGACAAAGGTCTGACCAAGTGGTACCCAAGGCTGAAACAAGAGACTAGGGACAAAAGGATGAAACAGTGGAGACAGAGCATGATTGTTGAGGGTCTGTTTCCCATGATGCCAGCGGGTAACCCTTCTGCGGGAGAGAAAAAGACAGAAAAGAGTAAGCACTGGGGAGCGCTTGGGGAGTCAGACGATGAATTATTAGATGACATTTTTACGCGAAGCCCGCCCCCTTATAATGAGGGAGCCCGACCTTCCAGTACAGGAGACAATCCCCAGCGTCCATCTATTAAGGAGGAAGACAGATCCCTAATTAGGGGGGGAGGTGGCCAGGTATTGCCCTATTTTGAGAATCCCGGACCCGCGGAGGTACGAAATATATATCCTAGTATGCCCGTGAGCCCGGAGGAAAAATATTCCCGTGAAAGAGCCTTCTTCCCCAGACCTCTTTATGAAAACGAAGAAAAGCCATTAGGTTCAGGAATGCCCTTTTTGCAGCCTCCATATGGGGAAGAGCGCAGGTCATTTAGCACAGGAACTTTGTTCCCAAAACCAAATTATGGCGGGGGACCGAGTGAAACGCACCCTACTGCCCCGAGTTTTACCCCTCACCTGACCCCACAGATAATACCTGACCAAACCTTAGGAAGAGTACTAGACGAAAGGGAGCAAGAGGCCATAGCTAAACAGAGGACCGAAATAATTCAGAAGATCTCCAGGTTAAATGCCAGTCCTGAAGCTTTGACTATTCCGGTAACAATCGGACCAGTGGTTCCGTTGTATGGGAATAATCAAGGAGGTCCAAACCCTCCAGTTATGAACCCTATCATGGCCCCGCCGAGGCAAGAGCCCCTACTGATAGACGATCAGTCCAGTGAGTGCGAGTCCGAAGTTGTGTTTTTGGACCTGCCAAATAAACAGACCGGGAAGGGAGTGCAGAAGAGGCATAATCCTTTTAATGCGAAAGAAATTAAATTAGAATCAACGTCAGGTACTAGGAGTGTTTCCTTGGTAACTCCGGAAGAAATTGAAAATTGGAGTCGTGAATTAGAAAAACAGGCTCCGCAAACGAAACCTTTAGACCTCTACAAGCTGAGGGTAGAGATAGAGGAATTAATAGCAGGAAATGTGGGATTAGACAGATTAAATACTTACTCTGAAGAAGAGTTGCTGTTTATGTGTAAAAGCCTTACCAGGAGTACCAGAGTGCTCCACGAGAAGCTGACAGACACCGCAGCTAGTATGGGGGTAGATATTTCAAGATCCAAGCCCTTGCAAAAACCTTACAGAGCTGAATTCTCAGACAAAGATATAGAGAACTTGAATGTGTCAGGGAAAAAGTTGCAGATTAAAGAGTTGATTGCAGTTTTGCAGAAATGGGGAGATGTGGAAAAATGGAGAAGCAGGTGGGCACGAAAGAAAGATGAGGCTCGATCCAGACAAGCCACCCCTGAGTTCCCTTTGAGAGAAGTAGACAAGCCCGAAACGTTATGCCCCATGCGTGAAGTACCCGGTGGGAGGTATGTGCACGTCCCATGGTCCAGACAGGATATTGTGTCCTTTACTAACGATTTCCCGAAATTACGCGAGAAGCCAGTTGACTGGTACCGGCAAGTGGAAAGGTTCGTAAAGGTGCAAAAATGCCTGTGGAAAGACCTGGATGGATTTTTCGACATTGTGGTCCCGGTAGATCTATGGACCGAGTGTAAAATAGCCATAGGCTGGCCTAGTGAGGAGTACCCGAGGGACTCTAGCACAGGAGAGCCGTCGAATGAAGTGATGAAAAAATACGAACAAGTAATGCTGCATTTGAAAAATAAGGTGCCAGCAAAGGAAACTGATTGGACCAGGATAGATAGAACAACGCAGGAGAGAGACGAGACAGTGCACTCCTTTTATGAAAGGCTGTTGCAAGTGTTTAAAACTTACAGTGGTATAGATAACATCGAGATGAAGGATATGACGCATTTCATTTACAGGTTTGTAAACGGTTTAAGGCCTGAAATTTGTCAGTGGATAAAAGATAACAAAATTTGTTGGCACTCCAAAAAGATAGACGAGGTCCTGCGGTACGCAAAGTACTGCGAGGACGAGATGGCAGAAAAGAAAAAGGCTCTCAAGGAAAAGGTCATGTGGGCTCAGGTGAAGCTCGCAGAACAGCAGGAAAAACAGTTGAGTAATATGGTCAAAAACACTCAGAACCAAAGTCCTGGGGGTGGGGGAGGAGGTAAGCCCCGGCCCAAAATGAGCAGGGAGGAGGCTATGAAGAAATTTCCCTGTCACCAGTGCGGAGAAATTGGACACTGGCGTAACGAGTGTCCTTATTTGCCTGACGATAACCCCAAAACACCTGATTTAACTCCACAGACGCAGAAAGAAAGACCAAGAAAGACTCAACCACAGGTAAAAACGGTTCAGGTGCCCCGAGCTCCTAAGCAAGTACATAGGGGAAAAGGCGCAGAGGGTGATGAGATAGAAGTCTGGGAAAGCAATGAGAACAGAAATGCAGCAACTTCGCAGTATCTGTTGAATGATACCTTCCTTTGTGATGACCAGTACTGACGGGGCCTGAGAGGGGAGGACGAGGAGTGCGTACTTGGCGCCTCCTTGCCGGTAGACCAGTCTGGACCATACATTGAAGGAAAGGTTGACGGAAATGATGTCACTTTTCTGTTGGACACTGGCGCTACCCGTTCTACTGTGAGAACAGTGGACGTTCCAAACCTACCCCTCTCGGGAGAAGCCATCCAAGTAGTGGGTGTATCTAATCAATTGATTAGTACTCCTGTTACCAAGCCCATGGAGATCTCAATTGGAAACTTTAAGGAAATGCATAGATTTGTCGTTTGCGACACCAGTCCGGTGAATTTACTGGGACGTGATTTGCTGTGCAAAATGAACTGTACCATCTTTTGCACACCAAAGGGTGTTGAAATTCAGACCCCAGATGAAGACGGCATTTATAAATTAATGTTAATCAGACCTGACTCAGAAATTAAACGAATGACCATGCAGGATTTGCCCCAAGAACTACAAGAAGCAGTGAAGCCAGAGGTATGGGACTTTACTGGGAAAGATGTAGGGTTAATGAAAAACGTGGACCCCATACAGATAGCAATCAAGGACAATGCAGTATACCCCAATACTAAACCCTACAGGATGAATGCAGAAGTGAGAGCAGGTGTCACTCTGGAAATACAGAAATTGCTAGAAGGAAACATCATACAGGAAGTAATGAGTAGCCCATGTAACTCACCGATTATGGGCATCAAGAAGCCTAGTGGCAAGTACAGAGTAGTGCAGGACCTACGAAAAATCAACAAGATAGTAGTCCCCTGCTGCCCTATTGTCCCGAACCCAGCAGTGATTCTGTATCAGATTCCCTGGGATGCTGAGTGGTTCACTGTGATAGACCTGTGTCATGCATTCTTTTCCATTCCCTTGCATCCAGATAGCAAATTTATTTTCTCATTTGCCTTCAATGGTCACGTGTATGTCTGGAACAGGGTCCCTCAAGGGTACACAGAGAGCCCCTCTATCTTTAATCAGATCTTGAAAAAATGTTTGGAAACTTTGGTCTTACCTGGAAACTCTGTCTTAGTGCAATACATAGACGACCTCTTGGTGGCGTCTAAAAGTCATAGGGATTGTGTGATTGACACCATTGCCCTCCTGAATCATCTGAGTGAGAAAGGACATAAAGTGGCCCCTGACAAATTACAGTTCTGTGCAAAATCAGTGAAATATCTGGGGCACCAGATAGAGAAAGGGGTCAGGAAAGTGACGTCAGAAAGAGTGAGAATAATACAAAAGATGCAGTTACCCCGTACTCAGAAAGAGATCAGAATGTTCCTGGGTGTGATAGGATACTGCAGGCAGTGGATTCTGGGATTTGCAGTCCTAGCTAGGCCCTTGATAAAAATGACCAAGAGAGGAACACCAGAAATTGTAGAATGGGATGATGAAAGCTTAACAGCCTTCACCAAACTGCGAGTTTGTCTGTGTACAGCCCCTGCATTAGGAATGCCAGACTATTCCAAAGAGTTTGCCCTATTCTGTGACACTCGCGATAATTGCGCGTTGTCAGTCCTGACACAAGATCATGGCACAACGAGAAGGCCTGTGGCATATTTCTCTGCCACCCTGGATCCAGTGGCTGCTGGATTACCAAGTTGTCTGAAAGCAGTAGCTGCTACCTGCACAAGTTTAGAGCAGAGTGAGTCCATTGTCATGGGACATCCGGTAACTGTGTATGTCCCACATGGAGTGGTAATTTTACTGACCAGAACAAAGACTCAGTATCTCACCCCTAGTCGGCTGACTAAATACGAGAGGATTCTTGTGCGTGCTGCAAATGTAAACATTGTTAGGTGCAGTATTTTGAACCCTGCCACCTTACTCCCCGACCCAATGGATATGGAAGGTGGGGTGGATGATGAGCATGATTGCATTGATTTAACAGAATTCAATACCAAGCCACGTCCAGACATTAAAGAAACACCATTGCCTGTGCATGACAAGGAATTATTTGTGGATGGTTCATGTCTAAGACATGAACAAGGAGGCCTGAGTGCTGCCTATGCGGTAGTCTCCTTAACAAAAATTGAAGAAGCAGGTTATCTATTTGACATAAAGTCTGCACAAGTAGCCGAATTGATTGCTATGATAAAAGCTTGCAAAATTGGGAAAAACTTACGCATAACAGTGTATACTGACAGTCAGTACTGTTATGGGGTTGTGCATGACTTTGGCCAGTTGTGGCTACAGAGGGAGTTCCTGACTTCCTCAGGTACCCCTATTCGAAATGGAAAAGTTGTTCAAGACCTTTTAGAGGCAATCCAGTTACCAAAGGAACTGGCAGTGGTGAAGTGTGTTGCTCATAAGAAGAGTATGGACACTGTATCACTGGGAAATGATTTTGCTGATCGAGTGGCCCAATGGTGCGCCAGAGATCGGTATATCGTAAATCCAAAACGAGGGGGGCCAGGAACCAGCTGCCAACTTCAGGTGTTTGAAGAAGTGCCTACATGGGATGAAGTGAAAGAGTGGCAGCAGGCGGCACCTTGGCAAGAGAGAGAGAAGTGGAAGGAAGATGGGTGTAGACCAAGACGTGTGGATGGTGTAATCTTAGGTCCAACTGGTATGCCTGTGTTACCTAGACACTTACTTAGCACAATGGCGAGATTGATACATGAAGGATCACACATTGGTAGGGACGCCATGATTCTAGTGTTCCAACAGACTTGGTACAGTAAAAAGTTCAGGAAAGTAGCAGAGTCCCTCTGCCAGAGGTGCCTGCCATGTCAAAGGATGAACGCAGGGAAGAAAACTATGGTGGAACTGGGAAAAATTGGGAGGTCCGGGGGTCCCTTTTTGAGAATACAGGTTGATTTCATCACCATGCCCCGTTGTGAAGGGAAGCGATATGTCCTTGTCATGGTCTGTTTATTTTCAAAGTGGGTGGAAGCCTTCCCTACTCCCCAAAATGACGCAAAAACAGTAGCTAAGTGTTTATTGAAAGAACTGATACCTAGGTTCGGGGTTCCAGTCACTATTGAATCAGATCAAGGCTCACATTTTCATAATGAAGTGATCGACGAACTCTGTAAGGCCTTTGGAATTTCACAAAAGCTTCACTGTGCCTACCGTCCAGAGGCTTCTGGAGTAGTGGAACAAATAAATGGAACTATCAAAAACAGACTAGCAAAACTGTGTGATGCATCTAAATTGACCTGGGTGAAGGCCCTGCCCCTGGTCCTGATGGGACTCAGAAGTGTTCCTGACCGCAAGACAGGCCTAAGTCCCCATGAAATCATTATGGGAAGAGTGATGAGACAAGCATGGGTGCCAGGAAGCAAACTGTTGAGTATTACTGATGATTTGGTGCTTGAATACTGCAAGAGATTGGGTGACCAAGTGCGTTCTATCTCTCGCCAGATCGGAGAAGACGCCATCCTCAATCCAACGACTCCCCTCCACAAACTGGTCCCGGGGGACTGGGTGAAGATAAAGAAACATACTCGGAAGAGCTGCCTGGAGCCAAGGTGGGGAGAGAAACGTCAGGTGATCCTGGTAACTACCACAGCAGTAAAGTGTGCAGGGGTTCCACGCTGGGTACATGCCAGCCACACCCAGAAGGTATTACCAGACGAAGTGCCTGAAGAAGAAGGGCATCCAGCGGAGGACTCTGCAGGAGCCAGACCAGAAGTAGCTGACGACGTACAGCCCAGTACCAGTCGAGCTGCAGAATCAGCAGATGTTGGCCCAAGAATAGTTGATAACGAACTACCGGGAGCCCAGCCTGCTGAAGGGGTCCAAGAAGCTGAGCCAGAAGTAGCAGAAGACGAGCTGCCGAGCATATGGCCAGAGGAGTGGATACCATTGATTGATCTCACTGAAGACCCCATTCGAACAAGTGAGCGACTTTGGGAAGGTAGAGAGTGGACTACAGAGGAAAAGCAAGGCACAGGCGAAGAGCCTCAGAATCTTGAGATTCACATCAAAACTGAGGAAGGAGAAGGTCAGACAGGGACAGAGCACGTGATTGATATAGAGCAAGTGATCGATACTGAACAAGTGAAGGATACAGTGCAAGTGATTGATACTCCTCCACTGACTCCTGATATCGGGAAGGGACAGACTAGACATAGCGTAATAGTTCGAGCAGAAGAAAATCAAGAGATCGAAGTGCTTGAACAGGATCAGATAGGATTAGAAGAACGTGTTCAGGAAACAGAAACAGAGACATTTGAAAAGCAAAAACAAATTTCTCCTGAACCAGGCCAGATTAGTAACCAGGCAGAAGAAATAGATGCTAGCCCTGGAAACAGTCAGATAGAAGAAGAAAAAACTGAAACAGAATTGCCACAAATTAAGGAGAACAAGAGGGCCAGAGAAGAAAACGAAGTCCAAGTACCAACTAAAAGACTCAAGAAAAGAAAGCACATTGAGCCTGGATACATAAAGAAATTGAGACTGAGAATAAAAACAGTAGAAGAAAAACGTGCAGAAGAAAGGAGAAGTGCTCGCATAGCAGGACAACCAGAAGACACTTCCAAAAGAAGGAGTGCTCGAATAAAGAGACAAAACAAAAAGTACAAGTCACCTGAATGGACACTTGTGTTGGAAGAACTTGAAGATCTTGATATAACTGACGAGAGCGACGGAGAACCCGTCCCTGAGTACTCTGCCGAAGAAGAAGACGAGCCACCGTGAATTTGCACAAAGTAAGATACTTGTGTAGAGTCACAAAGAGGGGTTGAGAAACTTCTTCTGAAGCCAAAATGTCTGATTCAAACGTGAATGGTAGACCTAGTCGCAGCGGTTGCAAAACTTGCTGCAAGGTATGTGTCTGTAGTATAGTTGTCCTGATATTACTCTGGGTAGGACTAACAATTTTCATTCCCTTTGCTGTAAGCAAAGATACTAATATTGTCCCTACTGAAATTGTAAATACTGACAGTGAGGAGCTGACAACACAGAGTGCAGCCAGACATGAGAGAGCACTGAGACAAACAAAACAAGACTTAGAAGCATCAGATGAGGGAGAACTACATTACCATGGAATTAAAAATAAGACGCGCTTAAATGTTTTCGCAAACTTGTTAATACACTATGTAGAGACTATGGAAATTGAAGATTGCTATGTCTGCATGAAGCTACCTACCTCTGTAGCTGAAGGCGTGACATACCATCACTTGCCGCTAACATACGGAATCTCCTGTAGCATTTTAGCTAGTTTATTTTACAAAAGAGGACCGTTACAGTACTACTACTCTAATAATGACGTGATCTTTTCTGAGCTTCCTATACGTGGGAACTTGAATCCTGTACATACAAAAAGCGACGTAATACGATATATGGGAGACTATTTCCTGACTATTGGTGATATTGACATAGGTGACGCACACAGAGATAACTTGACTTGTTCTTTGCGTGAGCAGGAAAAGATGTTCCTGAACATGGCAGAGAAAAGGAGAATTAAAATACAAAAGAAAGCAAATGACGAAAGTCAGAAAAGACCAAGGTGGGCAGAGAACATGGAAGGCACCTCAACTGGTGGGGCGGGTCCTGCTCTGTTGCTGGATTTTGAAAAGAAAGGCAAGCTATGTCTTCACCGCGAGAAGACTAGCTATTATAATAACATTTTCATTGGTTCCAGTGAATGCGAACATAATTACAAGGTAATTGGAGGTTGGGGTTTCAAAAATGGGTCAGAGCCTGTGTTTCCTGGAATTTATTATATTTGTGGGGACAAGGCTTATTTCAAATTGCCGGATCACTGGTATGGAAGTTGCTATTTTGGCATTGTCTTCCCGAAAATATACCATGTGAATGGAGTTGCTGGAAGCAGTGAAAATACTAATGGCTTAGTGCGTAGTAAAAGAGAAAGCATAGGTGAAATAATGGGTAGTATTTTCAGTGCACTGATACCTGGAGTGGGAGTGGTTCTGAACACTCACAGAATTTGTAAATTGTCCACTATAGTGGATGCATTGTCTACTGAGACAGCTCATGGATTTCTGCTGGTCAATACCGAAATGGTTGCGATCAGATCAATGGTTTTGCAGAACAGACTTGCTCTTGATACCTTATTAGCAAAAGAGGGCGGAGTCTGCCGGATGTTGAAGGCGCAACATTGTTGCACTTATATTCCGGACAAAAGTGTGCAGCTCAAAAGATACGTGAAAAACATTACTAATTTGGCAAAGGAACTCAAACCACTCGAGGTTGACAGTGCCTGGAAGAGACTGGTAGATGGTCTCTCAAATGTAGGTCATTGGTTTGCTAGCTTAGGTAAAAGCTTATTGTTTAAGATACTGATGCCAATTGGAATTATAGGTCTTATCCTATTTTTCATATTTGCCTGTTGCAAATGTCGCAAACACACCGGAAAGCATCAAGTGAATGCCAGAGGAGTGAAACGAAGTGTGGATGAGCTTGAATTAGAAGAAATGAATAATCAGATATACAAAAGGGTGAAGAATTCTCACCCTACTAAAGATGAGAAAGAAAAGTTGAGCAAATTGTTGGAAGAGATAGAGATGTATAAGGTGTGAGAAGTTGGCATCTGGGTCCATTTATTTTGTGATGATAGTAAATATCATCAAAGAGGGGATTGATGAAGCAAAGTTTCGCATATTTTGCGACTTGCCGAATTCATGAACCTCGTCTATAGGTAACAAGGTAATAATTTGTACGTTTTACTAACGTTTCCTTTATGTTTAAACGAGGTTTCTTGACGCTTGCATATGTGTTTTACTAAAATAATTTACTCGAGTTATTTAACATGGCCGCCGCTTGTATTTAGTTACTGCGCATGCGTCAGCCACACTCACGTGTCCTGACGTGTCTGCAGAGTTGGAGGGAAATTTATGCGCATGCGTAATACATAGCTTTGCCTGTAACGTGGTACTGCTCGTGCCACTGCTCTTGTGCCTGTTATATGTAGCTAACATTTAGACTGCATAAGTTTATTTTACAGTGATAAGTTGAAAGTACAAACCCTGTGATGTGTTTTCATAATGTTACTTCTATGTATTAATTTGTTCTCGCTTACTTTTCATGTACCGCGGGAAATGGGGGTCTGACTGAACCAAATGCCATCTTGGAGGGCCTTTCTGCGCATGCTCCACTGTCTGGGGAACTGACAACCTAGGCTGATGGAACTTGGCCAGCTGGCAGGGATGGGCAAAATGCTCCTGAGAACTGACCTGCAAACCCAGCAGAACGGAGTCATGTGTCCCTATTCCGCAACAATGTAAAATTACTATTGTATTTTCCTGCAGTTTCTCATGGGAACCCCAATCTTGCTAGGCGGTACCCAAAGATGTAAATTAGGCATCCAAATAGTGTGTTATGATTGGTGTGTTACCCAAAGCCTACCTTAGGACCAATCCAAATTGAGGGATTCTGACACTTTGCAACATTGGGGGGTGGTACACCGTCCCCAAACTGTATATCTACCCTGGGTTCACCTAGGGAAATTGTCCGACTTGTCTGGTTTAGCTGACCTGTCACTGACCCATCGTACTCAATAGGTGACTGAAGATACAGAGCGCTGCGGAGCACTCTGTCCGAAATTGACCATAGACTAAGGTTCTACTGAACCTTAAAGTGCTGGCGAAGCACTTTGCTGGGAGTTCGCTGACCCAATCGGGGTCTTGATCGATAGCTGCAGAGAGGGTGGAGCGCAGGCGTTGCTTCCAAACTGCGGGTGTGGTCCTGTCCTGAGCGGTCCTGTCCTGAGGGTTTGCTGTCCTGTCCTGAGGGTCCTGTCCTGATTCCTAATCTGAGGGTATCCTGTCCTGTCCGGGGTGTCCATTCTGCACCTGCTGTCCTTTGAGGGGTATCCTCCTTGAGGGTTTCCTGTCCTTAACTGACCCGTGGCCAGGGTTTGGTTTTCACACCAGTCTAGGTAAATATTGCTCTAAATTCTTTGAACTTGCACCTTCCTAATTTTCTGTCTTTTGCTTTAATAAAGACACACCTTTGCACATGTTGATTTTTCCATGCTTTTGCCGCAACTATTGAAACGTAAAGTCAATTGCATATTTTCTTAACTTGATCCTATGTTATCCTACCTTTTAGAAATCATATTTTGCATTGCAGTTTGTCATTTTCTGATATGGTCTAGAACGGCCTTACTTAAACTATCTAAAGAATTTTTACCTTAAATGCATAGCGTTTCTTGTTGCATCTCATATTAGTATTTTCATGATTACCCTGACTTTATTTCTCTATAGTTATGTACTTTTCATTATCTTGGTTATTGATTGTCTCATTCTTGTAAACTTAATGCTCAACGAAAACGAACTTTAGATAAAGCTTTTAAAACTTCCAGTTGTCCGTGGTCATTTACAAACAGTATTGAATGTCATTTTGGGTTGGTATTTTGCTGCCTTTCCTTTTACAGCTAGCTCCCTGATCCGTTGAGGTCATAGGTACCCGTGTCGGTGGATGGTAAGTCGGGTACGCTGAGTAATAACAGTAGGGAAACACACACAAATTGGTAGAGCCCGTGAAGTCGCCCGATCAATGTATATGGTAAATTGAAAGTATATGGGCCCGAAGCCGGAAACGGCGAAATTATTGGCTGGGTGACCTCGCGCGCTCTATCAGTACCACACAGACATATTTCAATAGGTTAGATACTCAAACACCAGAGGGCTGCACACCAATAAGAAAGATGCAAAGAAAGGCTTGTGAATGTCAGTTCGTACACCTGGAATAGTGTATTAGTCCGAAACATGTAGTTAGTTGCTTGAAGGTGATATTTATTTTTATAAAACACATTCTCCACATGCTGAATATGTACCCCTCTTGTTGTTACTTCCATTCAGGAGTATAGTCACTCCTGTGCACCTAAGGTTGAAACTCTTTAAATGAGGATACTATAGTCAGAAGCTTGGTAGATCACGCAAGTGAACCAGTGATTCTTGGACCTCCAGTTTATGTCTGAGCACAGTGTAATTTTGGGAGTGAAAGGGATAAAACACATTTACAAAGGAAAAGCTCACACTTCACAGATGGCTGTAAACATAACTAAAAGGTTCTTGTCAGATACATGTGTGAGATATCTGGACCACTCTGCACTGGCACCTGATCATTGACATGGTTCAGAAAATAAGCCTACACACGTTTAATTTCTGCACTCAAAGAAGTTTGTCTGGTGACACAAGTGTCTCTGAAGGTGTCTAGACACGGCTGCTTCTAAGGTTTTGGTCTCACACATACCCAAAATAGATTAATCCTGCACTATGAAGTTGGCTGAAAGCATGTAGGTGCTGGAGTTACCAGATCCATCAGAAGACATATCTTCACCCTGATTGAGGATGCCCACTGGGGCTTGTGGTACCTGATTATTCCATAGAGTAGAGCGTGATTATCCATCTTGGAAGTCAAGGCAGAGCTACACGTATGCAGGTAGATTCATATTTACAAAACACATTATAAGAATTTACATTGTGGGTCATTTCACGTAAAGTTTAGTTTTTAGGCCGAGGAGTGAGTTGGGATGTAGCTACATAAAGAAACTGATAGGTGGGCATGTGAGCATAAACATTCATCATAGGCTGAACGTAAAATATAGAGGTTACTGAACATTGGCATTCTTTGTCACTACAAATATTCGGTAGAAGCTGAGTGCAGGGAGTTTGGAGGGTCTAGTCACATACTTGCGTCCAAGCATATACATTCCATACATCTGTAAGTTTTTAGGGTCATATATGCCCTAGCAGCTCATTCCATTTCCAATAGGTGCCTTAAGACAACAGCTTTTGGGGGGTCAAAAATATCACAAAGAGGCCTCTAACATGGATGTCACCTCTCAAAAATATAGGCTTGTTCTGGTCAAACTGTGAGCCGCACCATATAGAGACATGTGGAGATCATATCACATGTGCCCCACATAGTAAGTGAACCAGTGATTCTTGGACCTCCAGTTTATGTCTGAGCACAGTGTAATTTTGGGAGTGAAAGGGATAAAACACATTTACAAAGGAAAAGCTCACACTTCACAGATGGCTGTAAACATAACTAAAAGGTTCTTGTCAGATACATGTGTGAGATATCTGGACCACTCTGCACTGGCACCTGATCATTGACATGGTTCAGAAAATAAGCCTACACACGTTTAATTTCTGCACTCAAAGAAGTTTGTCTGGTGACACAAGTGTCTCTGAAGGTGTCTAGACACGGCTGCTTCTAAGGTTTTGGTCTCACACATACCCAAAATAGATTAATCCTGCACTATGAAGTTGGCTGAAAGCATGTAGGTGCTGGAGTTACCAGATCCATCAGAAGACATATCTTCACCCTGATTGAGGATGCCCACTGGGGCTTGTGGTACCTGATTATTCCATAGAGTAGAGCGTGATTATCCATCTTGGAAGTCAAGGCAGAGCTACACGTATGCAGGTAGATTCATATTTACAAAACACATTATAAGAATTTACATTGTGGGTCATTTCACGTAAAGTTTAGTTTTTAGGCCGAGGAGTGAGTTGGGATGTAGCTACATAAAGAAACTGATAGGTGGGCATGTGAGCATAAACATTCATCATAGGCTGAACGTAAAATATAGAGGTTACTGAACATTGGCATTCTTTGTCACTACAAATATTCGGTAGAAGCTGAGTGCAGGGAGTTTGGAGGGTCTAGTCACATACTTGCGTCCAAGCATATACATTCCATACATCTGTAAGTTTTTAGGGTCATATATGCCCTAGCAGCTCATTCCATTTCCAATAGGTGCCTTAAGACAACAGCTTTTGGGGGGTCAAAAATATCACAAAGAGGCCTCTAACATGGATGTCACCTCTCAAAAATATAGGCTTGTTCTGGTCAAACTGTGAGCCGCACCATATAGAGACATGTGGAGATCATATCACATGTGCCCCACATAGTAAAAATGCACACAAAGACTTGTGGTACTTGTACACCTGCACAAGGGTTTGTGTATGCACCCGTATTTGTGGTGATCATTGCACATATATTCACTAGAGAGTGATTTCAAATTCAAGAGGAGGTTGCACACAAATGCTTTTAGAAGCTCGGTCCCATGCACTGGATCTTAACCACTCTAGCCATACAATAGGGGGCATATTTACAAGCCCCTAGAGCTACCGGAGCGGCACATTGTTTACCCTCTGCTGGTGCTGTGTGCTAGCCAAATTGGCATGTGCATTGGTGTGTATCAAAAAGAACCGCAGAGCAAAACACTGCTTTGCATTACTTTGCATCATGGGTGCGTTATTTGGGTTGTACATGGCCTTTCCTATGCAACTACACATGCTTTTTGATGCAAAACCCTATCTACTGGCATTAGTAGACAGGGTTTAGTGCCAAAAATTAATGCAGCAGAAAAGTGTTTTCATTTCTCTTTGCTTTTCCGACTTTGCATGTGTGCTGCACTGTACAGCACACATACAAAGTAGGAAAAGGTTTTAAACTTATCTAGCCATAGTACTAACCTCATGCTTTACTTAAAAGTAATAATTGTGGGGCATATTATCAAGTAAGGGCGTTACATTATCACCACTTTTATTGGCAGGAAACTTCCAATAAAGCGGCGATAATGGGCTTGATAATATGTTCTATGAATTCCAATCGAAGCCCATGTTAGATGTCTTCACATCTAACATGGGCTTCGATTGGAATTCATAGAGCATATTATCAAGCCCATTATCGCCGCTTTATCGTCAGTTTCCTGCCGATAAAAGCGGCGATAATGTAACACCCTTACTTGATAATATGCCCCACAGTCTTCAAAACGTTCTTGTGATAAAAAATGTGACTTCATTCTCAATTTTCTATATGAATAAAACACAATACTAAAACCAAATAAACCTGTTACTTTAGAAAAGGGTGAATTTTTAATTCTGAAAGCAAACTCATATGAAGTTTAAAAATCCCTATTCTTTGCAGAAATTGTGAAGTTTTCAAAAGTCTGCAAACTTTCAGCTACAGACGAGAACTTTCTCAGAAAAATATGAATAGGAATGCCACAACCCCTTCCCGAGGGCCACAGGGAACGCAGTGGCTACTGAGCACAACTGTGGTAGTTGAAGTATTTTACTCATGATGTCATGGGGACCGAGCTACTATGGATACTGAGCAACTGGGCCAACTACCCCTTCTGCACTTGATTCTCAGTGGTAGCTGGGATGAGCAATCAAAGGCTCCCTCGGGGGGGGGGGATGTAGATAGATACAGGTACGTGAACCCGACTCATAACTCACGGTGCATGCAGTACTAACAATAATTCAAAGTCCATTCAAATATTTACTGTTAAGAAAAATATTTTTTTTATTTCTAACTCTAAAACATTCCAGAAATAACAACATTCATTAGCAACAACACAATCCCCTCGAGGTTGGGCTCTAGTAGTTTTCAGCTAAATCCCTGTTCCACTTCTCCCTTATAATGTGGTCAGGCATACTCCCATTCACTGGTGGCCATATCCAAAGAAAAGTTGTACTCAAGAGCTCCACTTTGACTCTTTAGTTATCAGTCAACAATGTTAATGTTGCCATAACACCATCAGCAGCACCATCAGCAGCAAGTCCCCTGGGGCTCACAGGCCCATTTATAGTCTTCCTTGATCTGACAGTATCACAGGTTATTCACAAGTCCTGATTCTATTTGGTGAAGAACAGGCTGTTCACAGTACACTCGGCAGCACCTGACAGGCAGAGGCTCTCTCTCTCAAAGCAGTACTGCCAGCTTGTCCCAGCGATCAGAGCTGCTGCATCTCCATGAAGAAAAGTTATATCCTCGTGCTCTCATTGGAGGAGGGTGGATTCGATCCTCCAGCTCCCAACTGTAGCCCAGTCAGGGTGCAACATCTCCAGCAGGTCTCTTTATGGTACTGGGGGAAATCAGTCAAGTTCAGGTTTTGGTGGGTGGGCTAGACCCACAAGACACAGTCACAATCTTCTGTCTAAGTACAACCCGAATATCTGGATATGTTGGTACTGGCGGCCTCTGAGCGAGATACATGCCGGCTATCGCCATAGAATGGCAGTTTAAAATTCTTCTCAAGTATTGTGGACCTGTTTACTGCCAACGATGAGCTAGGAGCCTATGTGACCTCAACTCCCTATACAAAATTATTGTATTTATATTCTTCTTTCAAGACACATTACATCCTCCTGTGTCTTAATGCTCTTGCAGTTTTGTCTATATTTGGAGTTATTTCTCTGTCAACATATGTAAACCCACTTGCTTTGAGGGTCCCTAACAATAAGATAGGATGCCTATAAGAAAAGGTTAGGAGGTGGCTCCCCTGTAGAAGGTGCTGTGTTGCTGAAGCATGTTTCGAATAAAATGAAAAATTAAGAACATGAGCCACAAGGATAGAGCATCCAAGAGTTATATCTGAAATTAAATTTATTGCATATCAAAATATATAAAAAAAGAAATAGTGTTACTAAAAATTGAAGATGTAAAATCATTGTTGTTGGTATGTTGGTATGTTGATCTTCCTTTCATGGTAGTCTGTTAGGTATTACCTGATTTTGTTGAAGGATAAAGGTATGTTGTTGAATATTAAAGCATAATAGATGGTATGACTTTTGAGAATACTAGGTGTTTAGTATCTATTTTAATCTTGATTGTAATGCATACTTTTGATTTAGGAGACACTGCTGTTTCATATCAAAATCAAAATGAGAACAGATGTATGAATTTTTCTATTGCTGGTTGTCAATAAAAATGTTAACATAAAGAACACCCACATTCTCTGAACCATAACTTTTACATGAATTTATATAAGAAGGGGTAAGGTTGCCAGGCTTGTTTGTGCAATGTAGGTACCACCAGTCTCTTCTGTCATATGGGGTTGCCATTGTACTTCCAGTTTAGGTTCAGACTCCTCCAGTGCACTCACCCTCACAAATAAGTATGGGCGAATATTGCGGATCTGCGGTCTGTGAATTCGAGCGAAATCGCAAAAAAATCTATGAGTTCGCGAAAAAATCTGCGAACTCGCAGATTTGTAGAAATATATACTGGAGTACTTTCTACTGGCTAATCAGTAAGTGCTGGCTCGTTGGGTAAATGTATCATGCTTTTCCTACACTGCAGCTGCGTAAAGGGCCAGAAGAGTTGTCTCCAGTGACCATGTGTGTGTTACTATGCAATCGCACTGAAGGGCGCAGGGGGCCCTTGAGTGAGCTGCAGCTGTCCATCATAGTGGGTAAATGGCGGGAAGACGGTGCACCCCGCTAGTGTGTGGGCGGGGGCAAAAGCGGCGGGGATTCTATGCGAGTTCACGTGCCTTTTGTGTGTATAAAAGGTCAGAGACCAATCAGAGCAGCAGACGAGGAGAAAGAAGCTCCTGGTCACAGGAACTGCACGGGGATTGCACTCGTGAAAGTGAAGGATGCAGAGGCCTCCATCAAGCATCACAGCAGATACTGCATCGACAGCAGATACTGGGAGAAAGCACACCTGCCCTGCGCCGGGGTCCCTTGAGTGAGCTGTCCATCATAGTGGGTCAGGGCGGGAAAATGGTGCACACCACTAGTGTGTGCGGCGGGGCCAAAGGGTGGGGCTTCTATGGGAGTTCACATGCCTCTTGTGTGTATAAAAGGTCAGAGACCAATCAGAGCAGCAGACGAGGAGAAAGAAGCTCCTGGTCACAGAAACTGCACAGGGATTGCGCTTGTGAAAGTGAAGGATGCAAAGGCCTCTATCCAGCATCACAGCTAATTTCGACGGTAGATACTGGGAGAAAGCACACCTGCCCAGCCTCGACAAAGCTCACGATTGTTTTTGGGCTGATGAATGCTTTACTGAATTTGAGCTTCAACTCAGGCACCTGTTTTATTTATATCTGTATGCGCTTCCTGTTGAGGTTTAATTTTTGTGACGGGAGCATCGTGCCAGAATAAACTCTACCCCTCATATTTATCCAAGAAGACGCCACCGGTTTGTGCGATACCTCTACTCAACTGCCAAACTTGCGGGGCTTCTAAAAAAAATCCACCCGCAAGCGGATTTGCACATTTTTCGGCAATTTCACGAGATTCGCGGAACACGAAATTGCCGAAAATCCGCAAAATCCACGAGCGGAACGGATTTTGCACCCATACTTACTCACAATGGCGGCCTCTCTTGGCATAAGGGGTTACCGATGAAGGCAGACACGAATTTCAGTGCTGTAGCTACAAATAGTTCAACTGTGGCCCCCTCTGGCATATGAGTTCACCAAAACGAGACAGTGCAGGCCTGGCGCTTGCTTCACGGTGCTCACTACATGGCTCAGGTCACGGTGGCCCTCTCCTGGCATATAGGGGTAGTCTGATTGTTCTTGCACATGGGCAATGTCTCGATCAGTTGACAGCTGTTCCCTCACACCTCGCTCAGGGCGGTCATCTGCCGACGCAGCAGCCCGACTACTCATGAACCTTCCCTCCAGAGTGTCAGCTAAACCTGCCATCAAGGCCCTGCACTGGCTCCCGGTGCGTCAAAGGGTGGAATTTAAAGCCATGTGCACGGCTTACAAACTGATTAATGGAGCTGGCCCTCCGATCCTCAGCGACCTGGTAACTCCTTATAAAGCTCCCAGATCCCTGCGGTCCGAGAATGAACATCTAGCCAACATCCCTAAATTTAAAAAGACACGCACTGGAGGCTGACGCTTCTCTGTGAAAGCTTCCACCGGATGGAACTCACTCCCCCGCACCCTCAGACTGGAACCCAGCTATCTTATTTTCAGGAAAAAATTGAAAACACTTCTATTCCCTAAATAACGTCCCCCCCTTTTTTCTCCTCCATCTCATCTGGATATCAAAATCACTACAGCGTGGGGATGCCTTCGGGTCACCAGGCGCTCTACAAGTCGTTAAAATAAATAAATAAATAAATCTGAGTGGGGCTCCCCACTGGACCTTTCTCCCTCTAATGCTTTCCTCTTCCTCACAGGGCACACTGCTTTTGGCAAGCATGCAGGTGCAGGGTCGCAGGGCTCCAGGGCAAGTGATCTTACATGCCCTGGGTGATGTCAACTCACCCAGCAGGGAGACTAGCAGGCCTTTGGTCCCAGGCCTGGTCATTGGCAGAAGTCTTGCAGAGCTTTCCCTCTCTATACATCACTTAGGCTGCTTGGCAGATGACAAAATTTGGGGTCTCAAGCTCCTCTTCTTAGAGTCCATTTCCAGACACCAAATGTGATTTAGAATCAGAGTCCTTGAAGCGTTATGTTGGGGCTCTGCTTCTTTTGAACTGTACATATTTTCTTTTCTTCTTACCTCTTGAAAGGCTGTCAGCCACAGCAGGAAAGACTCCATTGTTGATAGTCCCACAACACAGTTAATTGAAGTTACTAGAGTTCGCACCTGAATGTCAGCCACAGGGATATGTGCATCAAAAGGCTCAAATCAGGCTCTCAGCCCTACTCTTTATGATGCCCTTATCAGCCCCATCTCCTTCCTGAGATGTATCCAGGCTGTTTCTTCTGATTTATCACTGTGTGTAAAGGGGGAGTTTTTCCTCCCTTCTTTAAATGTGTGTCCCACCAAACTCACAGAAATTAAGCAATACAAATATCTATTCCATTACAGGCCCACATACTTTCAGCAAACACCTTCAGTATATGTGCACTGTTCATTACTTTAGCCTTTCTGTATTGTACCAGTTTTAGACCTGACAGACTTCGAGTGGTCTTTCCCCAAACCTTTTGCCTGATTGCCTCAACTTTTTGTTGATTTCTTTTTACTGGCCTTTGGACTCTGAGCACTTTAACACCGCCAACCAGAGCTAAAGTGCATCAGCTTCTCTGCTAAAACATGATTTGATTGATTATCCACAACTGGAATATTTAATTTAACTATATGTCCCTAATAACGTGCATTACATGTGCCAAGGGCCTGTAAATTAAAAGCTACTAGTGGACCTGCCACTCACACAAGTAGCACTTTAAACTAGTCTCAGGCCTGCCACTGCAGATCCTGTGTGTGCAATTTACATTGCCATGTTGACTTGGCAGTTAAAAGCCCTTGCCAAGCCTTAATCTTCCCTTTTATTAGCTAGAAGTCACCCCTAAGGTAGGCCCTGGTAGCCCATAGGGCGGGATGCTGTGTAATTAAAAGGTAGGACATGTAATTTGAAGTTTAGCATGCCCTGGTAGTGAAAAACACCCAAATTCGTTTTTCACTTCTGTGAGGCCTACTCCTCTCATAGGCTAACATTGGGAATTCCTTATTACACTTATAAACTGTAATCCCTGATTGAGAGGAGTAGCTTTGTCACATTTGATATCATTGGAATGGTAATGATAAATCCTATTTGCTGACAAAGTTGAATTTATTATCACTATTTTAGAAATGCCACTTTTAGAAAAATGACATTTCTCTTCTTTTTGCTCTGTTTGCCTGCAGGATGTCTCCAATACACGTCTGGGGTGGGTAACAGCAGGACATGGGGCAGGTTAAGTGTGACTGAGTGATAATGCACATACGTATGGGCCATCCTGGGCAGGATGGGAGGGAGGAGCTGACATTAACATCTGAAAGGGCTGTGTTCTGACCACACACAAAGAGCTTCACACTCCCACCTGGGAAGGAGGACCTCTGTGCACTTAAAATCCCCTCTTTCAAGTCACCACTTCAAAGGCACAACTGGTTATAAGTACTGGGTTTCTGACCCCACCAAATCAGACACAACTGGACCTGTGAAGAAACTCTGCCAGGGGGAAATACTGCTGTGCTGCTACAAGGACATGCTGCAATGCTGCTCTGGAAAGTTTTCACTGTGCTATCCTGCTGCCTGCTACCCTCTGCCCTTCTGATGAATAACTGGATGCTTGATTGAACCCTGAGGGATCTCCAAAGGCATGTTGGCTTGCTTCCTGTTCTAAGACTCAAGGATATCAAAGTCTTACCCCTTACCCATGGGCCTGGCCCATTGGCAGTGGATCCAGGTAATTGCTCTAGTGAAACCGATGCATCCTCTGCTGTGTGAGGCAGAATAGATGCATCCCCACTGTTGCAGGGACACAACCAGCATTTCACACGTGGAACTAGTGCATCGCTATTGGAATGGCTGCATCAGAACCTCTGCATCTCCGGTGCTGCAGGAAAGATGATCAACACATCCCCTCGATTGTATGAAAAAACACGGCGCATCACGCACAGACATTAGGCATCTCGTAACTGGCGCTTTGTCTTTGGATCATTGCATTGCCACTGTTGCATGGAGAAAATTAACACATCACCTTGTCTATGGGATCAAAACCGTTGCAACGCTCAGCTGCACCCCACATCTCGCAATTGCAGCCAATGTCAAGATACTTTGTTTAGCGGGCCTTGCATGGCTCCTGTTCCCGGCCCTCACTCCATCGCGGCAGGCCTAAACTCTTGACTTTGCTCAGGACCAGTGCAGCCAGAGAACCGCTAAGGCGCTTATTGCTTCTATGCATTATTTTTGCTTTGAATCTTTCAAAATTCATATCTTCTTGACTTCTACTTATTGGAATTTTGATGTTGTGGCCCTGTTTTATTTATAAAATATTAATCTATTTTCCTTAACTGGTGTGGAGTCTTTTTGTGGTATTTTCACTGTGTTACTCTTTGAAGTGTTGCACAAACACTTTACATATTACCTCTTAAGTTAAGTCTGCCTGCTCTGTGCCAAGCTACCAGAGGGTGAGCACAGGTTAATTTATGGTGTGTATCTGACTTAGCCTCACTAGGACTGTGGTTAGTGCTGGGACAGGGTGCATACCTCTGCCAACCAGAAAGCCAATTTATAACAACCAGAGTGTACTATTTGCAAACACATACACTGCCTGTACACACGTGCACACTGTACAACATTTCACCCTTCATTTATTGTACTTCACCAAAGCACATATACACTCAGCACACACTTCCGTTGAGCACGCACTGCACAGTGCTACATTTCTCATGGAATATATTCCCTGCAGTTATTCATACATTCAGCACATGCACTAACCACACATAAACTGAACAGTTGTGCCCTATCCCTGTACTGGACCCGTCCCAGTCATACATACATTCTGAGCAGTCACTACTCATGTGCTGTGCAGCACTCCACATCTCCCTAAGGGGGAGTTTAGGACATAGCAGTTAAACTTTTTAAAAAGTGAGTGAGCCTGTAGGCCTACCTCCAGTGACAGAGAGTGAAAAGCACGTGTTCACTACAACTGATCACTACACAATATACTGCCGCTGATGGGCTTCAGCTGCCTAACACTTAGTGAATGAAGGTGGTAGCCTTCCATCACTATGATGATAGTTATTTGGGCTCCCCTCCTGGTCCAACAAGACTGCAATCTATGCGACAGGCCTATGTCATGGCACACATGCATGATCAATGTTAAAATATGCCCAGAAAATCAGCATTAGGGATCCAGACAACAGTACAGTTGGGCACTCAGTGTAGGGATACACGTCTTTATTAATACCGAGGACTTTTTCATCCCAATAAGGAAATTCTGCCACGAACGGCCTGATTGAAAGTTTAAGTGATATTGAACGCACCCGATACATACCGAAGCCATAGGGAATGTTATTTATTGGGTGTGGTAAGTAGCATCTATTATGAGTCTGTGGGAAATAACATACACAGTTTGGGGCAGATTCCGATCTGGTTCGGAAAGCTCTCCAACCGAGCCGAATCGGGAGTGTTTTCTGACTGAGCCAGAGTTCTGCAGTCTGACCGTGTGAGTACGATGTGGCCGTTTGCTGCCGGACTCAGTTCGGTTGGACTCCCATAGAAGTCAATGCGACCCAGTTGTACGACACGTACATGGGCTTCCATTGACTGAATGGGTACGTCTCACGCAAGGGCGCCCCCTACAGTGGGTATGCGTCAGTGCCATCGGCACCGTACATGCCTGTGTTGGGGAGACCAGTGGGTCTCCTCCTGTGTCCGAGTCGTAGGGCTGCAGATGACAGGGGGTCCGACGCGGATTCCCAAAGGCAACTTCCCGGATGTTTTGCGAGCCGGACACTTCGGCTCGCCCCGTCTGTCCGACGTGTGCATCATACTGGCGGGGTCATAAATCGCAAACATTTCACACCACGATCAGCTTACGGCCGAGACTTATGCAGAGGTTTGGATCCTGGAAATGACTCAGTCGTTGATTTTCACGTAGCTCGCATCATACTGGCTCAGTCGTACAGCTGTACGAGTTGGGTGGAAAACACACGTACGGCTCACAGTTTTTCCGGCTGGATCGCGTTTGGTGCCCTTCCGACCCAGATCGGAATCGGCCCCCAAGTGTTTAATGCACCAAAATACAAATGAAATGGTAAATACCGTCTGCGTTCCCCCATTAAATTTCAGCAGGTTTGACCTGCCGAGCTTTCATGAAGTTTGACGTATTTAACACATTCAATAATTATCTGATGCATTCAATACCTTCAAACTGGTAATTCTGACCTGTACATTAACAGGGAATTATGCATGGGTCGAAAATAAAAAAATAGGAACTCATAATCAGGGATTAAGGTGTTTTTTGCTCAGCATTTTACATCAACAAGTACAGACCATTTTGGCAATTTAAACTTTAAAAAATTTATGACGATTTTAAAACTTGTAAAATTTGAAATATGATTCATGAAGTGTGTAGTGAAACTGCTCCCAACACTTGTGTATAATTAGTAAACATGTGACCCACTCTCTACAAGCTTTTGTGTGTTTTCAGTCAAGGATATAGGCTAAAACTCTGATGCATATATGACAGACTCCAACATGCCTCTACCTGCACCTGCATTGATGGTAGAGATATGGTCTTTCTTGCAGAAGCTTGTTTCCCACAATCTATAGATACAGCTCAAAGTTCAGTACCCATGTGTCATCATAATTTATATGTATATGTGTGCAGCCACCATTGTGGTGGAGGGTTATCTTATAATAACTGATCGTGACTAGAGCTACAAAATCCTCTTTGCGTATCCAACTCCATGGCAAAGATTTATTCTTATGGGCATGTAGGTTAGTAGTTGGCAGGGTATGCTCAGACGTGAGTCCCTTGCTCACTTTGCCACTGGAGTCAAGCAAGCCCAGCTGAAGACGGCTGTAATGCCAGAAACCGGTCCTGGGAAGCTTGATTCCGGTCCAGGGAAGACATGGCTTGGCAGTTCGGGCTGGACTGTTCCCATGAGGCACAGGGTCAGACTGATTTGCATATGTCCATGTCTGAACTGGGGTAGCGGAGTGAGCTAAAGAACGGTGATGGATTAAACCCAGATCAGTTGACTGGGGGTGAGTGTTTGTATTGTCAACGCTCCGTCCATCACCACCTTTGGTTTTTCTTTGTTCGCCCTAAGTTGGCAGGGTATGCTCAGACGTGAGTCCCTTGCTCACTTTGCCACTGGAGTCAAGCAAGCCCAGCTGAAGATCAGTTGACTGGGGGTGAGTGTTTGTATTGTCAACGCTCCGTCCATCACCACCTTTGGTTAGTAAAGAATACACACCACTGGGTTAAGCTACTGTGTTCATGCACAGCTGAATATGACAAATCTGAAGTGTTATTTCATCCAATAGTGTATGGTTATTTGGAAAGAAATCTCACTACTCATTGTGCAGCCAATACAGTAATACAAGTACACACTCCTATGTCATATTTCAGCAATCAATTTCAGGGAGGCTACATAGCCAATAACTTATGTATGACCCCACAACAAGGTGTGTGTCACAACCTTCAAGATGATTACAGAACCTCTGGTTCATGGAAATGATCAGGCCTTCAGAAACGTAGTGTTCATCTGCACCTTATTTCAAGATTTATCCTCCAGGGCACATTGGTAATGTGATATTCAGAAATCACAAACTACTGTTGGAATCAGCATTTGATGAGCCAACTAACTAATATATTCTCAAGAATGTGTGACAACCATCGCAAAAGTTACTTAACGCAACTTCCAACTTTGCAGTCTATCGCGGGAAAATGACGCCCTGTTAATCAAGCATTCTCAACACAGTGGTACCATGCTATAGGCTCCAGATAGCGCATCAACTGACCGCGTTAAAATCAATGCCACCCCGCAAAAATGAGAAATGCAAACGCAAAGAAACCCCTGACAAGGCCGATCACGATACTAAAATCAGCGAAAACCAGCAACAGGCCTGCAATTCACACGCGTCATGTGGGGAAAATCACCCTAGAAGTAGGAAAAAAACTGCCAAACAACAGCGAAGCACAATGGATGTTGCTGGAGCAAGTACAGCAGAGAACCAGAACCCCACAAGCCCCCGGAGGACCTACTTGGGACCTCGGGGTCAGGGAATGCCAAGGAGAAGAAGAGTAGGAAGAAGCACTTCAGTCCGCAGGAAAACAGGATCCTGATAATGGAGGTGGTCGAACACCTTCAACAACTGTTTATCACCTCCACTGTCTCATTGGCAACCAAAAATGGACTATGGCACTCCATTGTGGACAAGGTGAATGCAGTTGGAGTGCTGAAGAGAATAATGGAAGAGGTTAAGAGGCGCTGGAATGACGTCAATCACAAAACCAAGCTGAAACTTGCCACCAACCGGAAGGCAGCATAGCAGACTGGAGGTGGAAGTCCTGTGCCACAGGAGGAGCTGGACGACATGGAGGAAATGGTGTCCACAGTCATCAGTGGGGAGACTGGAGTCGGGGGACCAGACACTGCTCAACATGACTGGACACAACAGCAACAGGGTGAGTAATGACCAGGGACTGGGGGAGCGGGGGGAGATGGACATAATGGCACACATGTCACTGCCACACAGTGCTGGAGAAAGGCCAGCACCACCCACACGTGAGGCACACAGAACAGCAGAGGATGAAGATGTGGATGAATCTGCCATCATGATAAGAAGGACGCAGTAACATTCATCTCCGCCAAATGGCCCGTTTCAGCTTTGTTCTGCCCTCTGCATCATCATCATCTTCCACTGTCCCCCAATACACTCTGTGACACTCACCTTGGACCTCGCAATGGACTGCCATATTCTGGTTGATCGCCATTGACACAGCAAACAGACTATGGACTGAACTCTTCCTCTTCCTTTGGACTTGTCATTTCCTGAAGGACTCTGGCTGGCCCTCCATGGACCAACATTGTAAAGTGGAGTTTGCCTGGCCCTGTACTCTTCCAGATGCAACACTCCACTGAATGTGCATTAAACATTCCCAATCAGACAGAAGTGTTGTGTCTATGGTCTTTCATGTGTGGTAGTTTTGATGAATGTAGGGTCAGTGAATTCCCCCCACGTCCATGTGGCTCATGTTGTTGGACTTGGGTCACTGGGTGACACATTGCCGAATGTTGTCCGTGTGGCGCCAACGCAACAACAGTGGGCACACACATTAGATACTTCCTTGTCCAGCCCCATACAGTACCATGCCCAGAGCCCTGGGGTCATTGTTCATAACCCTTACGCTGGACTGACATTTATTTATTTATTTATTTGTGCGTTTTTATATAGCGCAGACTTTACCCGAAGGTGTCAGAGCGCTTCACAATAGGAACAGAACTGATACATGAGAACATTACAAGTGAACAAAAAACAAAAGCAAACGTTACATTGAATGAAGCAATAATGACAATCGTGAGCCAACAAAATACAAGAGGTAGCAAACGGTGCATTACAAAAGTGACAATCGTGAACCAACAAAATATAAGAGGTAGCAAACAGTGCATTACAGGAGGAAAAAAGTGATGTGTGCAGATTACAAAAGCGTACAAAGTTAACAGAGGTATAATACTGCAATATATGGAGGGCCCTCAAGCACAAAAACAAACGTTACGTAGGCCATGGTGGCACTTGTGCAGGTATCGAAAATAAACGAATGTAAGAGGTAGAAAACAGTGTTTTACAAGAGAAAGTGACGGGTGCATGTTACACACGAGTACCAAACACAGGTAGAAAGATAATACCGCAATAAAAGGCAGACTCTCAAACCACAAGAACACACTGGGAAGACACTTCCATAGTCATGTACAGTAGATTTTTCTATAATGGAAGGGCTTCCTTCAGAAAATAGAGAGGGCATGGATTACATTTGGAAGTGTCTTTGAAGGAGGAGAACTTTGAGGTTAGTTTTGAAGGCCTGGGAGGAGGTGGTGGTCCGGAGCTGCGGCGGAAGGGAGTTCCAGATTCTCACCGCGTTGCCTGAAAAGGATTGTGCCATCGTTCTTTCCTTCTTGAAAGTGGGAGGTTCAAGCAGAAGATTTTCCGCATTACTTGATGGTCTAGAGCCTCCAGAGAGTTTCAGTTTATTCGCCAGGTACCGAGGAGAGGAGGAGTGCAAGGCTTTGTGGGTGATACAAGCAGTCTTGTGGATAGCTCTAGCCTCGATTGGAAGCCAGCGGAGGGTGGATAACATCGGTGTGATGTGGTCGCTTCTTTTGGCCCCATAAATGAAACGAGCTGCTGAATGGAAAACAGATTTAAGGGGGGACAGGTGGGATTTGGGGAGGCCAGTAAGAAGAGAATTGCAGTAGTCAAGTCTGGAGAGGACCAACGATTGCACCAGGGTTATAAGGTCCTGCTCCGGGAAGAAACGACGGATCCCCCAAAGAAGGCGCAGATGGTATCGAGCAGACTTTGCAATGGAATTGATGTGGGGGGTTAGATTGAGTTTTTGTCGAGAATGACACCCAGGGATTTTGCGCTGTCGGCAATGATGGGTTTAGTGTTCAGTAGATTCAACTGATCCATCCATGATTGCACCGGGGGAAGAGAGATTGAAGAGGAGAAGAGGAGGAATTCAGTTTTGGAGGGATTCAGAATCAGTTGATGAGTAAACATCCAGTTATGAATGGAGTCGAGAGTAGTACTTAGGATAGAGAGATCGTGAGTGGAGGCAACCTTGAGGTAGATTTGAGTGTCGTCAGCATAGAGATGATAGTGGATCCCGGATTTACTTAGGAGATTTCCTAGTGGTTCTAAATAGAGGTTGAACAATGTGGGTGCAAGTATAGAGCCTTGAGGAACACCTTGACCTACCGCCACAGGAGATGAAAGACTGTTCGCTATTTTGATCATTTGTGATCTATCAGAGAGGAAGGAGGCAAACTATTTAAGCACAGTGCCTTCCATGCCCATTCTCTGTTTAAGAATGTTGAGAAGGGTGTTGTGATTGACAGTGTCAAAGGCTGCAGAAAGGTCAAGGAGAATTAGAAGACAGGACCCCCCGAGTCGAGGATCCTCAGCGCATCATCAACCACTTGCAGTAGGGCTGTTTCAGTGCTGCAGTTTTGAATGAAGCCAGACTGGAAATTGTCAAGAAGATCATTGTCCTTGATATGACGAGAGAGCTGTTTCGCTACACATCTTTCTGTAATCTTCGCAAGAAAGGGTAAGTTAGTGATTGGGCGGAAGTTGTTGAGGTCAGACGCATTAGCAGTTGTTTTTTTAAGAAGTGGGGTGACCTGCCCAGTTTTGAAGGAGACAGGAAGGGATCCTTGATAGAGGGAGAGGTTGACCAGAGTGGTCCAGTAGGAGAGGAAAAGGGCATAAAAGTCAATGGCAATGGCACTGGGGATGGGGTCCAGATGATGGTTGGAGGGCTTTGTTTCGCAGATGCACTTGAGAAGGGCATCTTCAGATATGGGGGTCAAAGTTGTGCCAAATGGCTAAGGATTTGCACTCCTCTGGAGGGGTAGGATGAGCGACCTGATCCACAAGTGATTTCACTTTTTCGTCGAAGAATAAAGCGAAATCCGCTGCTCTCTTTGCAGAATCCTCCAGCTTGGAGGAAGGGGGAGAGCAGTCAGGACTCTTGATGAGATCAAATAGTTTTTGGGGTCTATTTTTGGCTGAGTCAAGGAGGGATTTGAAGTGCGCCGCTTTCCCAAGGAAGATGTCTTTGTGGTACTTGGATCTTGCGGAGCGAAGCGTGGACAAGTTATCGGTGGAGGGCACTTGCCTCCATTGTTTCTCCAGGAATCTTAGCTGCTTCCTTTCTTCATAGAGGGATTTGTTGAACCAAGGTGCTGAGGGGGTGGGCCTTAACCTTTTGCTTTTGAGTGGAGCGACGTTGTTAATTTCATCTGCAAGAACAGTGAGGCATTGGGAGGTGAGATCATCAACATCTAGGTTCGGGTCTAGCCTTGAAAGTGATAACAAAGCTGATTCACAGAGGGGACCGACACCAATATTTTTAACATCACGGAACCAGGAGATAGCCCTCTTGGGTTGGCCAAGTGTTATAGCGTGTGATAGTTGAATAGAGAATGGGATGAGGAGGTGGTCAGACCAGTCTACGTGAATAGGGGTAGTGATGGAAAGCATGCCTGCTTTAGAAATAACAAGGTCCAGGATTGAGCCCTTAGAGTGTGTTGATTCTGTGCAGTGTTGGATGAGATTGTTAACAGAGAGGAAGGTGGCTAGGGAGTTTGCGGAGGAGTCTTGTGGTGAGCCCCAGTGGAGATTGAAGTCACCCACGAAGGTCTGATTGTCACTTTGCGAGTATTGGTCACTGATGAAGTCAGTGAGTTCCTCCAAAAACGAAGGGCCACTACGAGGCGGGCGGTAAATGACATGGAATCTAAGGGGTGAACAGTGGTGCACTTGTAGCTCAAAAGAAAGGCATTCAAAGGAATGGAAGGAGCTCATAGGAGAGGCCTTGAGTTCAAGGGAGTTTCTAAAGATGACTGCAACACCTCCCCCCGTGTTGTCAGTTCTGTCATTCCTAAGTATAGAATAGCCTGTAGGTAATAGGAGAGCAAAAGTAGAATGCGAGGTATCTTTGAGCCAGGTCTCAGTGAGGAAGAGCATGTCGATATTGTGGTAGGTAATGGTATCTGAGATTTCAAGTTTGTGTTTTACTGCAGATCTGCAGTTGTGGAGCAGACAGCGCAGATCTGTCAGGACTGTTTTGGTGACGGGGGCACTTGGGCTCTGAAGGGTGATCGGGATGTTGTGCTTATGTGGGGGTGCCCGGGAGGGTTTGGGTGGATGCTTGGTTCTGACAGAGGAGATGGTTGGAATAGTGTAGATAGTAGGGTTGCTAGTTTATGCAGGTTGAGGAAGGGCGGCGTTCAAAGGCTTGTGCGAGTTGACAAAGTTTGCAGACGACTGATTGAGCTTGGCTAAATTGAGGTGAGGGGGCGAGGTGCATCTCGTGGGAAGTTGGGAAGGAGCGGGGGTGCACGGAAAGGTGGAAATCTTAGAGCTTAGAAGTGAAATTGCAGCTGTAAGCTGGGAGATGGAGGTGATAAGGGAACCTAGCTTATTTTCCAGCGAGAGTAATGCAGAGCACGGAAGGTTGGGTAGATCGATGGAAAAAGGTGGGGGTGGAATTGGTGGTGGAAGGCAGGGAGAGGTGGGGGGATAGAAGGTGAGTTGGGGTGTAATGTTCAAAAGTGTGGAAAGGTGGAGGTTGAGAGCGGGAGTTAATGAATCGGAGGTTAAGGGAGAGTTGCCTTTGTTGGTGTTGCAAGAAGGAGAGGAATTAGGGATAACTTTAGGGGGAGAAGGGTGCGGAACACAGCGGTAGGGAAGAAGGAGAGGGGAGGACTGTGTGGAGTCATGGGACTGAAGGAGGTTTGGGAGGAGAAGAGGTGAGGTGGTTGTGGATGGCATGTCAGGTAGGAGAGGAGGCTGTGAGGGGACGGGCATCTGGCAGAGTGGGGGGGGTTGAGAGAAAGGGAAGTTGGGGAAAGAAAGTGGTACTGTTGGACCCGAGGGAGGGAAATGGACAGGGTTACCAGGGGGGAAAGGGAGTAGCATAGCATTGCTGGAGGAGTGAGAGGGAGGAGAGAGATGCAGTGGGATTGAGGCGAAATCCGGGTGAATAACGATGGGAGGGGGAGGTGGATAGGAGGTATGGAAGAAGGAATAAGGGGAGCGTAGGAAAGTTCTTTGGGGGAGAAGGTTGGAGGAGAGGTGGACTAAAAAGGGGGTTGACTGGAAGGAAAATGGGGGAGGAGAAGAGATTGGAGTACCGGGATGATGCAGATTGAACGAGGAGCGCATTAGCTAGCGGTGAGGCTGAAGTGAAGTGGGAGGGGGCATATTGTGAGGGGGGAGGAATAGGAGAGGAGGTCACAGGGGTTGGGGCGGGAAGAGGGTCGACCTGTGATTCTTGAGAGTGCAGCCAATTGGAGTGTAGGGGGGTCAGGGGAGGAGAGAGGGAGTAATGGGTGGAGCTAGAAGGAGAGTCGGGGGAAAACCCGGTCGCAGAGGAGGGGAGTAGGGAGGGGAAGAGGTGGTCAAAGAGCGAAAGACAGGTGTCATTGCCTTGGATCATGACAGTACCGTTGTTATAGAGTGAGATAGTGAGGTAACCGTTGAAACGCGTGGAGGGGAGATTTTTAGCTGTTTCTCATGAGGGATAGAGGAGGAGGAGGTGACGTTCAGGGAATTGTAAAAGCTGGTGGACCAAGAGGAGGTGTCGTGAGTGAAGAAAATGAAATCATTTTTGAGCCTCCCAAAACGACTATTGTGAAATTGATCAACAAAGAGGGAATCCGGGAAACGTTCAATAGTATTGTGCTTCAATCGTTTTGTTGCAGCTTTAGTCAGGCTGGGAGGATAAATGATTTTGTAGCAATTAGTTCCAAACTTAACTCGAGTCGTGGCCATGATTGGAAAATGTGGCGGAGGAGGGTGGGGGGATGAGAGGAAAGTGTTACTGGGAAAGCGGTGGAGCAGAGAAATAAAAGGGCATAAAGGGGGCACATAATCCAGACGTTAAGGTGAGGATATCAGAACTAATGTGCAGTCCGGGACTAGCAAAGCCTAAGTATGCACAACAGCCTCATCATCTTAAGACCACCTGAAGAGGTGCTCAAAACAGGGTGCGGAAAACAAAATACATGAAAAGCATTTTCTAGCACTAACATATATGTACAGGCCTGGGGCCCTATAAACCTTGCAGACTCCCTGGCCAAAAGGCCATCTCAGAGGGGGACTCAAATGCACTGAAACCATAGTGTCAATGGTGCTGTCCCTGCAGCAGGACTCCAACTTAATCAGATCTGTCCCCACGGAAAAGTAACTTAAAAGGTGCAGCTGGCACTAATAGCCGCGCAGTTGAAAAAGGTATAAACCATGCAGCTGGAAACAGCTCAACTTGCTGCACATCTGTAAACGGCCTAAACGATGCAGCTGGCACTACTTGCTACGCAGCGTAAATGGCCTAAACGGTGCAGCTGGCACTACTTGCTGCGCAGCTGTGAAAAAGCCTAAACAAAGCAGCTGGCACTACTTGCTACTCAGCTGTAAAAGGCCTAAACGGTGTAGCTGGCACTACTTGCTGCGCAGCTCTCACTGGTGGTCCGGGGCTCCCAACCCCCGTGGGGGGGCGAGTGTCATCTTGGAGAGCGCCGGGGCGCTGGGGCAGAGCTTCCCACTGAGTTTGGACTGCAATGGGGAGTTAACCATGAAAAATACCATGACAACCATGACAAGTTAGTACCATGACAACCATGACAGGTTGTAGGTAAAAGCGATAGCCTCTCTCATCAACACCAATGATCGTATTCTGGCTTTAGATGTCTCTTGGGAGCTTTAGCGTGTTCTCGTGTACTCGTGGTTAGCTCTGGTTAGCTTGTGGTTAGCTTGTTAGCTTGTTACTCGTGTACTCGTGGTGAGCTCTGGTTAGCTCTGAATAGCTCACTGGTCCAGCATGGGTGCCAGTGAGGTAAGTCACAATTGAGGTGGTTATTTGACTGCTCATTCAAGATTGCACACTGGGACTGGAGGTGTGATATAAATGATGACGCAAATCTGAAGTTGCCATTGATTACATACGTCAGGTCAGCCCACTACACTTACGCTCCAGGGGGGACAATAACGCTACATGTGTCAGAACTTCCCTTTGGTGATCTGCTGCTCACAGGTCTAGTTGTCAGCATGCCACGGCCACTCCCTCATGGCTGATATACACCCACACCACACCCATCCAGCACACACGTCACAGCACATGTGACCCTGCCAATAACAAGGGCCGGGCGCACGTGCACAACGCTATTTCCAACCTCTCTCGGGTTTTATCCATGTGGTATGCATGTAGGCATAGGGTCCCAAGGGCCTGCAACATCACATTCCGCAGGCCCGGAAGTGACATGATGGAGTCCGCACCACAATACCTAATCATAGAGGGTCCATGACTAGCAGGGCACAGACTTGATGGCACCGGATACACAGCGGCCGGCACAGGCACACCTCCACGGGACAGTGACGTTCGTTGCACTGAGGTAGGGGCACCTTAAGTGCTGAGCAGGTGTGCAGCCTGTGATGATGCCCCATCCCGACTGTCTGGACGGCTCAGGTTTTGTGTGCCCTGCTGGACCCCAGTGTTGGCCTGAGCCAGTGGGCAGCTGGGACTACCGCCATGTGGCGTTGTCTCCTTCTCTCTCTCTCTCTGTTCCTTTATGTGTGCAGGACACACCTTCTCATCATGATTTTTGTCTTGCAGGCTGTGACCTACGGAGTGTCACGAGGGCTGCTGCCATGTGTCTTCATTTCTGTTCTGTGTTTATTTTAATACATTTTCATTTGTTGCTTCGAAGGTGAATGTGCGATGCTCATTTTTGTGTCGACACTTGCAAGTATCCAGATGTGATTGTGCGACATCAGGCGGAATGTTTGGTACATGATTCTGTGTAATTGATGTGGCATGTCTTTGTCTGGGGGGGCGGTGAGCGGGGTCCTGGGGGAGGTGGCGGTTGGTGTTGCGGCCCTCTTGGGTGTCCAGACTGCAAAATCAGTGGCTCCATGGCATCTGTTGGTCTTCAGGTGTGGCTCTGGCCTTGGCTCCCGTTTGTAGTGCAGGCTGTGATCTGACTTTACACCAGGTAAGAGCAGGTGTTAGTTTCATGCTGCTAATGCACCTTATAGCATGTTTTTGTGATCTTATTGCCGATCTGGCTGGCCGTTAAGAATGTTGGAGAGTGGTGTTGTCGCGCCTTTCTGCTCGGAAATGCCTACTGTGCATTTCATTAGCGATAGTTGCAGGGCTCATTAGTGGCAATGTTTTTTGCGGCTGCTATCGCAGTTAAACTGGTGCAATGGGCTGCTAGCACCAGCTAGTAAATGGGGCGATACATTTATTGCGACTTTGGCTGTGATAAAGTGCTGTTAACTTGGCAATAGCTCCTTGAGATTATGCCCCTTAGAGTATTGTGCTAATTTAAAATGAGAAACCTTTCATCATCTCTATGCATTTTCAAATGATCTATTAATGTTTTTTCTCTATCTCTTTCGCTTCCTCCTGCTCCATCTCTTTCACTCTTGCTTCCTATTTCCCATTATCTCTCTAATACTCTTTCTTCTCCACTTCCTCCATAATTTTCTCCTTGGACATGCTTTTTTCTATTTCACATTCCCTCCCATCCTCCAAACTTGGGTATCAAACTTTTTGCACCCAATAACTAGGTGCACCAGTTAAATGTGCTTCAGCCCAGTGTAGGAGTAAGCCAATGACCTAAACAGATAGCTAAACATTGGTACTGAAATATCCTCCCCAAGACATTAATAGAAACAGAAAATGTAAATAATATCCTGTGGGAACTAATGTTAATCTACTTTTTAGGTGAATATAAAATGTAAATATTTTCTCAAATATAATGATTGAATTGAATTGCAGAAATAGTTGAGCATGGTGAGCACCTGCTGCTCTGTGGAATATAGGTTAAAAAAACAAATGCCATACATCACCCTTGCCATTCATGTAAAACAGCAATCACAATTACTACACATTCTCATTCACTATAATGATATATTTACCCTTACAACAGAAACAACAACCTTCCATTAAAGTATAAGGTCTTAAGCAAAAATACGATATTATCCTTACTACACCTCAACACTACATCTCGCCAACACTACAATTCCCTTAAAAAAATAACCTTTACCACCCTTTACAATCACCTTATGCTACCATTGCCTGAACCCTAAAACTCCTTACAAGTCATTAACAATACCTATTCCTGAACCCCAAAAGACTTACTCCCCTAGTGGCATCTTTCCCTGAACTCTTAGGGCCCGATGTAGGTAGTACTTATTTACCGATTTTTAATTACCGAATTTTACCGATTCGGTAATTAAGAATCGGTAAATAAGAAGGGGGGGTATGTAGGAACATCCAGATGTTCCATTTACCGAATCAGTAAATATCTGTATTTACTGATTCGGTAAATACCGACCGGTAATGCTCCATTCATTCCTATGGGCTTTGAAGCCCATAGGAATGAATGGGGCAATACCGGTCGGTATTTACCGAATCGGTAAATACCGATTTTGACAAGGGTGCAGGGGGTGTCACTTTGACACCCTCTAGCACCCCCAAAAAAGGTTTGGGGGCCATGTGACAGGCATACCTGCCCTAAGGGCAGGTCTGCCTGTCATATGGCACAGGTGTGCATGCACACATGTGCATGCACACCTGAATCGGTATTTTAACATCAAATTGAATTTGATGCTAAAATACCGAATCGGTAAGGCTTGTGGGACCCAGAAGAGTCCCACCTACATACCAAATTTACCTAATCGGTAGAAATTCCGATTCGGTATTTTACAGAATTGGTAAATTTACCGATCGGTAAATTTACCGATTCTGTAAAATATGTGTCCCTACATACCAAAGCTCAAATACCGGTCGGTAACGGCCGAAAATACCGATTTTCGGCCGTTACCGACCGACCTACATCGGGGCCTTAATACTCCTTATTACCTACTTAAGTCTAACCTTTCCTGAACAATACCAATTGCTTACTACTCCTTAACATAGTTCTTCCATTAATTCTAAATGCTCTCACTACACTTTGACTCTACCGTTTGCGCAATCATAATACACATTGCTACCCCTTAATACTCGATCCCTGAAAGCATGTTCCAACCCCTTAATTCTATGTTTTCCTAAACCCTAATAACCCCTGACTACACATTAATGCTATTCATCCCTGAACCCTAAAACTCTTACTCCCTTTAACACTATCATTCCCTGAGCCTTAAATCCTGTAACTACCACTTACAAATAAAACCAGTCCTATGCATTACCTCTTCCATCCCCGAAAACTCAAAAACACAACCCCATACAACCTTTATTTGCCACTAATTCCTAAGTACTTTACACACCTATATGAGGAATTGGGTTACTGGTTGGGGGAGTAAAGCAACAACCACAATCCTTGTCAGGGTGAAGCACCAAAAGTCATTAAGTTAACCTGTGATTAATCTTCTGGTAGCTTGGCACAAACGCAGTCAGGCTTAACTTAAAGGTAATGTATACATAATTTATAAATAATGTATAAATAATTTATTACACACTTAAACAGTAATAGAATGAAAACCCAAATTAAGACAAATCCCTGACCAACTTAGAATAATAGAGCCAAAGATATGAAATGATTTAAGGTAAGTTTAGCACCTAAAAGCACAAATGCCAATCTCGTTTATCTGACTGTGTGAGACTGGATGGAAGCCACAAGTTGAAGCCAATTGCGATGAAGCATGGGCTGGATACATGGACCCGGTTGGTTCTGCTGAAAAAGTTAATTTATAAAGTCCAGTGGAATGTCTTCCATTCGCATAGGAGGAGGCCGTGAGGTGCAGGGAGAGCATTGTGGATGTTGTTGTGATGCAAAGAGCAAGGTGAGAATCATGGATAGTTCTCGCTGTGGCATGAAGATCCTGTCAGACATCACAGGTGGACGTTTCTGGAGCTTCTCATTGTCGGTCACCACTGACTGTTGATTCTGTAGTGCAAAGTGCAGATCGACATTACCGGTCCTCGCTGGCAATCAAATCAAATCAAATCAAATCATTAATATTTATTGAGAGCGCATATCATGGCACTGGTGGATGTCTCTGAGAGGATAAGACTTCATATGCAGATAGAGGTCAATCAACCATGTCTTTAGATTCCTACAAAAATGATTGTGATCACTAATAGTGCGTAGGTGTAAAGGTAATTGATTCCAGAAAGACGGAGCAAGGTAGGAGAAAGAACGGCCTCCACCAGTAGTGGTGCGTATTCTGGGAGACACAAGGAACGCTTGATTGCTGGATCTCAAGGTTCTACCAGGGTGATACCAGGTTAATTTTTTTGCCCAGAAAGCTGGGCCTTTTACGTACATGTTCTTGTGCGTCAAGCAAAGTACCTTAAAAAGTATGTGTTTACATACAGGCAACCAGTGCAGAGGTTTTAAACTGGGAGCCGAAGGAGATCTTGAAGGAAGATCAAGGACTAATCTTGCTGCAGTATTCTGCAGAACCTGCAACTTAGATAGAAGATTTTCATTAGTGGAGGCCAATATGGCATTCCCATAGTCCATACGGTTGATGATAAGACCCTGGACTAGGGGATTTCTTGCCTCCAGTGGAATCCACTTAAACATTTTACGCAGGATACGCATAATTTCAAAACAAGCGCCAAAGGTCTTATTGACATAGTCTTTCATTGATAGTTTATTGTCCAATTGAAAACCCAGATTTCTCACGGACTGAGTTGGAGTAGGACAGAGGCCAAGGCTAGAGGGCCACCAGTCTGGTGTCTAGTACTCATCCGCCTTGCCAAAAAGTAAAAATATCAGTTTTCCCACCATTCAACTGAAGGTGGTTAGTACTTATCTACTTCTCAATTTGAGACATACAGTCTTTGAAGCACAACTTAGTTTCAGATGGATCAGGACCAAGGGTGACCAAGATCTGAGTGTCGTCAGCATAAGAGACAACCTCAAAACTATACAATCGAATCACCTTGGCCAAAGGGGTCACATAAAGATTGAAAAGTGTTGGACCCAGAATGGAACCCTGTGGTACTCCCATCTTAACTGATCTACTACAAGAGTTTGTACAACCCACCGGTACCATCATAGCACAATCAGTTAAGTAGTTCTTGAGCCACTGAAGAGACTTTCCCCTGACACCAATCTCCCAGAGCCAGCGTTCTAAAATGCTATGGGAGATGGTGTTGAATGCTGCAGATAAGTCGAGCAGGACAAGGACAGATGACTGCCCTCTATCTAATACCCATCCTATGTTATCGGCTACCCCCAACAAAGCTATTTTGGTGCTATGAGCAGGCCGAAAACCCGATTGAGAAGGGTCGAGCAGTCCATGGCTCCCAAGGTAGGCAACAAGCTGTTTATTGACCAAGAACTCGAGCATTTTACCGAAATGGGGAAGCAGCGATACAGGACGATAGTTACTTAGGAGTTTTGGGTCTGCGGTAGATTTCTTTAATATGGGCCTGACCCTGGCAATTTTCCATGATGTGGGAAATTTCGATTCAGACAAAGATTTATTAAATAAATCGGTGAGGCAATCGAGGAGCACTGGGGCTACATGGGGAACATTTTTGGAGACAAAGGGTCGGTAGGTGAACCAGGTTTTACTTTATTAAGGGCCTCAGTCACCGCAGCAGAGCAACACTGGGTAAATTCCTCCAATATATAAGGAGGATCGAAAGAACTCAACGGAGGGTTCCCTAAGTCATTATAGTCCTCCAACACTGGGAGAGAGGCAAGAATAGCCATAATCTTATCCTCAAATAATTTTGAGAGGGAATCTATCCAGTCTTGTGAATTGGAGAGTGGAGATTGGGCAGGGGGAGTAGAGAATTATTCTACAATTTGGTAGAGCTCCTTGTTAGAATTTGCAGCCTTCTCAATACGATTAAGGAGAAATAATTTCCTTGTATGCCTAATATTTACCATATACTTTTGGTAAATGCCTTTATATGTTACACAATCAGTCAGATCCTTGGTTTTCCTCCATTTACGCTCAGCGGACTTGCAGGAAAGCTTCTGTAGCTTTAGTTGGTCAGTAAACCAAGGAGCAGCTCGAGTTTTAAGGGTGACTCTGGTAAGAGGAGCAATTATGTCCAGGGTGTTAGTTATACTTCTATCTAGGGAAATTGCGGAAGAGGCGATGTTGTCAGTAGGGCAGAATGGCGTTGGCCTAAAAGTGGCAGCAAAAAGAGGTAAAGTAACTTTACGCCAAGATCGCCTCCATACTAGTTCCTTGCAAGGGACCGTATTGATAGAGTGGTCTAGAATGGTAAATTTTATTAAGAAATGATCAGACCATAATAGTGGTAACGGACACTCTACTTTGGTCTTAGTAGAATTTAACATTAATAAGTCAAGTGTATGACCAGCAATGTGTGTGGGGCCGGTTACCAGTTGGACTAATTCCAAAGAACTGATACTAGAAATTAGCAGTTCAGTATCAATATTGTGATGTAATTCAGCATGATAGTTAAAATCACCTAACAAAAAGAAAGAGTCGGAGGCTAAAACATGGGGAGCAATAATCTCCAGTAGTTTGTTTGGAAACTCTTTTTTAGGACCCGGAGGTCTATATACTAATGCACCTCTCCATACTCCACCTGACAGGCCATCCATGATAAAAATACACACTTCCATATTGCTTGTACATATAGACTCTAAGGAAGTGAAATAAACAGCCGGAGTAGTGGCAATCAGTAGACCACCTCCTCTGTTCCTTTCCCTATCAACTCTTATTATTTTATATTGTGGAGGAAACGCAATGGCCACATCTGGAGAGACATGCTCGTGCAACCAGGTTTCCGTAATAAAGCATATGTCTGGTGACTCAGAGTCAATGAGACTCCAGATTTCCACAGCATGTTTGGGAAGAGCGAGCATTAAAATAGAGTGCCCTTAGTGATCTAGATTTTTTTGTATGGGTAGATGTTTCACACACAAGAAGGAAGAAGACAAGGAATGATATGATCCTCACTAGTTGTGGCAATGATTGAATCGACTGGATGTTGAGACAAAGAAGGATTAGGATCCTTCAGTACCTGACTAGAATAACTGAGCAGGGACATCATGGCACTAACTGATTACAGCAAATTATGAAAAATGAAATAGACCACAGAGGAAAAAAAAATGCGCAGGGGTCCGGCAAGCAGGCAGTGGTCTGGCACGGACGGGGGCAGACAGGCTTGCCTTTGGCACACCTCCGGCACACCGCTGCGCTCATCCGCTGCACAGCCCCGCCTTATGTAGGGCACAAGGCAGATTGTGAGACGCTGGGAGGCTAACTGCACTTCCGGTTAGCAGGCCGATAGAGCGGAAGTGAAACTAATGCCTCCTTGTCCCTCCTCACAATCGGCACAAGCCGTGGCTGTCCGAGGACGGAGGCAGGAAGAACAAAGGGTGAGTGCATTAAAATGCGCTTTTAAAAGTAAAAAGCTACAGCATTACATTTAAAATACAGGCACAGTTTATTAGTGCTCAACGGCGCAAACCAAAATTAAACAAAGCAAAAGAAAATATGGTTGGTGCAAAGAGGTCGGCACCTGCAGAGTGTCCACCACCCGCGTCCGCTGTACAGCCCCGCCTTATGTATGGCACAAGGCAGATTGTGAGACGCTGGGAGGCTAACTGCACTTCCGGTTAGCAGGCCGATAGAGCGGAAGTGAAACTAATAACTCCCTGTCCCTCCGCACAATTAGCACAATCCGTGGCGGACCGAGGACGGAGGCATGAAGAACAAAGGGTGAGTGCAGTAAAATGCGCATTTAAAAGTAAAAAGCTACAGCATTAAATTTAAAATACAGGCACAGTTTAATAGTGCTCAACGGCGCAAACTAAAGTTAAACAAAGCAAAAGAAAGTACGGTTGGTGCAAAGAGGTCGGCACCTGCAGAGTGTCCATCACTATCGTGCAAAGAGTTGGGTTCACCGGAGATATGCATTGTTGGGCAGCATGCACAGCAAGATCTTGGCATGAACACGCCCATTCGCTAAAGCAAAGAGTCCAAAACCTCAAAATGTCTCCTTTTCTTCTGGGAGGATCTCAATTAATACAACGCTAAGGGTCCAGGGCCTGAGAGGCACCTTTTGGCGATCAGAAACTCACTCCAGGAAAGGCTAGCAGGAATTAGGCATATCCATTTGAAGGTCCTGGCAGGTCAGCTGGGCAGTTTCAGAGAGGCCTCTGGAGCTTGTTTCGTCTACATAGCTCAGAACAGAAGTTCTGTCAACTTACCCTTGGAGGCACTTCAGCCAGGGATGAAGGACGCAGGTCTAGTTGTCCTTCTCTTGCTGCAGGGCAGGCTTCAGGGTAATCCTCTGGCAGCAGGAAATGCTTTCTTCTGTAGTTTTCATGGATACAGTAGTGTACTGAAGAGTGAGTCTAAGGGTCCTAACTTTACACCTGGTGCTAGCTTTGAAATAGGATAAGCTTGTGAAATGTTCCCCCATAGATGTCTTTGGACTTTCTTGCCTCCCTGTCCTGGTCCTAATCTGTCTGCAGCCATAATAGGCTAGCGTGAAATTCTTTGTGTGTTTGCTGAGGCAGTGTCTAGGAGTTCAAGTGTGACAGGTGTCATCTCTGCCACCCTCGTCACAACAGAATGGCCAGTCCTGCCAACAACCATGTCCTCTATTGTGATACTATCTGGAAGGACTACACAAGGGCCAACTGCAAACTACACATAGTCATCTGACCCAGCAAACAGGCTGTAGGTAACAAATGGTTAGGACAAAAATGTCCAACTTTCTCAAAGAGGCATTTTCAGAATTGCAACTTAACCCCTTGCTGAGCAGTTTTTGGCTATTTAGGGCAGGTCATGCTTAAGCCTCCATAACTTTTTTCCACTTAAAGTATCCATATTAAATTTGTGTCCTGTATTTTCAACATCCTGAGTTGTCCTCTGGAGCATTATTTTTTTCTTGGACAAAATCGGAAAAAAGTGCTCCCGAGCAAAGTGTCTGTTTTCTTTTTCTGAAAATGGCATCAATGAATGCCTTGCTGTGCCAAAGTCACAATTGTGCAGAGCTGAATCAAATAACCAATTTTGGTACCACAGTTTTGCCATTTTTAAATGAGGTAGCCCATTGTTACTAGTTTTTGTGCGTGCAATCTATTTCAAGTTTGTGGTGGAAACTGGGGTGAAACACATGGGTGATCCTGGAAAGCTATAGATTTCTTTAATGTAGACAGAATTATGTAGATCCCTTATAGTTTTCCCAACTAAACTAACTGTTGAAATAAAAAAAATATTAAAAAGAGTAGGAAAAAACATCCATTTTTTACAAAGTTTTCATTTATAACTTCTGGTCATGATGGAAAACTTACAAAACTAATACACCACTGTGTCTGCTTGGATGCTTCCGGTTGGGTATGGAGATATATGGAGTTTGTAGGATTTCCAAGAACACAAGGTAACCAGAGCTAACAACTGAACTTCCACTTTCAATGGTTTTTAATTGTATACCATGTATAGAGCAGTTAATACGGTAAAATATAATGACTGAAAATGGGTATAATGGGAACCTATGTATTTCTGAAATAGACACCAGATAATGAGTTCAGGAGCAGTGGCTATTTTTTGCATTTCTGCATTAGTGGGTACGCATGATACAGTATGATTTAGAGGGCATTTTGCAAAATGTCTTCTTTCTTACACCCTGACTTACTTTTTTGGAAGCCACAAATGCAGAGAAACACTATTCTGTATTCCCACATGTCTGCCGATAAAAATGGTACTTCACTTATCTCGATAGGGCTAGTGCCTGTACCAAGAAAGGGCCCAAAACACAATATAGGCACATTATTTCAATATAATTATTACTTTATTTGATTACTTAAAACAATAAAAGACACAGGATAGAACATCCAAACCATGCAACAGCCATATTTCCAATTAAGCGATAATGCAGAAGTAATGACAAATTAATAAGTAATAATCTCAGTCTACAGTCATTATCTAAGTTAATCAAATGAGCAAATGCATAATTCATTTATATTAAAATCTACATGAGTTTTTTTAAAACACAGGAACTATAAAAGATAAGTTCATCCAAAGCAAATCAATTAATTCCTTCTATCATAAAAAATGTCCCTTGTCCTCAAAACTTTTAAAAGGTTTGTCTAAGTGTCATAACCCAGTTAAAAAAATTAGCTATACTATAACATATAAATTAATTGGCTAACATCTGTGGAAAAATCAGGGACGGTCTCCCTTTAGCAAATTGTTTCCCTATCAATAAAGGTAAAATGTGCCTTTGACGCAAGGCTCTAAAATTCTCATAAAATATTACAAGCTTGATCTGAGATCGAGATACAACAGAATGGACCTAGATCCTCTCATTTATTCCAGCCACAAGGTCCTTCTAAAAGACAGTGCAGTAAATGTAATCTAAATGTAGTCAGCAGAAAACAATAATGCTAACTTTTGACCAGTGTACAATATGGTTCTATAGACCTACTTGATTTCAATGTACTGTAAACACTTACCGATGGTTTGCATATTCCCCTCAATTCTCTCTTTTCTTGAGCTAGCGATATATAGTGCCTATTAACCAAATTAAATCAGCACAAACACTCCATTCAGGAAATCTGAACAGATCTGTGTGACCTAGATAAGCAAAAGGATGCTACTAACCCTGTCTAGGTTCATGCAATCCTTTAATATGGCCGGATTTAGCCCCAACTCTGTATTTAACCATACCAAGATCCACCTAAGTATGGGTTGCATTGAAAGTAGGTCTGATATCTACTCCTAGTTCTTCCTGCACAATATAAGAAGTGCTGGAATGAGGCACAGCTGACAAGCATGTTATGAACTTGTTTTCTATTACTTGCAACTCAGAGACCTGTCTATACCATGATACACATTTAGCATGCGAAATTGTAATCATAGCTTTACTCTATTTATGCACCAGTATGTAGGCAAAATCATTCACATACTTAACCACCCTAGCCATTGTATTTCTTTTGGCTGCTACCATCAGTGCCCCGAGCCTTTCTTGTCAAACAAAACACTTACATAGGAAAAGGTCTCCACAATGATAATCTCTCTTCCCTCTAAAATATATTTTCTATGTCTAGTTCCCCTGGGTCAGATAACAAACTTGGGTGATTTACTATAATTAGTACATAAGTCCATCCTTCCATAATAGTTACAATGGACTTAAAAAGCTGCTACAAGCTGATGACAGTTTTCCCGATTAACATGGCATCATCAGCTTTCAATGATGCAGGAATGAAATGTGTTCCCACTCATGGAATATCTTTACTGCTGCACATATAGTTGGTCAAATGCTATTTATGTACTGTGTGAACAATATTGGAGCAAAGATACACCCCTAGCTCAGACCCCTCTGCTCCCTAAAAGGAGTGGTACAAGTCTTGTCTTTATCGTATCTTACCAAAGCTGTTAGGTCCTTGTGTAAATCATGTAAGAAGCCAACTATATCCCTACCAATTTCCCTATCAAGAAGGATTGCCCATAATTTACTCCTGTTAACACTATTAAAGGCATGGAACAGTCTATTCTTTGCCCTTACCATAATCTTATCTACAGAGTCAATAAGTAATATTGGTTTAAGACAACAATTATCATCCCTCTGCCCTTTTTTTAAACAGGTACTATAACAGACCTAGACCATTATAGAGGCATGCCCACTTTACATGCAGCATTTAAGGTTTTGGTAAGTATTTTCACCCAGCTAGAGGGATCAAGTTTATATTGATCAGCAGGTACTCCATCTGGGCCTGGTGCCTTATTCTTTGATAAGTGTGTGCGATTGCCTGACTTACTTCTTCAATCTGAAATTCTAAATTAGATTTATCTATAGAATTCTATCTTCTCGATGACTCGTACCTCAGCACAGTTAGGGCCATAGATCTTCTAAAAAAATGTGTACATAACTGTCAGGAGCACGATGAACGTCCACTGATACCATATCATTTGCCGCAAAAAAAGGATGATTGTATATATTCCAAATGTAGTGCTACATGTTTGGTTACTGGCCTGTATGAGTTGATCTCAAGCATTTTTTTCAATAGCATTTTTCCGTTATGCTATAGCTGTCTTATATTTTTTCCAAAATAAGGCGACCTCTGATGAAATTCTTGTTCTCTTCAAGGCTTCTAACAAGTTCAGGTGGGCACTGAACACTTGTGATCAAACCTACCATCTACTATTGACTTTTCCATGTTTAACGCCGGGTCGCCTTAAATATGGTGTAATAAAGTTACAAAGCCTGTTAAAGGCGTTTAAAATTGCCTCCTGGTGAGAGGTAGCATTCAAACAAATATTGACATTCTGAACACAAACAGTTGTTAAATTAGCTAAGAATACCTCTGGAACCATCATATTCCATTTCAATCTATGGCCTTCGACAATGGTCTTTATGAGTTGGTTTGTTGGGCCCTCCTTGCGCCACACTTCTTCCTCTTCTCCTCACTGTATGGTAACAAACAGTGAATTATGACAGCTAAACATGTTTCCAATAATCCCAAAGCATTTAGCATAGTTGGCAGAATCAGCAGAAACAAAAATGTAGTCAGTTGTCATTTTAAACCCTCTACCAATAAAAGTGGGGATAATTCCCCGGTTTTCTTTTTTTTTAAAATAATTTTTATTGGAATTTTACAATGCAATATATGACAAATACAAAGTAACACCACCTCGCGGTAGATCTCGCCGGGGCTCACGTACTCGACAATTGGTTATCTGTTACAGTTTGTGTGTTAGATGCATATATGCCAGCGCTCATATGCCCCTCTGACTTTTAAACACTTAACATAAAACATATAGGTAATTTAGATTGTTCTTGGCTCTAGAGTTTAACACAGTTAACATAAAACATGTAGTTATTGGCTTTTTGTTTTATGGTTGCTGTCCGTCTGGTGCAGAAGTTTGAGACTACTGACCATTCGAACTCCCTGTATCATCACTACCCCTTTCTGCTCTAGCTGCCCCTTATTGATGTCTGGATACGCTGTTTATGGCGGCTCGTATGGGTCAAGGAACGTATCCAGGGTCGCCCGCATCCCTCTGGTGGGGTTCTTCCACAGTGAGTTCCTTAGTGCTGTGTTGTCGGCATCTCTCAAAAATGTCACCCTGTTCAGCCACCCCTTGAACGTGGCTTTTGACATGTCTTTCCATTTGGCGAGCACTATTTTGGCTGCCGTTTTTAGAAGGAAGTCTAGGAGGTTTCTATCTTGATGTGTGTGTATGTCCGCCGTCACGAGTGCCGTGGTGATTGTGGCAAATTCTTCTTTTAGTGTGCAGTCTAAGGCCCTATTTATGAAAGCGAAGACCTTTTTCCAGAACTTTCTAACCTTAAGACAGTGGTATATAAGATGCGCTAGGTCGCCCTTTTCTGAATCGCAGTTCCAACAGCGGTCGTTTTCTCTGAGCCCTAGCGATGCTAATCTTGCCAGAGTCCAGTATGATTGGTGCAATAGCCAGAATTTTGTCTGCGCTAACACTGGGGAGATCATATTTTTTTGTTGGGGATGCCCAGAGCGTGTGTAAGTCTTGCTCCGTGAGTGTGGTGTCTAGCTATGTTTCCCAGTACCTGGTACACTTGGTGTTGAGTTTTGAGGTGGCAGGTCGGAGGAGTTTGTATAAGTGGGACACTTGGTGACCCACTTTGTTTAGGTTCTCCATATATTGCATGATTAAGGGATTGTGCTTTGTTATTTTAGATTTTGTTAGGGCTGTTTTGATTATGAAGAAGTTGTATAGTTTTATGTCCGGGAGGTTGTGTCGTGTTTTGAGGTTGTTGAACGTGAGGGGCTTCCCCTCTTCTTCTAGATGTGCTGGGAATGAGATGCCAAGCCTCTTCCACGAGTCTATGTCCAGGTTTCACCCTCTATATTGGATTCTTGGGTTTGCCCATAGGGATTCCCAGTTCGAGCCTTTAATGCTATGTTTAAGCTTCTGGTCTACCTTGAGGAGTGCGAGTCTTGTATTTCTAAGTATCATGTTATTCTTTTGGGCCTGCTTATAAGCGGTGAGGAGCGCCATCGGTTTGATATTGTTTGGAATGGCCTTCTCGATGGAGAGCTAGGCTGGCGCGAACTTCTGGTTTGGTAGAACCCAGTACATTCTCTGTCTATCTATGAAGGCCGTCTGGAATGTTCTGAAGTCCGCCAAGTTTAGTCCCCCTAGTCTCTTTTCTAGTCTTAGTTTTGGGAGGCTTATACTAGGCTTTTTGTTTCGCCATATGAATTTGTTTATCATTTGGTCTACCTTACGGTGGAAATCGTCTGAGAGTGTGGGGTGGAGCATTCCTGCCATGTAGTTTACCATTGGAGTGATCAGCATTTTTATGGTATCTATTCTCCCCACCACGTGAGGAATTTAGGCGACCATGATTCCAAGAGCCCTTCGATCTTTCCTAAGGTTAGTTTCTCGTTGTTTTCGAGAGTGGTCTTCAGGTTTTGCCAGGCTAACCCAGCGGTGCCTATTACCTCGCTGGTTGTGTGTACGTTGAGTGGCATACACTCCGATTCATCTCTGTTTAGTTTGTATCCGGAGTGGTTTGAGTAAACATCTATGGTGTCTATAAGTGCCTTAATGGAAGATTCTGGGTCCTCTGTTATTATCAGTATGTCGTCCGCATAAGCTGCGAGTTTGGTTGTTGTGTTGTTGATGGTTACACCTTTCATGTTCCTATTGGCCAAGATGTCTGTGATCGGGGGTTCGAGTGCAAGAAGGAACAGTGCTGGGGAGAGGACTCAACCTTGTCTCATTCCCCACTGGAGGTTGAGTTGGTGTGGTGTTTACCCATTTATGGCTATCTGTGCCTTGGGGGATTTATATAGAGCCATAACCTTCCTTATGTAGTTTTCCCCTAGGTTGTACGCTTGCATGCTCTGTTCTAGGAATTGCCAGGACACACTGTCAAAGGCTTTCTCAGTGTCTAGTGTGATTGCTACCGCCGGCCTGTCAGAGTTGGAGAAGTATTTAATAACATGGCAAAGGAGTCTGGTGTTGTCATGGGACATCCGTGTTTTCATGAAGCCCACTTGTGTACTTTTAATCAGCTGAGGGAGTAGAATGTTTAGCCTTATGGCACGGATTTTGGCATAAATCTTGCAGTCTAAGTTTATAAGTCAGATGGGTCGGTAGTTTTTGGGCTGCAGTGTGTCCTTGCCTTCCTTGGGTATGACTATTATGTTCGCTTCTGACATGGATATCGTTAATTCCCCCTTGTTCTCACAGTGATTAAAGACTTTTTTCATGATTGGGATTAACTGGGCTTGGAACATTTTATGTAAGGAGGCCGTGTAGCCATCTGGCCCTGGGGCTTTGTTGTCCTTCAGCGATTTGACAGCCACTGCGATCTTGTTAGCTTTTATTTCTTACCCTAGTGCCAGTGCCTCCTCGATCAATATCTTGGGCAGGTTTAGTCTGTCTAGGTAAGCCCTGCAGCCCTTCTGGTCCAGATTTTCATCCCTTTTATAGAGGTCCTGGTAGAACTCTTTGAACGTGCGAACGATGTCTTTATTTTGGGTATGTGTGATGCTTTTTGTGTCTGTGATTGAAGAGATGCAGTTCTGTCTATGTTAATGCTTAATGTATGATGCTAGAATGTTCCTCGCCTTGTTTGCCTCGCAGAAGTTGATTTGTTTGTATTTTTTTATCCACAGGCCTGCACGCTCGCTCAATATTCTGTTGAATTCATACTTTTTCCTAGTGAGCTCTATTAGGGTTTCTGTGTTCCTAGTGTCCCCGATGTGATTTGTTTCTAGTTGCTTGATGTCTCTTTCCAGTTGGTCTAGCTGAGCTTTTGCTTCCCTGTCTCGTCTTGCTTTGATTTCTATTAGCGTCCTTCTGATTGTCACCTTTAGCCCGTCCCACAGTGTTTTGGGGTTTATGTCTGGTGAGTCATTGTCTGCGATGTAGTTCCTGATCGCCTGTTCTACTTTATTTTTGTCCTCCTGCCTTGCCAAGACTATGTTGTTGAACCGCCATCTGCGGGTGGGGGATTCGTAGTGGCGACCTGATAGTTGCTGGCTGATGCAATAGTGGTCGGAAATTGATCTTGCTGCTATTTCTGTGTGTTCTGTTAAGTGTGTTTGTGAGCCTGATATGAGGATGTAGTCTATTCTACTGTAGGAGTTGTGAGGGTTGGAGTAGAAGGTGTAGTCCCTGGTGTTGGGGTGCTGTAGCCGCCAGGGGTTTTGAGGTTGAATCTATTGCATATGTTCTTTAAGGTGATATGTGATGCAGGGAGTCTGCCCTGGGCCGTCGACTGTCTGTCCAGGGTGTAGGCTAGTGCCATATTGAAGTCCCCTGCTAGTACTGTCATGTCATTCAGGGAGTTTGCCTCCAGAATCTTTGATACTCCCTCCCAGATTACCGTGTCATCTGTGTTGGGTGCATAAGTTAGCTACGAATATGGATTTGCCGCCTTCTTCAGTTGTGTGATTAGTAATCTCCCCTCTTCGTCTTGCTGTTCGTTTTCAAGGGTTGTCTTTTATTTTCTATTTATCAGTGTGATAACCCCTCCCATCTTGTTCACTGCTGGTGAACAGGCTACTTGTCCTATCCATCTCTCCCTGAGCTTGGCCGTGTCCTCCGAGGAGAGTTTGGTTTCTTGCAAGAGTATGAAATCACCTTTAGTCTTTGCTAGGTAGTCAAGTACTTTTTTTCTCTTGATCGGGTGATTTAGGCCCTTAACATTGAGGGAAACTATCTTCAGGTCTGCCTGCAGGACTGTGCTGTGGTGATGTGACATTATTGTGTTAGTGGTATGTGTCATGGCTTACGGAGTATGGACCTTGTTTCCCTTCTCCCCCGCTTACGTTTGTTTTTCTGCATTTCAGGAGCCGTGCTGGTTTGCTTGCTGCAGCGCTTGAGCTCCTTTGGTGTAAAGGTGTGAGCCAGGGTGGGTGAATGCAGTAGGAAAATCGTGTGGGACGGTGTACCCTTAGTTGTAAAGTGGACAGAAACGTAGACAAAGTACAGATGAATAAGACAGACAAGATAATACTCCCCCCTCAGTACCCTTCCTCCCCCCTCCATGAGCTAAACCATTGTTGTTTAGACGTGCGACGGCAAGATCCCTCCCGCCCGCTCCTTCCCCGGGATGTCGTGGTGCCCTATGGTATTACACCATTAGTTTATTCTCTGCCTCCTTCCCTTATCTATACGGTTAGCTAGTTAACTGCCCTCTATGATTCCAGAAGAAAGGATATAATCAAGTCTTATCTCCATCTTTGATTGTCTGTGAAGTCTTTCTCTCTGCATGTCTGGTGCCTATCTCTAAGTCTTATCGATTATTGCTTTTGCGTGTTCTTGAGGTAGATTTTGTTGTCTTGAGGTGTATACGTTGTCCCTTGACATTGCTTCATTCAGATCCCATGTTTCCAACCATGGGTCCTATTTGTTATTCCTGAGAGACCATTGCTATATTGCCCAGTCCGCCGCCAGGTCTGCTGACGCGCACCTCTTGCTCGACGTCAGCATTGCCGTCTCCATTTCTTGCTCATGTGGCTCTGAAAGGTACCTTGATAGTTCAATTGGGTCTTCAAATGTGTGCGACCTCCCAATGCTGTTTATCCTAAATTTGGTGGGGCCAAAGAATGAGAAAGTGATGTTTTCTTTCCTTACTTTATCTCTCTGGCTCAAAAATCCTTTCCTTATGTCTACTGTGGTCTTCGAGTAGTCCTGTGTAAGAATTGTTTTGTCGCCGTTCCATTGTAGGTTTGGGTTTTTCCTTGCACCTCCAAAGATGGCGTCTGTGTGGTATGAGTGTAGCGGTTTGCATATAATGGGTCTTGGGCCTGATCTATTTGTTGACTTGAAGGTCGGTACTCTATAAGCCTTGTATAGCTCGAAGGGGGTTTCAAATTTGAGATTAGTGAGCTTGGGTATAAGGGTCTCTATGAGTGACACGCACAAACCGGCTTTCTCTTCCTCCCCTCCCGGTATTCCTAGGATCCTTATATTTCCTTTTCTGCTGTGGTCCTCAAATTCCGCTGCTTGTTTTTGGAGGGCCGTGGTCACCTTAGCAAGAGTGCTGATCCTTTGGTTTGTGTGTAGGCCCCCAACATCATATCACTCACACGCTGTTCTACCACTGAAAGTCTGTTGTTCGCTGCATGGATGTCTGCTCTGACTGCAGCCAGTTCGAGTTGGATAGCATCTGTCGTTTGCTTGGTAGATCTGGCCAGGTCGTGAACTTCCGCCAATTTTTTCAGTATGCTGTCCAGTGTGCTGTTGATGTCAGGTTTGTGCTTGATGGGGGACTCCGCATGGCCTTCTGTTTTTTTTTTTGGGTGGTTGAGAGATTTTCCCCTCATTGCTGGCCATGTTAGGTAGCCCTCTCTTTACCTGGAGATGCTCAAATCTCCTGCTCTTGATCTGAGGTTCAAGCTGGGTTGCGTACTGCTGCTGAAGTTCAGCTTGTAAGACTGTAGTGTTGTGCTTATGGAGTCTGCTCTTGGTTGTTAGTCGTGAGATCTTCTTTTTAGACTTTTGTGTTAGGACTGGCCCCCTTCTAGTGTTGGCTTCCTTGCTTGGTGGAAATTTGCGGGCCTCGTTGTCTGCCGTGGCAGGGTTCCTTCTGAACTGATTGTGCCACCAGTAGCTCTTGATAGGTTTATTAGGGTGTTGCTGCCTGTTTCTGCGGAGAGCGCCCGATGGTTGGGTGGTTCTTCCTCGACTGTTTCTCGTGTACCCTTACTCCTACCACAAGACTGATCCATTTCGTTCAATTTTTGCCGCCCTGATAGCGGTTGACGGGGTAACTCTCGATTGAATACCCTCTCTTAGATGGTTTGTGGATGTGTGATCGAATTTTCTCCTTTGAGTGACTTATGAGAGACTTATAAGACTTATGAGAGCACTCGGGATTAGTTCTCAAAAGTATGTGTCCCCCCTTGTCAGCCCAGAAGTGGCCCACAAGATGGTGGCCCCCTGTGCCTCCTTCACTTTCGCTTTTGATATTTCTCGGGATTTTATTGCACATACTCCCTATCGACGGGGGTGTCCCATGGCAGGGGGGGCTTTCCCTGCTCCACCCTGCCTGCGCTCTTTCCTTGTTTGACTGCTCTCTGCTGAGTGTTGTGTGGGTTATCTCAGGTACTAGCCCCACTTAGGGGTGCCGATTGACTTTTGGGTGTCCTCCTCTCTTTGCATGCTCCTGCCGATTCTTGACCTCTTGCCACTTTATTGCCGATTGTGACCGCTAGATAGTTGGGGGGCATAGGGTGTGGGGTCACTGTTTCTTTCTTGTCCGCACTCCTCGGACGATCTGCGTTCCGCTGCCATGTCACTTTGCGCCCCTCTCAAGATGGCTTCCCTCTGTGGTGCCTTCGGTTTCGGTTTTGGTCACTAGGCTGGTTGGGCGCTGGCGCTTGGGCTCTTAGCAGGACATCATGGTGCGGGGGGTGTGGTGCACTGACCTCACTGCCTGTTTCTCCGCTCCTCGCCGGCTGTTTACGCTGTGGCCGTCTTTGTGCAACTCCCTCAGCACGCTGGCGCGATTTTGGGAATCGTCTTTATTCCTGGGTGACCGTCCCTATAACTTCAATTTACAGCTTCAGACCACTAGTTTGTTGGGGGCATCGGTTGTGGGTCAGACTTTCCTTCTCATCTGTCCTCCTCGGCAAAGGTGCGTTCTGCTATCCTTAGCGCCGTGTCGCGTTGCGCCCTGCTCAAGATGGCATCCCACTGTTGTGCCTTCAGTTTTGTTTTTTGCTCGGCACTAGGCTGGATGGGCGCTGGGGCTCTCGCGGTACAGTGACGTCGTGGGGGAGACTTCGCGGTGCGTGTGGCTGTTTTCTCTGCGGTGATCTTTATTTGTCTCCCTCAGCGCGCCAGCGCCATTTTGGGCATCACCGTTATTCCTGGGCGTCCGTCCCAATAACTTCGATTTTCATACTCTTGTTGCCCCTTATGGTAGTTTTCGGGTAGGCCCCTTAGTTTGCTGGGTATTCCGATCACTTACTTGCTGGTTATGGTATGCCCCAGATGTTGTAAAGTCTCTATCTGAGGCTCATCTTCTATGAAATTGAGGTGGTAGGAGTTAGAGCAATGATGTATTTAAAACCCCTCATTAAAACTGCTATATATGGTTATGTGACTTGTCAGCATAATTATCCAAAAACACCATTATAACCAATACAATTTTGGTTGGAGTTTTTTAAAAAGGTTTTTTAACTGAAAACAAGTATGGTGACTCATTATCAATTTGCGATGTTCTACAGTTTATATTTTAAAAACATAGAGTAGCCATACCTCCCAGGCTCTGCTACAAACAGGAGGTATAGCTGAACAGAACTAGATATAACTGTCTATATGGGACAAATCCGCTGTGTCCCATGTTTCCTGCAGCCCAATTGTATTATAATATTTGACAAAGTTATACCATATTTGATTCTATTTCTATTTTCCAAGGCCAGCTATGTTACAACTCAAAACTGTGAGGAGTTTGTTTGGTGTCTGTGCCCTGGCAGGTCGCTGGGTTGTTACCTGATGGACAGCCATTGTTTTGCATAGGTCGGCTGGCAATATCAACACAATCCCCCTGCATTCTTTCACCTCATTTCCCACCCATTGCATTCTTCTAACCATATTTATATGTGAAGCATATTTATATGTGAGTTGAAGGGTAGTTGTTTTCATCCCTGTTCACAAGGGTGGGACTCTGGTGAGGATCCACAACAGAGGTGTAGAGGCTAGGGGAGAGATGCAGACTGTTTAAGTGATTGAAATAAAGAAGGAAGATATAGCTGGAGGGTTCCCGGATTCTCAATATACTTAATCCTTCTGGGAAACAGGTCTCTCAGTGCAGGGGCTCTATTTAAATTCTAAGGGTGAGTCCTTTCACTGCCACTCCCCTTGTAGTATTCATAAGGTTGCCCTATCCCAATATTCGAAACATTTCTATATTTTTTAGGAATTTTAGGGAAATGGAGTTTCAAGGACATGGTGATGTTATTTCCACAACTCCCTCTAGCCAGTTGTGAGGAAATACATAGGTCATGATCCCCTGGCCATATTTTCTGTTCTAGTGGGCATCCTAAATTCTTAATGGATGACTCTATCCTAAATAATCTATCATGTAGACTTTCAACAACATTGTTAATTAAAGCTACTGCTACTGCTTTATGATAATGTTCAGTCATCAGAGTTTCTTAAAGTTGTCATTGTCCGATTTCATCAATGTTCAGATCACTATTATCTGGGTCTGCAATTCCTATAGAATCATTACTGCCCTTACTGAGGCTTCCTCTCATAGTAGAGAGTCTGTTTTTAATTATTAAGTCCCTCTACACCTTTGTCTTCACTGGTTGATCCAGATCAGGAAGAGAAGCAGCTGGAATGTGATAAACCTCTGCTACTGTAACAACTGATAAAGCGTCGGGCCACTGCCTAATGCCTTCCATTGGTCTCTTGGCTGCCAAACATGCTTCCTCAACTTGATTCTCCTCTTTTTGTTGGGCATTACTGGGAATTGCAGAGGACTCCCCAAGACCCAATTCTTCATCCAGACATAACATTTCTTTATTTAAAGCCCCAGCTGTCAACTGAGGAATTAAATAATAGAGGAGCCTTTAAGAGCACACTTTAAGACAATAGGACCCGTGGGACAAGGTTATTTTCGCTTTCCATCGTACTCTATAGTTAAAATAAATCTGGCAAACGGTAGAGCGGTGGCCCAGCCCAAGCCTCTTCTGGGCTCTGACAGACACAGTTAGGCCCACTCTTGGCCTGTTCTAGGTCCAGTCATGGTCCCAGTCCTGGCTCGTGCCGGGACACCTTCATTGCAGGTAGCCATGCGCTGAATAAATGTCCTATTGATTGACTGTGTCCAGTGCTATATAGCGCTGGCCAGCCAAACCTCATTGTCATCCTCTTCTTCTTTAAGAGTGGTCCTGGGGATCATAGTCCTGGTCCACAAGCTGTTGGTACTAGGCATAGGTAGGCCTAGTATCTGCAACAATAAAGGGCTCAAAACACAACATGGACACATCACATTTTTCCACTGAAAAACAACCCTTTTTTAATATAGCTAGTTGTGGATTTTGGATCCTAGCTCAATTAGGGAAACCTAACAAATCTGTAAATTGTTTTAAACTAAATGCCAAGGGGAATTCAGGGTGGGGTGACTAGTGTGACTCCTACGAGGTGTCCCTACCCAGAAGCACTTGTAAACCTCAATGTTTGATTAAAAATTAATATTTGAATCACAATTCTCTGAAGAAGCCTTCTGGAATATGTGGGGAGCCCCAAATTTCCTGTCACCAAATATTCCCCCTAGTCTCACAATAAAATGGCACGTCACTTGTGTGGGTAGGGCTAGTGCCCTCAACAGGAAAACCCCCAAAATGCAACATGAACACATTACATTTTTCCACTGTAAACTGACTCTTTTAAATATGGCTAGCTGTGGATTATAGGCCCTAGCTCAGCCGGCATCTATGGAAACCTAACAAATCTACCCATTTTTTAAAACTAGACACCATATGGAATCCAGTGTGGGGTGACTTGCATGGATATCACCAGGTTTTCTTACCCAAATGCCCTTGCGAACATCACACTTTGACTAAAAAAACACATTTTCCTAACATATCTGTAATGTAACATTCTGGAATCTGCAGGGAGCTACACATTTCCTATCACCTACCATTTCATCAAGTCGCCTAGTGGGCATGACAGGAAAGCCAAAAAGCAACATGGACATGTCAGTTTTCCATTAAAAATGTACTCTTTTTTTGCAATGTGGCTAGCTGTGGATTTTAGGTCCTTATTCAGTCGGCACCCTGGAAAACCAAGCAAACATGCACATTTTTAAAAACCAAACAGAATTTGACTAAGTGAAAACATTTTCCCCACATTTCTATGACAGAAAGTTCTGGAATCTGCAGAGAGCAACAAATGTCCCACTACCTGCCATTCCCCCAAGTCTCTCATTAAAAATGGTGCCTCACTTATGTGGCTGAGCCTAGTGCCCACGACTAGAATAAATCAAACCAAGGTCAAGGAGTATCTCTTTGAGAGGACTCCCAATGACCCTAGTTTGCTCAGTTCCTATCATTAGGAGTTGGCTCAAACACACAAGTGGGGCACCATTTTTATCAAGACAAGTGGGTGAACGCTGAGAGGTAGGAATTTTGTGGATTTCTTCTAGTTCTGAAAAATGTGTCATTTTAAGCAAATGTTGATGTTTGTGGGGCATTGTGGGTAATACTTTGTGGGATCCACAAGAGGCATGCCCCTGGGTGTCAAGGTTTCCAAAATTCCTAGGTTTGCTACGTTTCCATGGGCGACTGCCGAGCCAAGGCCCAAAAACTGCAGCTACCCCTTTTGTGCTGTTGTCACATTGAGTCTGGGACCCCATCCTTTTGCCAGTGCTAGGCTCACCCACATAGGCAATGTACCAATTTTACAGGGAAATATGTGGGAACTCAAGGTGGAAGGAAATTTGTGGCTCCCATCAGATTCCACTACTTCAAGTCAAAGAAATATGAAGAAAGCTGAGCTTTTAGGCTATGTTTGATGATCGCAAGGTCTTCTGGGTAAGGAAACCTTGTTAGATCCATGCGAGACACACCACCCTGGAATCCAGCTGGTGTCTAGTTTCTGAAAATATCTTTGATTGATAGATTTTCCCTAGAGACAATGGCAGAGAAAGGCAGAAAAGAAGAAAATATTACTGTACCACCATCAGGTATAGGGGCGGATGACGAATGCTGCATTGCTGGCAGAGTTTGTGGAGTCTTACCCACACTGCACTGAGCGTGAAGTTCTGAAAAACTCTTCAAAGTGGCATGGAATGGAGTTTTTCCTCTTGTGTGGTTTGCAAACCTTAAGTTGGCGAGCGAGAAAAATCAAATGCTAGACCAGCTCCAACTGAGATTTCTCAACGTGGGCGGTCAAGGCAGGTTGCTACCGCTCATGTTGAGGAAGATGCCGCTCGAGTTGAACAGCTAGTCGAGCATCAGAAAAAAGTGGGAGTGGGCGGAATTTGCGTAGTCGCGCTACGCAAAGTTCCGTGAAATGGTAATAAAACTCCGCGAGCACGGGGAATTCCGCGAGCTCACGGAATTGCTGTGCCGCCAAAAGAATTGTTGTCTCCAGCAGTGACCATGCGTGTCTGTAACTTTACCACCACACCGAAAGGTGCCGGGGTCCCTTGAGTGAGTTGTCTATCATACTGGGTAAACAGTGGGAAGACGTTGCATACCACCAGTGTGTGTGGGGCGGGGCTTCTATGCGAATTCACATGCCTCTTGTTTATAAAAGGTCGGAGACCATTCAGAGAAACAGATGAGGAGAAAGAACCTCCTGGTCACAGGAACTACACTGGGATCGTGCTAGAGAAAGTCATGGATGCAAAGACCATAATCAAGGATCACAGCTTGATGGTAGATATGTGAAGAAAGCACAACTGCCCAGCCTCGACGGTGCTCACGAATGTTTTGGGCTGATTAATGCTTTACTGAATTTGAGCTTTATCTCGGGCACCTGCTTTATATCTATAGGTGCCTCCAGTTGCGGTTTAATTTTTGTGACAGGAGCGACGTGCCAGAATGAATCCTGCCCAGCAGCAAATAAATGAAGATGTCACCGTTTTGTGCAATACCTCTACTCAACTGGAGTACTACTGGCTAATCAGTAAGTGCTACCTCGTTGGGTAAATGTTTAGTGCCTTTCCAACACTACAGCTGCGTAAAAGGCCAGAAGATTTGTCTCCACAGTGACCATGTGTGTCTGTAACTTTGCCACCACGCCGAACGGCGCAGGAGTCCCTTGAGTGAGCTGTCCATCATAGTGGGAAAAGGGCAGGAAGAAATTGCAAATAGTGGGAAGACGTTGCATACGGCTAGTGTGTGTGGGACTGGGCTTCTATGCAAGTTCACATGCCTCTTGTTTATAAAAGGTCAGTGACTGATCAGAGCAGCAGATGAGGAGAAAGAACCTGCTGGTCACAGACAGGAGCTACACAGGGATTGCGCTCGAGAAAGTCATGGATGCAAAGACCTCCATCAAGGATCACAGCTAATTTTTGACGTTAGATATGGGGAGAAAGCACACCTGCCCAGCCTTGACCGTGGTCACGATTATTTTGGGCTGATTAATGCGTTACTGAATTTGAGCTTTAACTCTTGCACCTGCTTTATATCTGTAAGTGCTTCCTTAGAGGTGTAATTTTTGTCACAGGAGCGACGTGCCAGAATGAATCCTGCCCAGCAGCATATTAAAGAAGATGCCACCATTTTGTGCAATAACTCTACTCAACTGGAGTACTACTGGCTAATCAGTAAGTGCTACCTTGTTTGGTAAATGTATAGTGCTTTCCTGCACTACAGCTGAGTAAAGGGCCAGAAGAGTTGTCTCCAGTGACCATGTGTGCCTGTAACTTTGGCACTGTGCCAAAAGGTGCAGGGCTCCCTTTATTGAGCTGTCCATCGTAGTGGGTAAAGGGCGGGAAGACGTTGCGTACTGCTAGCGTGTGTGGGGGGCGGGGATTCTATGCGAGTTCACATGCCTCGTGTTTATAAAGCGTCAGAGACAGATCAGAGCAGCAGATGAGGAGAAAGAACCTCCTGGTCACAGGAACTACACGGGGATTGCGCTCGAGAAACTCATGGATGCAAAGACCTCCATCAAGGATCACATTTTATGGGCTGATTAATACGTAACTGAATTCGAGCTTCAACTCGCGCACCTGCTTTATCTGTAAGTGGCACAGTGCTTCCAGTTGAGGTTTAATTTTAGTGACAGGAGCGAAGTGCCAGAATAAATCCTGCCCAGCATATTAATCCAAAGAAGATGCCACCGTTTTGTTCAATACCTCTACTTAAGTCAATATACTCACTAATGCCCACAATGTCCGGTACGCCGCGGATCACGGAATTTTCGGAAATTCCACATTCCGCGCGGAATGTGGAATTACCGAAATTTCGCAAATTCAACGAGCGGAACGGAATTTGCAGCCCACCCTTGGAAAAAAGCACCGTCCTCTTATGCTGTGCGTGTGGGTCTCTGGGCAGCTGAAAACTCTGGAAAGATACCTTGCATATGCCACAGACAGCTTGACTGAGGGTCAACTACACCTACTCTGCATAGACACAGCAGGCAACAAAGATATCCCATTAGAAATGTAAAACAAAAACTAAATATGCTACAATTACTACACCCAATAAAAAAAATTCATGCAAGGCAATGATACTCTTTTGAAGTAAATATTACAAAATCGTTCCTTACCAAACACATGCAACTGCACAAACTACCAAGCTACCAGCAAGCACAAGTTACCACCAATGAAATCAAACGTTTTGCACTACAATAAAAAAGAGAATTAAAACAGTAAGACAAATGCAAATGATGACAAGAAATAAAACCGCTAACATTATGAAACTCCATGAAGTCTGCCCCTGGGGGCGGATTGGCATCATAAACGTCTAATCTGCCCCCAAGTGGGGCACAAGCAAAGCAAGAAAGTGGCAGCCCAGAGGGAGTGACTCTTACCCCAGCCACCAGCCAAACACAAGTCAATCGCCAGTTCACACATACCACTATTCAAATGACAGACACACACATCACCAGCCAGAAAGCTTGTCCACACAAACTGCCAGCAAAACCCCCATTTCAAACACACCATCACACTACCAGCAAAAACAAACATATCACCAGCCAAGTGCCAGCCACTAGCCAGTCCACACACACTGTTGGTCACAAACCAGTAAATGCACACGGCCAGTGAAATGCAAGTTCACACACACACACAGAAATGTATTTCCTGGTGTCCAATGGCTTTCCGCCTCCCCTTTGGGCAGTTTGGCTCGATGTTCCCCAGAGAAAGCTAACAACAAATGACATGTGTCGACAAAACATGTAGAGTGACTCTTGCCCAAGGGACTTCTACACCAACTTATCTTGGTTGTCTTTCCTCCCCTAGGGCAGATCAGCTGCAAAAATGTCTGATCCGTCCCCATGGTGGTATGTGGAAATCATGTAATAGCAAGGGGGCATATTATCAAGGACAGGCGATACATTATCGCCGCTTTTATTGGCAGGAAACTGCCGATAAAGCGGTGATAATGGCCTTGATAATATGCTCTATGAATTCCAATCGAAGCCCATGTTAGATGTGTTCACATCTAACATGGGCTTCGATTGGAATTCATAGAGCATTTTATCAAGGACATTATCACCGCTTTATCGGCAGTTTCCTGCCGATAAAAGCGTCGATAATGTATCGCCTGTCCTTGATAATATTATCAAGTATCCCCTGATTCTAAAAAGACTTCTAGGGCAGGGTTAAACAGTGTGTGGGTATCTCCCTAGACAATCTAAACAATACATGGATATGTCATACAGAAGCCTAGCAAGTAAATTGTCAAACAAACAAAGCTAAATATAAAGGTTCTCAATTTATTGTATACTAGCAGCCCGCCCCAGCGTTGCATGGGGCAGAAAGGGGCTGGGGGCAGTACATCCGCTCCCGCACCGACCCCCTCCCGCACCGACTCCCTCACGCCACGACTCACTCGCGCCCCCCTCCCGCCCCGACTCACTCCCGCCCCCCTCCCACCCCGACTCACTCGCGTCCCCCTCCCGCCCCGACTCACTCGCGCTCCGACATTTTCATTTACTGCTGCCTCCTTCTTGCCTCCCCCTGCATCACACAGTCTCACTTTCCCTTTCCTTACCTGTGCCGCCGCTCCTCACTGCACAGCCGCTCGTCACTGCACCGCCCTCCTCCTTCGTCGTCATCACGCACGTCGCGTCGTGGCCAACGCTAGTTTTTTTAATTTACTTTTTTTTTATTTATATAGCCTATGTCCATCTACACACCCTGAAATTTTCATAGATGTATCGGGTGTGTAGATTGGCGCTGTGGTTCCCGAGTGTACCTGGCCAAAAGGTGCAAGTTCTCTCTTTATAATAGTAGTATAGATTTGTAGAAAGGATATGAATTTATATTAAAAACAAACAGGGTTAAAAATGTATTAATTAATCCCAATCTCGCCACACCCTTGATAATATAATATTATGCACTGTCTGATTAATGTACTTTTTCAATGATGATTTTTTTTATATTTACTTAATGCATACTGTATCTTATGATCGAATGTTGTATGTATTGCATTTTGAGACACAAAGATTTTTAACCCTGTTTGTTTTTAATATAAATTCATATCCTTTCTACAAATATACAATAAATTGAGAACCTTTATATTTACCTTTGTTTGTTTGACAACTTACTTGCTAGGCCTCTGTATGACATATCCATGTATTGTTTAGATTCTCTAGGGAGATACCCACACATGGTGGGTGGAAATTAGCCAAAACAGGTCCCCACAAATGGGGAGAGACCCTTCACCAAGGAGCCGTTCCTCAACATACATAAACAATAAAATCCCTGTGGTCCCCTTGGGATCAGTACAGCCTAATAAATGGCCAATCTGTCCCCCAGGGGGCTACAACTGACCAAAACATGTCTCAAAGAAATAGGGAGCAACATATGCCTAATATGTATGCTCCCCAGCATACACATACATTAAACTCCCTGTTGTCTAGTGGTTTTCCACCCCACCTTAGTGCAAGAACATCTTAAATTATGGCTGATCTGCCCCCAGGGGAAGGGGAAATGTCAGAATAGATACCCAAATATTTTGGGGAGCAACCCTTGCCCAAAGGGCTGTTCCCAGACATGAATACCTTTGAATTCCCTGGTGTCTTTTGGTTTTCCACTAAGCCTGGGCAGAGCTTGCTTAGTGACAAATAAACCCCGCCAAGCTAAGCGGAGTTCCGTGAGTGGCGATGCGAAATACCTCAAGCCGTTCAAACAGATTTTTAGAACCAGGTGTTTGTCCCGTGCTGCAAAATCAGCACGAATGGCTTCTTGCACAGTACAAGAGGATGCTGCTTTTTACTGCAACTCAAGTAGAAGTTCTACTCGAGCGGCAGCTTCCTCAACGTGAATGGAAGGTTTGTCAATGCGATCGATAGCGACCAACCGCAACCGCCCTCATTGAGAAATCTCGCTGGGAAGTGGCCTAGCATTGGATTTTTCTCGCTCGTGCTCCCCAACTTAGCAGAGTGTTTTGGAACTCCACGAGTTCCGAGGATCGCGGAGTGCGAAAACTCCACAAACTCCACCACTGGAGCGGAGTTCACCGCCCGAGCTTAGTTTTCGTCCCTGGGGGATGATCTGCCTAAAAATGGCCAATTGGCCCCTAGAAGAGGGTAAATATATGGAAATTGTTCTCCTGTTGAGAAGCGACCTTTAACCAAGGTCCAAAATCTCTGACAACAGCCTGAGCCTGCAAAGCAGAGCCTGGCAGTCCACGGTTTTGTCAAAAAACCAGAGCAAATACAAAAATTTGACTGTTCGTCGGGGACAATTCATTGAAAACCACCACAAGAGCTCTGAGAATCAGAGATTTTGGTCCTGATGAGAACTCCATAACAATGCAAGTTCGAAACGCGTAGACTATTAGAGCCATAAGAGTGAAAGAAGTTACACACAATTGATGCAAATAATTGTTTAAAAAGAAAAAGATGAACATATGGCTTTCTGTGAATAGTGTTATTCCAGTGTAAATTTATGATTATATGTTGTCTGTGGTTGTATGAGAGGTTGTATGACTGATTTATGGTTGAAAATGTACATAATGTCTTTGGAATTTTTTGTTGTGATTAATGTAAATGTTGTGTACATAATGTCTTGTAAAATGTGAATTTGGTGAAATAAGAAACCAAACTCATAAACTAAAAATCATTTGATAAGAATAAAAGATTGAATCTCAACACAGATATGAGATCAAAGCATATTATTTAATTCAGATGTTTTGAGACAATTGTTGTTTTCAATTTAAAAGCAGTATTGGCACTTCTTTTTGGTTATTAGTTGCTTGTGGCTAAGCCGTGCTGTTGGGAGCCCAGACCCAGTGGTGTTTTTTTGCGACCCACTAACAGCATTTAATGTACAGGCCCTGGGTATATGTAGCATCACATTAATAGGGACTTATAAGTAAGTGAAACGTGTCAATTGGGTTAAAGCCAATTTTATCATGTTTTAGGGAGTGAGCACATGCACGTTAACCCTGGTCAATTGTGGTAAAGTGCAGAAAGTCCTGATAACAACAGAAAAGTATTCAGCAAAACAAGAATGGAGAAAGCAAAATGTCTGGGTATGAACCGTCAGAGAGGGTCAAGTCCAACAATAATTATAACTTGCACCCCGCCATGCACAGTGTTTTCATCAATGATGTAATTTCAGATGTTTCAGTTAGGTTATCAGATTGGTGTCATAGAACATGTCATGAGCGATGTAATGTTGGAGGTTTTTAGCAGTGTATGGCAATGACCTGAGTTATAATACTTTAGGGCTCAAGTTACAGCCAATACACCATGCATTTGCAGCAAAATGTTTAAACAATATATCTTTTTGTACCTTAGTGGCAGGCACCCACAAGGCCTAGTGGGGCAGGGTGTCCCTACCCTGTCCCATTATATATATTTTATAATGTTTTTCCTAGGAGTTAGGACTGAATCTCAATTCCTAATAGGACTTCAACACCATTGTGTTGGCAGCCAATTAGATCATATCTTGAGATGGGGATCCTCTGCAGTGTGAATTACTATAACATTTGAGGTATTGTTTCTCTAAAACAACTAAATGGAAGTTCACAAAATCACAGAAAACATGATTTGTGGATCAAGATCTTGCTTTCTGCGAAATTTGGTGATATTTCAATCAGGTGTTTTGGCTGTAGCTGCGTCTAGTTTTTCTATGGAAAAAAGAATGGGGGAAACAGGTTTTTATGCCCCCCCCTAGTTCTCAGCCCCTGCTTGATAGATTACTTTAAATCTTCCAATAAGTACCTGAGGTGGATGAGATTTTTTTTAAGTTTCCAGAAGATTCGTCAAACAGTGCCAAAGTATATAAAACCTACTGGTGGTCGCCAGTAGGTAGTCATAGTTAGGACCAAGTTTCCATACGAAAACACTTTATGACTTACCTATAATGTTGGCGTTGTTTGACTAATCTTCATGAAATTTGGTGCCAAAGCATGTCAGAGTAGGTTCTGTGTGACATGGAAAGGTCGGGGGTGATCCGTGCAGTGGGGACTGAGAAATAGGGGCGCAAAATAAGGGTGCGTTTGTAATGTTAATTCCCATAGGAACGCATTGCCGAACCTACAGCCCCAACTGGTAGACAGAATTACACCAAATTTGGCAGAAAGGTAGATGTTGTTACACAGATTGTGCTTTTTGTGATTTGGTACAAATCCGTTCAGCAGTTTTTTGAGGAATTAAAACCAAACAACATAGTGATATCTATGGCTGCGGATATTTTGTGGTGGTTTCAAGGTGATCACAGTTTAATTGCAATAATTTGTGTCAAAACTAACATAAGGGGTCAGGGTGGAGGTACTCTGACCTCATTTTTGAGAACTAGGGGTGTTAGTGACACAAGTTATGTGTCCAAAATTGTTTTTTTGATCTCGCTAAATATTCGTGACAATGTTTCGACTGCCAGACCGGCCCTCCATGTACCATCACTGGAACATCGCGACTATTGGGACGTCTTCACGAATATTGGTGGAAATATGAAAATATATATTTTACACACTCGCTGGTCACTGTCACAGTCTCATGTACCCACTCACAAACTCACTCAGACACTTATACACCTATTCACAGACCCACTCACACACTTGTACATCCAGTCACATACCCAGTCAACTACTCTTGCATCCACTCACATGCCCATTCAGGCACTCATGCACTCACTTACAGACTCACTCTGAGAGTGATACACCCATGTACAGACTCAGGGACTCGTGCACCTACTTGGAGACCCACTCATAGACTTATATGCACAGTCGTCTACCCACTTAGAGACTCTTACATCTACTCACAGACCCACCTGAGCAGTCATGCACCCACTCACAGGTCCACTCAGATACTAATGTACCCACTTACAGACTCACTCAGAGAGTTATGAACCCATGTATAGAACCACTCAGAGAGTCAAGCACCCACTTACAGACCCACTCACACACTCCTGTATGTACTCACAGACCCACTGAGTCACTCAAACACCCCCTCAAATACCCATAACATCACTCAGTCAGTCACAGACCCTCTTAGAGTTCTATACATGAATTCACTTACAAATACACTCAGAGACTTATACACCCAGTCACAGACTCACTCAGATTTACATGCACCCACTCACTCAGCCATTCAAAGACTCATGCATCCACTCACATACCCACTCAGACACCCACCACTCCGAGTCACAGACCCACTCAGATACTCATCCATGCACCCATTCACTCATACTTATGCTCTCACTCACAGACGCATTGAGACACACATATACCCACTCACAGTTCCAATCTAACACTCATACACCCAATCACCGACTCACTAAGATACACACACACACCCATACAGTGTCTCACTCACCCACTCACAGACCCACTCAGAGATTTAAGTACTAAGTTACTGATACACTCAGAGACTGGCACACCCCATCACAATCCTACTCAGAGACCCATGTACCAATTCACAGAAACACTCAGACACTCACGCTCCCAATCATTGACCCACTGAGAGACGCATCAAATATATCTTTCTATATAAATCCATCAGTATTTTTCATGGTAGTCTTACAGAGAGTTTACTCTGAGCAGCCACCTTAAAAGGAGCTTTACATCCGCCAATCTTTATGGTGAAAGTATTATAGGGGTGGGTGGAATTTGCATAGTCGCGATACGCAAAGTTCTGCAAATTGGAAATAAATCTCCACAAGCTACGCAGAATTCCGTGAGCACGCAGAAATTCTTGTTCCGCCCATTCGCGATGCATTTTTCCTGTTCGGGGACGCTGTTTGCATGCTCGGGGGAAATATCTTGCGCACTTGCCCATGCAGTCGCCATTGGCGCTGCCATCTTGTTTCATTTATCCCGCCCGCTCGCGATGCGTGTTTCCTGTTCGTGACCGCGAGTGTCTGATGACGCATCTGAATTACACGTTTTCGCGATCTCACACTCTCTGAGATCGCGTGGCCGGCTATCAAACTCTTGTGGCGCATGTGTACGGATAGGAAAACTCGTCGGCAAATGCAGGGATCCCGGTAAGGCACTACTGCACGCACGAGCACGCATATTGAAAGCGTGAACAAGGAAAAACTGCTGTAACGCAGCAGATCGAGGAATTTTCGGCAATCCCACGTTCTCCGTGGAATTGATAAAATTCTGCAAATTCCACAAGCAGAACAGAATTTACCGCCGGGCCTAGTAAGTAACTCCTGATCCAATAGTGGAGCTGTGAGAGCACTGATGATGTTCTTTCCGCCTCTTGTGGGGACTGAATATGATATTTACACCTCCAAATGTGCAATGACAATAGTCTATTGTTTTTAACAATTCACTTGTTTCTCTATCCAGATTTCTTTGCAGTCGGCACTCATTTTGATATTTTGGATTTCTAATCTGTGAACAGCTTTTCTTATTTAGCAAAGCGTTCTCTCTCTTTGTTATTGATTGATGTGTGTTTAGATACTTGTTTAACTTGAAGGTGTATCAACAACACTTTACAATAATCATCCTGCATGGCAGGATAGATAAAACTGATAGGAAAGAGAGAAGGAAATAGGGGGGGGAGAGAGAGAGAGAGAGAGAGAGAGAGAGAGAGAGAGACAGAGAGAGACAGAGAGAAAGAGAGGCAGTGAGAGACTACTCCCATGAACACATATTTGATTCTATAATTGTGCCTGTGCTGCATAGGAAGTGCAACAAAAAGCCACGGTAACACACAAGGTTTAACACATTAGGAACAAATTCTAAAGTCTTACAGACTGTACTGGGAAACAATTTGATATGTGCTGATTTTGTCACACTGTACGCTTGTGTGCCAGCAGGAAAACAAACACTATAACAGGGCTATAAGCATTATTAACTACACAGCTTGCTTCATTTTCTTCACCATGAGGGTGTCTGTGCTCACCAAGATGAATTGTGAATTCTATAACTTGGCTGTTTCTCCACAGTAGTAGGGTCATCAAATCTAATCAAATGTGTTTAATGCCATAGTATGCATGTGAAAGAATAACTGGGACTGAAAAATACACAGTTCTATTCTTGATATTTTGAAAAATCCCAGTAATTCAACTTACTGAAAAGAGTTATTAATGGCCCTATTATGTGCCTTAACAATATTGAAGGAGTGATGTGGACAGCAAGGTGGTAATGAGTTGTGCTTTGAGTACTTGGCAATCTATTTCTTTAGCTAATTCTGCTCTTAGAAAAGATTGCAATGTGTGAAATAGACTTCTTCCGTTAACTTCAGTTTCCAATAAGGGCATTGTCATTTTTTTTAACATATAATAATAGGCAGACATTGCCAAAGCTAATGAGACTTATTGGCTGTACCAAAGGTTGTTTTTATTACTGAGATTGGTGCTGTAGAATCATTGGTTAAGGAAATCCAATTTTTCTGCATAGTCACCCCTGATTCTTTAGCTACTGCTGGCCCCTACATTCTTGCTGGCCTTAAAAAGCTATGCACGTTCCCCCTGCTAACAAGTTATAAAGTGATTGTATAAATCCATAGTATGTGGTGTAGAAATTGAACGCAAGGCCTGGAAAGTAAAGCCCTCTAGTGCACTGCAGCACCTATTGTGCCATTCACTTTAGTGGCACGGCACACATGGCTACAGGCCTACCCTGTAAAGCCTGACTGCTGCAGCATAACCCATGTAGTACGACTTATCAAAATAGCTATTTTACCAGGAGAAAACCTTCTTTTTGAACATTAACACTTCACCACTTTGTAGACACTGAAGATCACAAGGTAGGATGCCTAGAATTTAAAAGTAGGACATGTTGAAAATCAATGTTGCCATCACTACAATGACAAAGCCCTAAAAATAGTTTCACTGTAGCAGGACTAGCTGTCCTATGTAGAAACCCAGAGTATAGATTAAAATACTAAGACTGGATCGTGTGAAAGGGACAAGCTGGAAAAATAATTAAATCACTATTTTTAATTATGAGCAAAATCGAACTCAATGGTGAAGTCGGATTTCTACTAAATATTGTAAAAATGCATTTTTTAGAAATGTAGGCATTATCTGTCTAAATTGTCAGAAGGAAAATATCATAATCCTCTGCCAGTTCTTAATCTGTGCTCAGTCTTGAAAAGGGGTGAAATAGCTATAAAATGATTCCCAGAAGCAAACAAAAGACAGACCTAATCGGGCATAGATGACTCTACTGAACTCCACTGCATGTGCGGGGTGAGGAGTATTGGTATCCTTTTTGACACTACTTGGACATATCCTGCGTGACAGTTCTGTTGAGCCAAATGTAACACTTGGGCACACTTGAACAGGAATTAACCGGATACCTAGGCAGTTCATGTAGATCTTCTGTCTGGGTGTTGCAAGACTCTGCTTGTGCCCTACCAGACTTCTGTCTCTAGCTTTGTTTTGGGTACAGTGCCTGCCTTAAGCTGGAGTTTAGTGTGAGAGGACACTAAGATTACCATACGGCACACCCCCAAACAGCCCCCGCGATCAGAGCCCAAGTTTAATGTGGTCGAAGACTTTCACCATCTTGAAAATACACTGACACATGGCATTTGGGTTTGTTTGCAGTAAGGCAAACAGGAATTACTGAAAAAGTGGGTACGGTTAGCCCCAGGAACATAAACCCCATTGGTTATGGTATTCCCAGGAGTCATTATCACCCTCTAGCTAGTGCCAGGTATACATGTGGCTTCTATATTCATGCTTTTCAGAACACTACTGTACCTGCTGAAGAACAGAAGAGGACCTGCAGTCTTTAACCTAAGAGAAGTTGTAAAGAACTGGACCATCTTGCGGGGGGGCACATGAGTGGACTCCAAAGGGTAAATTGTCAGACCTCATGTGTGGCTACAGGGCTTCAAAATCAAAAAGAAGACTTCTCCTGCAACTCCCAGCAGACCTGTAGCAACTGGATCTGGCCTAAACCCTGCTGAGAGAAGACGGAGGTCCTCATCCTCAGATCCAACCCTTCAGCCTGGGACCACTCCTGGTTGCCGACCGCACTGGGAACCACTCCAACACCCACCGACCACACACGCAACCTAGGGGTCATCCTCGACTCCACCCTCTCCATGACTAAACAGGTCAACGCCATCTCCTCCTCCTGTTTCAACACCCTTTGTATGCTCCGTAGGATCTACAAGTGGATCCCCACTGAAACGAGAAGAACAGTCACCCAAGCCCTTGTCAGCAGCAGGTTGGACTATGGAAGTGCCCTCTACGCAGGAGTCTCGGCCAAACTCCTGAGACGGCTCCAACGCATCCAGAACGCCTCTGCACGCCTGATCCTCGACATCCCTAGCCGCAGCCACATCACACCCCACCTGAAAGACCTGCACTGGCTCCCGGTCAACAAGAGGATAACCTTCAAGCTCCTCACCCACGCACACAAGGCACTCCACAACACCGGACCAATGTACCTCAACAGATGACTCAGCTTCTACACGCCCACCCGCCAGCTCCGCTCCGCTGACCTCGCCCTCGCTACAGTCCCCCGCTTCCGAAGAGCAACCTCAGGCGGAAGATCGTTCTCCCACCTCGCTGCCAAGACCTGGAACACCCTCCCCATCCACCTACGGCAGACCCAAGACCTGCTGACCTTCAGAAAACTCCTCAAGACCTGGCTTTTCGAGCAGTAGCAGCATTCCCCACCCCAGCGCCTTGAGACCCTCACGGGTGAGTAGTGCGCTTTACAAATGATATGATTGATTGATTGATTGCTGTGGCCTCTGTTGGATTGAGACCTGTCCAAAACTGGTGTTCTGCAGTTTCTGGGTCCTTTAGCTGTGTTTCACTGGATTTCCCCCACCACTCCTGAAAACCTAGGACTTAGAAACATTTTGGACTGGGATACCTACGGATGACTAGGACCAATTTGCCAAGCCAATCAACCAAAGGTGTGTTGACACTGAACTGATGAAAAAGCAGGAGAAGCATATTCAATTCAGCTGGACCTGGGAAAGAAGACATTCAGCCTTTAGAATCCCTTGTTGGGTAAAGCCTGCAGCCTTGCCTTACTGGTAGATTACAATCTCCAAGAGAGAGACTTAGGGCCTAATTTATATGTTGACAAAGAAGGAACACCATCACAATGGTGATGGTGTTCCTTCCTCACCAACAGAGTAGTCTGCCCACCGATTTAAATGTGGGCAGACCATAGGTTCATCCACAGCAGAGACTACTTCCTCTCTACCATTATCAAGTCCCTCCAATGACGCTGTGGAGTAAAGGGTGTTGGAGGAAGACCTCTAATTCCACACCTGATTTCGATGAGCTGAATTAGAGGCCTGTGCTCACTGCCTGGACAATCCTGGCAGACAGGGGCAGTGAAAACTGCAAAATGCTCCCCTCCCCAAGGGAGAGAACTCCCATTGTGAAGGCATTGATGTCAATTCATTAAAGTACCAGAGGTAGCAGAAGTGCCATCACACACATTGACACGCCCCTTATGACATCACAGGAAGTTATATTACAACACTCAGCATTGACTGTCTTTCCAGGAAGGTATATTATTGTACTTGAACCGCCTACAACAAAAGGAGGTTACCAGAATAATAGAAAATAACACTATTTAAGTTTTCATACATTTATTAGGGATGCTGCATTGTATGCCCCAGGTAAACAGTGAGCAACAAAGGGGCTTACCATCATAGGCACAACCATCTAATGCTCAAGTACAACCATCATATATTCTGACTCTGGACCTCATTACGACAGCGTTCAGAAGAGCATCTGACTGCAATTATTTCGGGCGCAAGGCTGTCTGGCAAGGAATCACTGTCCTGACAGCCCAATTATGATATGACCGCCATGCGGGCACTCATAAACATGCTATTTTATATTGCCACTTGTGCTGCAGACTGGAAAAGAACCACAGCACAAGCCGCTGTAGAAACTAGCATGTTTTAAACAACTATGCACCCTGTAACAGGCATCATATAGTGTATGGATGTTTGAAAGGCTGGCACATATGCCCACTGGGCCACATAGCGGAGCCCCACATGTGATGGGGCGCTGCTAGGGTCCCCTAAAGTCACTTTCCAGCAGCCTTGTCATGGCAGTCAGACTGCCATGAAAAGTTATGGGAAACTGACATTGTAATTCCTAAGGCAGTGAGTGCGCAGGCACCGCCTTCATTGTAGGGTTCACGGTTTGAACCGCTGCCCCGATGGGCTCCTTGAGCTTTTCAGAGGTGGAGGTCTTTCTCCCAACCGAACATCGGTATCCTAATCTGGGGGTCAGACCACTGTCTAAGATGTCAGACAGACTATCATTGATAGCATGTCTGTGGCGATCTGCCTGGCATCATAATTAGGCCCTTAGTCTCAAATGTCCAGACATAAAATCTAATGTCAAAGTACATAATTATATGTCCAGGAAAAACTTTCACATTTTAACCCAGAACCTCCCAGACTCAAACTCTATTTGACCTGGTATACTCTGACATGCCCTGGAACAAGCTTGTAAAGCATATGGACAGACACTTCTCTATCTCAATACCAGTCTGCACAAAAGCTGCATGGACACAAACCATGAATCCAATTAATATCATTATTATTATTACTATTATTATTATTATATAAGATGATAATATACACTACTACTATTATTGCTTATAATACTAAGAAAGTGTTTATTATACAGCTCTTCAATCCACACTTATGCAATTTCTAATCATTGTAAACAACTTATTAGTATTATCAACTTATGTTATTAACATTATCATTCTTAACAAGCTGAAAATAGCTGAACTGAAATATACATTGTTTGTTTTTGGAATGATAAGTAATTCCAAAAGTTTCCTGTTTTATTCGTTCTTTTTGTGTTCATTTTTTCAAAAAACACCAAAAAAATAAAAAAAAACATGCAAAAGAAAAAAGAAGAAAACAAGTTCTTATCAGAACTACCTTATCTGGTTAAAGAAATAACTATAATTGCAAGGTAATGTGTGAAAGTTTGGTTGAATATATGTATACAGCATGATTGACTGAAAGAATGCATTAGTAGTGTATGGTGAATTTATAGGTGAAGATTTATGAGGAAGTATTGCTGTAACATATGTACATGAATATGTTGCAACTCTGTGCTTTCCTCTGCACTGCTGCACAAACTGCAGCCATGCGGTGACACAGGCACACTTGCACCATGGTGCAACGATGTCTGTGTCGTTCGGAGATTGTTTTTGTGCAGGAAGGAAACACCTTCCTGCACAAAAACAATCAGTAAAGACATTTTCCTCTTTCAATGTATGCTGTGGAATGCAGGATGCATTAAAAGATGAAGAAATGAGGAGAAAAGAAAACAATTCTCCTTGTTGCGCCTTGCTACACAAACTCTAGGATGGCCCAGCATTCATACACATCTCCAGATTCACGATTTCTCATAAATCTGGAGATGTGTCTTGTTCTATGGGTGTTGCGTGGGAACACCCACAGCAACATCTATGCAACCCCCTTCAACGCAAAGTTCTGTGTATGAAGGGGTCGTATTTACAAGGAGAGGAAAAACCACGCAGGGTTGCTTTTCCTCTTCTTGTAAATATGAAGGAGTGCCTGGCGCCATCACTACGTTACAAAAAGTGGCGTATTGGTGGAGTAGGATGCTTGTAAATCTGCCCCATAAGTGCCTAGGTATTGGCAGACGGATACAATAAGAACATAGTGCTGGATGGGAGATTGAAGAATTGCATGAGACTGACTAGAGGTATCCTACGCTGCATGACTACTACTTCAGTATTTAATGGAGTGGACCAATTGTATGTATCCGCTTCAAGATTTGTAGGGATTATGCACAGAATGTTTTATGTGTACTTGTGTTGGTGCCTAGGTCATTTTATAAGAATACCACTAGTAACTGGAATGATGAAAGTGCTGCAAACAGAGTGAACACCTAATTTATAAGTGCTTAGGTATTGGCGAAGTGATAGGATATGTAGATAGTGCTGGATGGATGAATGGAGAACTGCATGGGACTGACAGAAGGATTCCTAGACTGTATAGGTACTAACTGAGTATTTAAAAGACTGTATCAATGCTATGTAGCTGATTAGAGGTCTGCATATATAGTGCACAGAATATTGTAGCTGTACTAGTTTTCTGGCTAGGCCATTTCTTAGGTACATGACTAGTAACTAGATTAATTTCAGTGCTGCAAAGAGAGTACATGTTGAATTTATATGTGCTTAGGTATTGGCGGAGTGTTAGGATAAGTAAATAGTGCTGTATGGGTGATTGGAGAAATACAAGGCACAGACAGAAGGATTCTAACACTGCATAGGTACCAGCTAAGTATCTAAAACACTGTATCAATGCTATATAGCTGATTGGAGGTCTGCATGCATAATGCACAGAATATTGTAGCTGTACTAGTATTGGTGTCTATGGTTTCGAGAATGGTAGTCTGAATTTTAGGGTGTGAGGAGGCACATCAAATGATCACGGGGATGATGTTATCAGTGATGTCATTTGCGATGTCATCAGTGATGTCACTGACCATGTCATGAGTGATGTTATATGTGACGTCACCAGCACTGCATTGCGGGGGTGGGAGTTATTGTTAGCACAACTAACTATAACTGCCGAATTTCTCTTGTTTTGTACGAGTGAAATGTCCAACTAACTATGACGTCCATGAAACCTGTGGTTTTGTCAGCAAATTTCTGAGGTTTTTTTAAATGCTAATTTCTAACTATAATGTCCCTGAAACTTGTGTTTTTATCATTTTTTTTCTTCAATATATTTATTTGGTTTTGTCACCATACATAAAAGAACATCCTCCCCCCTCCCCTTTGGCCAGGCAGGTACAGATACAAGAAATTTCAAACAGAATCAAAGTATAAAATAACATAAGTCATATATTTGGTCAATTTATTCCAAAAACGATACCCGCTATACAGTTAATACTTAAAAAAAAAAAAAGCCTAATGTCACATAGAGTTAATTTTTGTATTTCATACGTCATTACTTTGGGCTTGGCACCATTCTAATAGGGGGGCCCAAATTTTAAAACCTTGTTTACGTTTTCTTTTGCCCTTCCCCTTATATGTAGCAATTTCAAGTCTATAGGTGGCCAATAGTCTCGCAAGCCATTGTTGAAATGAAGGCGCCAGTTCATCTAACCATGCTTATGTAATACAGATCCTAAGTATTGCCATAGCAATAAACAAAAATTCTGCTCCTGCCCCGTGGAGACTAGGATCCGTGGCCCCTAAAAGGATCATTTCTTCTGTTAGACTGATAGGTTTTTTCAGAACACTAGATACAAATCTCTCAATATCTTGTTTCAAAAGAATCAGGTCATCACAGGTGGCAAATATATCTACACAATCTGCTTTGAAAATTTGACACCCGGGGCAGCAAGTCCCTTTACCAGATCCCCACTTAGCAATTTTATCTGGGGTGTAATATAACATAAAGCATGATTTGTAAAATTGCGCCTGGAATTTGGTTTACATAAGGCATGATTTTGACATTTCATAGGTTCTGTTAAACTCTTCAGGGGATATACCGATTGTACCATGCCATTTTTTGGCAGTTTTTTCTAGATCATCAGGGAATATCATATTTAGAAGAGCATATATCTCCCCAATAGAATTTTTCATACTGGAGGCTAATTTTTCAAAAAGTTCAAATTTTTGGGCGATAATCCCTACTGCAGTTCTTCTGTTGATGTAATCTCGAATTTGCAGGTATTTAAAGAAGTCCTGCCTGTCTATTTGGAATTTCCCTCTAAGTTCTTCAAACGAAAGTAACCCCGTGGAGGAGCCCAGACTCCCAAAATGTGTTATTCCAGCCGCTTCCCATTTCTTCAAGCAAAAAAATGATGGATTTAGGCCCAGATCTCTGTACTGGGGTGAATGTATGACATTGTTCTGCATTCTGTCCATCAACTGTTGTTTTTGCATCTGTCACCCCAAGTAGGACGGGTATGCTCAGTCGCGAGTACTGTGCTCTCCATGCCACTGGAATCAAGCTATCCTGACTGATGAGGGCTGAAAAGCCTGAAACCGGTCCTATGATGTTTGTTAACAGTCCAGGGAGGACCTTGCTTGGCAGTTTGGGCTGGACTGTTCCCATGGGGCACAGGGTCAAGACTGATTTGCATATGGCTGGGTACAAACTGGAATGGCATGGTGAGCACAAAAATGATAGATTTATGCCCAGATCTCTGTACTAGGGTGAATGTATTACATTGTTCTGCATTCTGTCCATCAATTGCTGTTTTTGCATTTGTCACCCCGAGTGGGATGGGTATGCTCAGACATGTGTCCTGTGCCCTCCATGCCACTGGCAACAAGCTATCCTGGCTGATGAGGGCTGAAAGCCAGAATCCGGTTCTAGGATGCTTGTTTCCAATACAGAGAGGACCTGGCTTGGCAGTTTGGGCTGAACTGTTCCAATGGGGCACAGGGTCAAGACTGATTTGCATATTGCTGGGTTCAAACTGGAATGGCATGGGGAGCAAAAAATAATGGATTTAGGCCTAGATCTCTGTAGTGGGGTGAATGGATGACATTGTTCTGCATTCTGTCCATCAACTGTTGTTTTTGCATTTGTCACCCCGATTGGGACGGGTATGCTCAGATGTGAGTCATGTGCTCACCATGCCACTTGAATCAAGCTATCCTGGCTGATGAGGGCTGAAAGCCCGAAACTGGTCCTAGGATGCTTGTTTCCAATCCAGGGTGGACAGGGTTTGGCAGTTCGGGCTGGACTGTTCCCAAGGGGCACAGGGTCAAGACTGATTTGCATATGGTTGAGTTCAAACTGGAATGGCATGGTGAGAAAAAATCAGCTGGGCTGTTCCCATGGGGCAGAGGTTTAAGACTAATGTGGATATGGCTGGCTTCAAACTGGAATGTCACGGTGAGCAAAAAAACGATGTATTTAGGCCCAGATCTCTGTACCGGGGTGAATGTATAACATTGTTCTGCATTCTGTCAATCAACTGTTGTTTTTGCACAATGTCATTTCAGCATATCTTGCCCCTTGACCACCATACCTGTATGTTCGTCAACGTGACTTATTATAATAAAAATACTTAGGAATGCAAACATCAGCATAAATGGACTACACCTTACTTTAAAGTGAAAGGCGACCAGCCATATTAATTTGGGCACGTTGCGTATTATAATGGTTCTTACACGAAAGAAAAGAAAATAAAGGGGTGTTAATATACACACACTATCCCTCAATAAAGTCCTACCGATTATAGTTCCATTCCGATCACAGCTCATTTGAGATGTCATAAGGGATGTCATGAGTGATGTAACTGACCATGTCATGAATGATGTAATGTCTGAGGCCATTAGTAGTACATTGTGGGGGCATAAGTTATAGTTAGCTCTCGTAACTATAACTGCTGGATTTCACTGGTTGTGTATGAGTGAAATTTGAGTCTAAGTATACCGTCCCTGTAATCTTAGTTTTTTTCAGAAAATGTCTAGTTTTTTTATAACTTTAAGTAAGATGCACATCTAAATGGATGGTGGGGGATTGGAATCAGGGTCTGGCATTGTGCTGCCCCCACTTAAGCTTGCTGCTCCTTCCTTCTCTCCTCCTAGCCATCCATTGTCCAAGTGCTTGTCCCTGCTCCCTTATTACAGCCCTGGGTGCCCGTTGTTCTGCCACTTGCCTTCCCAACTTCTCTGAACAGTTAGCTTACAGCCCCATCCACCTCCTCCCTATCCTCTGTTGTCTGATTCCATGGACTAGCCTCCTCCCTCATTCTATGCATGGGCTGATGTACTGCCACTGCCCTCCATTTAGCATGATGTACCAGTTCACTCCTCCTGCCTGCCATTGCCCAATTCTATGCCCCATCATTGACCTCCTGATTAGCATCTGTGCTTAGCTTGCCGCCCCTATTCTCCTTCCCCTGCCCTCCAATGTCTGTGTACATGCCTCTGCTCCATCCTTTTTGCCCACCATGTTCCATGGACCTGTCACTCCTCTATACTCTGAGTGTTCTGTTGAGCTGCCACTCCCCTCCCACCTGCCTAGCATTGTCAGATGAATGTAACCTGTCCCTGCCACCTCTACCATGCCTGTCCACATTCCATGCCCTTATCCCCTTCCTCCTGTCCTCCATGGTCCATTTTACTGCCACACCATTCTGCCCTCCCTGGTCTGTTGTACTGCAACTGCTCCTTCTGCCTGCCCCATGTAGTCTGTTTTGAGGCACCTTCCCCTGACCTTTCGTGTCTGTGTCCAGGCCCTGACCCTCCCTTCTTTCCTCCATGGTCCTTTGTGCATGCCCCTGCACCCTCCTTCTTGCCCATCATTGCCATTGTCCTGCCACTAACCCTCCTGCTTGCCATGCATGGTCTTCTGTGTTGCCACGGCCCCTCCAACCTTCCCTGTGTGGTCAGCTAGCAGCCCCTGACCCCCTCCCACCTTCCCTCCATGGTTTTTTTAAAATATATTTTTATTGGGATATGGTACACAGAAGAACATAATTCATTGAATATTAAATAGATAGACAAAGCACAAAACAGTAATTGATATATTTACACAAATTCTGCAATAAAACCTTGCAATAAAACCTTGGCGGGAGGAATAATAAATTAATAGTAGAAGACATTACATTAAAAGACCTATCGGGGTGTAAAGCAGCAATTTCATACTCTGGCAGCCCTCCAGTTTGTTACCGGGGCCCAAAGGCGCTCACCCTTCTCGCGCTTTCTATTACCTTTAAATTTGTACAGGGTTGACTCAATATTGTGAATTCCCAGCAATCTGGATAGCCACATCTGAAAGGACGGGGCAATCGGATCCTTCCAAGCTGCAGAGATTAAAATTCAAAGTACTGCGACGGATAAAAACACTAAGGCCCTTTCATCATCTCCCAGGCCCAAGAGTCGTTACCGAGCAGCATTAGTGTAGGGGATAGGTCGATGACATGACCTAGCAGCCCCTCCCAAAATGTCATTATCTCACTTTTAACAGAATCCAACCGGTTACAGAAAAAGAACATATGTGTTATATCAGCATGACTTTCATTACATCTGGGGCAGTTGTCGTTTTCCCTTATACCCCAGGCATATAGTTTAGCAGGTGTATGGTACAGATTACAAATAGTCTTGTAATATTGTGCTCGAAGGTTAGAAGCCCGAAATATTTATTTGTTCAGTGAGAGAGAGAGATCCACATCCACATCTGGATCCCCCAGTTTTAAAGCCCAATTAGACTCCAACTTCTCTATATCATCCTGAATTCGTTCTACTAAGCAATCATAAATAGTCTTGATCTTCTTGCAGCCTCTACGTAGGGTCTCAGTCACCGGAATGTCATCTATCGATGAGACCCTAGGCCTAATAGCCCCAATCGTACGAGCAACTTGACCATACATCAGCCAGTGACTACTTGGAATTCCAAATCTTTCCTGCAATATCTCAAATCCCAAAATCTTATCTCCTTCCAATAAATCTTCCAGAGACGTAATCCCCATTCTCTTCCATGCATACAAATTTCTATCGGTTTTCAATTGGGGCAAGAAGGACGAGTTATACAATTGTACATAAGAATTAATTTTTGGGACATTAAAGAATTTCAAGATTGCTTTCCACGCCTGCCATGCCCCATACAATGTTTACAGTCGTGGTTTTTTATAAAAGCGTCGCTCTAACTCACAGTGCAGTAACCCTGATGCCTTGCCACCCAGAAGCATCCTAAAAATCTGAGGAGGCTCCCGTCCATCTACAATCTCGGGCCCTGTGACAATTACGGATTCGTCCTGCACTAAAGTAGCCATTTGAATCAATAGGCAGGCCCAATGGTATAATCCTAAATTCGGGAGAGCCACCCCACCCCTTTCTCTCGGTAACGACATTAAATTAGTAGAGCGCCTTACCCTTCCATATTGCCATACAAATCTAATGAAAACGGCTTCTAGATGTTTCATAATTTATTCCTCTATTAGTAATGGGATAGCTTGCAACAGGTACAGCACTCTAGGAAACATAGACATCTTCAAAGCGTTCACTCTTCCTACCAGAGAAAGATGTAGAACATCTAATCTCTTTAATTCAGTTTCAATGTTTTTAATAAGCGGCAGGTAGTTCTCAGCGACAATTTTTTCCACCATGGCATTGATTTTAACCCCTAAATATGTTGCAGAGTCAACAAATCTGTGATCAGTTTTAGTAATATTCTTGGAACATATAACCTGGCTTTTCATTTCATTTAATAGGTACCCAGACTCACTGCCGAATACTTTAACCATTTCCCCCAAAATAGGGAGGGACTGATGTGGATTAGTAGTTAACACGGCAAGGTCATCGGCATACGCCAAGATTTTATTTGGGTAACCATTGCATATCACTGGAGTTATTCTGGGGCAGGCTAGGATGCCCTGGATGAATGGGTCAATGTACAAAGCAAAGAGAATGGGGGAGCAGGGGCACCCCTGACGGGTCCCCCTCTTGATGTTAATCACCCCTGATTTCTCACCCATGGCTGTTACCCTAGCTATATGCTCTAAATACATTGCCTTTGGGGCTCCAATAATATTAAGACCAAATCCTCTTGCCACCAAAACACCCCACAGAAAGCTCCAATCAACGCGATCGAAAGCTTTCTCTGCGTCGAGCAGGATCATGGCCATCTCTCCCCCCGTGGTAGCTAGGGCGTCAAATAATGTTATTGCCCTACATGTATGATCAGTTGTGCCCCTACCGGGGACAAACCCATGCTGCCAAGGGGATAAGAGACTGCCAATGACCCTGCTCAACCTTTTTGCCAGAATTTTTTAATAAAGTTTGGTGTCGGAGTTAATCAGTGATATGGGTCGATATGATCCTGCCATTTCCACTGGTTTCCCCTTTTTGTGAAAAATTACAATATTTGTCTCTTTCCAAGAGTCGGGTATCGAGCCAGAATATATAACTCCATTAAAGAGATCTAGTAAGAGTGGGGCAACTTCTGCTTCAATAACTTTATATACTTCGATGGGAATCCCATCTGGACCTGAGGCCTTCCCAGAAGCTATTTCCCGTAGTGCTGTAGTGACCTCAGCTAATGTGATGTCCTCATCAAGTTCCTTTCTAATTAATTCATCCAGTTCACAATCACAGAATCACAAATTCCCTCTCCAGGGAGCTGGGTGCTTCATACTCATACAGCCGCTTATAAAAGTTCTCAAATACCTTGAGGATATCCTTAACTTCCGTGTATTCTACCCCATCCTCTTCGATACGAGCAATAGTATTCCTAGCCTTTTCCTGCCTGAACCGGAGGGCAAGCGCTCAACCTGCTTGCTCCCCGGTCTCGTATCTTTTGGCCCGATTGGTCTGATATTCCCCTATAGCCTTCGAACTTACCTCTTTTTGAATTGCAGCTTTTACTGCTAAAAGCACATTCTGACTTTCAGAGTCATTCACCCCGGAAGCTATATCTTTTACATGTTGTTCTTGAGCTTTCACTAATTCCGTCATTTAAACCTCAACCTTTCCCCTATCTTCCCTCCTCAACCTAGCAGAGCAACTAATAGTCTCGCCCCTCAGAGCAGCCTTGAAAGTATCCCAGACCATATTCCTAGAGGTGCTGTATCTGTTTGCCGCGAAAAACTATTACCCATTTTTTTAAATGCTCCGTAAATCGAATATCAGCTAGTAGTTTTTTCTTGAAGGACCAAGAGCTGCTTTTCCTTTCCATATGTCCTAAATTATATGATAAAATTAGGGGGTTATGGTCTGAAACCAATCTGGGGAGTTTACTAATATCTACTTTGCGTAATTCTGATGAAGAAATAAAAAAGTAATCCTATTTTGTATACTTCTGAGCTGGGTTAGAAAAATAAGTAAACCCATAGTCCAGAGGGAATTTAACCCCCAGACATCTTGCAACCCATGAGAGCTCAACAGGACTGTACAGATTGGAAAACCTTTGGCTTACGACCTGCATATGGTGTAGAGCCGGCCCAATCAGCCGAGATATTAAAATCTCTTGTTATTATCAGAGGGGTATGCCACCCAACTAATTCAGTTTCAAGAAAGTCGAACATTTCGGGCTTGTCCAAGCCCAGTTCTAATTCGGCTATAGCCCATCTCCCGTTACTATCTGCTTTGATTTTCTTTACTTTACCCAAGGACATTCAAATTAAGATAGCAACACCCCGGATTGTAGAAGTCTGAGTCGAACAAACAGCCAATTCAAAGCCATTCAACCAGAGTTGGCTGCGTTTGGCCCATGGGAGATGGGTCTCCTGTACACAGAGAATATCTATTCTTTCGTGCTTTACCACGTAGGCCAACCTCTGTCTCTTCTTCCAATCGTTCAGGCCTCCCGCATTTATAGCGCATATTCTAATGTTTGTCATTGCATTGTGCTTCAGATTCAACCGTCAAATCCTTCCAAATGTTATTATCCATCACTTTATAACTTTGCCCTAGGCTGTACCATTTCCCTTTTCCCCCTTTTTCCACCCAACCACCCTCCAAAGCCCACCCTTACTCCACCCCCTCCCAATCCACCCCCTTCTACCACCTCCCCACCCTCCAACCCCCCCTACCCTCCCTTCTCAGTGAGGCGCCCAGACCTAGTCTATGCAGGTGATGGAGCGCAGTAAGAGCAGTGAGGACAAATGTAAACTACTACAATTATCTACTAACATTATGGAGCCCATCACCAAAGTGACCTCAAAAACAGCAGAGATCCCAAAAACAAATACCAAAACCGAAAAATAAAGAAAATCATACATTGCCGGGCCCAGACCCCTGATGCTTGATTCGACTGAGCCCTACCACATGGCTTAAACAGCAACCCCCCTATAAACATAGAGAGTCCAGGTATTCTTTCACTTTGATCTCAGAAGAGAAAAATAGGGTCTTTCCATTATTAATAATCTTTAGCTGTGCCGGATTTACCAGGAAAGCCTGCAAGTTCTTGTCCTGGCAAGGCTTAATCATTCCTCTCAACCGCCAGCGCCTCTCCACCGTAGAGTGGCAGAAGTCCGGCCATACGAAAAAAGAAATCCCTTCAGCGCTCCGTTTCGCATTTGGCCTTGCCAGATCTGAAATAGATTGCCGCAAAATGAAGTTCCCAAGGAATATCAAGACCGCCCTTGGATAATCCCCCTCCTTAGTATTCCTTCTCATTTTGAAAGGGGTGCGGTGAACTCTTTGGACCTCGTTGGACCAGTCCCATCCATTTAGCTCGGGGAAAACATTACTAAATAGCTTAATTAAATATACTCGCAAATTGTTCCTGCGTAGTCTGTTTTTCATTTCCTCGAGTTTCCAGTGTACGTCGGTCATTTGAGCCCCATATGCGTTAACTTTAGAGACTGCCTCAGCCGCTTCAGTTTCTGTTGAGACAATCCTATCCTCTAAGTTTGCAACTCTATCACAGGTGGTAGTACAGACCTTTGACAGTTTTCTAACTACACCCTGCATTTTTTTCATGGACGTATGGACTTTCTGGTTATCTTTGCGGGTTTCCTCTCTGGGAGCAATGATCTCCTGATGTATTGACTCTAAAAGTGTCATCTGGGCAGACCCCAGGCCAGAGCAATCCTGCGAGGGCTTATCTGTAAGTTGATCCCAACTTAGCTCGTGCTGGACAGTAGAGGTCGCCCCTTTACTTGTAGTCCCTGAAACCTTTAGGGCCGTAGCCGGTTGCTCTGGTTCAGGGTCGCTTTCGGAGTCTAAATCAGTGGAGCCGACTTCTTCATCCTCAGACCATTCCTGGCCGTCTGAGGCCGAAAAGAAAGCCTCACTAGGGGTGCTCTCCTTCCCATCACCAATCATGGCTCCCCCGTTTGGCATATCCCCGCCTCGCATTTCCTCTTTGATGTGATTCGACTGGGTTACTGTCTGAAATGTGGTGCCCAAACAAGTATCAGACACTGAAGATACAGAACCTAGAGTACTACCTAGTTTAAACTGTGGAAGCCCCAAGTCCGACTGATTCACCTGGCTTTCTTTTAGAGTTACATCCTTAGGCATGTTCTTATTCATTGCATCTGCCACTGTTAGTATTTCGCCCTCTTTTAACTTAATTTCCAAAACTAGGGGAGGCCTTTCAGGGATATTAAATTCTTCAGGAGCTAAACAGTCTTTATGGAGCACAGCATCAGCTCCATTAGCAACATCCGTCCCGCTTAATGTTAGCCCATCAGCCTTCCCGGTCTCTTCAGCCCCCTTCTCCTTACCAGCTTTGGCAAAAAGCTCCGCTATTGATGCGGTGGCTAGTCGGGTCCGTGCTCCCGTTTGCTGCTGTAGCTGCTTCTTCTTACAGCGATCATCAGCCAGGGGTGTGTGCGCTCCTCCGGGCTCAACCATTTCTTCCTTCCGAAGTGCCTGTTGTTTCTTCCTAGGTCCCAGGGGTTTAGCTGCGGGATTAATTTTCGGAGCCATAACCTTTCGAGAAATGGAACTCTTCTCGAGTAAGTAGCAATCACCGTACTTCTTGAGTGTCTCCTGTTTCACATACGCCCCAGCTCCGTGTTTGATCTCCGGTCTCCGTGCGATTACAGCCGCGGCGGCGGCGTTCCTCAGCTGTGGACGCTTACAGCACTTACTCCTCCTCCCAACCGTATCGTGGTGTTTCCGTTTGGGCAGCAAAGCGAAGAGAATGCTCGCCAAGCCCTGTAAGAGCAGTTTTGTTGACCCGCGACAAGAAAGCACAGATTGCATCACCTTTTTTTTTTTCGACCAGCCAGGCTTTTGGGCTTTGTTCAGCTTTACTTAGCTTTACTCAGCAGCAGCCAGTGCGATGGGTCCCGAGTAGTGCCTAGACCAACAGAGCTCCGGTCCACTACGTCCTCACTGCACTCTTGCTACAGCCGCTAGTGAGCAGCCGCCATCTTCCCCAGCGTCTTTCCTCCATGGTCTGTGTGCATGCCATTATAGTCTCACTGTTGCTCTCCATGGTGTGTCTTGCTTCTAGTACCCATCCTGCCTGACCTCCATGGTCATCTTGCTGCTCCTGCCCTGCCCCCTTGCCCCCAGCCCTCTGTTTCCATGTGCAGACCCCTATTCCCTCCCTCCTGGCTTGTCTCTTCCACTGTAATGCCCCTGATCCGTCCCTCCTACCCTTTATGGTCCGTTACGCTGCATCTTTCTCTCCTGTCTGTCCATTATGGTCAGCTAGCTACCATTGCTTCTCTGTTGTCCATGTGCATGGTCCTGTCCCCTCCCTATTGCTTTCTATGGATTGTTGTGCTGCACTCCCGTCCCGCATGCCCTGTGTGGTGTATTGTGCTGCTGCAAACCCTGATGTCATCTTGATGTAATCAAAACTGTAATACCTAGATCATTTCCTTTAGAAATTACATATATGAGAGGGTCTTATTTGCATCAAAAGTATGATTAGTGCTCTAAAAAACTAAAATGAGGACATATTTACTGAGTTTTCAAACATCGAAAATGCACTTTTAAAATATTTGTTATCTTAGTATTTTTTTATCCAGTTGACCACTTGATTAAATGTTGCACTTAGGAGAGAGGATGTGGTGTTACTTCCAGAGCTGCAGACTTTGCAACTGGGGAACCAGGTTGTAGTCTCTGCTTCAGCTCGACATTCAGTGATTCTGGTCAAATCACCTAATTTCCCCGTGTCTACAACCAATATTAATTTGTTCTTGTGTGATGTAACAAATGCTCATGTAAAGCACTCCAATACCTGACAAGTCTGCACTATATAAAACTGCAAAAACACAAAAAATAAAAAGTGTTTTGCACACTTCTGTCATTGGGCTACATGTGGGCTACATCTGGGTGATATTTGTGCTACATTTGGGCTCTTTTGTCTCTGGTGGCGATCTTGGGAGATTTATTTGGTATGAAGGTTCCTAATTTCCTCATTGACTACAGTCTCCTCAGTAGGAAATGCTTTCAGTTTTTTACTTTGCTTCCATCAAGAAGGTATTCAGATGTGTCACCCATTTGCCATCAATTCAGAATGTTAGAACTTTAATAAAACTACTGCTCACCAGAGAAGTCTGGTGCCGGTATTAAAAGTGCATGTTTCAGTCTGCATGTCAGAATTCTTTTATCAAATAGAAGAGGATTCGAGAAGTCACTCCAAATTTGCACTAATTTTTCTTTCTTCAGCACTAGTCATAATTCCTATGGCAAAATGAACCCCCTCATTGTGTTCCTTTTTAATTTAAATGTTTTAAGTGTTACCAGTTTATTCCAATCAAGATGTCTTCAGGTGTGCCATACTTTTGACATACGTAAGACAGTAAGCACTCTAGTTGTTCTTAAGAACACTCTGGGACATTCTGTCATTGAGCTATACATGGGCTACATCTGGATGATATTTGTGCTACACTTGGGCTCTTTTGTCTCTGGTGGGCATCTTGGGAGACTTATTTGATTAGATAAGAAATATTTTCAGTGTTTTACTTCCGTTAAGAAGGCATTCAGATATGTCACACATTTGCAATACATTCTGAATGTTAGCACTCTAGTTGCTCATTAAATCACTGTAGTAAAGCTCCTTCTCCCCTGGGAAGTCTGCTGCTGGTATTGAAAGTGCAAGTTTCAGTCTGCATGTTAGAATTGTTTTACTGAAATAGAAGAGAATTTGAGAAGTCAAAATGTGCCCTAATTTTTTCTGCAGCACTAATCATAATTTCTATGGCCAAAAAAGCCCCTCATTTTGTTCCTTTGCAAATTTAGGGGCCGATTAGGATGGAGGATTTTCCACCTCCTCCGGGCCGGCGGAAGCCACCTCCGGCCCGGAGGAGGCGGAAAATCCTCTGCGGAGTCACCAAAGACCCACCGCCGCATTACGATGGCTGGTGGGTCTTGGTTTCTGTCCGCTGCTTTTCCGCCGCGGTCAGATTACAACCGCGGCGGAAAAGCTCTCATTTGGCTGGCAGTGTCTATCAGACACCGCCAGCCAAATTAGGATGCATTTTTAAACATGCTTTTCCGCGGCGGTTTTTCTGCCGTGGAAAAGCATGTGTACTTTTGATTTTGGGGGCCCGTTGCGGGCCCCCAGGGTGTAGGCGGGTGGGGGGTGCACATGGGGGGTACCTATGGTACCCCCCAGTATTTACATGCACAAAGCGGCAGGCACCGCGCGGTGCCTGCCGCTTTGTGCATGTAAATGTAAAACATGCACTTTTAACATTGCGGCGGGTGCTGCTTGAAGCAGCACCCGCCGCAATGTTAAATATCCAGGATGTGACCGCCAGGGTGGCGGTCACATCCTAATTTGCACGGAGGGACCGCTGCAGCCCATGCGGACGGTCCCTCCACCTCTGGGATGGCGGACGGACGCAAGTCCGTCCGCCATCCTAATCGGCCCCTAAATATTTAAAGTGTTACCACTTTATTCCAATCAAGATGGCTTCAGGTGTTCCATACTTTTGTCATAAGTAAGACTGTTAGGGCTCCAGTTGTTCTTTAGAACACTCTGGAACACTCTGTCATTGGGCTATACTTGGGCTACATCGGGGTGATATCTGTGCTACATTTGGGCTCTTTTGTCTCTGGTGATCATCTTGGTAGACTTATTTGCTATGAATGTTCCTAATTTCCTCATTTACTACAGTGTCCTCAGTAGGAAATACTTTCAGTTATATACTTTGGTTCCATCAGGAAGGAATTGAGAAGTGTCACACATTTGCCATAAATTCTGAATGTTAGCACTCTAGTTGCTCATTAGATCACTGTAGTAAAAATACTGCTCAGCAGGGGAGCCTGCTGCTGGTATTCAAAGTGTATGTGTCAGTCTGCATGTTAGAATGTTTTAATGAAATAGAAGAGGATTTGAGAAGCCAAAATGTGCCCTAATTTTTCTTTCTGCAGCACTAATCATAATATATATGGCAAAATGAAGCCCCTCATTGTGTTCCTTTGCAAATGAAATGTTTTAAGTGTTACTACTTTATTTCAATCAAGATCGCTTCTGGTGTTCCATATTTTTGCCATAAATAAGACTGTTAGTGCTCTAGTTGTTCTTTAGAACACTCTGGGACATTCTGTCATTGGGCTATACATGGGCTACATCTGGGTGATATTTGTGCTACATTTGGGATCTTTTGTCTCTGGTGGCCAAGTTGGGAGAAATATATATATATTTTTAATTTATTTTTTATTTTTTTATTTTCATTGACAGAAGTTTACATCAAAGCAATGCAGTCATGACAATAATACATCAGAAGAAAAAGAAAAAAAATTAGTTGAAATTCAAATTCATTACAACAATCAATATTAATATAATTTCTTGAAGACAAACGAAGCAAGTAATATAAGGAAACGGGAAAGAGACACAAAGATACTAATCCTCAAAGCAAGTAAAATAACCATAAGCATGGAGGGACATAAAGAAACATATCCTATAATTTCAATTAATACAATCTTCAACCGGTGCCCAAATCCTAGATGCTGTCTCCCTCCTCCTCCTACCCTTTACAGAAAAGACTGAAAATTCAAGCCTATGGATAGCTAGTAATCTAGCTCGCCAGTTCATAAAGGTAAGAGCTTCAGAGGACAACCATTGAGAAGTTATACACAACCGGATCTGGGACATGGCTATAAACAAAAAGGCTGATATATGTCGCGTATTTCTAACTGCTTCATTAGTTCCAACGTCAAAACCAAATATCACCAGTTCTGGAGTCAGAGTGCAGCTGATCTTGAGCGTAGTATTAATAAATCGCTCGATATCTGCCAAGAAACTAGAAAGGGATGGACAAGAATAAAACATGTGAATAACATTAGCTGCGTATAGCCCGCACCTTGCACAAGAATCTCCCTTTCTACTGCCCCATTTTGAAATTTTGGCCGGTGTATAATATAAATCCAGCATTGCCATATAGCTTTGGGTTCTGACGGTTCCAGAGGCCAACACCTCACTGGCGAGCTCCAGCACTGGTGTTAAATCAATGCCTGTCTTTCCAAGCTTACCAACCCATTTAGTGCATTGGGCCAGCACATCGTCAGGGAGAATAGATAGTAAATACTGATAAAACATTCCTATTCTACCTCTTTTAGGACAAATTCTATAATGGGCTGTTTATCTAACATAGAAGGTGCACCCTTCAGATATTTATAAAGAAAGCTTTGAATCTGAAGATATTTTAAAAATCACGTGATAGCAACTGGAATTTGTCCTTTAAAGACACATAAGGTAGCAATTGCCCATCCCCAACTAAATCCCCTATCACCCGTACTCCCAGCGCTTGCCATCTAAACATCGTTTGATCCTGGAATATACCAGGCAGAAGTAGTTGTTATGAATTTTCCTCATTTCCTCATTTACTACAGTCTCCTCAGTAGGAAATAATTTCAGTTATTTACTTTGGTTCCATCAAGAAGGCATTCAGATGTGTCACAGATGTGCTATAAAGTCTGAATGTTAGCACTCTAGTTGCTCATTAGATCACAATAGTAAAGCTACTGCTCACCAGGGAAGTCTGCTGCTGGTATTCAAAGTGCATGTTTCAGTCTGCATGTTAGAATTCTTTAATGAAATGGAGGAGGATTTGAGAAGTCAAAATGTGCCCTAATTTTTCTTTCTGCAGCACTAATCATAATTTCTATGGCAAAATAAAGCCCCTCATTCTGTTCCTTTGCAAATTAAATGTTTTAAGTGTTACCACTTTCTTTCAATCAAGAGGGCTTAAAGTGTTCCATACTTTCTCATATGGAAGAATGTTAGCGCTCTAGTTGTTCTTTAGAAAACTCTAGGACATTCTGTTATTGGGCTATACTTGGGCTACATCTGGGTGATATTTGTGCTACATTTTGACTATTTTGTCTCTGGTGGTCATCTTGGGAGACTTATTTGTTATGACGTTTCCTAATTTCATCATTTACTACAGTCTCCTCAGTAGGAAATACTTTCAGTTTTTTACTTTGGTTCCATCAGGAAGGCACTCAGATGTGTCACACATTTGCCAACAATTCTGAATGTTAGTACTCTAGTTGCTCCTTAGATCACTGTAGAAAACCTACTGCTCACCAGGGAAGTCTGCTGCTGGTTTTCAAAGTGCATGTTTCAGTCTGCATGTTAAATTTTTTAAATGAAATAGAAGAGGATTTAAGAAGTCAAAATGCGCCCTAATTTTTCTTTCTGCAGCACTAATCATCATTTCTATGGCAAAATGAAGCCCCTCATTCTGTTCCTTTGCAAATTAAATGTTTTAGGTGTTACCATTTTATTTCAATCAAGAGGGCATAAAATGTTCCATACTTTTCTCATATGGAAGAATGTTAGCGCTCTAGTTGTTCTTTAGAAAACTCTAGGACATTCTGTCATTGGGCTATACTTGGGCTACATCTGGGTGATATTTGTGCTACATTTGGACTATTTTGTCTCTGGTGGTCATCTTGGGAGACTTATTTGTTATGAAGTTTCCTATTTTCCTCATTTACTACAGTCTACTCAGTAGGAAATACTTTCAGTGTTTTTTACTTTGGTTCCATCAGGAAGGCACTCAGATGTGTCACACATTTGCCAACAATTCTGAATGTTAGTACTCTAGTTGCTCCTTAGATCACTGTAGAAAACCTACTGCTCACCAGGGAAGTCTGCTGCTGGTTTTCAAAGTGCATGTTTCAGTCTGCATGTTAAATTTTTTTAATGAAATAGAAGAGGATTTAAGAAGTCAAAATGCGCCCTAATTTTTCTTTCTGCAGCACTAATCATCATTTCTATGGCAAAATGAAGCCCCTCATTCTGTTCCTTTGCAAATTAAATGTTTTAGGTGTTACCACTTTATTTCAATCAAGAGGGCTTAAAATGTTCCATACTTTTCTCATATGGAAGAATGTTAGCGCTCTAGTTGTTCTTTAGAAAACTCTAGGACATTCTGTCATTGGGCTATACTTGGGCTACATCTGGGTGATATTTGTGCTACATTTGGACTATTTTGTCTCTGGTGGTCATCTTGGGAGACTTATTTGTTATGAAGTTTCCTATTTTCCTCATTTACTACAGTCTCCTCAGTAGGAAATACTTTCAGTGTTTTTTACTTTGGTTCCATCAGGAAGGCACTCAGATGTGTCACACATTTACCATAAATTCTGAATGTTAGTACTCTAGTTGCTCATTAGATCACTGTAGTAAAGCTACTGCTCACCAGGGATGTCTGCTACTGGTTTTCAAACTGAATGTTTCAGTCTGCATGTTAATTTTTTTAAATGAAATAGAAGAGGATTTGAGAAGTCAAAATACGCCCTAATTTTTCTTTCTGCAGCACTAATCATAATTTCTATCGCAAAATGAAGCCCCTCATTTTGTTTCTTTGCAAATTAAATGTTTTAAGTGTTACCACTTTATTCGAATCAAGATGTCTCCAGGTGTTCCATACTTTTGTCATAAGTAAGACTGTTAGCACTCTAGTTGTTCTTTAGAACACTCTGGGACATTTTGTCTTTGGGCTATACTTGGGCTACATCTAGGTGATATTAGTGCTACATTTAACCTCTTTTGTCTCTGGTGGTAATCGTGGGATACTTATTGTAATGACGTTTCCTAATTTCCTCATTTACTACAGTCCCTTCAGTAGGATATACTTTCAGTTTTTTTACTCTGGTCCCATCAAGAAGGCACTCAGATGTGTCACACATTTGCCATAAATTCTGAATGTTAGCACTCTAGTTGCTCATTAGATAACTGTAGTAAAGCTACTGCTCACTAGGGAAGTCTGCTGCTGGTATTCAAAGTACATGTTTCAGTCTGCATGTTAGAATTTTTTTAATGAAATAGAAGAGGATTTGAGAAGTCAAAATGTGCCCTAATTTTTCTTTCTGCAGCACTAATCATAATTTCTATGGCAAAATGAAGCCCCTCATTTTGTTCCTTTGCAAATTAAATGTTTTAAGTGTTACCACTTTATTCCAATCAAGATGTTGCCAGGTGTTCCATACTTTTGTCATAAGTAAGACTGTTAGTTCTCTACTTTTTCTTTAGAACACTCTGGGACATTCTGTCATTGGGCTATACTTCAGCTACATCTAGGTGATATTTGTGCTACATTTGGGCTCTTTTGTCTCTGGCAGCCATCTTGGGACACTTATTTGTTATGAATTTTCCTAATTTCCTCATTTCCTACAGTCTCCTCAGTAGAAAATATGTTTATTTATTTACTTTGGTTCCATCAAGAAGGTATTCTGATGTGTCAAACATTTGCCATAAATTCTGAATGTTAGCACTCTTTTTGCTCATTAGATCACTGTAGTACAGCTGCTGCTCAGCAGGGAAGTCTGCTGATGGTATTGAAAGTACATGTTTCAGTCTGCATGTCAAAATCTTTTTAAAGAAATAAAAGAGGATTTGAAAAGTCACTGAAAATGTGCCCTAATTTTTCTTTCTGCCGCAATAATCATACTTTATATGGCAAAATGATCCCCCTCATTTTTTCCTGTTTTAAATTAAATGTTTTAAGAGTTACCACTTTATTCCAATCAAGATGGCTTCAGATGTGCTATACTTTTGTCATAAGTAAGGCTGTTAGCAATCTAGATGTACTTTAGAACACTCTGGGAAGCTGCAGTAGAACACAAAGGAATCAACTGACAGCCTCTTCCCTTGTTTGTTGTACATGTTTTACTGAGAATGTCAGACTTGATTCTCACATGACTGAGAAAGATAATGTGAATTTACAGAAAATGTGCTCTCAGTTTAGCTTATAGATCACCTTCCGAACATCTGTGGGAAAAGCATGAGAAAATGTTTTTCTCTCAAACATGATAAATGATATCCCAGCTGAAGCCTTCCTCACATGGTAATATCACCTTAGCACACACCACAATTCCTAAAATGAGTATGGTACTATCAACAAATGATTTATAATATAACTAAAGTCTTAAAACCTTCTATTAACTGCAATACTTTTTAATGAGGTGCTATCATGTATATTTGTCCCAATATGGCTGTCAACACTTCTTGGATGAAGTGCTGACAGCCAATCAGATCTCACAATGAGATGTGTGGTTAGGCTCCACCCAGATATATATATATATATATATATGTATATATATATATATTATTTTTTTCCTTTAATATCTAAAAAACTACTGAACAGATTCACACCATTTACTAAAAAGGTACGAGTCTGAACCAAGGACTACCTCTTTGCCAAATTAGATGTAATTCCGTTCAGCAGTTCGGGCTGTAGCTGCGATAAAAGTTTCCTATTGGAAATTGCATGGGAAAACACGTTTTGGGACCTCCCTTTTTTCTCAGCCCTCGCTTGACAAATCACCCCCATACTTTCAGGATCGGAGCGAACCGAAGCGCCTCACAAGTCTTGTAAATATTGTAAAGATTCGTCAACCGGCGCAACAGTTATTGCATATAGAATGTTGCGGATTTCCTAGGGAAAATAGGTCCTAATTATATATAGATATATATATATATTTGTTTTAATTGAAAAAAACAAGATTACAGGGTCATTATAATGAGGCTCAGCTTTCACTGATACAAAGCCAGTGAAATTCAGCAGATATAGTTTTTTTCTTTTTCTTTATTGCATTATCTAACAGTATACAGAAAAACATAGATGCAATAGATAATTTCAAGTTGTCCAGTACAATAGTTATTGCGTTATCCACACTTGCAGTATTATCCAGTTATAAATACACAATTGCCTGTACCCTACTGAACTATGTATAGAGATTACTAATGACATACCCATTCTGCCGCCATCAACAGCCAATTCACTGTGTACTCTAAAACCTCTCTCCAGCTTGCTAAATATCCCGACTAAAACACCCTGTGAGATAGTTTAAGAAGCACCTAAACATTCACTCACACAGACAGGCAGAAGTGATACGTATCTAGCACTAATGTAGCCAATTAAATATATGCTTAAATATTCTAGTACTCACTAATATACCCAGGAGGCAGTCCATCCAGCCTCTTCCAGAAACTTATGGAGAATAAGCATACATCTCAGAAAGAAGGTCGCTTGTTTACTTAGAAATGTGTAGGTGTGCCGAAGAGCGTCATGTGAGAAATGAAATAAAGCGTAAGCTGAATGGCAGAAGCTTACCCCTGTGTTGGTGTCCGATTTTTCAGATGAAAGTCAGGAGTGGTTGGAATATATATATGTATATATATATATTTTTTTTTATCCAAAGTGCCCCGCAGCATTGGAAACGCACACAACATCATCCTGCCATACAGCTTAAAAGTACAGCCTGCATCTCTGAGACATCATTTCATTTTGGCTGCCGACACGTTTCAAGGTTCACCGACCTCTTCATCATGGGCTGAACAAACTGCATCTGAAACCTCGCATTTTAATTTTTGGCTTTTATTCACATATTTTTGGTATCTGCCCCCAGTTGGCGTTGTTCCCTATCTTTCAATTGCTTTATGGGACATAGAGTCCAAAATACGAGCGTAAGTATTTCTGTGGTAAGTTCAAATGTCTTGTTTGTTAATTAATTCGAGTATTACCTTTGTAGGCTGTGTCCCAGGGAGCGGGCTAATTTTTGCATAGGAGATGTGCTGATCCGATATTGAAGGTTCAAAACGGCAGCTCGCTTAGCCGGATAGCATTTTCCTCCCAACTGTTCGATGGTGCAGCTTCCCACGGCCGGAACCTCCGTGTAGTAATTTTTTATCCAAAGTGCCCCGCAGCATTGGAAACGCACACAACATCATCCTGCCATACAGCTTAAAAGTACAGCCTGCATCTCTGCGACATCATTTCATTTTGGCTGCCGACGCGTTTCAAGGTTCACCGACCTCTTCATCATGGGCTGAACAAACTGCATCTGAAACCTCGCATTTTAATTTTCGGCTTTTATTCACATATTTTTGGTATCTGCCCCCAGTTGGCGTTGTTCCCTATGTTTCAATTGCTTTATGGGACATAGAGTCCAAAATGCGAGCGTAAGTATTTCTTTGGTAAGTTCAAATGTCCTGTTTGTTAAATAATTCGAGTATTACCTCTGTAGGCTGTGTCCCAGGGAGCAGGCTAATTTTTGCATAGGAGATGTGCTGATCCGATATTGAAGGTTCAAAACGGCAGCCTCGCTCAGCCAGATCGCATTTTCCTCCCAACTGTTCGATGGTGCAGCTTCCCACGGCCGGAACCGCCTTGTAGTAATTTTTTATCCAAAGTGCCCCGCAGCATTGGAAACGCACACAACATCATCCTGCCATACAGCTTAAAAGTACAGCCTGCATCTCTGAGACATCATTTCATTTTGGCTGCCGACGCGTTTCAAGGTTCACCGACCTCTTCATCATGGGCTGAACAAACTGCATCTGAAACCTCGCATTTTAATTTTCGGCTTTTATTCACATATTTTTGGTATCTGCCCCCAGTTGGCGTTGTTCCCTATGTTTCAATTGCTTTATGGGACATAGAGTCCAAAATGCGAGCGTAAGTATTTCTTTGGTAAGTTCAAATGTCTTGTTTGTTAATTAATTCGAGTATTACCTTTGTAGGCTGTGTCCCAGGGAGCAGGCTAATTTTTGCTTAGGAGATGTGCTGATCCGATATTGAAGGTTCAAAACGGCAGCCTCGCTCAGCCGGATAGCATTTTCCTCCCAACTGTTCGATGGTGCAGCTTCCCACGGCCGGAACCGCCGTGTAGTAATTGTTTATCCAAAGTGCCCCGCAGCATTGGAAACGCACACAACATCATCCTGCCATACAGCTTAAAAGTACAGCCTGCATCTCTGAGACATCATTTCATTTTGGCTGCTGACGCGTTTTAAGGTTCACCGACTTCTTCATCATGGGCTGAACAAACTGCATCTGAAATCTCGCATTTTAATTTTTGGCTTTTATTCACATATTTTTGGTATTTGCCCCCAGTTGGTGTTGTTCCCTATGTTTCAATTGCTTTATGGGACATAGAGTCCAAAATGCGAGCATAAGTATTTCTTTGGTAAGTTCAAATGTCTTGTTTGTTAATTAATTCGAGTATTACCTTTGTAGGCTGTGTCCCAGGGAGCAGGCTAATTTTTGCATAGGAGACGTGCTGATCCGATATTGAAGTTTCAAAACGGCAGCCTCGCTCAGCCGGATATAATTTTCCTCCCAACTGTTCGATGGTGCAGCTTCCCACGGCCGGAACCGGCGTGTAGTAATTTTTTATCCAAAGTGCCCCGCAGCATTGGAAACGCACACAACATCATCCTGCCATACAGCTTAAAAGTACAGCCTGCATCTCTGAGACATCATTTCATTTTGGCTGCCGACGCGTTTCAAGGTTCACCGACCTCTTAATCATGGGCTGAACAAACTGCATCTGAAACCTCGCATTTTAATTTTCTGCTTTTATTCACATATTTTTGGTATCTGCCCCCAGTTGGCGTTGTTCCCTATGTTTCAATTGCTTTATGGGACATAGAGTCCAAAATGCGAGCGTAAGTATTTCTTTGGTAAGTTCAAATGTCCTGTTTGTTAATTAATTCGAGTATTTCCTCTGTAGGCTGTGTCCCAGGGAGCAGGCTAATTTTTGCATAGGAGATGTGCTGATCCGATATTGAAGGTTCAAAACGGCAGCCTCGCTCAGCCGGATAGCATTTTCCTCCCAACTGTTCGATGGTGCAGCTCCCACGGCCGGAACCGCCTTGTAGTAATCTTTTATCCAAAGTGCCCCGCAGCATTGGAAACGCACACAACATCATCCTGCCATACAGCTTAAAAGTACAGCCTGCATCTCTGAGACATCATTTCATTTTGGCTGCCGACGCGTTTCAAGGTTCACCGACCTCTTCATCATGGGCTGAACAAACTGCATCTGAAACCTCGCATTTTAATTTTCGGCTTTTATTCACATATTTTTGGTATCTGCCCCCAGTTGGCGTTGTTCCCTATGTTTCAATTGCTTTATGGGACATAGAGTCCAAAATGCGAGCGTAAGTATTTCTTTGGTAAGTTCAAATGTCTTGTTTGTTAATTAATTCGAGTATTACCTTTGTAGGCTGTGTCCCAGGGAGCAGGCTAAGTTTTGCTTAGGAGATGTGCTGATGCGATATTGAAGGTTCAAAACGGCAGCCTCGCTCAGCCGGATAGCATTTTCCTCCCAACTGTTCGATGGTGCAGCTTCCCACGGCCGGAACCGCCGTGTAGTAATTGTTTATCCAAAGTGCCCCGCAGCATTGGAAACGCACACAACATCATCCTGCCATACAGCTTAAAAGTACAGCCTGCATCTCTGATACATCATTTCATTTTGGCTGCCGACGCGTTTTAAGGTTCACCGACCTCTTCATCATGGGCTGAACAAACTGCATCTGAAACCTTGCATTTTAATTTTTGGCTTTTATTCACATATTTTTGTTATCTGCCCCCAGTTGGTGTTGTTCCCTATGTTTCAATTGCTTTATGGGACATAGAGTCCAAAATGCGAGCATAAGTATTTCTTTGGTAAGTTCAAATGTCTTGTTTGTTAATTAATTCGAGTATTACCTTTGTAGGCTGTGTCCCAGGGAGTAGGCTAATTTTTGCATAGGAGACGTGCTGATCCGATATTGAAGGTTCAAAACGGCAGCCTCGCTCAGCCGGATATCATTTTCCTCCCAACTGTTCGATGGTGCAGCTTCCAACGGCTGGAACCGGCGTGTAGTAATTTTTTATCCAAAGTGCCCCGCAGCATTGGAAACGCACACAACATCATCCTGCCACACAGCTTAAAAGTACAGCCTGCATCTCTGAGACATCATTTCATTTTGGCTGCCGATGCGTTTCAAGGTTCACCGACCTCTTCATCATGGGCTGAACAAACTGCATCTGAAACCTCGCATTTTAATTTTCTGCTTTTATTCACATATTTTTGGTATCTGCCCCCAGTTGGCGTTGTTCCCTATGTTTCAATTGCTTTATGGGACATGGAGTCCAAAATGTGAGCATAAGTATTTCTTTGGTAAGTTCAAATGTCTTGTTTGTTAATTAATTCGAGTATTACCTTTGTAGGCTGTGTCCCAGGAAGCAGGCTAATTTTTGCATAGGAGATGTGCTGATCCGATATTGAAGGTTCAAAACGGCAGCCTCGGTAAGCCGGATAGCATTTTCCTCCCAACTGTTCGATGGTGCAGCTTCCCACGGCCGGAACCGCCGTGTAGTAATTTCTTATCCAAAGTGCCCCGCAGCATTGGAAACGCACACAACATCATCCTGCCATACAGCTTAAAAGTACAGCCTGCATCTCTCTGACATCATTACATTTTGGCTGCCGACGCGTTTCAAGGTTCACCGACCTCTTCATCATGGGCTGAGCAAACTGCATCTGAGTGATGTCACTGACCATGTCATGAGTGATGTAATATGTGACGTCATCAGCAGTGCATTGCACGCGCAAGTTATAGTGAGTCCAACTAACTATAACGTGGGAATTTCAATGGTTTTATGCGAGTAAAACTTCCAGCTAACTATAACTGGTGTAAAACCTATGTTTTTTTCAGTGAATTTAATAGGTTTTTTAAATGCTAATTCCTAACTATAACTGGTGTGAAACCTATCGTTATTTCAGTGAATTTCATAGGTTTTTTAAATGCTGATTCCTAACTATAACTGGTGTGAAACCTATGGTTTTTTCAGTGAATTTCATAGGTTTTGTAAATGCTAATTCCTAACTATATATAGGGCCTCAAACCTAAGTTTTTTTTAGTGAATTTCATAGGTATTTTAATAGCTAATTTCTATAGCTATGAAATATAATATTTTTTATAATAAATCCTATATTGTATATTTATGTATATTTTTCCCTTTTAAATTTTTTTTTTTTGCCTTGGTGCGCTCCCGGTGCTCGTACCGGTGAATGCACCAGTAAGCGCAGTGATATGGCGCGCCCCGGTGCGCATACCGGTGAGCGTCCCGTTAGCGCCATTGCCGCGAACGAAAACATCATTGTGACGTATCGCGTAGTCGCGTGATGTGTCTTATGACGCACGGCGTAAGCGCACCAGGAAGCGCCCGAGCGCATACAATCGCACAACGTAAGCGCCGCCGGGCGCGCACCGTAGCGTAAGCGCGTCGGGTCATGTGACCTGAAAATAACACTTTTCATTGGTTCTGAACAGATTTGTTTTCCAAATGATGAAAACCCAGGTCATGTGACCTGAAAATAACACTTTTTATTGGTTCAGAACAGTTTTGTTTTCCAAATGATGAAACCCCCCACCTTTTTACCTCATTCTCACTTTGTTCTTTGAGTGAGGAAGACCTGCTTCTATTGATAGCGAAATGGCTACAGTAGCAGCAGCAGCTGGAGCATCGGCACCACCACCACCATCACCAGCACACGGATCACCACAACATCACATTGGTGGTGAACAAGAAGAGGAGGAGGAGGAGGAAGAAGATGAGGGAAGGCAGTTCCTGCCTGAAGACAATCCCCCATATAAACCAAAGGAGCTCTTTATATGGGAGTTTTTTAAATTCCCAAGGGGTGCAAAGAAGGTAAACGCTGCAAAGGTGACCTGTCTTATCTGTGGCGCTGTACTATCCAGGGGGAACCCTGCCAAAAAATATTGATTTGGGAATCACACAATGATTCGCCACATGCAACGATTGCACCCCAATAACTATTCTGCAGCAGAGGTGAGAGAACTGTGCAGAAACCTTCCACAATCGTCTTCCAGACCCTCAACAAGCCAAGAACCCACTCCATTGGGTCCAGAGGCAAGGGAGATGGTCCCAAACATACAAACCAAGTTTGGTAGATACAAAATTTTTGTATACTTTGTGGAAAGATGCTTACTTATGATGAGCAAAGTATTAATCTCATCAACCTTGCTGGTGACAACCACAAGTGTTCAAAGAAGCCTTAATTTTTTCCTGTTTTTTTTTGCTCCAGTTGAGCCGTTTACAATTCCCTGTTTTTTGTTTTCCCCATAAAAAATACAAAAAAATATAAAATTCTTCATAAAAGCCAAAAAAACTAAAAAATGTTCAAAAAAACAATACAAAATATAAAACAACAAAAAGAATAAAAAACAGTTCTTTTTAGAACTACCTCTAATTTATAAAAAAAATGCTACATTTTTAAAAAACTCTGTCATTCTTTTTTCTCCAGGGTACGCGTACCGGGGAGCGTACCAAAAAAAAAATAATAAATAAAGGAGTAAGCATGAGGGAAGTACACAGAGAGAGTGATGTTAAGAGAGAAGGTGTAATAGGGTGTAACTAAGAAAAGGAAAATGAATAAGGGAGCGAAAGAAGGGAAGAGAGAGGAAGAAGACTAAAGCAGAGGTACTGGGAGAATGTGAGTGGGTGTGGAAAGTAAAAGGAAGGACAGTAAAGGATGGGGAATGAGGGGTAGTAACGGAACCGGAGTAAAGGAACAACGGTGAGGGAGGGTGAGAAAAGAGCAGTGAGTGTAAATAAAGAAGGGTAAAAGAGGGTGGATAAAATTGAATAAGGCTAAGACATAGGGAGTGACAGAGAGAAAGGACAGAGAGAGTAAAGGAAGGAGTGACTGAACGGGTCTGAGTGAAGCAGCAAAGAAAGGTAAGTGAGGGAGTGTGGGTGAGTTGTAGGGAGTGAGAATGACGAAAGAGTATTGACAGAGTGAGGAGACAGAGACGGCGACGGTAAGAGAGACAGAGTGAGGGAACGGAAGTGAGGAACTGTGAGGACAGACGGACTGAGAGAAGGAGTGAGAGGAGTGAAGTAAATGAGTAAGGGAATGAGTGAGGGAGCGAAGGAAGGGAACAGAACATAAGGGAAGTAAAGCAAAGGGGACTAAAAGAAGTTGAATGTGGTAGGAGAGTAAGGGAAAGAGGAGTAAACATGGAGGATAAGAATAAGTGAGGGAAGCAGAGTAAGGAAACAGGAGTGCGGTAGGGTGAGAAAATAGTAGTGAGGTTAAAGCAAAGGGTGATGACATTGTTTTAGTCACACTTACCATATAATTAATGTAACTTTAATTACATTTTTTTTACTACACTTTGTATCTGTGAAAGAGAGAAGAAAAAATAAGTTATAATTAGTAAAATATATTTTTTAAAATAAAAGATACAAATGAAGAGGTTAAAAATCATAACAGTGTATTAAGAAATAAAGTACGAGTGAAAGACACAGAAAGGCAAATAAAGTAATGTAGAAGGACAAAAAGAGGGTAAAAGAAATAGAAGGAGAGCAAATTACTAAGAGTAAGGCATATAGATTCACTGACAGAGAGGAAGAGAAAAAGAGAGAAATGAACTGAAGGTAAGAAAGATACTAAAAGAATGTGAGTTAGCAAAACTAAATCAGGAAACAAGAGTAAGTAAAAAGAGAATGACTGAGAGGGAAAGGAGTCTGATTGAGGATGCATTTAGAAGAATGAGGAATGGAAGATAACTGAGAGTAAGTGAAGGAGAGTCATAGAGTAAAGGGATGAAGGGACAGAGGATAATATAGGAGGATTGAGGGAAAAGGAGTGAGGAAGTTAGTAGACAGAGAGACTAAGGGAAGGACTGAGTGAAGTGGAGTACAATGAGTGAGGAAAGGAAAATGAGTAAGGGAGCAAAAGAAGGAAAGAGAGGAGAAGAGGACTAAAGCTGTCGTACTGTGAGAAAGTGATTCGGTGATGAAAGTAAAGAGAAGGACATTGAAAGATAGGAAATGAGGGGTAGTAATGGAACCGGACTAAAAGAAATGGGGTGAAGAACGATGAGAGAGGAGCAGTGAAGTTGTTGTAAGAGAAATGATAGAAGGTAGATAAACACTAGTGAACATAACACAAGGAGAGTGAGGGACTGAGGACATAGAGGTAGTTACCGGAAAATAGAGAGAAGAGGTCAAAAGAAAGGAGCAAACAAAGATAAGCGAGGGAGAGTGGGTGAGTTATAGTGAGAGAGTGCGACAATACTGGTGAGTGAGTAAAGAGGAATTACTAAAAGAGCAAAGGTGGAAAAGACGGAAAAGGGAAGTAAAGCAGAGAGACTGAAAGCTGAAAAGTGGTGCAAGGGAGAGAGGGGATGCAGACAGTTGAAATGGAAATGAGGGGTTGTGAAAGAAGTGGAGTAAACGAATGGGTGTGAAACAGAGTAAGAGAAAGGCAGTGTGAGTGAGTAAAGAGAGCTGAAAGAGAGAGGAAAAAGGAAAGTGAGTGTGAGACAATGGGAATACAATATAAATTACACAATACAAACTATAGAATAATTTGTACAACATGTTAGATAGTTTATTTTTGCTGTTCTCAGAACATATTGAATTTCACTAAAAACAGTGAGTTCAAACTATTCATCATATGACAGCGGAAAAAAAAACACAATCAAAAAGATTGTGTTTAAAAAAAACATATAAAGTTACAAATCACATATGTACACTAATCTTTGATTCACTTACTTTTCCTGTAGGCCAAATAGTACATCATGAAGGTCCTTTTCGTTGGAAGGTACTCTGCTGTTCTCTAAAATTCCATTTCATCGACTTTCTAGAAGAAAAGCTCCAAGAACATCTGAAATATGTTTCAATGTTTTCACATACTCCTTGTGTTCAGTCATGACTCTTTGCTCATTCCTTCACCTTTCCTTAAGGCCAAATAGTGTCAGATGTATCAGTATATTTTCAAATTACTTAAAACAAACTCTAAAATTACAGTTTTCCCGACGTTCTGAAAGAAAGGCTCAAACAACATTTTCACAATATTTAAATATTCATAATTCCATCTCTGGCTCTCTCATATTGAACATTTCGTATAATACTGATATCACTTACTATGGGATCCACTTACCGTACCTTTATGAGAACTATAATTTTTATATTATCTTCATCACTTTTACTCACAATATAATTTTAAACAGCAGACTAACTTTTATTAACTGCTCCCGTCTTTATAGGCCAATTACCTTTACTTAAATTTTGGTTGTAAAAACACTAGGTATGAATTTTTTAAGTCAAAAGGCAAACGTTGTTTGAAAGTCAAATGAGTATCATTACAGTTAGTCCAACCTTTTCGACATTTTAAATAGCATGTGTAATGCCCTGATGTTGTTGAAGGACCGTCATGATAAATAATAGCTACAGTTACAAAAGTTCTTCCTGAAATTGATAACTGAGAAGCCACGAAATATTTAATAGAAGTTGTCAATTTAGTTCCATCAGGTCTACATCGTTGGAACATTAAAATGACATACTGACCATAATTTTGTATAAATAATGTGGACAGCATTACATTGGGAACACACCATATTGTGATCAGCTGCTTTAACTAGATTATTAAAAGGCACTGATTTGCAGTCTGGTAAAGTCAAATATATAAATCTTTCGGTGTCTATTGTAGTACTACTTGATAAACTACAGTTGTTGCAGTCATGCTGCCATTGATAAGAAAGGCTAAAAAGATTTTTTATATCTACACCTTCATCTTCCAATACATCAAACATATACATTAAAAATTCCTGAGAATCCTGCTGAATATTCTGAGAAAATTGATTTTGACCAGAACATATGTCTAAAAGATTTCGAATTTCTGAAACACTTTCTATTTTTGCTCTATCACAACTACATTTCTCAAACACAGATTTCAATAAACAGCAGAATGTTTGATCCCGATTTTCAACAATCTGTTCTTGTACATTTTGAAGAAAAAAAACAACATTAAGCACTACATTAGCATAGCAGTTGACACCAGAACTGTTTTCAAACTGAAATCCAACAACATCTTCAACAGAATCCTTTTTCTTTCTGCTTACAATTACAGTTTCATCTACTTTTTGTCTTTTTGCTACTACCTCACTGCAATTATTCTCATTTCTTCTTTTTCAGCCTACCACACGTTTTTCAAACAGAGGATATTGAGGCAAATGTGCAGCATACTCTCTTCTTAATCTATTGTATTCTTTAACACAATCTAGATCTGTACAAATCTTTGTTTCATCACACTCAATCAAGTACAATCCTGATAAAGTTCTAACTCGTGATAATGCCACATATGCCATACCCTCTTTAAACACAGAACTTCCAATGTTCACCAAAGCACTATCTACACTTAAACCTTGAGATTTATGAATTGTCACCGCATATGCTAAACAAACAGGAAACTGTTTTCGGAAAACATATAAGTCTTTCGCAAGCAAAAATATAGCTGAACAAGAAATTTGTTCTATTTTGTCAATGCCATCAAATTTAATTTTTAAAATTTCAATTCCATCTCTATTTTTGTAATTCACAAAATCAACAACATGACCCATTGCTCCATTTACCAGACCTCTTTCAACATTTAAATTCCTTCTCAAAATGATACGACAATTTAAACACACATTCAGAGTCTTTTCAAAACCAGCAGTTTTAGATATACTCTTCTCTAATGAATCCAATTTTGATTTCAAATTTTCTGACAAAATAATTGTTGCTCCCATATGCTCTATTTTATCTATAGCTTCCAGTTTCACAATCTCTTTTTTCTAACTTTAACATTTTGATGTTGAAGATGGAACATTCTTGCAGAGTTGGCATCAAATATATCCCAGATTTGTTCTCAGTAATTTTCTTAAAAATATTCTCTGGAAGAATGTTTTCATTTGGATACAAATTTGATATTAATCGTGCATGTAATGCTTCTTTCCCATGCTCACTTACTTTTCCGATTCTTACATCTTGTAGAATATTTTTATAATCTTCATCATTTGCCTGTTGCATATATTGAAGCAGTTCTGCATATTTGAAACTTAACATATATTACCTTTGTCAATGCTTCCTAGGCACTTCCTGGTATCTTCATGCGTGAGCATTTTGAACACTGGTTGTCCTTTCACTGGAGTCAACTGCAGTAGATCTCTAAAAACAATAATGTATTTTCCTCCGAATAAGACATCATAGTCTGTTCTAAGAATTTCTTGCATTCTCAAATGCACAAAAGCAAGCATTAGATTTGAGACCATGCTTACTTCATCAATGATAAGAAGTTTCATTTTCTTCTGGACTCTGGAAACATCAGAACAAGCATCTCCAGATAGCTTGAGGTATTGTAATTTGTTATCATGCTCAACTGGTAGCATCAGTAAACGATGTAAAGTAATCCCTTTAATGTTATGTGCTGCAAGCCCAGTTGGAGCGGTAACAACTCAAGACAGCGGTGATTCAGTCCTTTTCTGCAGATAAGTTGCAATTGCTTTAATCAGAAAACTTTTTCCAGTTCCTGCTTCTCCACTCACGTACAGTCGGACAGGCTTAAATGATGTACATGAGCACTCTTTTTTCTCATGACTGAATCCATGTTCAACCTGTTCTGTGACTTCGTCATATATCTGTTTCTGCTCAAGGTTTAGTTGTTTCACCAAATCTTCTAAGTTAACTACATCATCTTGAGCTTGTTCCATAGCTCTTTCCACCTCATCCATGGCAGTGGCAGCTTCATTTTGGATAATTGGTCCTCCTAGTGGATCCTGACTCAATGAAGCAGAACTCTGACTATCTTGAGAACTGTCTCTAGCAATCTCTACAGCAATTGTGGCTTCATGCTCTATTTCTTCGTTCAACATTTGCAGATAATTTGGAAAATCAGGACATTCTATGGTATCCTTGGTTGCATTAAAAGAATCTTCGTAACAGAGAAAATCTCCAAGTAGTTCCTCTTCTGTACGCCATGGCTTAAAGAGTTGCAAAAGAGCTAAATAGTAAAATTCCCTTTTCTCTGGATTTTCGCAACTCAATTTTCGATGATTAATCAAATGGCCTTTTCTCTGCTTCACTAGACATCCTTCACACCCAATGATAGCATATATTCCATTATTGATATCTTCTCTGATGGTCCTCTTATAAATATAGTTTTGCAGAACTTCATACAAACAACTGTTCTCAAGATGACTACTTCTATTTGGATAGTATGTATCCAACATGTTTGTCTTCAAAATATCTGTGCTGTTTGGTTCTTTCTCCGCCAAATACCAATTTCTTGTACAGATTTCAAAACTCGGTTTCCTGTTGCAGCAAGACCTAGACTCACCCAAATAATTGTTCTAGACTTGGCGTAGAGACTTGCTGATGATAACCGATCAGAACATTCATATGCTCCAATTTCTCGATGCGACAACATCTTCAAACTGAAACTGTATAATTTTTTACTTATACTATTTTCATGTGAAATGTCCTCCCACATTTCCTTCAGTTCTGTCTTTTCTTTTTTTGTGATGTAAGACGTCACATATCGAGCCACAGCAATAGAGTTGTCAGCAACAAACTGAATATCCATGTTAGCATTCCACATGGACAAAATCACTGGGTTGTAGTCGTTGATGTACTTGGACTCTTCGTTTCTTTTTAAATTGTATGTATTTTTTGGTGATTTCCTCGTCACAGTATGTCGCAGAGAAGACATCAAATTATTTACTCTTCCTTTAGAAATCACTGGTCGTGGAAACCCGAAACGACATTTTGTGTAGAACTTGTCTTTGTTTCTGAATTTTCGATGACAGTACTTTCCACAACGATGGGATTGAAAGTGTAACACTTGTTGCCTTAAACTGTTTTCTTCGGTATTTTTCGGAACAGCACATGTTGAATACTCTTCAATGAAACTCATCACTGCGTCATCCTAATCTGTTCCAAATTTGGGTGCATCTTTAATCCATAACAACATATGTATGTGAGGAGCACCTCTCGCTTGATACTCCTTTCTCCAAAAGAAATCCAGAACCTCTCCAAGGGGAGGATTTTTTTTGTTGGTAATGAAAGACATCATAGCTTCAAATCTATGATTGAAATATCTGCATACATTCACTGGATCCAAAGAACACAGTTCTCCAGGTGTTTTGAATTCTATATTTTGTATGTTTGCATTTGCCTCTCGTAGAAATTGAAGTAGGTCGTCCCATGCATACTCAGCACAGCTAAGAGTGAGGAACCATGTAGGAGTTCCTAAGGTTCTTAGCATACATTTCAATTCCCCATGACGACGGTACCAATACTCGTTTGTACCACGCTGACATGCCATGAGATTGATTAGATGAGATTCCAAAATATTGTCTTGCAGATTGACTTTCTCCATAAAGTCCCTCGCCGAAACATTTTGCAGATGTGCTCCACTTTTCAGTATATGGTTTACTGCATAAGAAAGCCCAGACAAGTCACTTTCATACAGTAGATGAAACAAATATAAGATGCATTGACGAAACCTTGGATCTTCAGCATATAATCTTAAAGTCCGGTATTCAGATGCAGGAATTTGAAGTGGTCGATCGTCATATCGTCCACCTCGACCTGTTGGAAATAGCTGTGGAAAACAACGAGCTTCTAAACTTTCTTCCCATACACTAAAGGGACTTCCTTTTGCTGCTTTCATTTGAAACAAGTCAATTGCATTCCCCATTACTTCTTTGGAATGCAAAGGATGAACAGTATAATGTTCATATATTTCTTCATTCTAGACACATCAACTTTTTCAATTTGGCCGGCTGAACAATCACTGTCTTCTTCTGCAGCTGTTTCCTCTGCTCCAACACATACATCTTTGTAGTACTCATTGTTATTGACCAAATACAACGTTGCCGTTTTGACTTTCCTAACATCCACTAAATCTTGCCAGATTTTCTTACTCTTTGTCGGAACCCCATTAACTAAAATAACCAGAGGTTCCTCTTCCACTTTCTCTACACCAATTGTATAAATTTTTTTCTTGAAATCTAGAGACAAATAAACAACTCTTCCCTTTAATCCTCTCTGTATATCTGAAGGAGGCAATTTCCCTATCTTAGGCTCCTTGCGAACAATAGCCTGAAAAGGATGGACACATTGAATCAAAATAGATTCATATGTATTTAAATCCATCAATTCAGGAGGAATGTCTACCAACTAAAGATTATTATGAACAGCTATAGCAGGCATTCTGTTTTCATTTAATTTATTATAACAATATTTACAAATACGCTGATCAGAACTCAAATCAAAAGAATTCTCCACCAACAAAAAAGTTGCAAAATTCTTCCATTCACTATTATTTTCCATTTCACTTTCTGCATATAAATCAACTAACCTAGTCTGAATCTTATAATGAGTCCGTTGACAACACACACAAGTAACATTCGGCCTTTCACTTGATTTCACCTTAAACTTGGTAATTTCCTGGTCAAACTTTTCTGTACTTGAAATCTGTACATTGTCTTCCACATTACCTTCTATTACTGTGTCAATTTCTACACTGTCCTCTTTTTCACCAAAATAACAAATCTCAATTTCTTCAAAAATCTTCTTCACATCTAATTCAGTTCCATGCAAAAGAGCACTGTTTAATTGTTTAAGCTTAAGTGCTGGACTTTTTGCATAATACAACCTTCTCACTAATTTCCTCCTTTTATTATGATGCACTGCTAACATCCTAAAAAGATGAAAAACACTCTGACATACTTTTCTAGAAAGACAAGCCAGTGAATGCCCTTGCAAACCTGTGTTTTTTCTCACTCTGCAAGGATCTAAGTCTTGCAACATCTTCATTTTCTGTTTTAGACTTTTCTTACTATATGTACGTAAGAAATTACGAAGCAAACCAATTGTACACTGGACCCTTAGTATGTCTCCCTAAAACATCATCAGTTAACACCTCTTCTGCATCTCTAGACACAAGTTTCTCTTTTTCAATCGGACGACCGTCTTTCACCTCATATGCTCGACCACTGGTGTCAACTGCATGCACCAAATCATTCTCCTGGAAGTAACTCTCCTCATTAAAAAATGGCTCACAACTTGAACTATGCATCCATTCTCCAGAAAAAACTTTACAAAAATTAGTCCGATTAATTACTCTTTTGCATCTACTCTTTGCTTTGAAAACATCAATTGTCTTGTTAAGTGTCCTAATTCTATTGATTACTAAAATAAATAATTTTTTCTTAAGTTCAAAAGCCTGATCACCAATCTTCTCTACACTTTTCTTTTTCTTATAAAAAGCAGCTCTCTGTTTACCTTTTTAATATTTGTTAACAAATTTAAAACCACCCTATTGCAAAACATTCGATCACGAATGTCCCTAAATTGGTTTTGCCTTCTATTCCTATACATATTATTCTCTCCTGCTCCAGTAGTAACATTTTTGGGGGGCCACTCCTTCCTTTTCAAATTTGCTCTCTCCTTCTGTATATTCACATTCTCATCAACATTTATTTTTGATCTACATATCTACCGAAAGAAAGACTTAGTTGTCTTACCAGGAGCTTTTTTCCTGTTTTTTGAAGTATTTGTTGTAGACGAGTGCTTTAATTCCGTTGCTGTTTTTGATTTTTTCCGCTTGGCATCTTTTCTTCTCCTCTGCCTTGAGGGCATATTTCCTTACTATTGAAATCTTTATTTCAATCTGTGTTAAAGAAACACATTTTAGACCACTATTACCAAACAACAAAGCAATGACAATAAGCAAACGATATAAACATTGGTTTATCTAAGTTTATATCACAGCAATTGTGTAACTAGGAGTAAGACAGAGAAAAAGAGCTAGAGGAACTAACACAAAAAGACAGAGAGAGTCAGACAAAGAAACAGGTAGAGGGAGTAACACATAGAGAAGGAGTAAGACAGAAAGAGTGCATAATATGTTGTAAGACAGAAAAAGGATGTAATAGGGAGAGGGAGTCAGTCAAAGAAAGGGACAAAGGGAGTAAGTCAGAACAAGGATGTAACAGGGTGTAATACAGAGAGAGGGTGTAAAACAATGTAAGACAGAGAGAGGGTGTTAGAAGATGAGAGAATGTAAAAGAGACTAAAACAGAGTGAGGCTGTAAAAGGTGGAGAGAGAGAGTAAGTTTGAGAGAGGGTGTAAGAGGAAGTAAATCAGAGAGAGGATGTAACAAGGAGTAATGAGAGAGAGGGAATACATCAGAGACACGGTGTAAGGGAAAGTAAGTCAAAGAGAAAGTGTAAGAGAGTGTAACACAGAGTCAGGATGTAAAAAGGAATGAGTCAGAGAGAGGGTGTTAGAAGGGGACTGATGGAAAAATAGAGTAGGTCAGGAAGAGAATATAAGAGAGACTTATATATTCTTGACAATACTTGGTAAAGAAACCTTGGTGCATAAAGGAATTGTATTTTATAAATGAGCGACGTTTCAGTAGTGTAATGAAATGCTTTTACATATGACCTTTTCTATGTTTTTTAAATGTTATTCTAAAAAAAAATTTCGGGCACATGAAATAGTTTTACATTATTGACAAGGATTAGATAGTATCTACATGATTTAAAAAATATATTAGCACATTTCACAATCATGTCACCTGTGTTTTCTCAGATTGGTAAGTACATTGTGCACATGAGGTGAGGCCTGTCCAGGGGTGCAGAGGAGGGAAGGCCTGTGTCGAAGGACTCACCTCCTCTGACCCTTGAACAAGCCTTACCTCCTCCGTGCACCCTGGACAGGCCTCAATGTATTTGGTATAATTGATGGTAACAGGATGAAGATAAGGTGAGGCCTAACCAGGAGTGCAGATGAGGTGAGGCCTGTCCTGGGGAGCAGAGGTGTTGAGGCCTGTGTCCAAGAGGGCAGTGGACTGGACTTTATAAAACCTCTCCCCCACTGCACTCTTAGACACAGGCCTCACCTCCTCAGCAACTTTCACAATCATGAAAGCCATTTTGACTTTCCTCATCTCCTCTGCACCTTTCGCAATCATGTCAGGTGTGTTTCCTCATATTATGAATCTGATTGTGTTTTTTTATTGTTGGTTTCTGTTATTTTTTTGTTGTTAATGCTTGGTAAAAAATTTCTGCTGCATAGAGGAATTGTATTTTGTAAAAAAATGAGGTTTCAGTAGTGAAATGGAATGCTTGTACATATGACCTGTCCTCAGTTTTTTTAATGTTAATATAAAAACAATTAAAGGGCAAATGAATGGCTTTAGCATTTTTCAGAAGGATTAGACAGTGTCTGCATGATTAAATAAATATACCTGCACTTTTTACAAACATGTCAGCTGTGTTTTCTAAGATTAAGAAACAGATTAAACTTTTTTATTCTTTCTTTGTGTCATAATTCTTGATAATACTTGGTAAAGAAATGTTACTACATAGGGGAATTGTATTTTGTAAAAAAAATGAGGTTTCAGTAGTGCAATGAAATGCTTCTATATATGAACTGTGCTCTGTTGTTGAAATATTAATTAAAAATAGATTTAGGACACATGAATTGGACCCCTGGACAGACCTCACCTCATGTACACCCCTGGACAGGCCTCACCTCATCTGCACCCTGTTACCATCAATTATACCCAATAATTTAGGCCTGTTTAAAAAACGATTTAGGGTTGCAGATGAGGTAAGGATTGTCCAGGGGTACAGAGGAGGTGAGGCCTTTGTTCAAGAGTGTACTAGGAGAGATGCGTGTCCTGGGGAGCAGAGGTGGTGAATCTTGTGTCTAAGAGTGCAGTGGGCTGGACTTCATGAAGCCTCTCCCCCACTGCACTCTTAGACACAGGCCTCACCTCCTTTGCACCCCTGGACAGGCCTCTCTCCCACTACACTTATGAACTCAGGCCTTACCTCCTCTGCACGCCTGGGCAATCCTCACCTCATCTGCAACCCTGAACAGACCTCACCTCATCTGCACCCCTAGACAGGCCTCAGCTCATCTACACCCCTGGACACTCCTCAACTCATCTGCACCCTGTTACCATCAATTATACCCAATGCATTGAGGTCTGTCCAGGGGGCACAGAGGAGGTGAGTCTTGTCCAAGGGTCAGAGGAGGTGAGTCCTCTCCACTGCACTCATGGACACAGGCCTCACCTCCTTTGCACCCCTGGACATGCCTCACCTCATCTGCACAATCTACTTCCTAATCTGAGGAAACACAGGTGACATGATTGTGAAAGGTTCAAATATATTTATTTAATCATGCAGACACTATTTATTCCTTCTCAAAAATGTAAAAGCCATTCATTTGCTCCAAAATCGAGTTTCCAATAACATTTACGAAACAGAGCGCAGGTCATATGTACAAGCATTCCATTTCACTACTGAAACCTCACTATTTTTCAAAATACAATTCTTCTATCTAGGAAATTTTGATACCAAACATTATCATTAAACTTAACAAAAAGCAAGAAGAAAAAAGCTGAATCTGCTCCCTAATCTAGAGTAACACAAGTGACACGATTGTGAAAACTGCAAATATATTTATTTAATCATGCATACACTATGTATTCCTAGTCAAAAATGTAAAAGCTATTCATTTGCCCAAAAATCGTTTTTCAAATAAGATTTAAGAAACAGAGCGCAGGTCCTATGTACAAACATTCCATTTTACTACTAAAATCCTCACTATTTTACAAAATACATTTCCTCTCTCTTGCAAACATTGATACCAAGCATTATCGAAAACCATGACACAATTTAACAAGAAAAAAGCTCAATTTGCTTCCTAATCTGAAGTAACACAGGTGACATCATTGTGAAAGCTTCAAATATATTTATTCAATCATGCAGACACTATTTATTCCTTCTCAAAAATGTAAAAGCCATTCATTTGCCCCAAAATTGTTTTTTAAATAATATTTTAGAAACAGAGCGCAGGTCCTATGTACAAGCGTTCAATTTCTCTACTGAACCCTCACTATTTCACAAAACACAAATCCTCTATCTTTTTATCTTATCAAAAAACATGACACAAACCAACAAGAAAGAAACTCAATCTGCTTCCTAATCTGAGGTAACACAGGTGACATGATTGTGAAAGGTTCAAATATATTTATTTAATCATGCAGACACTATTTATTCCTTCTCCAATAATTTTATAATTAATTGAACTCACCGAGGACTTCCTAAACCCCACTCCACCACGGTACTTACCGAACTGTTGCATTATGGGGGCTGTGGTTTTCACGCATATCACCACAGCTGCAGGCAATTTGGAGGAGTAGCTGACTTCCTGTTCAAATAAAGGTCGCAGCATCAATAATGAAGGGGTGGTGCAGTTTCAAGTTTGCTATGGACGTCTGAGGAAGGCACTTACGTGCCGAAATGCATTATGTCCACAATCATTAAATGAGAAGCTTCCAACAGACCCCGCTGTGTCCTCTGATCCCTTCTAACCCGGAGTGGTCGTTGTTCGATGTTTCACGCGGCAGCTGGCAACCGCGTTTGGAGGACCCGTTCTACAAGCGGGCTGCGACTTTGCTGGTTCCATTGGCAACGCTGGGCTTTTTTCTTTCACCGAGGGGTCGGTATTTCGCAGTCCCGCCACAAGATTTCAGGCTGACCTGTGGCCACCGAATGAAGCGGCTCGTGACTTCACGTGGCAGCAGGGTCACGGTATCCTAGCTGCATGGCTCTTTTCAACTTGGAGGACTGTGGCAGAACGTTCGGGGACCCGAGGAAGACTCCAATAATTTTATAATTAATTGAACTCACCGAGGACTTCCTAAACCCCATTCCACCACGGTACTTAACGAACTGTTGCATTATGGGGGCTGTGGTTTTCACGCATATCACCACAGCTGCAGGCAATTTGGAGGAGTAGCTGACTTCCTGTTCAAATAAAGGTCGCAGCGTCAATAATGAAGGGGTGGTGCAGTTTCAAGTTTGCTATGGACGTCTGAGGAAGGCACTTATGTGCCGAAATGCATTATGCCCACAATCATTAAATGAGAAGCTTCCAACAGACCCCGCTGTGTCCTCTGATCCATTCTAACCCGGAGTGGTCCTTGTTCGATATATATATATATATATATATATATATATATATATATATATATATATATATATTCACTGAAAAAAACATAGGTTTCAGGAGTTATATAGATAGGAATTAGCTTTTAAAAAACCTTTCAAATTCACTCAAAAAACTATACGTTTTAGTGGTGTTATAGTTAGCTGGACATTTTACTCATACAAAACCATTGAAATTGCTCCTATTGTACTAACTATATTTCGCGCACCAACAATCCACTGCTGATGATGTCACATATTAGATCATTCATGACATGGTCAGTGACATCACTGATGACATCTCAAATGACATCACTGATGACATCACTGATGACATCATCCAGTGAATGTGGTTTGCTTCGTTATTTAAATATGCATTATATATATAGCAATTTGCATTGAAGAATAAGTGGATATATATAAATAAATATTTGGGTGGAGGATTTAGTAGCAGTGTAATTGACTGTTTACTTGACCAATTTATAATGTCTCACTAAATATAGTGGATAGTGACTAAACTGTGTGAATATCTCTATCACTTTGTCAGTTGTTGTGTAAACTGATTCTACAGTTGGTTACTAGCTATGTGAAAGTCTATATTAGTTATTGATTAGTTAACTGAGTATTTGTATGGGAGTGTGAAAGTGTGTGTGGTTTGGTGGGGGGGTGTGACTGTCCAAAGATGTGTGAATAGTTGATTCAGTAGATATTTGAAGTTAAAACTACATGTTCTAACAGTTGTTTGGGTGAGTGAATATCTGTATGGGTGTGGTGATGAGCAAATATATTTCTCAATGGTACAGGTCCAACAAACTAGAAAAACTAAAGGCAGTGTATGTGTCAGTTGTTGTATATAAATAAGTATACATAAGACACAATGATTGTGTGAGTGACTGTATGGATAACTGTATACTTGTAATAATGATTTTATAATTCACTAAGTATGACTTACTATCTAAATGAATAGAAGAAGTGGTGTTTGTATAAGTGTTTTGCTAAGTAAATATGTAAGTATGATCCATTGTTTGCATAAGTGAGTAGGATGACTTCATACGTGAATAGGATGCGTGCTGTTGTTTAATGTCGATATAGATGTATAAGTATTTTTGATAGTGTTCTATTGTTCATTGACAGCATGTATGAGTGAATCCATAGGTAAGTGATTGGATGTGTGTATACATCTATGAATCACTGAGTGGATTTTTAGATACTTGTATTGCTGTGACAATGGATTTAAATATGATACTTTGTATTTTACAAAGAGTGATGAAAAATTGTAATAGTGTATGAAAAGGTGAATGTTATTGTCACGTGGATGATGTCATCAGTGATGTCATCAGTGATGTCATTTGAGATGTCATCAGTGATGTCACTGACCATGTCATGAATGATCTAATATGTGACATCATCAGCAGTGGATTGCGGGTGCGCGAAATATACTTAGTACAACTAACTATATAGGAGCAATTTCAATGGTTTTGTATGAGTAAAATGTCCAGCTAACTATAACACCACTAAAACTTATAGTTTTTTGAGTGAATTTCAAAGGTTTTTTAAAAGCTAATTCCTAACTATATAACTCCTGAAACCTATGGTTTTTTCAGTGAATTTCAAAGGTTTTTTAAATGCTAATTCCTAACAATATAAGGCCTGAAACCTATGGTTTTTTCAGTGAATTTGCAAGGTTTTTTAACTGCTAATTCCTAACTATATAAGGCCTGAAACCTATGGTTTTTTCAGTGAATTTCAAAGGTTTTTTAAATGCTAATTCCTAACTATACAAGGCGTGAAACCTATGGTTTTTTCAGTGAATTTGCAAGGTTTTTTTAAATGCTAATTCCTAACTATATAAGGCCTGAAACCTATGGTTTTTTCAGTGAATTTCAAAGGTTTTTTAAATTTTTAAATACTAATTCCTAACTATATAAGGCCTGAAACCTATGTTTTTTTCAGTGAATTCGCAAGGTTTTTTAAATGCTAATTCCTAACTATATAAGGCCTGAAACCTATGGTTTTTTCATTGAATTCGCAAGGTTTTTTAAATGCTAATTCTATTAGCGGATAACGTTTTTATATATTAAAACGTTTTTTAAATCTCAAAGGCCTGCTTTGCTAACAGAGTTTTTAAGCACAGGCTCTTTTGTCTCTGGTGGCCATCTTGGGAGACTGCATATCAGAATTTGTTTAATGAAATATAAGAGGATTTGAGAAGTCACTCAAAATGTGCCCTAATTTTTCTTTCTTCAGCACTAATCAAAATTTCTATGGCAAAATGAACCCCCTCATTTTGTTCCTTTGCAAATTAAATGTTTTAAGTGTTAACACTTTATTCCAATCAAGATGACTTCAGGTGTGCCATACTTTTGTCATAAGTAAGACTGTTAGCGCTCTAGTTGTTCTTTAGAACACTCTGGGACATTCTGTCATTGGGCTATAGTTGGGCTACATCTGGCTGATATTTGGGCTACATTTGTATTTTTTGTCTCTGGTGGCCATCTTTGGGCTACATTGGGCTACATTGGGCTACATTGGGCTACATTTGGGCTCTAACATATATATAGCCCAATGTAGCCCAATATATATTTTTCAAAGTTAATTTTCGTTAAAAAAACACTGGAGCACATATCTTGAGACATAGCAAAGGCACATCGGGCTACCAGTCCCTACAATTTTGCCAAGTTTGGTGGAAAACCATTCAGCCGTTCGGGCTAAAAGTGAGTCCAACCGCCCTATGGAAATTAACATGGGGAAAACACGTTTTGGGACCCCCCTTTTATCTCGTGTTTTTAACATTGAGTTTTCCATAGGGCGGTTGGCCTCACTTTTAGCCCGAACGGCTGAATGGATTTCCACAAAACTTGGCAAAATTGTAGGGACTGGTAGCCCGATGTGCCTTTTCTAGGTCTCAATATATGTGCTTCAGTGGATTTTGAGAAATTAACGTTCAAAAAAAGATATATATCTGTAACAGCGGACCGGGCAGCGCTCCGGTTCGCGGACTTTACGCGTAACGGAACTTCGCGTAGCGAAGCTGATTGGCTCTCCGGTGTCTGTCAACATTCTAAACAGTCCGGAGCGGCCGCCATCTTGTCTCTCGGTAGGATTGAGAGACAAGAGGAGGCCAAAACAAAGGGGGAAATGACCATAAGGGGGCATAGTAGATCCTCCCTGACCCCCTAGGTTTAATGTGGAGGCTTGTTTTTTTTGCGTGGGTAGCGCCCGGTTCGCGAACCGGGAAGCGTTCTGGGCAGCGTACTATAAGGAAAAAAGAATGATAGACTTTTCAAATACTGTATGTTAATTGATTGTTGGTTTTGTTGATTATTTTGTTATTTTTTTTATTTTTTAAGCAATTATTTATTATTGTGATTGTGTTTGAAAATTTAATAACATTTCTAACATTTAACTACTTTATGAATTACATATAAAAATGATTAAAGACTCAAACAATTTTTTAATATTACATACAATTTTATTTTTCGGATTGTTTTTCAAAATTTAATAGAACGTCTAGCATTTGACTGTCCGATATGTCCTCTTGTTGAGTGAACATAAGTTCCCACATTTGACCGTCATCATAATGAAGTAAATGATCCACAGATTCTACACATTGAACTAATTCATGGTCCCGTGATTCATCCATGAAATCTGAGTCATCATTGTCCTCAATATCTTTTTCTGTGTTGTTCTCCAGAACAATTTCGAAGGAAACATTCTGCTCACCTTCCATTTTATTGCTGTAATTTGCATAAAAAATAAATATATCAGTAGAGATAGGGCACTGTTGGGTTTAAGTTCAGACAGGTGATTTTATAACAGAGAAGTAATCTATGGACACTGTATGGTTTCAGGCGTGAAGTAGTACTATTAAAAAGTACCTGTGAAGAAGCCTAAGTAAATTCATAATTATACCACAGAAACCTAAATCAATCCATAATTATAATAAAGAAGCCTTTCTCAATGTCTAACTCTTACAGAGGGATAGTATATAACTATCTGAAAATGTTTTCAAATTTATAAAATAATATCTCACCTTCTAAAAAGAAGTTTAAGTTGTGAGTGAAAATGATCTTGCAATGTAGTTCAGGAAGTAGTAGTCAAAATGGTTGTGTTTCTCTCTCTTCCTTTATATATATTCAGGTAGATAACCAATCAAATGTCAGGTAAAAAAAGTAGAAAATGAAAGTAATATTTTAATTGGTTGTGAATTCCAACACTTCAGATGTGTTTTGTGAAGTAATTTACCTCAGGGTATTTAGAGAGGTCTACAGGCTAAATGGTTAAATGGAATTTCAATCAAATTTGTGAAAATGGTAGGCATTGGTATGTAGTATGAGCTGATCTATATTTGGTGAAATTGTCTCCAGTCGCTTTTCTGTAAACTACTTTCCCACCTTTTTTGATGGTGCGCTTCCCAGGGAGCGACCCGGTACGCGAACTGGCGAGCGCCCCGGTTCGCGAACCTTAAGCGTTACGGGAGTCCACCATTTTGTGTTTCGGTCGAATTAAGATACAAGATGGAGGGCAAATAATGTTCAGAATGGGTAGAAGGGGGCACGGTAGATGTATCTTGACCCCCTAGGTTTTCTGAGGGTGGCTGAGGAGGCCCATATGTGCGAAAAAAAAAAAAATTTAAAAAATTTCGCGCGGTTAGCTTCCGGTTCGCGTACCGGGTAGCGCTCCGGGGAGCGTACTTTGTTGAAAATTTGTGAAAAAAGTTAGAGTAAAATAATAATTGTGAGTGATCAGATGTAGGGTAGCTCTGAGAAGAGCTTTTGGGTTTATGGTACATTTAGGTACTTATAAGTAGGTACCAATGCACAGTCTTAAATTCAAAATGAAAACTCTGTTGCCCTCATCTGAGAAGTGAACTCCATCTCCTCTGTAGATATCTTGCATGTAGTAACGCAAGTTATTGTTGTACAGGGAGCCCATTCCATGGTCTCTCATGTAAGCTGAAACAGATTTGTTTACATGCTTCCTCGACTTCTCAATTTGTGGACAAAATTGGTTTGACCACCTCCATTTCTGTCTTTGGCATATATTTGAATATACCAAGGCAGTCTGAGGAAAAAGTGCCATCAATTGCTCAAAGGTGTCCTTTAAAAGCATTTCCAGACCTACCCCAGTCAAAGTGCCCAAATCATTACCTCCACAGTGCACAATTAACAGGTCAGGTTTTGGCAAATGCATAAAGGTTTTCACCAATGGTATCAATTGGTGACATTTTAATCCTCTGTGGCCAAACCACTTAATTTCCACATCTTGTAAATTGAGGTTAGGTAAATTCCTGTTCTCAGCATACATCTGAGCCCAATAGATGTAACTATGTCCAACAATCCAGACAGAAAACATGGTGAGAGAAGGTTCTCCTGCAGTCAGATGAAGTGTGGCAATGAAATGGCAGTTGAAAAAATAAGAGTTTAAAATGAAAAAAACTGTGGAGTTTCTGTGTTAATGAAGCAGTAACAGTGATTGGTGGATTTTGATTGCTGAAAACAGAAAGTTAGGGTGCATGGATGAGTTGTTTGAAAGATGTATTTTGAGTGGTCAAGAAAAAATCATTAAATGAAAGAATGCACTGGATATGAGGTGCACTGAGAGTTCAGAGTTCAATTGCAACATTGTTGTGTGAACTTGCAAACACCAGAGGTCTTCCAAGACGTGGTTGCCATGCAGAAAAGGCATGAAATGGCAGAGGGGGGAAGGGTTTTCATTTGAAAAAAAGTTAGGGAAGAGTTTTGATTGGGTGACATGAGAGATATGTGTAAAGAATTACAGCATTTCTGTGCTTTTGATAGCTGCAGACTCTGGAGTGCATACCTTTTGCTCTGCTGAAGACAAATTGGTGTGTTTCTGAGACTGTTTTGAAACTCAAAGTATTTGCTAAGGTGAGAAAAAATTTCTTTAATTTAGATAGAATATAGTGTGCTTTAAGGAGAAAATTATGAAGAAAGTTGTGTTCTTCAAATGTTGCTTTGTCTCAAGTGTTTTACAAATAGATTTTGTTTCTTTGAGAAAATGTAATTGGAGAAAATGTGAAGTATTAGTACTGACAGGGTGTTATTGTGCATAGGAGCTGTGGAGTCTTTTCAAATTATGATTTGAAAATCGTTTTTGAGGAAAATGAATGGTTATAATATTTATGACAAGGACATAATGGTGTATGCTTCATTATAAGGCAATTGAGTGTCTCTGATGTTATTTTTCCCATTTTAATGTAAGACCTTTCTCTGTGGAGCAAATTGCTTGTAAATATGCTCCCACTTGTGCATGGCAAATTTAGATTTTGAATGTTTGTGTTACATAGCTATGTTAAAAGTGACCCAACCATGCTGCAAAGGCAATCAAAAAACGCTTTTATGTGTCTTAAGGACATTTTAAGTCATTTCCCTATGTGCAGTGTTTTCAAATTATGATTTGAAAATCGTTTTTGGGGAAAAGGAATGGTTTGTAAATTTATGACAAGGATATAATGGTGTATGCTTCTTTATAAGGCATTTCAGTGTCTCTGATGTCATTTTTCCCATATTACATTAAAAGACCTTTCCCCGTGGGGCACATTCCTTGTAAATATGCTCCCACCTGTGCATGGCAAATTTAGATTTTGAATGTTTGTGTTACATAGCTATGTTAAAAGTGACCCAACCATGATGGAAAGGCAATCAAAAAACGCTTTCATGTGTCTTAAGGACATTTTAAGTCATTTCCCTATGTGCAGTGTTTTCAAATTATGATTTGAAAATCGTTTTTGGGGAAAAGGAATGGTTTGTAAATTTATGACAAGGATATAATGGTGTATGCTTCTTTATAAGGCATTTCAGTGTCTCTGATGTCATTTTTCCCATATTACATTAAAAGACCTTTTCCCGTGGGGCACATTCCTTGTAAATATGGTCCCACCTGTGCATGGTAAATTTAGATTTTGACTGTTTGAGTTACATAGCCATGTTAAAAGTGACCCAAAAACTTGCAAAGGCTTTAAAAAAACACTTTCATGTGTCTTAAGGACATTTTAAGTCATTTCCCCCCGGGTGCAGTGTTTTCAAATTATGACTTGAAAATCGTTTTTGATGTAAAGGAATGTTGTTAAAATTTATGTGCGCCATATGCCCCCAAATTTCTTGTTCAGGGGTGCAGCAGGGTGTTATTGAGACACCCCTGCACCTTTGGAAAAATTCCTAATTTGCGATGAGCTAATTGCTAATCGCAAATTGCACCTTCATTCCTATGGGCCTCCTGGCCCATGGAAATGAATGGGTAATTTGCAATTAGCAATTTGCTCATCGCAAATTAGGAATGGTAAAGAATCGCTATTTATTCCTTAAAATTTGCTATTTTGGAAATGCAAAATAGTTTGATGATACATATGGCGGTTCATCTCTAACAAGATAAGAAGCTTAGGGATACATTTATGATGACTGGCGCAATGAAGTGAACATCACTTACTTCATTGGTAGAGCTTTACATGTATTATCTCCTCTGTATTCTTCGTCAAGCGTAACTTTCATCTGCAATCCTGAGTAGGCCTCACCTTAAACAAACCTCTGGATAGGGCACACCTTATCGTCATCCTGAATTAATCATTTAAAATGCTAGGGACAGATTTATGATAGGTGTATGCCTCTTTTGCGCCACTGTGCGTCACTTTTGTGATGCAGCGGCGGTGCAAAAGATTTGCTATGAGGCGACAAAATTACAAATTGATGCATTTAGGCAGATGTGTCATGGTGTAAAAAACACCGTGCCACATGAAACTGATGCAGCAGTGATGCAAAAGATGCACCATGTTTTAAGATAGGCCTCACTTCATCTGCATCAAGATACTGTTAGTTTAAAATGTATATCTTTAGGACTGTGTAGGGGGCCTGGAGAAGCAGAAGCTTCTGTCAGTGTCAAAGTTGTTGAAAAACTGTTTGTCCTTCAATCTTTTCCCTTGTCTTTTGTAATTTTTAAATACATGTTTTAATATTTTTCAAATGTCTGTTCTCTCTTTCACAGATTGAAAGTATAAAAACAAAAAGTGAGTAATTTAACGACAATTATAAGGTAAATGTTTTGTATTCTTTTCGTTACATTTCTATCACATTCACCTACTATTAGTTCCACAGCTTTATTTCTTTAACCCTCAGTTTCCTGCCTTTGCTACTTTCCTCATTCCTTTCTCTTTTACCTACTTACTCAACTCCTTCCACTCTTTTTCTCAGTCCCTCTCTTCTCATAGTTCCTCACTCTTGTTCACTCACTCCGTCTCTATTACTCTTAGTGTCTTTGACTGATCACTTTTTCACTACTTGTTCATAATGCTTTCTCTGTGTAGTTGAAGCACACTAAGGGGCATATTATGAACACAGCCAATAAAATTATTGCTGTTTTTATTGGCAGAAAACTGGTGCAAAAGTGGTTTTAGCGGCAGTTTTCTGCTGCAAAAGCGGCTTTGGTGACATATTTCTGCTGCAAAACTTTTATTGCCTATGTTGATGATATGGCTCTATGTTATTTACATTTCTTTGCTGTTACTCTTCATTTTTTTTTTTTTTTTTTGGTTCGTTAACACTGAGTGTAACAGAGGTTATATTAAAATGTGAGGAGATGCATTGTATTGTCACATGAATGATATCATCAGTGATGTGGTCATTGATGTCAAATGAGATGTCATCAGTGATGTCATCCGTGATGTCATTTGAGATGTCATCAGTGATGTCATCAGTGATGTCACTGACCATGTCATGAATGATGTAATATGTGACATCATCAGCAGTGGATTGCGGGTGCGCGATATATAGTTAGTGCAACTAACTATATATGGAATTTCAATGGTTTTGTGTGAGTAAAATAAGGTTTTTTAAATGCTAATTCCTAACTATATATGGTCTATAACCTATGGTTTTTTCAGTGAATATATATATATATATATATATATATATATATATATATATATATATATATATATATATATATATATATATATATAAACGCTCCAAACTGCACCTTAACTCTGCACTCTCAGGCGGGTGCCCGAACGCGGCGGTGCTTGCCGCGAATTACATTACCGCTACCAATTCCGTCAATTCAAAACAGAAATACGGGCACACAGGAAGCATCCATCGATGTAAATTTATTCAGCAAATGGTATGAGAAACAGTCGCGTTTCGGATTGCTCCTTCGTCAGTGTTACATCGGCTGATAGTCAGACACCATTTTAAATGTTCCCGCGTCACTGAGCAGACAACAGTGACGACGGGTTAGCTCACCAGAGCGGTTGCGAAAAAACGGTTGCCATCTTAGCACAGTCAATGTTATAATACATTCATATGCATTTGTATACAATACATGGAGGTTATGATACAAAAATTATATATATGAGTACGTATAATTTAATAAATATTCCTACAGCATAACCAGAGTAGTCAACATCCATGGACAATGTTAAAGATCTCGCCATGGATCGGCACGGGTCCACATATTAACGGGATCAGGTTATCAATAAAGTTAATGCAAAGAGTATCAAGAGAGAGATCTCAACTCCGATATTTAAACCATATACCCCGTAAGTGGACAGAAACATCAAGCCGTGTATCGGCATAATCTAATGACCATGAGTGAGCCCCTGGGTGAAAATGTATCGCTGTTATTCTAACATTAACCCTTCATCTGTAAATTATACAATGCAAAAAAAAAAAAAAACTGAAAAAGGAAGCATTATAATCTCATACTTATATCATTCAATACATCATGAACAGCTACAGATTCAATACAGTTTGACTCAGAGTTAAGGAATCTCATATCACTATCCCAGATGTACCGTTAATTCTTCACTTGGTCGCCAGTAGGTAGTTATAGTTAGGACCCATTTTCCATAGGAAATCTGAAACATTCCATTTGGAACAACTTTGGCGCCGGTTGACGAATCTTCGTAACATTTTCAAAACTGGTGAGGCGCTCCGGTCCGCTCCTGTCCTAAAAGTCTTAGGGTGATTCGTGAAGCGGGGGCCAAGAAAAAAGGTGGTCCCCCATACCTGTTTTCCCCATGCAATTTTCTTTAGGAACCATTCATCGTGGCTACAGCCCGAACTGCTGAACAGAATTACACAAAATTTGGCAAAGAGGTAGTCCTTGATTAAGACTTGCGCCTTTAGCTTAAATGATGTAAATTCGTTCAGTAGTTGCTGAGAAAATTACATTTGAAAGTACATATATATCTATGGCCTTGGTGGATACGCGTATCCTGCGCAAACTCTAAGCACAGCGTCCCGATCACGCACTGAATGCTAATTGGCTGTCAAGTGGTTGTCAACATTCGAAACGAGGAAGTGTTGGCAGCCATTTTGTGCCTCAGTAGATGCGGGGATCTAGATATTAGTGGAACAAGTGTTCAAAACGTATAAAGGGGACAGGTATGACATATTTTGACCCTCTAGACCTGCTTAGGGGGTCCCAAAAACATTTTTTTTTAAACTGAGAAATGTGCGCTGGGTGCATGGATCCGCCATAAAAAAAATAAAAATGAAGCGCGCGCTCCTGTGCTTGTTCAAAAATTAGCTACCTGGGAGGGCCAAATCACGGGGTCTAACATATGAGTTTTGATGAGGGTTTAGTGGGGCCCTGTAGCCCGGGGACCGCCATTCCTCAGTGCGATAAAATAAATGGGTGAGGGCGCTCAAAGGTCAGTCTAAGCCCCGGGGATTACCATCCTCCGGGTATTTTTAGATTTTGGGAGAGGGGCCGCGTGGTCCCCATCTGGAGCAGTCGAGAACCTTGGGGACACCATCCCCCAGTAGCGGCTCCTGCTGTGTCTTGGGTTGCCTACCCCTGGACAATGCTGTTTGCTATGGCAGAGTCGAGGTTCCCGCTCTGTCAAACTTGAGGGCATATTAACAAGTGCTATTTCGTTGCAAGTTTAAAAAAAAAAAAGCCAAAAATGCTGTGAAAATTATATCCCCCTATTTAATAGGCAATGCTAAGATGCATTAACGCATGTTAGCAGCCGGTTTGGTAATGGCTCGCCTCGTATCTCCAATGAGTTGCAATGTAGGCGTTCCCAGTGGCAAGGTAGGTGTTCCTATGACAATATGACATGGAAGAAGGTGATATGACAACAGCGTTGTATTTACAAGGCGGCCCTGGATTTGGGGACCGATAGTAAAACTCTTGGTAATTGTGGTTTATGTCGGATCCTAACATCTGTTCTGAAGTAGACTTAAGCATGTTTAATATGCGAGGTGGATTGATATGTGTTAGACCTGGCATCATTGGAGTGGGTCTCCCTTCCATTTTTGACAGATTGCCTCCTGTGTTTTGATATGTTTTTGCTGGTTTTATGCTTTGGGCCCTGTGCCACTGCTAATCAGTGTCACAATGCAAGTGCTCCCTATGCAGGACTGCCATTGCCAGGCCTGTGTGCAGTCTAGCACTGCCATGTCGACTTGGCCAAGTGCACCCACTTTCCAGTCCCTAAACCTTCCCTTTGCTTTATATTAGACACCCTATGGTAGGCCCAAGGGCAGGGTGCATTGTAAGTATAATGTAGGACATGCTCTGATGTGTGTAGCATGTTCTAATTGTGAATTACAGCCATTTTTCACAATTGAAGGCTACCTGTTCTCATAGGCCACAATGGGCAGTTAGATTATTACATTTTTATAATCCTAACTGAATTTCGAATTTAGTATACCTGAACTCAGAATAATATAATACACCTTTTAGTAAAGTTGGTTTTAATATTCAGTGTTTGAAAATACCACTTATAGAAAGTAGGTGTTTTCTTGCCTAACTATCCAGGCCTGCCTCTGCTGGGTTGTGTATTCCTTGTGTGGGTTGTGAGTGACAGGGCTGGGGGATTCCAGGAGACAGGCTGGGGCAGCCCGGTGGTGAATAGGTAGATCTGCATCTAGATGGGAGGGAGGAGTTGCACACGGGACCTGAATAGGGCTGGGCCTTCCCTCTACAATGCTAGCTCCACCTCCTGTGGCTTGTCTGATGTCTCTGCCCTGCACTGTGAAAGGAGAGGAGGACTCATGTCAACAGAGTGCTCCAGAGCTGTATCTTCCCTCCCCTGTGCTGACTCAACCTCCTGTGGGGCGCCCGATGTCTCTGCCCTGCACAGTGAAAAATAGACGAGAGTCATGTAAACAAAGTGCTCAGGAACTGGTTTAGACTACGCAGAGGCCTCTCTGCCTTCAGAGAACAAAGGATTTTGGGGTGTAAATATTGAGACCATGATCCCAAGAAATTAGATCACTTCTGGACAAGAAACCTTTCTGCCAAGGAGAAGAACCAAGGAAGCTGCAGGAGTTGTACTGCCCCTCTGTCAGTGTTCTGTTTGCTGGGTTGGCCTGCAGTTGTTGCTTCATTGCCAAGGGAAAGGAGAAGGAAGTTTGTAAGGACTTTCATCTACAGAATATTCTCCAAGGGCTTGAACTGTGCTTGCCTCTTGCTGAAGTCTCAGGGGCAAAATACTTCATCTCAAACTCCCCACTGAATTTCCTTGCTGGGAATTCTGACTCCAGACACGTGCGTGCCGCTGGGAGCTGGAAGCGAGACGCATCAGGAAGAAGAGTGTCGCCACCACAGCTGAAATCGTTGTATCACCAGAGAAGCGAGCCTTCGCAGCATCTCCCTGGAAGTGTGTGTTCATTGTAGCTGCCTGCTGTTGACCAGAGAAGCGTGACGCCATTGTGAAAGTCGCCATCGCATCACCGGAGAAGCGTGTCGCTGGGCATGTCGCGGCTCCAAAGTACAGAGTTATCGCAAGGCTGCCAGGGTGTCATCGCATCGTCATCGCATCGCCGCATCAAGTACGCCATCTTCTCGCATCGCAACCGGATCATCGCATCGCATCAAGGCGCCATCTTGCGCACCGCTACGGGCCCGCAGGCTGAGAATCTAAGCACCACCTCTGCACTGGTAAGGATCACGACGCATCCCCTACTCTGCGCAAGTATTGAGGTACCACGCATCATCTCCCCCGGATCACAGAACCGATGCATCTTCCCTTTTGCAAGCCTTTTGTTTACTTTGCGTTATGCATCCAGGTACTTTGTTGAGAACTTTGTCGCATTTATCATCAACTTGAACTAAGCAACTTTTATCGTCTTTTAAGTAATTGTAAGTGTAGTATTGTGGATTTTTGTCATTTGTGGTCTTGTGTTCAGTCTATATAAAGAATACTTATTTTTATAAAACCTGTGTTATGTCCATCTGTAATGTTTTCACTGTATTACTGTGTATATTCACAAATGCTTAACACCCTGCCTCTGAGATAAGCCTGTCTGTTCATGCCAAGCTACCAAGGGGGTGAGCAGTGGTTATTGAGGAGTGTAATCCCCTTATCCTGCCTTAGAGGTAAGGGTCCCTATTTGGACAAAGGTGAATACCATTGCCAACTAAAGACCCCCAGATCTAACAATATGTTAAGTTAAGTCCACGGTCTTATATTACCAAGCTTTTCACTTGCGAACATGAATTATCGTTGTATTTCTCGCGATGTTGGGGGCATATTTACAAGGACAGCATTAAAATTATCGTCGATTTAGCATTAGGAAAGTGCCGTTAAAGCGCCCATAGTGGGCTTAATAATAGGCTTTTGAGAATTCGTGGGAATTCCAATAGAAGCCCAGGTGTACTCCAGAACATTTTAACGCTGTCCTTGTAAAAATGCCCATTACAGACTCTTAATTTTACCGTAAAAAAACATTTCACCTACTACAAATTTTTAATTTTTCATTGGGATCCCATCCCATGGGCGTATATTCAACGTTGGGGACTGTGGGTGGACGCCCAATGTCCCTACGGTGCCAGTCAGCTCCCTGCGTCCTTCGGAAGCCACCATTACTTTTCCACATGGGGACCTGCTAATATGCAGCTCCCTGTGGGGAAAACATTTTTACTTTACATTTTATAAGAGAGAGTAGGTTTTTGTGTTCTCTCTTTCAAAATGCAAACTAAGTTTGCTATGGCAGGGCGGGAGCCTCGGCTCTCACCATACCATGGCAAACAGCAGTGTTGAAAAAATCTTCCGGTAAGACAACAAAGTCCATTATCGCCGTTTTAGCTGTAGTTTGCTGCCGTTAAAGCGGCGATAATTTTAACGCCGTACATGCAAATATGCCCCTAAGTTTTGGAATGTCGACAATCCCGTCTCCCATTTAAATTAGGCCTGGGCGGCAATTTCCGTTCCGCTCGCGGAATTTGCGGAATTTGGGAAATTCCGCGTTTCACGGAGAACGCAAAATTGCCCAAAATTCTGCGTTCAGTGACTACGCGAAATTTTTTGCTTGTTTGCGTTCTCAAATGCATGTTCGCGGGATATTTCCCCCGAGCACGCAAACAGTAAAAAAGCATTGCGAACAAGCAATTCTGCGTGTTTGCATAATTTCTGCGTGTTCACAGAGATTTTTTACCGTTTCGCGGAGATTTGCGTAACGGGATAACGCAAATTCCGCCCACCCCTAATTTAAATAGGCACAAAGTATTTAGTGAAGGGCACACTATGAATCGTGAAGCAACAGTGTCTGATTGTGATCGATAAATTATTGCCCATTGTTGAGTACAGAGTAGGCAAATTGTACATGGGGTTTTGTAACGCCAGTGGCTATTCCTAGCGCCTTCTCTTGAGGTTAATTCAAAGAGTTGTGTACTTCTTTTGCTCGTAATGTGCATAGTGTTCTGTCGTCTCAGTTTGCTTTCCCCTCTGTCATGTAGAGGATCCTGGGTAAATATAACGGCTTCTGTACAGCCAGTACCCTTCAACCCTACCCCCAAACTGCTTACTGCCTGTTACCATAGTAACAGTTCATGGAACACTTAACTGAGCACACAGGTCACAAGTTCACCATACAATGTTGTTAATTAAACAGCAAGTGTGCTGGACTTTTTACACTTTTCCATTGGAACCGTTAATCGCAGCTACAGACTTTGGTAAAGAGTTAGCCTCAGTATTAAACTTCTAGTTATAAACACCATTTCTACTTTTTAAGTTTTTAAATCTTCTCTAAGCATATGATTATCACACTAAATATTAGTGAAATGTTGAAAAAGAAGATGTACACACTAATTTTTTTTTATTCAGTTTAATTAAAACAAAATACAATAAATAGAAACTTAACTTTAACATAACAGTATAATGAACAAAATATGAGATGGACTCCAATGGTAGGAGTGTTGGTAACCTGCAAAACAAAAATTAAAATAAGTCTTTAAAATGAGATCAATGTGATTGAATGAGGTGAGATTACATCTTTATGAAAGGCAAGGATCGTTTTTTCTCCCATGCACACTCTGGGTAGTGTACCCTATCCCTCCCACAGAATCACCCTCAGCAGAAGTATGTAGGGCAGCGCTGCTTGTAGGCTTAGTCCTATCTTGTGGTATAGATGGTATTTAAAATGAGACAGAGATGTGAATGAATGAGGTCAAACATCACAAATGAACTTAACACATGGCAATATTGCTTATTCCCACGTGTGCAGTGTGCCTGATACATCAGACCCCTCTCATAAGCCCGCGCTGAAGAGGTGTCTATAGGGAAGTGCTTGCTGGGTCAGATCTACGGTATGGTCCAGCAGGTCTTCAAAATGATTCAGAGATGAGACAGAATTAGGTGAGAGATCACTTCATTATGCAGGACAATATAGTTTGTTTGCAGCGTGTTTAATTGTAGGCATTGGGTATCTAGGCCGCTCTGCTTACCTTTTGAAAACGCTGTTTTCAGCAGAGCTAACAAAAAGTCTGCTTTGGTTCTATACTGCAGACTGTATTAAATTGAGCCTTGATTGATTCATGTGCAGAGCGGACAGCAGCGTCCATAACTTGAAAAGAGAAAGAGAAACAATGTGAGAGAGAGGGAGAGAGAGAAAGAGAGAAAAAACGAAATTGAAAGTGCGACAGAGATAAAGTAATAGATGGAGCAGGAGAAGTAGTGTTGATACTGGAGAAAATATTCTTTGCTCACCTTTTTGCCTCCCGTGTGTGTTCAACCACATGCCGGTTCATAGTGCACCCTAAAGTTTAGTGATATGAGAGATAGTATAGAGTTAGTAATAGCAGAGTACATACAGCTGCACACGTTTATTTCTACGTTATGCCTTTGGACACTCAGGATACTATATTACATCAACTTCCACAGCAAGGAGGTGTCTGTGTGCTCTTTTTTCCCAGAGTACTATACCCATGCACTCCTACTGCATAGCGGTGAGTTCTCATTACTGCATACCTAGACTGTTGCACCCCATTGACACACAGTGTCCTGAGGTGAGTGCCCTTTCTTGTGCACCCAGACTGTTGTAACCTATCCACTTCCACTGCCCGGAGGTAATTGTAGATTCGAACGCAGGCAACTTGCTGCACACTATCCAGTCTCTCTGCCCACAGGTGACTTCTTGTTACTTCGGAAACAAGCTTTTTTGCTCACCTTGTGCCATTGGCGTGATTCAAAGAGGGTCCACCACGTATGGAAGCAGCCTTCTTATCTGTTGTTACGATGGCCACGCATCATCACAGAATCCTCAAATGTTCAGCTTTGGAGGTGTTTGGGATGGAGCGACCAATTTGTGAAACACAATCTGTTAGATAAAAAGGAAGATAAGATTGTGCGTCATTTCTTTATCAAAGGAGGAAGTGAGAGAGTGACTGAAAAGAATATTCGCAGCTCACCTTTCTGTCACCGGTGTGTCTTATACCACGTGCCGAGACATTGTGCACCCTGAAGTTCTACATCTAAAAGATAGTAAAAGAAAGATGTTATCATTCGTAATTCTTACTATTTTAATATGGAATAGAATAACATCACCCTTTCACACACCTTCCCTCCCGCATTAAAAATACAACTATTTGTAAAGTTCCAACTTGTTTAATGGGCTTTGATTTATGAAGAATTAGTAGAGTAGTAATGTTTTCCATCTGGTTATAGAAAACAAGTGGTGCGCAGTGATCCACGTGGTTTCAATCATCATGAGTGACAGATTTTTGACCGACTATAAAAATGTTCCTGCTATAGGAAAAAAAAATACAAATGCAATAAGATACGGTATATAGGACTGCGTATGCCTAAATCGATGCGTCGCCCTTTTGTATCCAGTCTGCTCACCTTTTCGCGGACAGGGTACGATCTACATCATGCAGTCCCGCTCTGCCACAAAGAAGTCTCACATTTGGTGCTGAGTCTTGATATCACTATGGCAAAGGACATACTCGTGCACCTACCTTAATCTCAGGTTCCTTACCCGCTCAGTCCTTGCGGTACCACTAACTCAGTGACCAAAGAGGCCACGCACGTGGTGGTGGGCCCCCTGTTTGGTAGTTCGGGCCTATATGCTGCGTCTAAACCACCAGGACGGGCCATTACAGCGCTTGCGATGTGAGCAACTCTAAAATGGCGTAGAGCATGTGCGCCAGTCTTTTTTATTGGTAGAGTCATGTGTGTTGTGACGCATGTGCTGGATGGGTGTGGTGTGGGTATATACCAGCCATGAGGGAGTGCTTTTGTGCCATTCTGACAACTAGACGAGGAACTAAGAAATCACTACAATGGAAATGTGGGCCATGTAGCGTTGTTGTGTTTTCCTGGAAGCGTAATTGGAGTGGGCTGGACTGACATATGGCAGTGCTGCAGGAGGATGTGAACGATGACTCCGGAGCTATGGGCATGGCTCCGTTGTGAGCTATATGAGAAATCAACTGATTTGGGTGTCGGTGTTGTAGTGCTGCCCTCACCTGGGTCTTACGCGTAAATTTGTCATTATGTCTGTAAAGTCCCACAACATGGCCAACGTGGAAGATATAGGGAATCACTAATCCTACATTCATCCATAGTTGCACACATAAAAGATGGTGGACATAACGCATTTCTGTGAATATGAATGTTTGTTGTACATTCTGTGGAGTGCTGTAGCTGTAGTAATACAGGGCTATGAAAGCTTTAGGTTGCAGTTTTTTGCACATGAAGGGCAGCTCATATATATACGTATTTGGTCATTCAGGTATACTGTCGAACTTGGTGCTGGAAATCAGTGTTCGAGGCTCCGAGTCGCATCCACATCCAGTTATTGTAGACAAATTACGTAATCTACGCGTGCCTGAAAATTTACTGTACATACGGTGCTCATGTAAATTGCTGATATAGATTTGGGTCGAGTTTGCGCTATATAAATATGCTAAAAAAAAATATCGAGCAATAGCACACAATTACAAATTTACTATACCCTTTGTTTGCAGTATTGTAATGATCCAGTTTGTACGTTCATATTTGTATAATGAGCGAGAGAAAGTTATATAATCAAAGTTTTTGTTACTGGCAGAGGGAAGATGGTTGCATACGCTATTTACAGCACAATATAATGTGGTAGGGGGCAGGAGCAGCATTTTACAAACATAATAAATACACAGACACAGATAGATAGTTGAAGTGGGTACAGGCATGTGTGCTCAACTCCATTTTATTACATTGCTGTTGATAACAAGTAGAATAGTAATCATGATATCATACACAGATATTCAATCGTAAACGGTTTATGACTTCTGCTGTACAAAGGTAGGAGCACTGTATGTGAAATAATACACAGAAGATTCTATCGTAAAGGGTTTATGAGTTGTGGTGCACTGAGGTAGGGGCGGTTTGTGTGGAGACTACGATGATGCGTGGTTCAGGCACACCGCACTGGTAAGAATGTCTTTTGACTACTGATTTTTGCCTTAATAAGGCCATGTGGCGAATATTTATGGTGCACTGAGTTAGTAGTACGTCTGGTGCTTAGGTGTGCTCACCCTGCGATGATGCGTGGTCTGAACGGGCTGCATTCAAGGCACTGACTGTTGTATACCAGACTGCATGAACTTTGAGGGAAAAAAATAACTACCATTGATTGTTATCAATTGCTCTGCAAACTAGGTCTACTGATTGCTCCATATAACAAATTAAACAATTGCATTTCACGCAGTGCATTCTAACTTTCTCAAAATGGGGACCTATGTCTGGTGGCGATGTTGAAGGTGATGCCCCAGAGGTACTTGGTATTGCTGGTGGTGGAGGTATATTTTGGCGGAGTCTTCTACAGTCTTTGTGAGCATAGTTCACAGGATGCTTGGATTGAAGGTGCTTGCGCATACTAGCAGTGCCACAGGAGTATTTTTTGTCTTTGCCTTAAATAAATTGAGGCTGAATTCAATGCTGTCTGTAGTATAGATCCAAAGCTGAATTCAAGTTGTAAACCCTACTGTCCACAGAGTACATGGAAGACAGTAGTTAGCACAATTATAGAAGAATGCTTTTTTTCACTTATTTTAACAAAATCTGAATACATACAGTATAATTGTCTCTGAATTAAGTAAATCAAGGCTGAATTCCCTATTGTCTGCAGTGTAGATGTGAAGCTGAATTCGAGTTGTAAACCCTGCAGTGCGCAGTGTAGATCTTAGGCTGGACTGCATCATGTGTAATCACGATTGAAATAACAGATGAAACATGTATGGAATACATTGTCGAAATATGTATATTTCAGGGACATTATAGTTCAAATTGTGACATGTGCTGTCTGAAGTGTAGACTGTCATTAAGGGTGCCTTTGCACTTGCAGCATGAATTTTATTATTCAACTAAATCTATAAGTGATATAAAATAAGTTTTTGAAGGAAGGCTACTAAAGGGATATTGTGGTGGTTTGATAGGTGTTATACTTAGGGGCCGGTCACATCCTGTATTTTTAACATTGCGGCGGGTGCTGCTTGAAGCAGCACCCGCCGATATGTTAAAAATGAAAGTTGTGCATTTGCATGCACAAAGCGGCAGGCACCGCGCGGTGCCTGCTGCTTTGTTCACGCAATTGCAGGGGGTACCATAGGTACCCCCCATCTGCATCCTCCACCCCCCCTTCATCCAGGGGGCCTGAATTGGGCCCACGAAGTGAAGGTCCGTAAAAGCCGCCACGGAAAAGCATACATCTTACGCCATCCTAATATTGCTGGCGGTGTCTGATAGACACCGCCAGCCATATTAAAGCTTTTCCGCCGCGGTCGGAAGGCGACTGCGGCGGAAAAGCTGCAGACAGATCTCAAGACCCATCGCCATTCTAATATGGCAGTGGGTCTTTTGAGGCTCCGCAGAGGATTTTCTGCATCCTCTGGGCCGGCGGTAGCTTCCGCTGGCCCGGAGGATGCGTAAAATCCTCCATCATAATCTGCCCCTTAGTTTGGTTTGCACTGAGTTAGTGGCACCTGAAACAACAAGGTTCTGTAGAGCCTACGAAGATGCGTGGTCCGAGCAGGCCGTACTGATAGTACTGTTTTTTGTCTTGTGAATTCTGCCTTAGTAAGCCCATGTGGCGAGGATTTTTGGTGCACTGTGTTAGTAGTACCTTTGGCGCTTAGTGTGCATGTACCCTGCGTTGATGCGTCGCCACGGGGGCACAGTAATTGGAGTAATGTCTTTTGTCTATTGAATTCTGCATGAATTCCATTTAAAAGTGATAATATGCCTCATTGCTGACATAAAACTGTTCACTCTTCTTTGCAATTATTTATGATGCACTGAGTTAGTAGTATATTTGGCGCTGAGCGTGTACATACCCTGCGATAATGCCTGGTCCATGGGGGCTGCATTCAAATCAATGCCTTTTGTCTGTTGAATTCTGCGTGAATACGGCCACATGGCGATGAATTATGGTGCACTGAGTTAGTAGTACCTTTGGTACTGAGCGTGTACGTAACCTGTGATGATGCGTGGTCCGGGTAGGCCGCACTGGGAGCAATATTTTTTGCCTAGTGAATTCTACCTTAATAAGGCCATGGGGAGATGACTTGTGGTGCAGTGAGTTAGTAGTACCTGAAGAACTCAGCGTGTGCGCACCCTGTTTTGATTCGTGGTTCGGGCGGGTAGCACTGGTACAATGTCTCTTGCCTACTTTAATGCGTCATGTGCAATCGCCATTCCATCTGAATCGTGAGCCCTCACAATGTAGATCAAAGGCAGTAGTCAGCACAGACATCAAGAAATTATTTTTGTTGTATCCTTTAACAAAACCTGAGGACAGAAAAGTACAATTATCTCTACCTTAAAAAAATCAAGGCTAAATTTCATGCTCTCCGTCGTATAGATCCAAAGCTGAATTCAAGTTGTGAACCCTGCTGTCCGCACTGTAGAGCGAAGGCAGTAGTCAGCACAGATATTGATGAATACAGATATTGATGAATGATTTTTGTCACTTATTTTTACAAAATCTGAACACATGCTGTACGATTGTCTCTGCATTAAATAAGTCAAGGCTGAATTCCCTACTGTCCGTACTGTAGATGCAAAGCTGAATTCAAGTTGTGAACCCTGCTGTCCGTAGTGTAGATCAAAGGCAGTAGTCGACACAAACATCGAGGAATGCTTTTTGTCACATAGTTTAACAAAATCTGAGGACTGAGTACAATAGTCTCTGCCTTAAATAAATCGAGACTGAATTCAATGTTGTCTATAGTGCTGATGCAAAACTGGTATCAAGTTGTAAACTCTACTGACCACACTGTAGATCGAAGGCAGTAGTCAACACAGATATCAACGAAGAATTTTTGTCACTTTTTTTAACGAAGTCTGAGGACATAGAGTACAATTGTCTCTGCCTTACATACATCAAGGCTAACTTCAATGCTGTCCGTAGTGTAGATCTAAAGCTGAATTCAAGTTGTGAACCCTCCTGTCCGCAGTGTAGATCAAAGGCAGTAGTCGATACAGACATAAGTCTGTGGCACTGTGGCGCTGAGTTCGGAATGGGCCTGTATCGAAGAGGCACGTGGTCATGGGGGCAGCCACATGGCGGAGTGAGGAACTTTGCTGTGACAGATTCTTTTCTCTTTGCAGAAGTGAACCACGCCCAAGGCGTAGGGTAATTAGTTATACTCTTACGCTGGAGTTGCATACGTTGGACCAGCCCATTCCGCTTCTGCTTCAAGGGGGGGAGACAACACAGCTACATGACCGAGATATTCCCCAGAGTCTGAGATAAGATGATTGCGTCCACTGTGCAATACACTACACGTATCAATAGTATATCTACACATGCAAATGGTATTGGTTTGTATAGTGAGTTCTCTATAGCATATCACCGGTAGTGTTAGCATTGTGTACATTATTATTGATCTGCGTGTTTCCTCCCTTATACATAGTTAGTTGCCACATCTCTGAACATTGAGTTATTGTGCTTTTGAGGGGATATATTATTTTGGGAATGTCCATTGTCCTATTTTACACTGCCTGTGAGGTTGTAGAGGGGGAGGGGTCAGGAGGGGTGGTTGAAGTGGTGGTGACACTAGGTGTTGTGATTTTGTTGGGTGTTGGAAGTGCATAATTAGTACCCCTATTACATATGTGTCTTTAGATATCGGTGTGAGTTGGATGTAATTCACACAGTACATAGTCGACGTCCTTACACTAGTTAAATGTTGATATTAATTTGTTAGTGGTAAATGGAACTATTGCCTGTTTTTTTGCGTAGCTTTGTAGATTTGGGTTGTTGATGAAATAATGGGAAGTGGTGTTTTTTTGTTTCTTTTCAACGAGAACGCCTAGTTTGTACATTATTTAAGTTAGTTATGGTTCTGGTTTGTAGCGATTTTCCTGGAAGAAGGAATACATTGAAGAGTGGTAATATTTGCAGCTTTTACTATGTTGAGAACAGGATGATAATTAAAAACGATAGAAAAAACAGATATGCCTAATGAACATTATAATTAGGAATTATCATTTAAAAAACCATTGAAAAAAATCATAGGTTTCAGGCACGTCATAGTTAGAAATTAGCATTTAAAAAACCTTAGTAATTCACAGAAAAAAACATAGGTTTCAGGGAAGTTATAGTTAGTTGGACATTTCACTCGTACAAAACCATAGAAATTCCTCTGTTATAGTTAGTTAAGCTAACTATAACTCGCACCCCCGCAATGCACTGCTGATCACGTCACATATTACATCATTTATGACATGGTCAGTGGCATCACTGATGACATCATCCAAATCTGAATCTGATACACCTCCTCACACTCTAATATAATCTTTGATACACCCACTGTAAAATACAGACTACCATTTTCAAAACCATCAACACACCAATACCAGTTACTACATATGCACTCATTGATTCCTAGGTATACACATACATCCACTCATTCACCCAAACAATCACTCATACATACAGTCACTCATCAATACAGCACTATCATATGAACTCATAGACCTATACAGACACTCCCACACCACCACTCATCCATGGAGTTACTCACACACCTAGTCAGTCATGCAAAGTATTAATCACTCCCCTTTCGTCACCTATACAGTTATACACACACTACCTCACTTATTCAAACATTTACTAACACATACTTACTTTCTTATACAATCACTGATACAAGTATACACTCATCCATACAGCCACTCTGACAATCAATGACTCTCACGTCTAGACATTCATATACTCTCACATACACTGCCTTTTACATATGTAGTTACTTGGATATGTAGCACTGAGACATCCAATCTCTCACCAACACACACTCACCCGCCCATACAGCTATTTCCACATGCACTCTTGAACCCATACACCCAGTGAATCAACTACTCACACATCTATGCACAGAGTCACACACCTCCCACCCACCCACACACACACTCAGTCTCCATATAAATACTCAGGCAACCAATAAATAACCCATATAGACACTCATGTAGCTACTGACCAACACATTCAACAGCTAACACAACAACAGACATACTGATACATACATTCAGACAGTTTAGTCACTAACCCATGAATTCAGTAAGACACATTTATTCACTCACTCATACAGTCAGTCATGCACATACTAAATCCTCCATCAAGATACTTATACACCCACTCATTCTTCAATACACCTTGCATATATATAAAACATTTTTAAACTTTACAGAAACACACAGTCACTGGATGATGTCATCAGTGATGTCATTTGCGATGTCATCAATGATGTCATCAGTGATGTCACTGACCATGTCATGAATAATGTAATATGTGACGTCATCAGCAGTGCATTGCGGGGGCGCGAGTTATAGTTAGCTGAACTAACTATAACGGGGGAATTTCTATGGTTTTATAAAAGTGTCAGATAGGAACTCAAACTCTCATTTAGATAATTCCAAAGAACTGACTATCAAATCTACCACACAGAAAAGCAACCTTTGCATTATGTGTCAGGCCTGCTGTAATTAAGGTTGTGCAGGCAGTTTTATTGCTAGGGCGGTATTGACATTTAAAACTTGTACAGAAGGTATAAACTATTCTAGTAACACTTATAAGTGAGTGCAGAGGAAGGTTGTAGATAGGGCATAGTGCAGGGAGTTGTGTACTTAAAAGGTAAGACATGTAGTCTGAAGTTTTAGTGAGCTACATTCACTCCAAGAGACACAGGTGCCAAGTTAAATATCCACCCTGCTGCCCAGACTTCTAATATAGCTAAGTAGAAAAGCACTCAAAACTCCAAATCACTGCATGAAATAGTACAAAACATAGCTAAACCTTACCTCACATAGACAGGCAGAAGTGATATGTATCTTGCACTAATGAAGGTAGTTGCAAACACACTAAAATAATCCAATACTCAATAATGCATCCAGGCGGAAATCCATGCAGCGTCTTAGAGACGCATATACGTCACACAAAAAACATAGATTTAGTAACAAACTTACCTACATATAAACTCAGACCCCAGTTAGGAACTGCAACACTCATTTAGATATCTGGTAAACAACTGGCACTTTGAAGTCTTCCATACATTTGTTATATCATGGGCCTGATCTACTTGAGGTTGTGCATGCAGCTTTACTGCTAGATCTCTTTTGTCATTTAAAACCTGTCCTAAACTGTTCATCTGGTACATATAAGTTGTCACTGGGGTACTGTGCAGGTAGGCTGTAGGGGAGGTAAGATTTGTATTTTGAAGATTCACTAAGCTATATGTGCCTATATGAAGTAAATGATCAAATAGTTGAAAGAATATAATGTGATACTACTTCACTAACTGGTAAATGTACTTTTGTTTTTTCATTTTTAGACAATAATTTCTAGTTAACTACAGACATTTACAATGCTGTCAAAAATTCTGACCATTTTAGCATCCGTCCACTACATCCTAAGGAAATGGTTGGTGATGCTATCTATCTCAAGTAAAAGAAGCAAAAGTAGTTCCCATAGGTGTATGGGGAAAAAAGCATAGAAGCTCGCTGTTTCCCACATCTGTTTCCTACTGGAGTAGGTATGATGGTTGGCCTCTACAAATACCAGCGGCTGAGTGCAGATCTACTAGACTTTATTCAGAGGACCCCAAATGTCAGCAATGTATTCTTTATTATTTTCATCTACTATTTGAAATTGACTTGTCTGCATTGTCTTATAAATCACATTTTGAAAACAGGTGTAAATCTGACAAAATCCATTAGCGAAAGAATTCGATGAGACAATTCACAGACAAGATGAACAGCTGGAATACAATTTGATTAATCTCATGACATGTCAATATGGGAAAAAAGAATATTGGTATTGTCGTCATAGTGAACTGAAATGCATGTTGAGAAATTTAGGAGCACCTACATTGTTTCTTACACTCAATTGTACTGACTATGCATGGGATGACCTGCTGGAATTCCGACAGGAGGCAAATTCAAATATAAAATATATCCATTTGAAGACACCAGGAGAACTCCGCTCATTGGACCCTGCACAATTTTGCAGATGTTTCATTCATAGATTCCAAGCAATGATGTCTTTTATCTGTAACAAAAGTAACCCTCCTCTTGGTTCAGTAACTGATTTCTTTTGGTGTAGAGAGTACCACGCCAGGGATGCTCCACATATTCACATGCCGCTATGGATAAAGGATGCTACAAAGTTTGGAACAGACAGTGATGAGTCTGTGTTGCCTTAATAGAGCAGTGTGTCACTTGCGTCATCCCAAAGGAGAGTTGTGACAAAATGTTCAGACAACAAAAGCTGTGATTCCAAAATCAAAGGTGTCGGAAATACTGAAGTAAAAAATACAGAACGAAAGGAACATTTTACACAGGATGTCGTTTTGGATTTCCATAACCTATGATATCAGAAGGAAGTGTTAACAGCTTTTCGTCTGCAGTCAGACATACTCTCACACAGAAATCACTGAAGAACACATACAACCTTAGGAGAGCTGAAGCTTTAAAATACATCAAAGACTACAATCCTGTGATTTTGAAGATGTTAAATGCGAATATAGATCTACAGTTTGTTCCAGATAATTCAATTGCTTTCGCTCTTTATGTCACTTCTTATATAACAAATTCAGAGAAGACAGAGATGAAGGAAATGTGGGAGGAGATTTTGGCAGAAAAGTGTAATATAAAGAAATTGTACAGTTTTAGTATGAAAATGCTCACTGACAAAGAAGTAGGCTCTTATGATTGCGCAGACCGGTTAAGCTCAGCTAGTTTGTTTTCTAAATCAAGAGGAGTTGATAGAGTATTAAAATATTTTCCTGAAATACAATATCTTGAAGAATTTGAGCCAGAGAGTACAAACATTCTGAAGACTAACAGGCTATATACGTACTATCTAAGAAGGCGTTCGTATCTTGAAAGGATGTACCTATATGAAATATCTTAACATTTTACATTTAGAAGTAATGTCAGTGAAAGAAGTAAAATTTGATGTCCTTGGATGTGAAGGATGTTTAGTCAGACATAACAAAGGAAATTTAATCAACCACAGAACGCTAAGTTGTCAAACTCTGGACAAAAGAGCGTTTTACTGTGTAGCACTGTTACAATTATTCAAGCCGTGGTGTTCCAAATCTGAGTTACTTGGATACGTTGTGTGTTATGAAGACTCATTCAATGTTGTGAAAGACACCATTGAGTGCTCAGTATTTCTAGTCTATCTTCAAATGTTGTGAGATGAGATTGAACAGGAAGAAACAATTGCTGCTGAGATAGCAAGGGAGAGCTCTCAGAGTAGCCAAAGTTCAGCACCTGCAAGTCAAGATCCTCTTGGACAGCCAGAATTCAAAATGAAGCTGGTTTCGCTATGAATAAGATGGAGAATGCAATGCTACAAGCAAGGCCGGAAATTGTGGATTTGAAACAAATATTACAACAACTGAATACAGTTCAGAAACAATTTGAACTAGAACATGGATTCCTGCATGAGAAAAAAGAGTGTGAATGTTATACCGATAAACCAGTTCGACTATATATATGTGGTTAAGGAGGAACTGGGAAAAGCTACAGAAGACTACAGATTCTATTGTGCTATGTGTAGTCACTGCACCAACAGTATTAGCTGCACATAATATAAAAGCGGTTACCCTTCATTGAATGTTAATGCTACCTGTTGAACATGACAATAAATTGGAATAAAACTAATTATCTGGTGATGCTTGTCATGAGATAGCAAGAATATTAAAGAAATTGAAGCTTTTAATTATTCACCAAGTCAGCATGGTGTGAAACCTAATGCTTGCTTTTATATATTTAAGAATGCAGCAGATATTAAAAACTGATTCCAGTTCTTGACATTACCAAATTGTAAAACTGTGCCTTTTCAGCAATTGAACAAAAATGCCAACCAAAATATGACCTGGCCAAACTATAGATCAGACGTTCTATCTACGTTGGTTGTTTCTTTAAAGAACAGGAAAATACATTATAATAAATTTGCAACAATGCAGAGCAGATGGTTCACAACTGCATACTGAAATGACGACCTTTGTAGTTGGACAAATATCAATTTCAAGAAGGACTTTTACTACTTTGGAAATGATCTTTCATGACGGTGTAAATGCAATGTCTGGACACTATACAGGTTGTTTAAGATCACAATCTGGATGGACTGAATGCAATGTCACTAATCAAAAATTAAAACCAAGATTAACTAGGAGATTGCAAAACTCTTATCTGTCATATTTTCAGCCAAAATTCTGAGGATTATTTGTAGCTAAACACTGATGTACATTATTTTTCATTGGCATTTATGGGTTATTAGACCATATTCGGACTATTGAGGGTAATGTCTTTAGAACATTGGAAATGAAACTGTCCTTTTATGTTCAACAAAGTAGTTTATACAACATCTAAATCCTACATTCTCTTGTTACAGTTAAATACAGAGTGGATATACTGTAATAAGAGCACTCTTGACTTACCACCTAAAACTGTTTTGGAAAATAAAAAAAACCCTTTTGTTTCTCCAACAAGAACTTCTCCAAACTTCGGAATGATATTTCATGTACATGGATCGTCATTATTTTCTATATTATTTTACTTACACGAAACAAGGTTTTTACCAGCATCTGCTTCGTAATTGTATGTCATATTGTACCAGATATAACAATATAAAAACACTTTAAAAATGTTTCTTAGATTATTGTGATAATTTTCGAAAAAGCCAATAATTTTTGAACTGTACTGAGTGCTATGCATAGTATTACTTATTTGAAAAGATGTACTATGTAGCTTTGGTTTTTTTTTTACAATCCATTGATGTTTTTTCCATCTGTTTGTTAATGATGCATAATAAAGAGCACAGTTTATGGTGAACAAGTATGAAAGCTGAGAAATGTAAAAAGGAGAAAAATGTTTTTGGGGTGTGTTGCATTAAAATGTAACAATATAAGTAATGTGTGATGGTATAATTTTGTAATTCCGAAGAAATGCTCAAATATTTTTTTCAGGGTGGATGGAGTACAACAAAATTGTATATGTGAAATCCCTTAACTACACTATATGCCCTCACTAATTCAGTAATGTTTACATCCATGCAGCACTAATGCACTCATTGAATCATTCATATGCCACTCTTACACTTATTACATCCTCCAAGTACCACTCATGCATTCATTCAAGTATCCATGCACCTCTTATGCAGTTATTCTAACATCCATGCACCCCTCATACACTCATTCAATCATGTGTGTGCCACTCATGCACTCCTTTGATCATCAATGTACCACTCATGCACTTTTTTATCACACATGCACCACTCAAGCACTCATGCAATCTTTCATGCACCACTCATGTATCCATACTAACATCTATGCACCACATATGCAATTATCCAATCATCTATACACCCCTCATATAATCATGCATTCACCCATAGCACACTCATCCACTTATCCAAACATACAATGCAGCACTAACACACTTTTTTTAATTACCCATGCACCACTCATGCATGCATTCAATCATCCATTCACCACTTATACACTCATTCAATCAGGCATGTGCCATGTATACACTCTTTTGATCATCAATGTACCACTCATGCACTTTTTTATCACTCAAGCACCACTCAAGCACTCATGCAGTCATTCATGCACCACTCATGTATCCATACTAACATATGTGCACCACATATGCACTCATCCAATCATCTATACACCACTCATACAATCATGCATTCACCCATACCCACTCACCCTCTCATTCTAACATACAATGCAGCACTAACACACTTATTCAATTACCCATGCACCACTCATGTACGCATTCAATCATCCATCCACCACTCATACAGACATTCTAATATCCATGCACCTCTCATGCACTCCTTCTAAGATGAGTACACCACTCATTCACACATTTAATCATCCATTTACCACTCATTGACTCATTAAATCATCTATGCACCTCTCACACCATCATTCAATCATATTTGCACCACTCACGCATTCATTTAATCAACCATGCACCACTCATGCATTCATTTAATAATGCATACACCATTCATGCAATCATTCAGTCATGCATGCATCACTCATGCAATCATCTATACAGCACTCATATACTGATTCAGTCAGTTATACACCTCTCACACTGTCATTCAATCATATTTGCACCAGTCATGCAATCATTCAATTATCCATGCACCACTCATGCAATAATTCAATCATGCATGCACCACTCATACACTCATGTAATCATACATAAACCAGTCATGCACTCATTCAATCATTAATGCCCCAAATATGCACTCTATTCAATCATGCATGCACCATTCATACACTCATTTAATCATCCATTCACCACTCATTGAATCATCCTTGCACTACTCAGGCATTCATTCAATCATCCATGCACCACACATGCACTCATTCAATGATGCATACACCATGTATTCAATCATGCGTGCACCATCCATGCACTCAATTCAATTCAAATCAATTATCTTTATTCGGTTATTAAATAAGAATAACAACCATAAAAGTACATTTGTTAAAAACTACAGCATTAAAAACCAACCTAGAAAGAAAGAACAGATATATATACACACTCATCATTACACATTATAAAAGTAATAAATAATTACGGTGGGGCATGAATTGATTTTTGTAATCTAACAACTTTTTTAAAAAAGGCAGAGACAGAAGCAATAGTTAAAATGTTATCTAATTTCTGGATAGCTAGAAAGGCAGGGCAACACTGGTTAAAACCCATTATCTTCAGTAATGGCATGATACATCTTTTCCTCCGCACAACATAGAACTTACAAAATAGCAATATGTGCATATCCGATTGATTAGACAGTGCATCACATGGACATTTGCTAAGCTCCTTTGTCCAGTCATCCGTTTTGGGGAAACTGAGAAATCTAAATAAAATATTTAATCTAAAACGAATCAATAAAAACTTTTCAAAGTCTTTCATGTGTAATTTAACATATTGGCTGAGTATTGCTAATAATCGTTATAAGTTGATGCGCGACCACAATACTTTTCCTCATCTCAGTGCAAGATCTTTGATCCTCCAGGTATACCATACAAAGTTTTTTTTATTCTCTCCTCGACATGTGAGTCAAAAGTAGCGGGTCATCAAAATAATCTTGATGGTTATTTCAATAAGAGACGTCTTTACATGTGCCAACCATCCTATTTTTCTGGCGTTATCTAGATTCATCGCATCTCTCAATATCGATTGATTGAACACACACTCCTCCGTACACCAAACCCTATGCCACAATAATACTGGTTGGACTTTGATAACGTCCTCTATGTAAGGTTGGCCTAGTTCCGAGTGGCAAATGTATGTAGATACGCTATCTGGAACTGTTAAAAGATGTCTCAAAAAACAATTTTCTGCCATCTGTAATGATTTAACATTTGCGTACCCCCATATTCATGCAATATATGTTGCAATTGGGACACAAGTTGCTCTATACAGAGTTAAAAGTTCCCCAATCGTTTTTTTGCCCAATTTTCTGATAAAATTTGTGAGGGCCATTATGGATTTGCAAAACAACAGCCTCCGTGTCTTTATTGTTTTCCATATGCCAGTTTGGTCAAACAATATACCTAGGTAAAGAAAAGTTGGAACAAGTTCCAATGGTTTAGAATTAATGTACATAATTTTCTTCTTATTTTGTGCCCCGGGACCACAATTCATACAAAATGTTTTCATACAATTAATCCTTAAATCTAAATTGGTCATGAAATTTGAAAAGGATGTAATCATCCTTTGCATTGCCAAAGGTGTACGAGCCATCAGAACCGTGCCATCCGCGCATAATAGTGCGGGGACCAATCTTTTAGCTATCAGAGGCATGTCCCTGCACTCACGGAGTAATGTATTTTCCAAATCATTATTGTAGATTGTGAATAGGAAGGGAGCGAGTACGCACCCTTGCCGTACTCCTCTTGCAATGTTAATAGCCCTAGTACATTCACTATTCCTTCCAAATCTAACTATGGCCCGTGCTCCCATGTATAATTCCCTAAGAAAAATAATTATATTTTCCTCCACACCCAGTTTCTCTAAAATAAGCCAAAGCTTACACAAGGATTCCCATGCCTCCCTTTTCAGGGTATCCTTTCTCTGTTTCCGCGCATTTTTGTAAGCCCATCGCCTTTCTTTAACTAAGTTCTGGTCCCTTAAGGGATCATTTAAGGCATGTTTAAGATTAGTATAAGCCTTAGTACAGGCTGTGTCAAACCAACTAACTACATCATCTTTCGGGTTGTTCTTACCAACCCATAAGCTAGTTTTAATGTGTGAGGTTATATTTAAAAAAAATGTAATAACTGCTGAGTCAGAAGCGTTGTCATCAAGACACACGTCAAAACTGGGTTCACATTTCCTAATTAAATTCTGGAGGAAATCTTCTGGGACCACTTTAGTCCATTTCAGGGCATATCCATTTTGCCGCTTCAAAGCAATATCATCTACAACCTCTCTTGTTAAGCTGTCTTTATCAAGTTCATAGTCGGAATTTGAAATTTCCATGCTTAGGGGGAAATGATCACTTAGTGCGGTATCTAACGTGTTAAAATTTATAACCTGATTGCTATATCCAGCCGAGGTTAAAATAAAATCAATTGTTGAAAATACACCTCTCCCATTAAATGTGGGGCAAAAGAGGACCTCGGGTGTGCAAGCTTTGTTTGGAAAACCCATGTCACATGAAAAAATAATTTCATTCAAAAAATCCCCACATAGAGAATGATGGAAGTGAGATAAACTTGTCTCTTTGTCCAACAAAGTACCGCATACTCCTTGTTCCCCTCTTTTAAATAGTGAGCAGTTGAAATCCCCTCCCCATACAGCAAAAACCTCTTTGCTTTTCCCTTCTGACATGTGTTTAAAATCTGCGCTCAGTCCTTTTAACACATCATTCGATACCTCCACCGAAGCATTATTATAAAAATGTACAATAAGCAGGCACTGCACTTTGTTAATATGTATCTTAACCATATGATAATATCCGTTATTAACGGGAAACACATTTAAAAAGGTTCGATACAAAGTGCATAGCCCCCCTTTAGCTCTACCAGAGGCTGAGCCTATTGATGGGGAAAAAAAAGATTTAAAACCACACAAAAGATGCACCTCCTTAGCCCAAGTTTCTTGCAGGCTAACTATATCAAATTTATTGACAAGATTCAACTAGTTTTAGTCAGACAGCTTAGATTTAATGCCCGCGATATTCCAAAACATTATTGACCAACTGCCCTTTTTTGAGATGTTGGACCGTTTAGTACTACTCAAGTTACGACTAACATTAATAGGCTCCTCACTCTGGATATTCATATCTGTACCACTGGCCTCAAATGTAACCAGCCTTTCAAGGTCAGTAGCCCCAACTCTTATGATAACAGGTATTTCTGAACAAATTTCTCTGTCAGAGGTAATTTCAATCGTTGATGTTATTCTCGATGTTTTAGGTTCCAAATTAATCGAGCTAGAATTCCCCAAACACAGTCAATCCACTCCCTCAAGTCCCTCGTGGCCATAAAGAATATCAAAACGGTTAAAAGTGGGAATATTAAAGTGATTATTAGGTACTTCCCTACTGCCACCTCCTTCCATCCCCAGGGAATAAAAATTTAGTAGGACAAATCTAGATGGTGGATAGAAATACCTTAAATCTACAGTTTGAATCCCACTCCCTACTCTTTGCTGGCTCCATCCACAAATGTGTCTAACTACCCGTCTATCCCTAAAGTTGACAATAACACAGTCCCCTTTGTGCTCCTGGTCTATGACTCACCTCTGCGAAAATGCAAGATTTCGCCATGCATATAGGTCAGGATAGGTCTAAACTTGTTCAACCAGAAGGTTACTTTATTTTTCAATTCAGGATAATTTTCTGGTTTACCCTCATCCAACTCATGGACTCCCGTCAACACGACGGTATATGGGAAACACTCTGGTGGTAGATCAATACGTGGGAGTATATTCTTATGTTTTACAGTATCTTGTATTCCCTTAACTGGGCCTTCATCTCTTCTGGGCTGCCCAATGTCACTTGATGTTTTTGCCAGCCCCCCAACCCCTGCCCCTTGTATCTCCCCTCCTTGCGTGCTTGGAGTCTTGTTTTCTATAGCTATGATGTCCTGACTAGTTCCATTCATTAGTTGCGGGGGTAAGTTAACCGCAGTTGGATTGGACCGACTGGACAACAACGCACACAACAGCAAGGAACTCTTCAACATCGTGAAAGAGCTCTCCAACCCCAACGCCGGAAACAACAACATCACCCCATCACAAGACCTCTGCAACTCCCTCGCCCCCCACTTCCACAACAAGATCGCGGACATACACAACAGCTTCAGCACTCAACCGACGCACGCCACGACCAAACCACCGCCCCCCACCACCACCCTCCGCACCTGGACTCCGATCAGCACCGAAGACACCATCCAAATGATGAACTCCATCCACTCCGGATCTCCGACCGACCCCTGCCCTCACCACATCTTCAACAAGGCGGACGCAGTCATCGCACCCCACCTGCGGGACATCATCAACACCTCCTTCGACACCGCCACCTTCCCGGAGAGCTGGAAGCACGCCGAACTCAGCGCCCTACTAAAGAAACCTACGGCGGACCCCACCGAACTCAAGAATTACCGCCCCATCTCGCTCCTCCCGTTCCCAGCCAAAGTCATCGAGAAGACCGTCAACAAGCAGCTGGCCACCCTCCTCGAGACGAATGGATCCCTGGACCCTTCACAGTCTGGCTTCCGAGCAAACCACAGCACCGAGACCGCCCTCATCGCTGCCACTGATGACATCAGAACCCTGATGGACAACGGAGAAACAGCGGCCCTCATCCTCCTAGACCTCTCCGCGGCTTTCGACACTGTCTGCCACCGCACCCTAGTGCAGCGCCTCAGCAACGCCGGAATTCAGGAGAGAGCACTGGAATGGATCATCTCCTTCCTCGACGGAAGAACACAGAGAGTCCGCCTACCACCGTACAAGTCAGAGGCCACCGAAGTCATCTGCGGCGTCCCTCAAGGATCATCGCTGAGCCCCACCCTCTTCAACGTCTACATGAGCCCCTTCGCAGCCATCGCACGCCAACACAACCTCAACATCATCTCCTACGCCGACGACACCCAGCTGATCCTCTCCCTGACCAACGACCCCGCCGCCGCCAGAGCCAACCTTCACGAAGGGATGAAAGACGTAGCCGAGTGGATGACGACCAGCCGCCTGAAACTGAACTCAGACAAGACTGAAGTCCTCATCCTGGGTTCCTCGCCGTCCGCCTGGGACGACTCCTGGTGGCCCCCCGCCCTGGGCAGCGCACCCAAACCGACAGACCACACACGCAACCTGGGCTTCATCCTGGACTCCTCCCTCACCATGACCAGACAAGTCAACGCCGTCTCCCCGTCATGCTTCAACATCCTGCGCATGCTACGGAAGATCTTCCGGTGGATCCCCACCGAGACAAGGAAGACGGTCACCCAGGCACTCGTCACCAGCCGACTGGACTACGGAAACGCCCTCTACGCCGGAACCACCGCCAAGCTCCAGAAGAGACTCCAGCGGATCCAGAACGCCTCAGCCAGACTCATCCTCGACATCCCACGACACAGCCACATCTCCGGACATCTGAGAGACCTGCACTGGCTCCCCGTCAACAAAAGAATCACCTTCCGCCTCCTTACCCACGCACACAAAGCCCTACACGATCAAGGCCCCAGCAACCTCAACAACCGCATCAACTTCCACGTTCCCAAACGACATCTCCGATCAGCCAGCCACGCCCTCGCCACCGTCCCCCGCATCCGGAGAACGACAGCGGGAGGAAGGTCCTTCTCCCACCTGGCCGCCAAGACCTGGAACTCCCTTCCGACCGACCTGCGCCTGACCCAAGACCACCTCTCCTTCAGGAAGAAGCTCAAGACCTGGCTGTTCGAGCAGTAGCAGCTCTCCCCCCCTCCCCTAGCGCCTTGAGACCCTCCAGGTAAGTAGTGAGCTATATAAATGTCTGTGATTGATTGATTGATTGATTGGACAATGGGACTGTTATTTTTACTGAATCCTCAGTTAAGTTCCTCAATCCGAGTGTAGAAGTGGACTCAGCATATTTCCTCACTATCTCGTTGTTAGCTAGAGTTGTTTTTTCAAGTTTTACTAGCCTGTCACTTAGCATTTTTGTCCTCTCAAGGAGGGGCTGCGGTCATTTGTCGTGGCTAAATAATTCTTTTCTAATAGCTGACAGCCATCGCTGTGTCTCAAGGTGTTATCACTGGCATTTTTTCTTGATTGCTCTGGTGGGACTGCTGTTGCTATTCCCACCATTGATGATCGTCTAAGATAAAGTGGTTCTAGTGAGAGATGTCGCTATGTTTAGGCTATTTCATGCTCTAAAACATTAGTGGCTCTGGTTATAAAGTTGTCCAATGTTCCCGTAACACTACCTCCCACCCCCGCCTTTCTCCCTTTTCCGGAACGTGCTGTCATTAAAAAATAGTTTTTCTTCCAATGCACACTATTATGTTCACAAACCAGTATATAGATGTTGAACCAACTTTGTACTATTAAGTCCAGATTATATGTATGCTTACAGTTCCTTAGGCATTCGGGGGGTGGCCCAGCCCAGCCTCCTCCGGCGTCCCGTGTGCACGGCCAAGGGGGTGCTGGGGGATGAAGTCCCCGGTAACTGCAGTGTCCTTCACGCCTACGCTGCGGCAAGATTCCAGGTGAGTGGCAGAGTGATTAACACTTCCCCTGTGGCAGGTTACTGGCAAGCGGCAGAAAAGAGAAGTTTCCCGCACCACGGGAGGCGCCGCGCTGATTTAAGCACCTCCGGGCACCTTGGAACAGCGTCGTTGGTGTGCGCGGCCAAGGGGGAGCTGGGGGATGAAGTCCCCGGTAACTGCGGTGTCCTTCGGGCCGCCTGCGCTGCGGCAATAATCCAGGTGAGTGGCAGCGTGATTAACAATTCCCCAGTGGCAGGTTACTGGCAAGCGGCAGAAAAGAGACGTTTCAGTCATCCATCGACCACTCGTGCACTCATTCAATCAACCCTGCATCACTCATGCACTCATTCAATCATCCATGCACCATTCATGTACACATTCAATCACTATATACATAATCATGCACTGATACATTCTGCTTATCTTTTTGTAACTTAAAATATGTTTTTGGGAGATTTTTTGTGAATTTTAAATTTTAATTATATATTCACTGAAAAAACCATAAGTTTCACACATGTTATAGTTAGCTGGACATTTCACTCATACAAAACCATTGAAATTCCCCCATTATAGTTAACTATAACTCGTGCGCCCGCAATGCACTGCTGATGACGTCACATATTACATCACTCATGACATGGTCAGTGACATCACTCATGACATCACTGATAACATCTCAAATGACATCACTGATGACATCATCCTTGTGAAAGAGCGACAGACCTCCAATCAGCGTAATAGCGTCCCAAAGCCCCCCACGGTCCCTGCCGGCTCCCCACATCCTGCGGGATCCGGCATTGCTTTTCTGTATGCGGAGCAGCTAACATGCTGCTCCCAATACAGAAAAGCAATCAGCTTTGATTTTTGAAAGAGAAAGCAGGTTTCCTGCTCTCTCTTTCAAAAATCAAAGCAGTTTGCTGTGGTAGGGTGGGACCACTCATGCACTCATTCAATTAACCCTGCATCACTAATGCACTCATTCAATCATCCATGCACCATTCATGTACACATTAAATCACTATATACATAATCATGCACTGATACATTCTGCTTACCTTTTTGTAACTTAAAATATGTTTTTGGGGCGTGGCTTGGCGAGCGATGTGAGCAGAGGTGCTCTTGGAGGGCTCCCGCTGTCACCCACCATCAACAGCAATTAAAGCGGAGTCGGGGTGTCTTTACAGTGACCCCCGGACTACATTGAGGAGATCTGGTTGCCAGGAGCCTCCGGGCGAGCTTGGAACCCCCGGGAGACGGCCGGTGAGCAAGGTCCGCAGGAGTAGGGAATCGGGCTCGGAGCGGCGACCCGCCATCTTGGGCGACTTCGGTCAGAGCGGGCCCTGACCACGGCCTGATGGAGCGGGTGCAGGAGTAGAGGAAGCTAGAGTGACCCCCGTGATGCACTGTGAAGACCAGCGTACTGGCGGCTGTGAGGAGACCCAGGACCCCCTGGGTGTAGCCGGTGTGCGGGGCCGCTAGAGCCTGGCTGCAGACCTGAGGTGGCGACCCGCCATTTTATGAGCCTTGCTGAGGAGAGACCTGCGGCCGGAGGCTGGGCGAAAGGACGGCCGCATAGCGAGTGCGGTGACTCCCGATGACACGCAGGGAGGTGTGCAACTAAGAACGAGTGGAGGCTGCTGCTCCATGCTCTGCGGCTGCATGCCGCCCGCGGAGGACCCAGCGGAGAGCCTGCCGAGGAGACCCGCCATCTTGCGAGGAATGAGGTGGAGAGCTGCACCCACACCCTGAGGAGGAGTGAGTGGTGCTCGGGCAGTCGGGACTGTGGCGGCTACGGGATCCTTCCCACTACGGCGATATGGTGAGAGGGGGACGTAACCTGCACCGGGGGAGCGGCTTGGAGCTCTGGGGTTGACTGCGCCATACCTGGGGGCCTGGAAGCGAGAAGCAGACGCGGCCCGCTGGGTGCTTGCGCCTTCCATAGGAGCTCTCGGATTGCGGGCCTGCCCTTCTATAGACGCTCCCCAGGCCTGAAAGCGGTGGGCTGGCCGGTGACCCTGAGCAGTGATCCTGGCAGCGTGTGGAGGCTGGGCAGTCACCCCCCCCCCCCGGGACACTTTGAGGCCTGGAGTGCGGCGGGCCTTAGCTGGGGTGACGGAGCCTTTGAAAGGTGTTGGTCTATCCCTGGGACATTGTGGAGCAATGACGAAGCGGCCACCGGCAGGACTGAGCCTGTGTCGGAAGGCGGCAGACGTCGGCTGGGACAGAGGTCCCACTGGAGGAGTACTGACTGGGGGCTGAGCGGGACATTAAGGTGAGAGGAGCAGGGTGACAGTAGACGGCCCGCCGTTTGTGGAAGCGGGGAATTCATAGCGAGGCCCAGCACTGTGAGCAGCGGACCTTTGGCGAGGGGGGTGGGGACAACCTGTCAGCCCCTGAGCGGTCCCCCCTGAGCTTTTGGTGGTTAGTTGGCTGATGGGCACGACGTGGGGAATTGATGTAGGGGCCCGAGTGTCTGGCTGGGGGGGCCTGCCTGCTCTGCCACTTGGAACTTGTGCGCCATCCGTGGAACTTGGCTCAACGGCCTGGAGGTGCAGCGGCCTGCCAAGCAGTTTGACAGTTGACTGGGTGGCTCTGGCCAGGGAGTTGTCGGCGAGGTCACCGAGGCTTCCTGCCGTTGTATAGTGTCTGCTCGCAGATCGCCTTCACCTATTGAGTGCCTCTGGGCTACACCGCGGCAGAAGAGGGGAGTGATCTGGTACGCCGGGGCGGGCATTTGCTCTCGGGGACCTGGAGAGGGGGAGCACCTGCGGACCTGTTGTGATCCGGGCCTTCACTGACCTGCGGGTGGCTAAGTTGGTTTATCTGGGCACTATAAAGCGGAGGAGTTGGTGAGTGCCTGGGGCGCAGCGAAACACACCCGAGACTCCCGGCTGGGATAACGTGAAGCTGGCGATGACGCGCTCCAATAAAGAGAACAAAGCCGACCCGACTGCTACCCCCAGGGACAATACTGTTGTGGCTATGTGGGGAAAGGCAGGCACGCCTGCTGCCAGAGAGGGCACGTCTCAGGCCCCCGGAGATTCCCCGCCAGTCACCCAGGCCTTTATGTCCACATTTATGTCGGAACTGAAAATGGAAATAGGATCGCTGCGAACTGAAGTGCACACATGTGTGAAGGAATTGCGGAAGGAGGTCACGGAACTTGGGGACTGAGTGGATGGGCTGGAGAGGACGATGGACACGCGCACGGAAGATCAGGAACTGCTATGGCAGCGTCTGGCAGCCCTGGAAGAGCAGAATATCGAGCTTCAAGTAAAGCAGGAGGACTTAGAGAACAGAAGCCGCTGCAACAACCTTCGCATCTGGGGGATTACTTTCGGAGAAGAAGCGGAGGACATTATGGGATATGTGGTGCAGCTCCTCCACGAGGTCTGGGGCGACGAGAACGCCTGCCCGCCGACTTTGGATTGAGTCCATCGTGTGTCCGGGCCCGCGGGGAGGCCGGGGCTTCTACCGGACATCCTGACCAGGGTTCACTTCTTCACGGAAAAGGAGGCAATCTGGAAGATAGCGAGGGACAAACCTGACCTGCGCTACAAGGGGCACAAGATTCAGATATTTCAGGATCTAGCACCCAACACACTGAAGAGGAGGCGAGCATTCAGGCCGGTAACGGAGAAGTTGCGCAGTATGGGCATCGCCTACCAGTGGGGGCATCCGTTTGCACTCATCTTCCAGTGGGAATCCAAGCGCAGGATCCTACGGTCCTACGCGGAAGAGGCACAACCTATCTGCCTCCCAACAACACCGTCGGTGAGTCCATCTCGGCCCCGTAAGCAGGAACAGAAACCGTCTGGCCCATCTTGGACCACAGTGCAGCAACAGCATCGAGTGTCCCCCAAGCATGAATGCTCGCCATCTCAGGTTAAGCAGGACATTATAGCTCATATCCGATCCCATGAGGGGGACAGTGAGGAGTCCGGCGGGCGTTCCCCGACACCATGATCAGCGGGGTGTCTGCTCTACACCCCCTGGGAGGGAGCACTCACATCAATGTACACATGACCCCGGGGGAGGTGTTCCACTGCGGTTCCTTGCTCAATACCCTCGCTCCAGAGATGTGGGTTGGGGGGATAGCGGGAGCCCCCTAACCCTCCTGGGGCTGCCCCTAAGGGTGTGACATCCCAGAGTGCGCCCAAACCTGCGGGTGTAGGATGCCCTGTACAGGGGACAGTGTACTATGGCCCTGTTGGCCACTTTTGTTGTACAATGACGGGTGGCCTTTCTGGTTGCCCTTTCTCTTTTTGCTCTTTTTGCTCTTTTCCTCCTTTTCTTGTTCCCTTCTAATCTACTTTCCTCCTCTCTTTTCTTCCTGCGGGAATGCGTGGTGGATTGGCATGGGACGATTTGGGTTTATGTCTGCTGTGAGTGTGGAGTGTGCTGGACCACTGCTAAGGGAGCGCGGATGATACATAACAATACCCCATCATGACAACAAACACACCTAGCCCCCTGAAGGTCTTAACGTTCAACTCGAAGGGCCTTAACTCACCCAATAAGCGTAAGCAAGCGTGGCACTATCTCCTACGACAGAATCCAGACATTATATTCCTTCAGGAGAAGCATCTCTTGCAAGCTGACACCAAACGCATGGCACACCCTAGGTACCCTCTTCAATTCTGGGCTGCAGCGGACACAAAGACAGTAGGTGTGGCAATACTGTGCAGGGCTGGCATTAGGCGGGGGGGCGACAGGCCCTTTCGTGGTGGGGATGGGCGCTTCCTTAGAGTGACTGTGGAGGTTGGGCGACGCCGATTCACTTTGTGTAATATTTACGCTCCTAACCAGGCGCAAGACAGCTACCTTCGGGACCTTTTAAGGGAGCAGATACCACAGGGAGGCTCCTCACTTATCTTAAGGGGAGACCTTAACTTGGTCTGGAACCCCGAGATGGATCGCAGCAAGGGCTCCTACAGCGGGGCGGGAGCAATGTCATCGGCGCTGCGCAAACAGATGACAGACTTAGGGCTGTTTGATGCGTGGAGATACTACTCCCCAGACCGGAGGGAGTACTCGTTCTATTCACATGCGCACCGTTCCAATTCTCGCATCGACTATTTATTTATCTCCCATGATCTCCATCGTGATGTACTCGGGGTCACTATGTCGGATATCTCGCTCTCCGAACATGCCCATGTTGAGCTGCTCTTGCAGGACCCGGCTGCTTGCCCTGCTCGGGAATTAAGGTGGCCTATGCCAACGAGTATCCTCCGGCATGCGGCTGCCGTGGAAGATATCGGGGGGGGCCATTGCCTCCTACTTTGAGTGCAACGATGTGCCTGAGACACCTTCAAGGCTACGATACGGGGGCACATTACTTCCCTATCGATCGCGCGGACACGCGAGGCACAAGCACTAGAGGATAAACTGGCAGGAAACATAAAGAAGGCGGAGTTGCAGGATCAGGGCAGTTCCACACTGCGGTCGAGGCGGCAGCTGGCTAACCTTAGGGGACAGCTTTGGATGTTGCGCACAAACAGAGCGGAAAAATCCCTCTTGACACTGAAGCAGAGATACTTTGAGGGGGGAGACAAGGTAGGACGGCTACTGGCGAGGAGGCTGAGAGTCCATACCGCTAAAGCACACATAGCCAATATCCGACTGCTGGATGGAAAAGCGCCACGACGGAGATTGACAAATCTGCGGCTTTTAGGGATTACTACGCGGCACTATACAAGGAGGAGACACCACCTGGTGGAGGAAGTTCTAGGGCGGTACGAGGGGACAACACTACATCCCCACTATGCGAGACTGATGGAGGAACCGATAACTCAGGTAGAGATAGCAACAGCCATGCGCGAGCTCCCTTTGGGGAAACCCCGGGCCGGATGGGCTCCCTCTCTCCTTCTACCGCATGTTCCAGGCGCAGCTCGGGCCCTACCTTCTCCGGCTCTATAACTCCTTTAAGGACGAGGAGGGACCGTCCCCTGATATGGGACTGGCGGAAATTGCTTTAATCCTGAAGCCGGGGAAAGACCCTAACATGTGCGTGTCGTATCGCCCGATCGCCTTACTAAACTTCGACTTCAAAATATACACCAAGTTGCTGGCGAAGCGACTGGATCCGCACATGCTGGGCTTGGTTGACCCAGATCAGGTAGGCTTCATCCGCAACCGGCAGGGGGCAGACAACGTGCGCAAGGTTGGGCACCTTGTGGGAAAGGCACACCACTGGAAGATCCCAGCCTGTCTCCTCTCGTTAGACGTGGAAAAGGTGTTCGACCGGGTAGACTGGTCCTTCCTCAGAGCGGTACTACACAGGATAGGTCTAGGTCAGAAGATGATCACCAGAATCATGGCGCCATACCTTGCGCCACGGACTAGGATCCTAGTCAATGGGCTACTCACGGTGCCGTTTGACTTTGGTAGGGGAACCAGGCAGGGCAGCCTGCTCTCGCCCCTATTATTTGCTCTGGCAATAGAGTCTCTAGCAGATATGATTCGCCTGACCCCTGACATCCATGGTATCCCCCTGTGCGGACAAGACAACAAAGTAGCGCTATTTGCGGATGACCTCATCCTTACGCTCACGAAGCCTCGGGAGTCCCCTGCCGGCGCTTCACTCGGTGCTATGCCTCTTTGAACGCGTCTCTGGCCTAAAGATCAACCATAGCAAGTCTTGGGCCCTCAACCTCACCATCCCAAAGGCCGAAATACCCAATCTGGAGCAGTTAGCTCCATACCGGTGGACGGATCGGCATATCCGATATCTTGGCCTCCAGCTGACCCCCTCGCTGGAAGACTGGATGCAGTTTTACTGGGGGGAATGCCGGCGATCGGCCCTTGAGGACCTGAGGAGGTGGAAGCCGCTTGTGCCCTCATGGCTGGGTAGAATTAATGCCCTTAAGGTGTCTATTCTTCCCAAAGTCTTGTATTTATTCCAATGTCTCCCCACTCCTATACCCCTACACAACATAAGAAGTCTGCAGCGTGACCTTACTAAATTCATATGGGGGAAAAGGAGACCTCGCTTCTCCCAAACTCTTCTGTTGGCGCCGATGGACAGGGGAGGACTGGCCTGTCCTAACCTTGTGGAGTATTACTGGGCGGCGCAACTGAGAGCGAGAAGGGGTGGTTACACGTGGACAGGGCAGTGACCGGGCGCACCATCTGGGATCAGGCATGGAAAGCTAAGACGGGGCGCTCTAGGAGCTCATATCTGGCGGTGCCCACGAAAACGGTGCTAGAGATATGGGACAAGATAGCAGTACGTAGGGGCCTTACAACCTTCCCCTCGCCTCACACCCCAATTGTGGGGAATCCGTGCTTCCCGCCGGCCCATCGCACTAGGGCCTTTGACAAGTGGCCACAGGGCAACTGTAGAGTGCTCACAGACTTGTTTGATGGAGGCTCCTTCAAGACCTTCGTCCAATGCAGAGAGAAATTCAAGGTACCGCTTGAGGCTGGGTTACAATATGCTCAGCTGAGGCATTGGGGGTCGGAGGATGACACATATCAGGCGGCTATACGTGCCTTCACCCCGTTCGAGTGGCTGGCTCACTCCTTTACTGACTCGAAGGGCTTGATCTCCAAAATCTATCAGATCCTCCAACACCCTCATACGCCGCCTGCTCATCCATATCAGCAAAGATGGCACACCATCTCGGGAACAGACATCACCTCGGCACAGTGGTGTCGCCTGTGGCGAGACATTCCCAAAATATATCATAGCATTCCACAGCAGGAAAATGCGTATAAAATAATGACCCAGTGGTACTATACGCCTCAGCGTCTGCACAAAATGTTCCCTACATCTTCCCCTGAGTGCTGGAGGTGCCGGTCAGCGACTGGAGACTTTCTTCACATATGGTGGACCTGTTCTTCACTGACCCTCTTTTGGAAGGAGGTCTTAAGCCACATCGGGGGGTGCTGGGGTTCCCTCTGCCTGAAGCCGTTAGCACACTGTTGTTGGGTGTCAAACCTGCTGGCCTGAAGGTGCTGACCCGGAGCGACTGGACATTGGCGCTCCAAATGCTAGGGGCACCTAAGCAGCGCATTGCTTTAAATTGGAAAAAGACGGAAGCGCCACCCATTGCTGATTGGTTTGTGCGACTCTGGCATGTCATAACAATGGAGCTTTTCACAGCTAGATTGCAGGCTCGCGACACGTGCTTCAAGGCGATATGGCAACCCTTAGTGAAATATTTATGTGCAGTAGAACACGCGCGATACATGCCTACAAAGCTCCGGACGCTACGGCTTGTAGAGGACGCTATAGCCCCCGCAGACCCGGGCAGGCTGTTAACATAGAAGCTCTAGCACATACAGCCTAAATCCCTGTAGGCGCTGCAAAACAGCCTGCTGCCCCGCGCGTTGAACTCCTCTTCCCCCCCACCCTCTTTGCTCCGCCCTGCACTCTCTTCTTTCACTGGCTTCGTCTCTTCACTTATTCCTACTGTCTACTCTGTCCTACTGTCCTCTCCTCCTATACTCTACTAGACGTTCGGGCCCCAGTGGTCTAATGGTTCTACCCTTATTAGTTAATTGGTTACAATCGGCTCTAGAGGCCAGGCTATCTCGGGCAATGACTGCCTTGCATGCATCGAGTGCTATATGACGCGGCCGGCCCTGTTGGGTTGTAGGCGAAACGCTGTATATAATGATATTGGGTAAGAGACCCATGAATGCTATTTATTGCATTATATCCTGCTGCGGCCGGCCCCAAGTGGATTGTAGGTTTAACGCTGTAGTCAGTTTGTCGCCTGCCCACTGTTTTGGGGATGAAATAAAAAAAGATTTCAAAGTAAAAAAAGATGTTTTTGAGAGATTTGTAGTGAATTTTAAATTTTAATTATATATTCACTAAAAAAACGATAGGTTTCACATACGGTATAGTTAAACATTCGCATTTAAAAAACCTTAGAAATTCACCAAAAAACCATAGGTTTCACAAATGTTATAGTTAGCTGGACATTTCACTCATACAAAACCATTGAAACTCCCCCGTTATAGTTAACTATATCTCGCGCGCCCGCAATGCCCTGCTGATGACGTCACATATTACATCCCTCAAGACATGGTCAGTGACATCACTCATGAAATCACTGATGGCATATCAAATGACATCACTGATGACATCACTGATGACATCATCTTTGTGAAAGAGTGACAGACCTCCTCTCAGGGTAATAGCATCCCAAGCCCCCCACGGTCCCTGCCGGCTCCCCGCATCCTGCGGGAGCCGGCATTGCTTTTCTGTATGCGTAGCAGCTAACATGCTGTTCCCCATACAGAAAAGCAATCGGCTTTGATTTTTGAAAGAGAAAGCAGGTTTCCAGCTCTCTCTTTCAAAAATAAAAGCAGTTTTCTGTGGTAGGGTGGGAGCCGCAAAGCTCCCCCCCTACCACAGCAAACCGCAGTGTCCCGGGGGTGGACACCCCGGGAAACTGCCAGTAGGTAATATACATATATATAAATATATAAAAATCCACAATCCTGAAGCGCCGAACAGCAACAGCAACGGACACAGCCAGGTACAGACCACAAACCAAGGATTTCACGAAAAAATAGAGTGCTTTATTCCATCAATGGGGATGGCGGCATGACGCGTTTCGTCCGGGGAACCCGGACTTGATCAATATAAATATATATACATATATATACATATTACCTACTGGCGGTCGCCAGTGGGTAGTCATAGTTAGGACTTACTTTCCATAGGAAATCCACAACATTCGATTTGGAATAACTTTGGCGCTGGTGGACGAATATTTGCGAATTTCTACAAGAAAATGGCCTGCTTGGCTCCGCTCTTTTCCTGAAAGTTTGAGGGTGATTTGTCAAGTGGGTGCCGAGAAAAAAGGGGGTCCCAAAACGTGTTTTCCCCATGCAATTTTCCATAGGGACCTTTAGCCAGGGCTACAGCCCGAATGGCTGAACGGAATTACACCACATTTTGGCAGCGAGGTAGAGTTCAGTTCACAGATTGTGCTTTTTTTTAAATGGTGTAAATCCGTTCAGTAGTTCCTGAGAAAATTAAAAGTAAAATCATAGCGATATCAAGAGATGAAGTACCGCACACGTATGGAAATCCGTACAATTACGAGCACGAGCTGCATGCTGATTGGCTGTCAACTGTCTGTCAACATGCCAAATCAGGAAGTGTTGGCAGACATCTTGTGCTTCGCTAGAACCGAATCACAAGAAAACAGTAAAACAAAGTTGAAAAATAAGGAAAGAGGGTAGGGTAGAATCATGTTGACCCTCTAGGCCTGCTCAGGGGGTCCCACATGGATCTTTAGGTACAATAAAAAAATCGCGGGTTATATGTACGTGGTAGAAAAGGAAAAAAAACCTAGAAGACAGTTTTATTCTTAATTAGCCCCCGGGGGGGGGCTGAATCCTGGGGGCATTTTCTTCAATAATGAGGGGCTTGGAAGGCACTCCGAGACTCGGGAAAAGGCACCCCCTGGGTGTTTTATTTTAGTATGGACATGGGGTGCCATCTGGGATCGTGGGGGCATTGCGGCTAAAGAAAAACAGTTCTTTTTGAGAACTAACTTTACTGGTTAAAAAAAGAGCTATGTTTCTATGATGGTATGTAAAACTTTCCATTTTTTTGTGTACCAGTTGTACTCTCTACGCATGCACAGCCTCGTTTCCAAGCCCATGTTTCTTTTTTTATCTTCAAGTTCGCCAAGCAAAGCTGTCCTCATTTCAGGTATTAAATTTGCTGCTTTCTTTACCCAGGCTGTGTGTGTCATCCGCTGCTATACTTTTGTAATATATTAATAATCATATTCTATCTATATTTATTTGAAACGTATTGCCGAGGTGCCAAACGTTGATTATATACTCCGTCCACCGCCATTTTAATAGTTTTCTTCCGTTATTTTTATTATACCTGATACTTTCATTTTACCCTCCGGCTATCTTCTCTGTGATCCACGAGATTTCCTGCCACAGACACCACGGTGTTTGTCCTTGGCCTCCGATGTTATCAGACTTGATCACAAGCATACATAAAAAACTAATTTGAAGCACGTAAGCCACAGCTATTACAACGTGTGTCTGTTACCACAAACCCATTAGGATGTTTATGGCTTTATTATGCATTGTAAATGTATAGTAGTTGTAAAAGCATGCGTGGTAAAGGCATACGTGGTAAAGCCATATGTGTGCTAATGGATTTGTGATGACGGTCACACGTGCTTATGACCGCATTGTAATGGCTGTTTCCCCCCAGGACACTGCAGGAACCGGGTCTGGGTGTGACGGAGTCCAGGGCATCAGGCTGTGTCACGCAGCCTCCCTCACACTATATAGAAATCTCCAGGGGGTGGTAGTTTTTGTGGTTTGAGGGGCGTCATTGAGGCCCATATAGTTAATTTTGTAGAGGGGTAGGTTTGCATGCGAAAATGTCGCAAGAGGTTTGTAAACGTGGTACACATTGTTTTACTTTGATTTCCTTTCTATGTTGTAGTCCATCCAGAGAAAATATAAGGTATTGTACAGCCAGTACTTTTTAACCCTACTGTCAAACTATAAATTATAAATATTATTTTTGTTGTAGACCGTCCCCCCTCCCCCCAAAAAAACAAGTATATCGTTTTTTTGTTAACTTTTATTAAAATAACAATAACTGTAAACATAACTTAAAGATAATGTAATAAACAACTAGAAAAATAACTTAAGTAAAACAGTATTATAAACAAATTGTGATGTGGACTCCAAAATACGTTGGGTAGGTAATCTGCAAAACAAAAAAGAAAAAAAGAGTTCAAAGTTATGTAGATGTGACTAAATAAGGTGAAGCATTACAAGTGAAGGTAGCAGTACGATTTTACGTATTCAGTGTGCCTAGTACATTTCACTTCTATTACAGTCCCACGTTCAAGTGGTGTCTGTATGGAAGCGCCTACTGCGCTACTGACACAAAAGTGGCACAACAGGATTGTAAATACGCCGATAAATTTCTAATGCATTGTAATGGAGGCATTGTATATCTAGGCCGCTGTGCTTACCTTGTGTAAACACTGCGGCCACCGGAGTACACAACTTGTATTCAACTGTGCTTCTACACGTCAAAGTACACAGCAGTGTCTATAACTTTAAATGAGAAAGAGAAATGATGTCACAGAGAGTGGGAGAGTGAGAGAGAGAAAGAGAGAGAAAAGAACATTAAAACTGTCTCGCAGAGTCTGGAGTTGAGATTTTTTCTTGAAAAGTCAGACACAGATTTACCAGCTCCTTGCGCCACTTTTCCTATGTTAAAAGTGACACAAAAGTGGCGTAATAAGCTTGTAGATCTGGTTATGAGACTGTTGTTACCTATCCAAGTGAAGGTACACTACGATTTTACGTGAGCAGTGTGTCTAGTACATTTCACTTCTGTTAGAGTCTCGCGTACAAGTGGTGTCTATATGGAAGTGCCTACTGCTTTACTGACATAAAAGTGGCACAACGGGATTGTAAATACTCCGACTTATTTCTAATGCATTGCAATGGAGGCATTGTATATCTAGGCCGCTGTGCTTAGCTTGTATATTTAGTGCGGCCAAACAGTGCGGCCACCGTAGTACACAACTTGAAGACACCTTTGCTTCTACACGTCAAAGTAGACAGCAGTGTCTATAACTTTAAAAGAGAAAGAGAAATGATGTCACAGAGAGTGAGAGAGAGAAGGAGAGAGAAAACAACATTAAAACTGTCTTGCAGAGTCTGGAGTTGAGATTTTTTTTTGAAAAGTCAGATGCAGATTTACAAGCTCCTTGCGGGTGGGCTTAACTTCAAGGAAAAAGAAGAGTGGAGATGCAGGAGGTGTAAGGGGGGACATCAAAGCCTCATTAACAAGCAAACTGTCTTTAAAAGAACTGTGAAGTACTCGGGTGCGACTGTGTGTGGGCCCAGGAAGCTATCTGATCCTAGCTGAAGTCCCATTAGCCCAATGTGTGTTTTGCATGCCTGCTGCATACTACACATTCTCTCCTTTCACAGATAACTTGTCGTTATTTCGGAAATAAGCTTCTTTGCTCACCTTGTGCCATTGCCGTCGTACTTCTTACATAATCCATCGTGAAGCTCTACATCTAAAATATATTAAAAGAAAGATGTTATGATTGGTAATTGTTATCATAATAATTTGGAGTTAGATAACATCGCGCTTTTATACACGTTCATTCTCACATTTCTACAAACTGTTTGTATTGGTAATATTCCAGACATTTCAGCGATTATAAAAACGTTACTGCTAGTGGGAAATAAATATATGCATGTAAATAATACACCATATAGGAGTGCATTCGTCTAAAATACTAAGTCGTGTTTTTGTATCTAGTCTGCTACAACCCTGACTCCCTCCGATGCGTACTCAAGCCTCACTGCTCACCTTTTCGTGGAAAAGATACCTTCTTCATGATGTAGTTCCGATCTCCAACAAAAAAGTCTTATATATGCTGCCGAGTCTTGATATCTCTATGGCTAACGACATACTCTTAGTCCCATCATCATCATCGCAGGTTCTTCACCAGCTCAGTGCTTCGCGCACCACTAACTTAGTGACAAAAGGGGCCACGCATGTAGTAGTGGGCCCCTTGTTTGGTGCTTTGGGAACAACTCTAAAATGGCACAACATATGCGCTCCATCTTTTTTATATATAGGGTCACGTGTGTAGTGACGGATACGCTGAATGGGTGTGGTGGGGGTGTATACCAGACATGAGGGAGTGTGTGTGTCAATCTGACAACTAGACCTGCAACTAAGAAATCACTACAATGGAAATGTGGGCCTCGTACTGTTGTTGTGTTTTCCTGGTAGCGTAAGAGTGGCTTTCTTTTTTTCTATGTGACATTATGATACAGTCACCATGTAAGTAGCCTATTTTGTGACGCATTTTATTGTACAATGCGTTTCAAAAACTAGTTGTGGCAGGGTGCTTTTAAATTAAACTGTGTACTCTGCTTACGAGTTTGTTGAGTGTAGAAGTATTTTTTTCTATTCTGTCACAGTATTATTTTTTCTATTCTATCATAATTGTGCTGACTTTTCTCCGTTAGTGTGCAGTATTATATTATTTTATAAAATGTATAACTGTTGAAATCATCTTTGAAAGAAGAATGTAAGCATGTAAGCTTCGGTCTGTGACGAAAAGCAATGCCGGCTCCCGCAGGAAGTGGAGAGCCGGCTGGGACCGTGGAGGCCATCTCTCCTATAGATGTCTTGCATATTGAAATGCAGATTGTTGTTGTAAATGGACCCCATTCTATAGTCTCGGAGAAAAGCAGAAAAATATTTATTCACATGTTTCCTAGCTTTTTCAATTTGTGGACAAAATTGATTGGACCAGTTTCATTTTTGCCTTTGCCATATATTAGAATAGACAAAGGCTGTTTGGGGGAAAGTGTCATCAGTTCTGTGAAGGTGACCTTCATAAACATTTTCAGTCCTACCCCAGTCAAAGTGCCTCGGTCATTGCCACCACAGTGCACAATTATGAGATTAGGGAGTTGGAGATGCATAAAGGATTTCTCCAATGGTATCAATTGGTGCCACTTTAACCCTCTCTGTACAATCCATTTAATGTCTACATTTGGTAAACCTAGGTCTTTGTGAATTTCTTTCTGTTGTGCGTACCTTTCACTCCAGAAAATATAGCTGTGACCCACAATCCACTCTGTAAGCATCTTGAAGAGAGATCTTGATGCATTCAGATGGTCTCTGTAAATGAAAGGGCAGTTTGAAGAATATTTTTTTTCTAAAAAGGTGGATAAGTGGAGTTTTGAAAAAAAGCGAAGAAGTGATTGGTTGGGTTGTTTGAAATGTTACTAGCTACAAAAGTAGGGCGCAATTTTCTGTTTTTTTAAAAGCCTGTCATTTATCGGTTAAGAAAAAGTCATAGAAAAGTACATTACTTAAGATAAGCTGGTATATTGCCAAGTCAAGCACACTTGCTGTTTTGATGTGCAACAATGTATGATGAATTTTTCACCGGGGTTGTCAGTTAGGTGTTCCCTGAAGTGTTTCTATGGTAATTGGCAGAATGTGGTTGGGGGAAGGGTTGAAAGTATTGTCAGTTGAAAAGGGTTCAAAAGTTCAAGCAATAGAGAAGGGTGTTTCATTTAGATTTAATGTGGGAATAAATGTGATTTGTTATTTATTTGTATATGTGTGTGGATTAAATGTGTAGATTGATAGGAAATGTTTGCTGTTTGCTATAGGACTTCCTGACTCCCTTGGGTTAGTTAGGGGGTTTCGCAATGATCCCCAATGTCTTTTTATTTTTGTCCTTGGTTTTGTACGCTTACGGGACGACTTACGGACCTCACACTGTACGGAAAATCTATCTTAAAAAAATTGTCTCTATTACTAATTTTTTATAATCCCCGGGGACCCCATCCCCCGGGGCTTAAGGTGTATGTTTGCGGGGGGCGCTTTGCCCACCCACAGCCCCAGGGACCGCCATCCCCCGGGGCTTTGTTTAAAAAAAAAATAATAATAATCCTGTGGGGGGGGCTGTTTGCACCCCCACTTGCCCCGGGGACCGCCACCTCCCTGGGGCTGTAATATTGAATATAGGGGGTCCATGATGGACCCCCAAGCCCCGGGGACCACCACCCCCCAGGGCTTTTCAATGTTGGGAGGGGGGCCATGCGGCCCCCCTACTGGAGCCTTGTGTGGCCCTGAGGACTGCCACCTTCCCAGGGCCGGCTCCTGCAGTTTCCCGGGGTACCTACCACCGGGACACTGCTGTTTGGTATGGTAGGGCAGGAGCCTCGCGGCTCCCACCCTACCATAGCAAACTGCTTTTTGTCTGAGAGAGCAGCATGTTAGCTGCTCTCTCGGACGAAAAGCAATGCCGGTTCCCAAAGGACGTGGGGAGCCGGCTGGGACCGTGGGGGCATTGGGGCTCCCCCCACGGTCTCCAATGTTGTATTTTAGCCCTAGGGGATGGGGTTCCCGGGGATTATAAAAAAATTGTAATAGACGCTATTTTTTTTTTTACAATTGATTTACCATACGCGTAGGGTACAAAGTCTGTAAGTCGTCCCATGAGCATACCTCAGCAAGAAAAATTCAATGAAAAAAATATATTTTACAAATATCTATCAAGTTTATGTGTTTATTTGTTGGTTGGTTCTTATTATTCCTTTTCTTTTTATTGGTACTTATATGTAAGTACTTATGCATAGTCTAAACTTGTTGAGCAGCAGTGTTTTGTAGAGTGCTGAACTTTTGATCTCTGTTGACAGTTAACTTTTACATGATCTGTTGGGGGTAGGGTTGAACGTTATGTCACTTAGAAAGGTTTGAAATGTTGAACCAAAGGAAATGTGTCTTTGGTTTTGAATTATTGTGTGAAGGAATTTGATTTGTTATTAATGTGTATATATGTGTAATTTGAGAGGGAAAATGTGCCATTTGTTTGTTTCTGCTGTACGCCCGAAGCAGAGAGATTCTGTCTAAGGCTATCTGCTGTGTGAGTGGCATTCTTCTTAATCTTCCAATCAGTTTGAAAGGTGAGTTGATTACTTGTAAGGAACTGAATGTGTTGCATTTTATTTTTAGTAAGAGTAATGTGTTTATTCCTGTAATATTTGTAGAACCATATTCTGTGTTTGTCTGCATTTGGATAACTATTGTGATAAAATCATTTGGTGAGTTAATGTTTTTAGTTAGTCACCTTTGTGCAGTAAAGTACAGTACTAACAAATGTAGAATGTGTGCAGTCACTTTTTTAGTTGTAGAATATTTAATAGTGTTGCTTCTGTAGAATTAGGCTTGTGTTCTAAATGTACAATTTTGTAGTCAGTATACATAGACTGCTGCATATACTCTTGGGCAGATTTACAAGCCACTTAGTCCTCTTTCTTGTTTTATTGTGTCTCATTTTTGGATGTAATGTTGGCAAAAAAATAATGGAGCAAATTGGAAATGTATTTGCAAAATGAGTCAGGATTGTCTACTGAAATGTAGTGGTCATATACATGGAATGTGTTTAGTCACTAAAATGTTTTAGTGTGGTAAATGTGTTTTGGTGAAATGTATGGTTTAAAATTTTGTGTCCAGAATCACACTGAGCGTCTGTGAAAATTAAAGATTTACACTTGCACCTTTTTCTATAATGTCCGCTGTCTCTCTCACAGTCTATCTCTCTCTGCTTATAGTGTTCCCTCTGTTTTGATATTTTCCTTTATTTCCTTATTTTAATTTGTCTTTCTTCACAGTGCCACTTCTTTTTATACTCCCTCTTGTCCTTTTAGTCCCCCTCTGTCCTTATTGTGTCCTTCTGTCTCCTAATAGTGTCCCTTCTTTTTATAATCTCTCCTCTGACCTCTTAATACTCCCTCTCTCATCATATCTCTCTCTTAATAATTTTTCAGTCAGTATACATAGACTACTGCATACACTGTTGGGCAGATTTGCAAGCCCCTTGGGCCTCTTTCTTGTTTTATTGTGTCTCATTTTTGGATGTAATGTTGGCCAAAAAGTAATGGTGCAAATTGGAAATGTATTTGCAAAATGAGTCACGGTTGTCTACTGAAATGTAGCGGTTATATACATGGAAATGGTTTAGTCATGAAAATGTTTTAGTATGGTACATTTATTTTTGTGAAATGTATGGTTTAACATTTCTTGTCTAGAATCACACTGAGTGTCTGTGAAAATTAAAGATTTACACTTGTACCTTTTTCTATAATCTTCGCTGTCTCTCTCAGTCTACCTCTCTCTGCTTATAGTGTTCACTCTGTTCTGATATTTTCCTTTATATCCTTATTTTAATTTGTCTTTGTTCATTGTGCCACTTCTTCGCATACCCACTCCTGTCCTTTTAGTCCCCCTCTGTCCTTATTGTGTTCTTCTGTCTCCTAATAATAGTTTCTCCTCTGACCTCTTAATCCTCCTTCTCTCATCATATCTCTCTCTTAATAATTTTCCAGTCAGTATACAGTTTTGGGCAGATTTACAAGCCCCTTGGAACTGTTTCTTCTTCTATTGTGTCTCATTTTTGGATTTAATGTTGGCAAAAAAATAATGGTGCAAATTGGAAATGTATTTGCAAAATGAGTCAGGATTGTCTATTGAAATGTAGTGGTCATATACATGGAATGTGTTTAGTAACTAAAATGTTTTAGTGTGGTAAATGTGTTTTGGTGAAATGTATGGTTTAACATTTTTTGTCTAGAATCACACTGAGCGTCTGTGAAAATTAAAGATTCACACTTGCTCATTTTTCTATAATCTCCGCAGTCTCTCTCACAGTCTATCTCTCTCTGCTTATAGTGTTCTCTCTGTTCTGATATTTTCCTTTATTTCCTTATTTTAATTTGTCTTTCTTCACGGTGCCACTTCTTTTCATACTCCCTCCTGAGTTTTTAGTCCCCCTCTGTCCTTATTGTGTCCTACTGTCTCCTAATAGTGTCCCTTCTTTTTATAGTCTTTCCTCTGAGCTCTTAATCCTCCCTCTCTTAATAATTTTTCAGTCAGTATACATAGACTGCTGCATACACTGTTGGGCAGATTTACAAGCCCCTTGGGCCTCTTTCTTGTTTTATTGTGTCTCATTTTTTGATGTAATGTTGGCCAAAAAGTAATGGTGCAAATTGGAAATGTATTTGCAAAATGAGTCAGGATTGTCTACTGAAATGTAGTGGTCATATACATGGAATGTGTTTAGTCACTAAAACGTTTTAGTGTGGTCATTTTGTTTTGGTGAAATGTATGGTATAACATTGTTTGTCTAGAATCACACTGAGCGTAAGTGTAAATTAAAAAATTACATTTGCACCTGTTTCCATAATCTCTGCTGTCTCTCTCACAGTCTACCTCTCTCTACTTATAGTGTTCCCTCTGTTCTGATATTTTCCTTTATTTCCTTATTTTAATTTGTCCTTCTTCACAGTGCCACTTCTTCTCATACTCCCTCCTGTCCTTTTAGTCCTACTCCGTCTTTATTGTCTCCTTCTGTCTCCTAATAGTCCCCTTTCTTTTTATAGTGTATCCTCTGACCTCTTATTTCTCTCTCTATCATCATCTGTCTCTCTTAATAATTCCTCAGTCAGTAAAGATAGACTGCTGCATACATTCTTGGACATATTTAGGAGCCCCTTGGGCCTCTTTCTTGTTCTATTGTGTCTTATTTTTGGATGTAATGTTCGCAAAAAAATAATGGTCCAAATTGGAAATGTATTTGTAAAATGAGTTAGGTTTGTCTATTGAAATGTACTGGTCATATACATGGAATGTGTTTTGTCATTAAAATGTTTAAGTATGTTAAATTTGTTTTTGTGAAATGTATGGTTTACAGTTTTTTTGTCTAGAATCACACTGAGCGTCTGTGAAAATTAAAGATTTACACTTGCACCTTTTTCTATAATCTCCGCTGTCTCTCTCACAGTCTACCTCTCTCTCCTTATAGTGCTCTCTCTGTTCTGATATTTTCCTTTATTTCCTTATTTTAATTTGTCTTTGGTCATAGTGCCACTTCTTCTCATACTCCCTCCTGTCCGTTTAGTCCCCCTCTGTCCTTATTGTGTTCTTCTGTCTCCTAATAATAGTTTCTCCTCAGACCTCTTAATCTTCCTCCTCTCATCATATTTCTCTCTTAATAATTTTCCAGTCAGTATACATAGACTACTGAATACACTGTTGGGCAGATTTACAAGCCCCTTGGCACTCTTTCTTCTTCTATTGTATCTCATTTTTTGGATTTAATGTTGGCAAAAAAATATTGGTGCAAATTGGAAATGTATTTGAAAAATGAGTCAGGATTGTCTACTTAAATGTAGTGGTCATATACATGGAATGAGTTTAGTCACTAAAATGTTTTAGTGTGGTAATTGTGTTTTGGTGAAATGTATGGTTTACATTTTTTGTCTAGAATCACACTGAGCGTCTGTGTAAATTAAAAAATTACACTTGCACCTTTTTCCATAATCTCTGCTGTCTCTCTCACAGTCTACCTCTCTCTGCTTATAGTGTTCCCTCTGTTCTGATATTTTCCTATATTACCTTATTTTAAATTGTTTTTCTTCACACTGCCACTTCTTCTCATAGTCCCTCCTGTCCTTTTAGTCCCCCTCTGTCTTTGTTGTCTCCGTCTGACTCCTATTAGTCCCCTTTCTTTTTATAGTGTATCCTCTGACCTCTTATTTCTCTCTCTTTCATCATATGTCTCTCTTAATAATTCACTAGTCAGTACAGATAGACTGCTGCATACATTCTTGGGCAGATTTACAAGCCCCTTGGGCCTCTTTCTTTTTCTTTTGTGTCTTATTTTTGGATGTAATGTTCGCAAAAAAATAATTTTGCAAATTGGAAATGTATTTGCAAAATGAGTTAGGATTGTCTACTGAAATGTAGTGGTTATATATATAGAATGTTTTCAGTCAGTTAAACGTTTTAGTGTGGTAAATGTGTTTTGGTAAAATGTATGGTTTTAAAAAATTTGTTTCGAATCACACTGAGCATATGTGTAAATTAAGGAATTATACTTGTACGATTTTCTATAATCCCCTCAGTCTTTCTTCATAGTCTACCTTTCTCTGCGTATACTGTCTCCTCTCTTGTGATATTTTCCCTCTTTTTTTATTTTCACTTGTATTTTCTTATAGTGCTGCATGTTGTCATAGTCCCTTCTGTATTCTTAGGGGGTTCTTAGGATGGTGGGCGGACTTAGTGTGCCCGCCATCCTCATGGTAGTTGGGACTGCCCGCCATAAGGGCGGGGGTCCCGTGGGGGGTATTAGGATGTGCCCGCCACAGTGGCAGGTGCATCCTGCATTTTTAACATTGTAGTGGGCGGTGCTCTCAGGATAGCCTGCCACAATGCTAAAAATGCATGTATGCATTTGCATACACAAAGCAGAAGGCACCGCGTGGTGCCTGCCGCTTTGTGTATGCAAATATTGGCAGATACTACAGGTACCCCTTGTGTGCACCTTCAATTACATCTTCACTCTGGGGGCCCGCAGGGGGCCCTCACAGTAAAGACCGCTTGCCTTTCTGTGGCGGCATCGCTGCTACGGAAAGGCATCTGTAAAGGCCCATCATGATAAGGCTGGCGGTGTGTAATAGACACTGCCACCATGTTAAACCCTTTCCGCCCCGGTTGCAAGAAGACCGGGGCGGAAAAGCGGTGGATGGTTGTTTTGACCGCTGTGGATTGCCAGGCATGCTAATATACGACACAAACGAACACAGGGGGTCTAGATGCCAGATAATCTGACAGGGCTGCCAAAATGGACTAACACAGTCGCAGGGGTGCCTAAGTCACCTAAGGACAGCCTCTAAGATAAGGGTGAATGACCAAATGTGGCGGAAAACAAGAGACACTGTAAAGACACCAAAACCATATCAGAAAATGGTTGACAAAATCTACGCCATCAGGTAAAGGGTTACCATCAAACAGACTCGATGATCAGTCATATCATCTGGCCCACCCAGGTGTGAGTTGGCTAATCCCCTGATCATTGGGCTAAAGACGCCACACCGGTAATAGTTGGTCTCAGGATGAGACTCTAGAAGTAGTTACATCCATCCTGAGGGATACCATCGCTGACCCCATAACACCTGTGTCGTTCATTATGGCTCTAGCTAGGCTCGCCATGAAGGATAATTTTTTCTGATTTGAAGAGAACATCTACTTGCAGATATCTGGCACGAGCATGGGCAGCGTTTTTGCGCCGAGCCTAGCTAATCTATACATACACCAGTTTGAACAACAGCACGTACTTACCCACACCAACCCATTCCACGCATCGATTAGATGGTGGAAACGTTACATCGATGATGTGTTGGTGGTGTGGAGAGGTGATCTGGACTCTGTTAATGCATTCCACCAATGGTTAAACAGCAGGAACCAATACCTCAAGTTTACGGTGGAGGCACATAAGGATAGACTAGCTTTCCTGGATTTGTCTGTATATGTCACACCTGCAGGCTTGCAGAGTGAGCTATACAGAAAACCGATGTCGAGAAACTCACTACTTCTCTACGATAGTCCCCACCCGAAGTCCTTACATGACAACTTACCGTATGGGCAGTTCATACGGGTCCGTAGGAACTGCTCTAATAACGAGGATTTCAAACACCATGCCAATAATCTGTCAATACAATTGAAAGAAAGACATTACCCGAAAGCACTGATTAAGAAGTCCTGCAAGAGAGCCATCAACAACAACCAGGATGCTCTCCTGGAACCTCCAATTTCAAAACCTCTTATTGGAAGACTTACCTTTGTGAGTACTTTCAATACTAAAAGTAACAACATTCAGAGAATAATAAGAAACCACTGGAGGATTCTAAATCACGGTAACGACAAAATCGCCTTGCCGCTTTTTGCGTTCAAGAGAGCTAGTAGTATTTGAGACCGTTTGATCCATACTCGGCCGAAGGAGAGCCCGAAAAAAGCATTGGGCACTCTGTGGAATTTACCCCCTGCAGTAGGACCCCACCCGTGTGGTATTTGCTCAATTTGCCCACAGACCAAGCATTCCACTGAAATAGACATAGGCACCAACAGACCTTGGGCACAGTTACATTTCAGTAATTGTAATAGCAATATTCTGATCTATTTGCTAACATGTTCGTGCTCCAGTAGGTATGTGATTACAAAAAGGGGGTGGTGATGGACAGAGTATCTGAGTTAATCAGAACACTCCTACCCAGTCAACAGATCAGGGCTTGATCCATCACCGTTTTTTAGCTCACTGCACCATCCCAGTTCAGAACCTGGCTATATGCAAATTAGTCTGTCCCTGGCCCAGTGCATCATGGGAACAGGGCAGACCAAACTACCAAGCCAATTCTTCACTGGAAAGGAAACAAGCTTCCGGGGACCGGTTTCTGGCGTTGCAGCCGTCTTCGGTCCGGCTTGCTTGAATCCTGATGGTGCAATGAGCAAGGGACTCATGTCTGAGCATACCCTTCCACACTCATGGTGGCCAAAATAATTACAAAAAGGGGGTGGTGATGGACAGAGTATCTGAGTTAATCAGAACACTCCTACCCAGTCAACAGATCAGGGCTTGATCCATCACCGTTTTTTAGCTCACTGCACCATCCCAGTTCAGAACCTGGCTATATGCAAATTAGTCTGTCCCTGGCCCAGTGCATCATGGGAACAGGGCAGACCAAACTACCAAGCCAATTCTTCACTGGAAAGGAAACAAGCTTCCGGGGACCGGTTTCTGGCATTGCAGCCGTCTTCAGCCCGGCTTGCTTGAATCCTGATGGTGCAATGAGCAAGGGACTCATGTCTGAGCATACCCTTCCACACTCATGGTGGCCAAAATAATTACAAAAAGGGGGTGGTGATGGACAGAGTATCTGAGTTAATCAGAACACTCCTACCCAGTCAACAGAACAGGGCTTGATCCATCACCGTTTTTAGGTCACTGCACCATCCCAGTTCAGAACCTGGCTATATGCAAATTAGTCTGTCCCTGGCCCAGTGCATCATGGGAACAGAGCAGACCAAACTAAAAAAACAATTCTTCACTGGAAAGGAAACAAGCTTCCGGGGACCGGTTTCTGGCATTGCAGCCGTATTCGGCCCGGCTTGCTTTAATCCTTATGGTGCAATGAGCAAGGGACTCATGTCTGAGCATACCCTTCCACACTCATGGTGGCCAAAATAATTACAAAAAGGGGGTGGTGATGGACAGAGTATCTGAGTTAATCAGAACACTCCTACCCAGTCAACAGATCAGGGCTTGATCCATCACCGTTTTTTAGCTCACTGCACCATCCCAGTTCAGAACCTGGCTATATGCAAATTAGTCTGTCCCTGGCCCAGTGCATCATGCGAACAGGGCAGACCAAACTACCAAGCCAATTCTTCACTGGAAAGGAAACAAGCTTCCGGGGACCGGTTTCTGGCATTGCAGCCGTCTTCGGCCCGGCTTGCTTGAATCCTGATGGTGCAATGAGCAAGGGACTCATGTCTGAGCATACCCTTCCACACTCATGGTGGCCAAAATAATTACAAAAAGGGGGTGGTGATGGACAGAGTATCTGAGTTAATCAGAACACTCCTACCCAGTCAACAGATCAGGGCTTGATCTATCACCGTTTTTTAGCTCACTGCACCATCCCAGTTCAGAACCTGGCTATATGCAAATTAGTCTTTCCCTGGCCCAGTGCATCATGGGAACAGGGCAGACCAAACTACCAAGCCAATTCTTCACTGGAAAGGAAACAAGCTTCCGGGAACCGGTTTCTGGCATTACAGCCGTCTTCGGCCCGGCTTACTTGAATCCTGATGGTGCAATGAGCAAGGGACTCATGTCTGAGCATACCCTTCCACACTCATGGTGGCCAAAATAATTACAAAAAGGGGGTGGTGATGGACAGAGTATCTGAGTTAATCAGAACACTCCTACCCAGTCAACAGATCAGGGCTTGATCCATCACCGTTTTTTAGCTCACTGCACCCTCCCAGTTCAGAACCTGGCTATATGGAAATTAGTCTGTCCCTGGCCCAGTGCATCATGGGAACAGGGCAGACCAAACTACCAAGCCAATTCTTCACTGGAAAGGAAACAAGCTTCCGGGGACCGGTTTCTGGCATTGCAGCCGTCTTCGGCCCGGCTTGCTTGAATCCTGATGGTGCAATGAGCAAGGGACTCATGTCTGAGCATACCCTTCCACACTCATGGTGGCCAAAATAATTACAAAAAGGGGGTGGTGATGGACAGAGTATCCGAGTTAATCAGAACACTCCTACCCAGTCAACAGATCAGGGCTTGATCCATCACCGTTTTTTAGCTCACTGCACCATCCCAGTTCAGAACCTGGCTATATGCAAATTAGTCTGTCCCTGGCCCAGTGCATCATGGGAACAGGGCAGACCAAACTACCAAGCCAATTCTTCACTGGAAAGGAAACAAGCTTCCGGGGACAGGTTTCTTGCATTGCAGCCGTCTTCGGCCCGGCTTGCTTGAATCCTGATGGTGCAATGAGCAAGGGACTCATGTCTGAGCATACCCTTCCACACTCATGGTGGCCAAAATAATTACAAAAAGGGGGTGGTGATGGACAGAGTATCTGAGTTAGTCAGAACACTCCTACCCAGTCAACAGATCAGGGCTTGATCCATCACCGTTTTTTAGCTCACTGCACCATCCCAGTTCAGAACCTGGCTATATGCAAATTAGTCTGTCCCTGGCCCAGTGCATCATGGGAACAGGGCAGACCAAACTACCAAGCCAATTCTTCACTGGAAAGCTTGTTTCCTTTCCAGTAAAGAATTGGCTTGGTAGTTTGGTCTGCCCTGTTCCCATGATGAACTGGGCCAGGGTCAGACTAATTTGCATGTAGCCAGGTTCTGAGCTGGGATGGTACAGTGAGCTAAAAAACGGTGATGGATCAAGCCCTGATCTTTTGACTGGGTAGGAGTGTTCTGCTTAATTCAGATACTCTGTCCATCATCACCCCCTTTATGAATCGTTTTGGCCACCACAAGTGTGGAAGGGTATGCTCAGATGTGAGTCCCTTGCTCACTGCACCATCAGGATTCAAGCAAGCCGGGCCGAAGACGGCTGTAATGCCAGAAACCGGTCCCCGGAAGCTTGTTTCCTTTCTAGTAAAGAATTGGCTTGGTAGTTTGGTCTGCCCTGTTCCCATGATGCACTGGGCCAGGGTCAGACTAATTTGCATGTAGCCAGGTTCTGAGCTGGGATGGTGCAGTGAGCTAAAAAACGGTGACGGATCAAGCCCTGATCTTTTGACTGGGTAGGAGTTTTCTGCTTTATTCAGATACTCTGTCCATCATCACCCCCTTTATGAATCGTTTTGGCCACCACAAGTGTGGAAGGGTATGCTCAGATGTGAGTCCCTTGCTCACTGCACCATCAGGATTCAAGCAAGCCGGGCCGAAGACGGCTGTAATGCCAGAAACCGGTCCCCGGAAGCTTGTTTCCTTTCCAGTAAAGAATTGGCTTGGTAGTTTGGTCTGCCCTGTTCCCATGATGCACTGGGCCAAGGTCAGACTAATTTGCATGTAGCCAGGTTCTGAGCTGGGATGGTGCAGTGAGCTAAAAAACGGTGATGGATCAAGCCCTGATCTTTTGACTGGGTAGGAGTGTTCTGCTTAATTCAGATACTATGTCCATCATCACCCCCTTTATGAACCAGTAGGTATGTGGGCATGACTACCCGGAAGGGACGCACACGCATGGTGGAGCATAAGAGCTCATTTCGATGTAAAAAATCCATGACCAAGCTCACAAGACATTTCCTAGAGAAACAACATAGTGAAACAGACTTCCAATGGACAGTCTTAGAAAAACCTTTCATACCCTTGCATACAAGTGATGTATCCAGGTATCTGTTTCAAAAGGAACAGAAATGGATATATAAATTCCGCACAGATTCAGAGGGATTAAATGACGATATTCCATGGACCTCATTATAGTTCTGGGGTTACAGATAGATCACACTCTGAGGCTATGTTAATAGCCACTACAGCAGAAAGTTTCATCATCCGTGCGTATGGTCTTTGGATTGGAGATATCTCCCATTGAATGGTAAGGGATGTGGGCATGACTCGGTCCCGCTAAAAACAGATTGTTATACCAGACACATTGCACTAGGGTTGGTAATACATGAGGAGGGATTACACCTTGTATGAGTTACTAGGTACACTCTCAGTGTAATTTGGATACTATGCATACTATTTATGTACCAGGAGCCTGTATCTGTTTCCAAGTAGAATCTGATTAACAGGAAGTTATATATTTTAATGATTGGTGCATAGCCAGTTTGGGAACAGTGAAGCAGCATGAATAGAATGATTTTTAAATGAAACTATTGTTTCCAGCCGGCATATCCTGACACTATAGCTAACACCTCCAGGAATGAAACGACCCAAAGGACTGCCAAGATGGACGTTATGACGTCACTTTGTAGTTTTTTCAATTTTTTATCTAGCCTCTTAACTTAGGCATGCATCGGGCCCTGAGATATGAGCAAGGACCTTATGCCTCTGTGAGCGCATTAATCTGAATAGATTTGGGTCATTAAGTTCATTCCCCTGCATTTTTCCAATGGATATGTACAAAATAATGTTCTTTTGAGGGTTTTATCACCGGATTCCGCGGCGGAACTACAAACATGGACGTCATGACGTCATGTTGTAGTCCGTCTCGCGAGATCTCGTGAGCGAGGTGCAGGCATCTAGGGAAGAATGCCGTGGAACCTTCAAAGGTGATATATGGCTGGCAGACGCTTAGGGACACGAAGAAGCTGTCTTAAGGTGGGCGCTTTGCTTGCTACGATGAATATAATACTAAATTGAAGCGAGCGCGCAATGTCACACCGACAATATCGGCGGAGTGAAAGTAGTCCCTAAATGAGGCTCCCAATAACGCCCTGCCTCTCCCAGTCGGTACCTCCCCCAAGACTCAGAAGTGAGCTTGAGGTACCGACGGATAGGTAAGGCAAGGGTTCGCTCTGATATCAGTTAGCTAAATCTTATGGGCTAGACTTTCCCCCTTAATTCAGCTTGAGCTGTTGGAGGAGACACTACTCCAAGCTGGCTGGAGATCTTGAATTAATATTTGAATTTGAATTTATATTTGTTTGAATATAATGTGGTTGGTGTGAGACATTAGGTTCCCTTGGCTAAATAACAACAATTATAGGTAACCAAATATGATTAAGAGCAATTCCATCCTTTAAAAGATACTGGGATGAGGAATACCATGCTTATAGTGGGATACATGGAGACTAGGGTCTCATTTTTATCAGGAGATAAGAATCTCTTTTTTGTTATAAGTGGAAAAAGTTGACAGGTATAACAGAGGGACATGCTGGACATGTTTTGAACTATGTAAGTAATAGCTTCACGGTGTCTCCACTCTTTGTTCTGCTTCATTTATCCATAGTGCGGGGCCTCGTAGAACCTGAGCATGGTCCAGGTGAGGTGAGGTCCTTTCCCCTGTCAAGACGGGTGAGCAAAATTGGTTTATTTGTTGCTAATGATTTTAGGGTGACACTACTGTGGTTAGAGGAAGGGTAGATACTGTGATTGTGACACTAACCACTATATACATTTTTTCCTTAGAAATAATCGTTCCAATTGACATGCAGGATTTGTGTACTTAGGTTGGTACAGGTTGTATCGTTTTCAACCTTTATTATTTTTTCACTCTTTGGTACGTTTTAGTTTAGTCACAATTTCTCAAATAACACGTACAACTATTCACAGAACAGAGGCCCTGATGAAAGCCATGGGACAGGTTGCCCACTAGGCAGAAACATGTTGGCCCCTCTTTAGACAGAAATGTGTTGCTGTCTCCTTTTGCACTGTTCTGGTTTTTAATTAGGGGATGTTGTTCGGCTAAGGAATAAAATTGATGTATGGAGGACACATCATCCTATTTTAATTCACTATTTTTGTCTTTTGTTGCACTGTAATTTCACTACACACAATCAAAGATCAGCTAATAGACGGCATCCCGTACTGATTGGTGGACCAAATCCAAGACCAACTATTACCGGTGTGGCGTCTTTATCCCAATGATCAGTGGATTAGCCAACTCACACCTGGGTGGGCCAGATGATATGACTGATCATCGAGTCTGTTTGATGGTAACCCTTTACTTGATGGTGTGGATTTTGTCAACCATTTTCTGATATGTTTTTGGTGTCTTTACAGTGTCTATTGTTTTCCGCCACATTTGGTTATTCACCCTTATCTTAGAGGCTGTCCTTAGGTGACTTAGGCTCCCCTGCGACTGTGTTAGTCCATTTTGGCAGCCCTGTCAGATTATCTGGCATCTAGACCCCCTGTGTTCTTTTGTGTCGTATATATAGTGTAGCTGGGGATTTGAACCAGGCATGGGTCTTTAAACTCTATATCCCTTTGACCCTCCCTCCACTGTTGGTTTATGATAGGCATGCTAATATGGCAGGGGGTCATTCTGGTTGGGTTGGTGGGTGGATTGCCCCCGCCAGGCTGGCGGTGGGTACCGCCAGCCTGGCAGGGGCAATCCGCCCGCCATCCAAATGGGCCCCTTAGTGTCTCTCTGTCCTCATTGTCTCATCTGTCTCCTATTAGTCCCACTTCTTTTTATACTCCCTTGTCTAACCTCTGTTTATACTGCTCCCCTGTCTCCTCATACTCTGTGTTTTTCTTCTTATACTCTCCCTTCTCTCCTCATACTGCCACCTTTCTCCTCATACTGCTCATTATCTCTTCACATTTTCTAGTCTTTTCACACTCTATTTATCCTCTTATACTGCAGTGTCTGCTTATATCCTCTTTTCTATTTATATTTCCTATTGTCTCATAGTCGTCTTTCTCTTGTTGTAAGTTCTTCTATTTTGATATTCTTATGTTTGTTGTCATAATATCTCCGCTCTTCTTATAAGCAACATAATAGTGTATTTTATATATTTATTTTTCTAAAGTGATATATATTTTTTATAATAAATTCTTTTGATCAACACTGAAAAAAAATCATCATGCCTTCCAAAATAAAAAAGAAGAAAGGACGACAGAAAGCAGTTTATTTAAAGATAACTCATCTACAACATTTACCTGAAGAACAATGTGTTAACAAAAAGAAAAAAAGTCCTGGTAAGAAAACTAAAACTTTTCTGCGAAGATTGTCAACCAGTAACAGTAGTGTGCGCAAAGCAAAAAATACTGTGACTGTTTCTGCAACTAGGAGAAAAGACAAGAACCATGGAAAAACTTGTGAAAAAAATGTATATAGTAAAAGGAGGAAAAAACAATATCAGGAAATAAGGAAGAAGATGTTTTATAATAGAATTGTGTTTAATTTGACTAAGTTAATAAAGAATTTTAAGAGGAAAACTGCATTTTATAAGAAGAGAAAATGTATTGAGAATGTAGTTGAGAAAGCTTTTGAATTAAAAAAAAAACTTTTTGTTTTAGTAATCAATAGAATTTGGTCACTAGATAAGCCAATCCATTTAATGAAGAGCAAAAGTAAATGGAGAAGAATAATTAATAGAAGTAAGTTTTTCTGAAGTTTTTTTGGGTGAATGGAAACATAGTTCAAGTTCTAAGCCTTTTTTTAATGAGGAGAGTTATTTTCAGAGTAATGAGTTGTTGCATGCAGTTGGCACTACAAGTCGTGCTTATGAGGTTAAAAATGGTTGTCCTATTGAGAAAGAGAAAATTGTTCCTAGAAATGTAGAAGAGGTGTTAGCTGATGAAGTATTAGGGAGAAGGCCTAAAGCTCCAGTGTGCAATAGTATTTGTAGTGTACGGCAGGAATCTATTGATTTTTTACGCAATTTCTTAAGTAACTATACTAAGAAAAGAGTTAAACAAAAGATTAAGTTGTTGCAAGGATTAGACCCTTGGAGTGGGAGAAAATACTGGTTTGCAAGGACATTCTTTGGCTTGTCTTTCAAAAAATGTATGTAGAAGTGTTTTTCGCCATTTCAGGATGTTGGCAGTACATCATACTGAAAAGAGGAGATTAGTCAGAATGTTGTATTATGCAAAAAGTCCAGCTCTAATGTTAAAGAATTGAACAGTGCTCTTTTGCATGCATCTGTTTAAGATGTAAAGAATGTTTGTGATGAAATTCAGGTTAGTTACTTTGGTGCAGAAGAAGATAGTGCAGAAATTGATACGTTAGTAAAAGAAAATGTAGAAGAGAATGTACAACATTGCAGTACAGAAAAATCTGAGCAAGAAATTACAAAGTTCAAGGTGATTTCAGGTGAAACACCAAAATATTCTTGTATTTGTTGTCGACGTACTCATTATAAAAATCAGACTAGAACTGTTGATTTGTATTTAAAATGTGAAAAGGAAAATAATAAGGAGTGGATGGAATTTGTAACTTATTTGTTGGTAGGCAATTCTTTTGATTTGGGTTGTGATCAGCGTATTTGTAAATATTGTTATAACAAATTAGACGAGAATAAAATGCCTGTTAGAGCTGTGCATAATAATTTTGAGTTGGTAAAAATTCCTTCTGAACTGGTGGATTTAAATACTTATGAACCTATTCTTTTTCAATGTGTGCATCCTTTTCAGGCTATTGATCGTATGGAGCCTAAGACAGGGACATTACCTCCTTCAGATTTACAGAGAGGATTAAAAGAAAGAGTTGTGTATTTGTCATTAGATTTAAAGAAAAATATTGAAACAGTTGGTGTAGAAAATGTAGAAGATGAACCTTTAGGTATTCTTGTTAATGGTGTTCCTACTAAGAGTAAGAAAATCTGGCAGATATTAGTGGATGTTAGGAAAGTGAAAAAGGCAATGTTGTATCTGATAAAAAATAATCAATATTATAAAAACGTGTTTATGTGTGAAGAAGAAATAACTGTAGAAGAAGATAGTGACTTGCCATCTGGACAAATTGAAAAAGTGGATGTGTCTAGAACTGAAGAAATATATGAGCATTACAATGTTCATCCACTGCATTCCAAAGAAGAGATGGGGAATACTATAGAGTTATTCCAAATGAAAGAAGCAAAGGGAAGTCCCATTAGAGTATGGGAAAAAAGCTTAGAAGCTCGTTGTTTCCCTCATTTGTTTCCTACAGGAGAAGGAGGACGATATGATGACCGACCTGTGCAGATTCCTGCATCTGAATACCGGACATTAAGATTGTATGCAGAAGATCCAAGATTTCGACAATGTATTCCGTATTTGTTTCATCTTTTGTTTGAGAGTGATTTGTCTGGACTTTCTTATGCAGTAAACCATATATTGAAAACAGGTGTACATCTGCAACATTTTTCAGCAAAGGAATTTATGGATAAAGTACACCAGAAAGATAATGTTTTGGAATCTCAGCTAATTAATCTCATGGCATGTCAGCGTGGTACTAATGAGTACAGGTAACGTCGTCATGGAGAACTTAAATGTATGCTAAGGGACTTAGGAACTCCTACATGGTTCTTTACTCTAAGCTGTGCTGAATATGCTTGGGATGATTTACTTCAATTTCTTCAAGAGGCAAATGCAAATATAATAAATATTGAATACAAGACACCTGGAGAATTGTGTTCTTTGGATCCAGTTAATGTATGCAGGTATTTCAATCATAGATTTGAAGCTATGATGTCTTTTATCACCAATAAAACAAATCCTCCTCATGTAGAGGTTGTGGACTTCTTTTGGAGAAAGGAGTATCAAGCAAGAGGTGCTCCTCACATACACATGCTAATATGGATCAAAGATGCTCCCAAATTCGTAACAGATAATACTGTGTTATCTTTTATTGAAGAATATGCTACATGTGATATACCCAAATGCACACAGGATAAGGACTTAAAACAACAAGTCTTACGATTCCAAAGCCATCGCTGTGGGAAATACTGTCGTAAAAAATACAAATCTAAGGACAAATTCTACACCAAATGCCGTTTTGGATTTCCACGTCCAGTAATATCGAAAGGAAGAGTGAATAGTTTTATGTCATCTTTGCGACATACTATCACAAGAAAGTCTCCTAAAAATACCTACAATTTAAGAAGAAATGAAGACTCAAAATACATAAATGACTACAACCCAGTCATTTTGTCCATGTGGAATGCTAACATGGTATTCAATATGTTGCAGACAATTCCATTGCTGTTGTTCGATATGTAACATCGTAAATAACAAAATCACAAAAGACGGAATTAAAGGGAATGTGGAAGGAGATTTCCCACGAGAAAAGTCTAAGTAAGAAATTATATACTTACAGTTTGAAGATGTTATCTCATCCAGAAATTGGAGCTTATGAATGCTCGGATCACTTATCATTGCAAGTCTATACTCTAAATCAAGAAAATTCATTTGGGTGAGTCTAGGTCTTGCTCCAACACGAAACCGAGTACTTAAATCTGTACAAGAAATTGAATATTTAGCTGAAATGGAGCCAGAAAGTACAGATATTGTGAAAACAAATATGTTGGATACATATTATCCAAACAGAAGTCAGCATCTGGAGAACATTTGTCTCTATGAAGTGTTGCAAAACTATATTTTTAAACGGAATATTACAGAAAACATCAATAATGGAACATATGCCGTGATTGGTTCTGAAGGATGTCTGGTGAAACAAAGAAAAGGACATTTGATTAATCACCGTAAACTGAGTTGTGAAACACCTGATGAAAGGGAATTTTACTATTTAGCTCTTTTGCAACTTTTCAAGCCATGGCGTTCAGAATTAGAATTACTTGGAGATTTCGAGAGCTATGAAGATTCTTTCAATGCAACTAAAGATAGTATAGAATGTCCTGTTTTTGCTAATTATGAGACAATGTTGAACGATGAAATTGAACAAGAAGCTACAATTGCAGCTGAGGTTGCTATAGACAGTTCTCAAGACAGTCAAACTTCTGCTCCGTTAAGTCAGGATCCATTAGGAGAACCAATTATTCAAAATGAAGTAGCAACTGCTATGGAAGAGGTGGAAACAGCAATGTATCAAGCTTAAGAAGATGTAAGAAACTTAGGAAATTTGGAAGAACAACTAAATGTTGAGCAGAAACAAATATATGAGCAAGTGAGAGAACAGATTAACCATGGATTACTTCATGAAAAGAAAGAGTGCTCTTGCTCATCATTTCAACCTATCTGATTATGTGTAAGTGGACAAGCTGGAACAGGAAAAAGTTTTTTAATTAAAGTAATTTCAACTTATTTACACAAAACAATTGACTCGTATACTCTATACTTATCTTGTGTTGTCAGTGCTCCAACTGGGTTGGCGGCACACAATATTAAAGGAGTTACTTTACATCGTTTATTAATGCTACCAGTAGAGCATGAAAACAAATTCGAATACTACAAGCTATCTGGAGAAGCTTGTTTTGAAGTTGCAAGAGTCTTGAAGAAAATTAAAGTTCTGATTATTGATGAGGTAAGCATGATATCAAACTTAATGCTTGCCTTTGTGCATTTAAGAATGCAGCAAATTCTTAAAACAGACTATGACGTATTATTTGGAGGAAAACATGTCATAGTTTTTGGATATCTACTGCAACTTACTCCTGTAAAAGGACAATCAGTGTTTAAAACACGGGCACATGAAGATACCAGAAAGTATTTGGGGAGCATTGGAAATGTTAATATTTGGTCATATTTTGAGTATAAGGAACGTATGACAAATATGCGTCAGGCAAATAATGCAGATTATGGAAAAATTTGATTACTTCCCAATTTGTTTCCAATTGAAAATATTGTTTCAGAGAAATACATAGGAACATTGCAAAAAACAAGTCTGTAATCTGCTTAATTCCAACACTGCGTGAATGTTCTGTGTTCAATGAAGAAATGTTAAAGTTGGAAAATGAAGAAATTATAAAATTGGAAGCTATTGATAAAATAGAACATGAAGGAATCACTATTATTTTGACTGAAAAGTTGAAGAGGAAATTGGATTCTTTAGAGAAATCGATAAGTAAAACTGCTGGTTTAGAAAATAATTTATATGCATGTGTAAACTGTAGGGTAATTTTACGACGCAATTTGAATGTGGAAAAAAGTTTAGTAAATGGAGCAATGGGTAAAATAGTTAATTTTGTTAATTATGTAAATAGAGATGGATGAAATTGAAGAAGTACAACAATTTAGTCGTATTTCATCTCGGTTTTTGCTTGTAAAAGATTTGTATGTTCGCAGAAAAGTTTCCTATTTGTTTGGTGTATGCGGTGACCATTCATAAATCTCAAGGTTTAAGATTAGATAGTGCTTTAATGAATATTGGAAGTACTGTGTTCAAAGAAGGTATGGCATATGTTGCTTTGTCTCGAGTGAGAACTTTATCTGGATTGTACTTGATTGATTTTGATGAGACAAAGATTAGTACAGATGCAAGTTGTGTGAAAGAGTATAATAGGTTGCGAATAGAATATGCACCCAATCTAGGTCAATATCCAATATTTGAAAAGCGTGTGGTAGGTAGAAAAAGAAGATTTGAGAAAATCTGTTGTGAAGCTGTAGAGAAAGGAAAAAACCAAGATGAAGTAGTGATTGCCAGCAAAACGAAAAAGGACAGTGTTGAAGAGAATGTTGGTTATCAGTTTGAAAATAGTTCTGGTGTCAACTGCTATGCTAATGTAGTTGTTAATGTTGTTGTTTTTCTTGAAAGTTTGCTACAGCAAAATGTTGAAAATTGGACAGAAAGATTCTGTTGATGGTTGTATTCTGTTTATGAGAAATGTAGTAGTGATAAAAGTAAAATACAAAGTGGGCCATTAGGATGTCGGGCGGTGGCACAACTGCGGTGGTGGTGGGGCGGAAAAACAGCTTTTTCCGCCGGCGAGCAGCGTTACTCACGTCCGCCATATTAGTATAGTAAAACATAGGTCATTTCCCGTCCGCCGCCATCAAAGTGCGCCCGCCACAACGGCGGATGGAGCCAATCGAGACTCACCGCCGTGCCGAATGACGTCCGCCCCGCTCGACAAATTAGGATGGCCAAAACAAGCAGACGCACCGCAGCGGAGACACCGCCCAGTCTGAGCAGGCGGAAAGCTGACAGCGGAGCAAGATAGCCAAGACCCGGTCACGAACGCCATATACCCAGCCCTCCACGTGCATCCGGTGATGTGCCTCCTACAACACTATTGTCAGATTGGCCGCTGCGGACGCCGCCGCAGGTACGCAACTACACAAATGCAACACCCAACACACAGGCCGACACATGGTCCAATCACTACACAGACACCCTGCTGGGGGTCACAACACATCCACAAGGGCACCCACACATGACCCACCTGACAACAAGGCACCCCTCAGCATCTGGGAAACACATCGTCTGCCAACCAGCAGCAACGTCCGGGTCCCGGTCACGTCACCGCCGCGGTCAACACATGTGCACTGTGCAGAAGGCAGGGCCACTCCACGGCATAGGCAGGGAACAAACACCACAGGGACACACCACCACTAACCACACATCAACACACCCCATCAAGTCTCAGGCCAGGTGCCCATCCCGTGCACCCCCATGCACACCAACAAGCATTGCAACAACAAGCACAATATACACTCTCTGCACCACACAACACACAACCAGGGAGACAGCCACTGCAGGAGTGGCTGACAAGGAACACACAACACCAGTGCCACACACAGTGAAGGCTCACAATCCTTGCCAGCACATACACACACAAACAAACACACACCCTGGGTGTAGCCACAAACACAAAACACATACAGGGATGCCTCAACAAATGCCTGCACATGAACAACACACAAACACTACAGGAACACATACTGAAATCCAACAGAAACAGACATACCCTGTCAGTTTAACTGGGGAAAAGCAATGGGAGCAAAGATACAACAGGAATACACAACAACATCACTCACGAACAGAACACACACACCATAACACAAATCACACAAGAAGTGCATCTGGACAAACACACACTGCCACATCAAACCGACCACAGATGCACATGAAACCCTAATCAACAAACACCACAAGGCATCAGGGGATGCACATCAGGCAATGCCAAGGCCACATACACACAGCACTGCATGCTCAACAAGCAGTGTGTGCATAACAAGCACAACATCTACACACACACATGATTGACACAACCTCATCACACACACCACAAATCAGCACTGCACAATACACAGCACACCCAGGAACGGAAGCAATACAACAGCCAACACCCAGACTTCCAACACAACAACTACACATGCACCACTCTGGGATACAAGAGCCAAGCCATCTCCACCAGAGCATTGGGCAGCACACACAGCTGAAGTCCACTACAGAAGGACTAATAGCACAAGGACAGCACACATAAACCATTGTGGCAATGTCCAGAGTGGAACAACACGTATGGTCCAATAACTGCACCACAAAGCAAAAGCTCACAAATGAAGTGATGGGGAGGCACACACACATGGAAACCAAGGGGATAGCTGACATCTAAGTGAAATAGCCTGCATGTCAGTAGCAGACATGTAAGGGGTGTACCACACACAAATAAAGGGAGGGAAGACCCACAATGGCAAGGCACAAGTGGAACACATAGAGGATGGCGTAACACCACACACATCATGCCATACAGGAGGAGAAAAACCACCATGTGCCTGCAATGTATGACAAACACAAACACAATGCCAGTGTGGAGCAGCAGGGCCACACAGTCTACACAAACACACCCAAGACACATTGATGATCAATCAAACGCAACACTGATGTGCAACTCACATACTTTGCACACTTCAAACTTACCAACTGTGGAAACGACGCGGCCCTTACCTCCCCGGGGCGACGTCCGAACGTGGGGCCCCTGACCACCGGGACTGGTCACGCAGTGCCCCTAACCACCAGGACCCCTCCTCTCTCTCTTCCCCTACAGGACCCGGCAGCAGCAGCCAAACGCGGACAACCGGAAGCGAACTCCCGTGACCCCGGAAGTCAGGCATCCCTCGAGGAACCGGAACCATCAACCCCAACCCCGGAAGTTCTAGACCGAAACCGTGCCCGGAACACAGAAAAGCCGGCATCGAGGAGGACAAGCGGTTCCCAGCAGCGGACTCGTGGTAGGAGGCAGCAGCCAGCAGAGAACCACAGACAGAGAGCCGAGTGGAGGTGAAGAAGCACGACGAGGACGAAGAGGAGGACGTCTGTGCCGAAGACTGGTGGCGTCCTCAGGAGGTGGCTGGAGAGCAGCCGCAACTCGCAGAATTGTTGCGGCGGGGCACGTGAGTACACTCTACCCTTTCTCCGTGTTCCTCCCTGTAGTTAATGTAAATAGTGTAAAACTCGCCTCACGAGCACCAAGCACTGTATGTAGTAGTATAGCACCGGCACTGTAGAAAAGACCCGAGCACCGCCCCCCGACACGCTAACCCACTTCCTGTTTCCCTCTTGCGTGACTATTCCCAGCCTACCCTACCATCCCCTCCTCACTGTCATCTTTCAATTCCCTCACTCCCCGGTGAAGGTGGGACTACTCTGAGGACCTTGTATCAAGGACTAACCGCCCTGTATTCCTCTCTCCCTTATATGTACCTCCGAGGAGTGCCAGTGTTCTACCGGTGTACAGACGACATCAGCCCGGGAGAGGAAATCCTACAGACGACCTCGCCGCATCAAACCGTCGTTCCTGATAACCCTGCCCTACCCATCCATCCGGGACACTCTCATCCTATTCCACTACGAAAAGACCATTGTCCTGAAATCAATAAAAGTCGCTGATCATAGCACATTACATCCAGCCTCCCCGCCTGTTATTCCGGTCCGCCCGCACCCCTACTCCACAGTTGGTGTCAGAAGTGGGATATCCCGGAAGCATGGAGGCCACAGTCAAGAAGATGGCGGAAAGCCAGGAACAGCTAGGAAAAATGATGGAGCGGTTCCTCAAGACGGCTGAAGACGACCGTGGACAGTTGCATGACGTTCTGAAGGGTCAGGGCACCGCACAGGATCAGGCCCTTGAGAAGCTTACTAACGTCATGGGGCAACAAAGACCGGTCACCTCCCTACCCTCCGGGGTCTTGCAAAAATATGTGACAGGCGAGGATCCCGATTTCTTCTTCACCAATTTTGAGCGCCTAGCCCAGGCTGCTGCCTGGCCTGCCGACCGACGGGGCCACTACCTGGGTCCTCTCCTGACGGGTGAGCTACAGGCTGCCTACCAGCAAGCCAATATCCAGGGACAAACCCCGTATAATGACATCAAAGCCTGCACCCTGGAACGCCTGGGAATCGACGACGAAACGTACAGGGTTCGTCTGCGCCAGGCACGGGAAGGGTCCCAGGAAACTTCTCGGGCTTTGTCGTTTCGTATACAGGACCTAGCCAACCGGTGGTTGAAGCCTGCCACGGCCACCAAGGAAGACATCCTATCGAAAGTTTACCTGGAACAGTTCCTAGCATCCCTACACCCGGCCACCCAGAGATGGGTGCGCCAACATGCTCGCCTGAGGCTCGATAGTGCAGTAGAAATAGCCAGCGCATACAGCAGAGCCCAGGAATCTCAGCGAACCAAAGAAGAACATCCACCCTCTCACATGCCACATGGTACCCATCCCCGAGTTCAAAGACCACCGTCCGTGGCTAGAAAACCAGAACCAGTACCCTTGTTCCCATACCCTGTCGTGCCTCGACCTCCTCCCCCCGGTCCTCAATGTTATCATTGCGGTGGGTACGGACACATAGCTCGCATGTGTCCACAGCGGGAAGAACCCATGGACATAGGACTGACCAGGAACTATGTGTGTCTCACTGCTGAAACCACCCCTCCACCTTTTCACTGTCCGGTACGTATAGAGGGGCACCGTATGATGGCCCTGGCCGACATGGGGTGTCGACACAGCGTTATACGACCGCAGGAACTGCCACACCCTTTCGGACCCGTGACGGGTACCGTGCTCATCAAATGTGTCCACGGCGATACCAAGTGTTATCCAACAACCCGAGTACATGTGCAACAACCCACAGATAAAGGAAGCCTGCTGACAGTTGGTCTGGTACCCAATCTCCCAGAACAAGCCATTCTGGGTAGCGACTACAGTGGTCTTCCCCACCTCCTTCAGGACACTACGGACTCCCTGAAGAAGTGGTGGGCGGAAGCCCCTTTTTCTCATACCTCTCCTTCTGTGCTCTCTCCGGCTAAACCGATCAAAACGAAAAACCAGAAGAAGAAGGAAAAAAGGAACTTTACCATTGCTTACCCTGCCCAGGTGGACAACCATTCGTGGGAAACCGATAGGGATTTCAACGCGGCACAACAAGAAGATCCTGTGATGCAAGAAGCCTGGGGCCGGGCCCTAGATAACGAAGACCCACTACAAGTAGGTCCTTTCTTCTTCCGAAAGAACGGCCTCCTGTACAGGAAGGGAGGACCGCAGCAGTCCCCCCATTTGGTCATCCCTGGACTGTTCCATGACAAAGTACTGTTTCTGGCCCACAGCCACTTACTAGGGGGACATTTCAGTGATGAAAAAACGGGACAAACGATCTTGGAAAAGTTTTATTGGCCTGGGGTGCACGGGCAAATAAAACACTATTGCCGGGAATGCCCAGTCTGCCAGAGAAATAGTCGATATCGTCCCCCGAGAGTTCCTCTCCAACCTCTCCCTCTAATCGATGTCCCTTTTACCAGAGTAGGGATGGACCTTATAGGACCTATGTTGCCCTCTAGGTGTGGGTGTAGGTATGCCCTTGTGTTGGTCGACTATGTCACCCGTTTTCCGGACGCTGTTCCCTTGCGCCAACCCACCACCCAAAATATAGCCAAGGCCCTCATCTCCATCTTCTCTAGAGTAGGTTTTCCCCGCGAGATTTTGACGGATCAAGGGACGCCTTTTGTCTCCTCCCTTATGCGCCAAGTATGTTCCCATCTCGGGATCAAACAAATAAGAACCTCAGCTTACCACCCCCAAACAGACGGGTTGGTGGAACGCTATAACGCCACATTAAAGACCACCCTTAAAAAGCTGTTAGGCCTGGAGAGCAGAAGGTGGGAGGACATGCTTCCCCTTGCTCTTTTCGCCATACGATGTAAGGTCCAAAGCAGCACCGGATACTCACCATACGAGTTGTTGTACAGACGGGCTCCCCGGACCCTGTTAGACATGGCTCGGGAGGCATGGGAAGCCGAACCCGACCGAACCCGCCCTCTGCCCGAATATGTGGACAATCTCAAAACCCACTTGGAACAGGTCAGAGAGATCGTAAGGCAGAATCTGGTGGCCGCTCAAATCACGCAGAAGCACCAGTATGATAAAGGAACCAAGGCCCGTTCATATCTCCCTGGGGACCTCATGTTGTTACTCCTACCGTCTTCCGACCATAAGCTGCTAGGGCACTGGCAGGGCCCATTCCCCGTTCTACGACAAATAACTCCTGTCACCTATGAGGTCGAAACCGATTCCAACAGAAGGATCACCAAAATCTACCATGTGAACCTCCTGAAAAAGTGGGAGGGGCCCGTCCTGTCCTGTCCAGCAACCCGGTCCTTCCCTTTGATGGGTGCCTACACTCAGACCTGCCAGAAAGCAACAAACAGGACCTCAGACGAACCTTATCTTCCGTACAGACGGTGTTTTCGTCCCTACCGGGACATACCACCGTAGTGGAACATGCCATCCACACGGAACCGGGAAAAACAATAAGACAAAGACCCTACCGAATCCCTGAAGCACGTAGAGCCATCATTAAGGAAGAGACGAACCAGATGCTGAGAATGGGCATCATAGAACCCTCCAGCAGCTGCTGGAACTCGCCCATCGTCCTAGTCCCTAAACCCGATGGCTCTACTAGATTCGGTATCGATTTCAGAGAGGTGAATAAGATCTCTGCCTTTGACACCTACCCTTTACCCCGCGTAGACGAGATGGTGGAGCGCATAGGAAAGGCTAAATATATAAGTACCCTTGACCTGTGCAAGGGTTATTGTCAGATCCCACTAAAGGAAGAAGATAAACCCAAGACCGCGTTCTCCACTCCTGAAGGCCTATTCCAGTTCAGGGTAATGCCCTTCGGGCTTCACGGAGCTCCGGCTACGTTCCAGAGAGCAATGAACTTGGTATTGCGCCCCCACTCCCAATATGCCGGGGCATACCTCGACGATATTGTCATATATAGTGACAGCTGGGAACGACATCTCCAGCACTTACAGTCCGTCATAACCTCCCTGGGGAATCATGGCTTTACCATCAACCCCGCAAAGACCACGCTCGCGGCCCAGAGCGTGAAATACCTGGGATACCTATTGGGTGAAGGGGTAATCTGACCACAGGACAACAAAATCAAGGCCATCCAGGCTATACCCTTCCCTCAAACCCGGAAGGAACTCCGTGCCTTTCTTGGTTTGCTGGGGTATTACAGGAGATTTATTCCCAGTTTTTCCCAAACCGCGGCCCCCTTAACCGACCTGTTAAAAAAGGCCGCCAAAACAGAACAGCAGTTACACCATCCCACTCCCCGTCTCTTACACGCCTTCAACCTGCTCAAGAATTCTCTGATTTCCAAACCCGTACTAATCAGTCCCGATTATACCCAGCCCTTTATCCTGCAGACTGACGCCTCCGATCAGGGTTTGGGGGCTGTCTTGTCCCAGAGAGATGCAGAAGGGGTCGAAAAGCCAATCCTCTACCTCAGTAGGAAGCTCTTCCCTCGGGAGATGAACTATGCGGTGGTCGAAAAAGAGGCGCTAGCGATCAAGTGGGCAGTGGAAAGCCTCCGGTATTACCTGGAGGGACGTGAGTTTCTCTTGTACACTGACCATGCCCCTCTAGAATGGATGGCCCGCAACAGGGGCCACAACGACAGAGTACTACGGTGGTTTCTCTCATTGCAGCCCTATCACTTCAAGACATTACACCAGAAGGGGTTGGAACAGGGTAACGCGGACTACCTCTCCCGCTATCTACCTCCTTCAACCCCTACAAGAAAGACAGCTAGGGAAAGGGGATGTGGAAACGATGTGGCCCTTACCTCCCCGGGGCGACGTCCGAACGTGGGGCCCCTGACCACCGGGACCGGTCACGCAGTGCCCCTACCCACCAGGACCCCTCCTCTCTCTCTTCCCCTACAGGACCCGGCAGCAGCAGCCGAACGCGGACAACCAGAAGCAAACTCTCATGACCCCGGAAGTCAGGCATCCCTCGAGGAACCGGAAACCATCAACCCCGGAAGTGCTAGACCGAAACCCGGCCCGGAACACAGAAAAGCCGGCATCGAGGAGGACAAGCGGTTCCCAGCAGCGGACTCGTGGCAGGAGGCAGCAGCCAGCAGAGAACCACGGACAGAGAGCCGAGCGGAGGTGAAGAAGCACGACGAGGACGAAGAGGAGGACGTCTGGACCGAAGACTGGTGGCGTCCTCAGGAGGTGGATGGAGAGTGGCCGCAACTCGGAGAAGAGTTGCGGCGGGGCACGTGAGTACACTCTACCCTTTCTCCGTGTTCCTCCCTGTAGTTAATGTAAATGGTGTAAAACTCGCCTCACGAGCACCAAGCACTGTATGTAGTAGTATAGCACCGGCACTGTAGAAAAGACCCGAGCACCGCCCCCCGACACGCTAACCCACTTCCTGTTTCCCTCTTGCGTGACTATTCCCAGCCTACCCTACCATCCCCTCCTCACTGTCATCTTTCAATTCCCTCACTCCCCGGTGAAGGTGGGAGTACTCTGAGGACCTTGTATCAAGGACTAACCGCCCTGTATTCCTCTCTCCCTTATATGTTTCTCCGAGGAGTGCCAGTGTTCTACCGGTGTACAGACGACATCAGCCCGGGAGGAAAACCCTACAGACGACCTCGCCGCATCAAACCGTCATTCCTGTTAACCCTGCCCTACCCATCCATCCGGGACACTCTCATCCTATCCCACTACGAAAAGACCATTGTCCTGAAATCAATAAAAGTCGCTGATCATAGCACATTACATCCGGACTCCCTGCCTGTTCTTCCGGTCCGCCCGCACCCCTATTCCACACCAACACAACAAGGAGGAGCCACACATAACAGCATGGACACACCAACACACAGCACAGTGCACTAAGAAACAGCTCACACAAGTGCATACAATCTTCTACACAGGGCAAGACAAAACAAACAACAGACATACAGCTCCTGGGTGACACATGTGTGTCTCTCACAATACAGGGGCACACATCCATTCACTACAAACTTACACCCTTCACACTGCACACCTCTGCTACACCCAAGACCACGCATTTCATGTAGGCCATGGTACCAGGACCAAGGGCCAACACAAGATGACCATACACATACACGGCTGGGCACACATAAAGGAATCCACACACATACATCATGACATATCCCACCCTGCTTCAAAACCTTTGCACAGCATCACACCCTGTGCTGGCAGTGTTCCCCAACCTGACATGTGAAAAGTGTAGCCAACAATAGCAAATCACTAAGAAGATAACTGCATGGCATGTAACATAGCCATCTCAGATTACACTATCATCAGGGTCAGAATGGACTGAAGAACCTGTCACCCCTGTCTAAAAATCTGATGCCTGCAAAGAGCCTTGCAATGTTGAAGTGATACATAGAGCATGGGGCACAGGAAATCAAATGCAAACAGAAAAATAACTTTAATGAGCAAGAACACTGACAAAACACACAACATAAGTAATTGTATTTATTCACATTGCACAGATGTAGCAGTAGAACAATAGTAGACAACAGCAAGGCACAAAATGATGTTCAAATGCAAGATAATATGCACATGTGAAACAAAAACAGGAAGGCCAGTGTCTATAGCACAGGTGCGAGCCCAAAACAGCAGAGCAACAGGGCCGGTGTCCATGGCAGGTGAGATAGCAAGTACATGAGAGGCTGCACAGAGGAGAGAACAGCACAGCAGATCAACAGGGCCAGAGTCCACAGCAGGTGAGACAGCAAGTACATGAGAGGCTGCACAGGGGAGAGTACAGCACATCAGAGCAACAGGGCCAGTGTCCATGGCAGGTGACAGTACAGCACAGCAGAGCAACAGGGCCAGTGCCCATGGCAGGTGAGACAGCAAGTACATGAGAGGCTGCACAGGGGAGAGTACAGCACATCAGAGCAACAGGGCCAGTGTCCATGGCAGGTGAGACAGCAAGTACATGAGAGGCTGCACAGGGGAGAGTACAGCACATCAGAGCAACAGGGTCAGTGTCCATGGCAGGTGAGAGTACAGCACAGCAGAGCAACAGGGCCAGTGTCCATGGCAGGTGAGACATCAAGTACATGAAAGACTGCACAGGAGAGAGTACAGCACAACAGAGCAACAGGACCAGTGTCCATGGCAGGTGAGACATCAAGTACATGAGAGGCTGCACAGGGGAGAGTAGAGCACATCAGAGCAACAGGGCCAGTGTCCATGGCAGGTGAGAGGACAGCACAGCAGAGCAACAGGACGAGTGTCCATGGCAGGTGAGACAGCAAGTACATGAGAGGCTGCACAGGGGAGAGTACAGCACATCAGTGCAACAGGGCCAGTGTCTATGGCAGGTGAGAGTACAGCACAGCAGAGCAACAGGGCCAGTGTCCATGGCAGGTGAGACAGCAAGTACATGAGAGGCTGCACAGGGGAGAGTACAGCACATCAGTGCAACAGGGCTAGTGTCTATGGCAGGTGAGAGTACAGCACAGCAGAGCAACAGGGCCAGTGTCCATGGCAGGTGAGACAGCAAGTATATGAGAGGCTGCACAGGGGAGAGTACAGCACAGCAGAGCAACAGGGCCAGTGTCCATTTAATTTAATTTAATTTAATTTAATTGCGGTTTATATAGCGCTAGGAATCGACTCCCGGAGGAGTATCTCCACGCTTCGACCGCTGGGGAACCCGTCCTGGCTCACCCTGAGAGAAGGTCCCTGATGGGTATCTCTAAGGTGCGACCAAGCATCCCCGGCGGTCTGGGGGGGCCGTTGTGAAGATGAAGCAAGCTGATGCCCAGAGTGGCCGAGTGTGGTTTCTGACTAGAGTAGGCACGAGGCGAGAATTATCGAGTCCGCTGACCCAGGTCCACGACCCTGCCGCGTCGGGAATCGAACCCTGGTCCCGGGCCGTTCTCTGCTTACGGGTCTGCCGCCTCTAACCAGTGAGCCACACTTCTCCTTGGGAGGTGAGACAGCAAGTACATGAGAGGCTGCACAGGGGAGAGTACAGCACAGCAGAGCAACAGGGCCAGTGTCCATGGCATGCGAGACAGTAAGGACATGAGATGCTGCATTGGGGAGAGTATAGCACATCAGAGCAACAGGGCCAGTGTCCATGGCAGGTGAGACAGCAAGGACATGAGAGGCTGCACTGGGGAGAGTGCAGCATAGCAGAGCAACAGGGCCAGTGTCCATGGCATGTGAGAGGCCAACATAGCAGAGCGACAGGGCCAGTGTCCATGGCAGGTGAGAGTACAGCACAGCAGAGCAACAGGGCCAGTGCCCATGGCAGGTGAGACAGCAAGTACAAGAGAGGCTGCACAGCGGAGAGTACAGCACAGCAGAGCAACAGGGCCAGTGTCCATGGCAGGTGAGACAGCAAGTACATGAGAGGCTGCACAGGGGAGAGTACAGCACATCAGAGCAACAGCGTCAGTGTCCAATGCAGGTGGGAGTACAGCACAGCAGAGCAACAGGGCCAGTGTCCATGGCAGGTGAGACATCAAGTACATGAAAGGCTGCACAGGGGAGAGTACAGCACAGCAGAGCAACAGGACCAGTGTCCATGGCAGGTGAGACAGCAGTACATGAGAGGCTGCACAGGGGGGAGTACAGCACATCAGAGCAACAGGGCCAGTGTCCATGGCAGGTGAGAGGACAGCACAGCAGAGCAACAGGACGAGTGTCCATGGCAGGTGAGACATCAAGTACATGAAAGGCTGCACAGGGGAGAGTACAGCACAGCAGAGCAACTGGGTCAGTGTCCAAGGCAGGTAAGAGTACAGCACAGCAGAGCAACAGGGCCAGTGTCCATGGGAGGTGAGACAGCAAGTACATGAGAGGCTGCACAGGGGAGAGTACAGCACAGCAGAGCAACAGGACCAGTGTCCATGGCAGGTGAGACAGCAAGTACATGAGAAGCTGCACAGGGGAGGGGGGAGTACAGCACATCAGAGCAACAGGGCCAGTGTCCATGGCAGTTGAGAGTACAGCACAGCAGAGCAACAGGGCCAATGTCCATGGCAGGTGAGACAGCAAGTATATGAGAGGCTGCACAGGGGAGAGTACAGCACAGCAGAGCAACAGGGCCAGTGTCCATTTAATTTAATTTAATTTAATTTAATTGCGGTTTATATAGCGCTAGGAATCGACTCCCGGAGGAGTATCTCCACGCTTCGACCGCTGGGGAACCCGTCCTGGCTCACCCTGAGAGAAGGTCCCTGATGGGTATCTCTAAGGTGCGACCAAGCATCCCCGGCGGTCTGGGGGGGCCGTTGTGAAGATGAAGCAAGCTGATGCCCAGAGTGGCCGAGTGTGGTTTCTGACTAGAGTAGGCACGAGGCGAGAATTATCGAGTCCGCTGACCCAGGTCCACGACCCTGCCGCGTCGGGAATCGAACCCTGGTCCCGGGCCGTTCTCTGCTTACGGGTCTGCCGCCTCTAACCAGTGAGCCACACTTCTCCTTGGGAGGTGAGACAGCAAGTACATGAGAGGCTGCACAGGGGAGAGTACAGCACAGCAGAGCAACAGGGCCAGTGTCCATGGCATGCGAGACAGTAAGGACATGAGATGCTGCATTGGGGAGAGTATAGCACATCAGAGCAACAGGGCCAGTGTCCATGGCAGGTGACACAGCAAGGACATGAGAGGCTGCACAGGGGAGAGTACAGCATAGCAGAGCAACAGGGCCAGTGTCCATGGCATGTGAGAGGCCAACATAGCAGAGCGACAGGGCCAGTGTCCATGGCAGGTGAGAGTACAGCACAGCAGAGCAACAGGGCCAGTGCCCATGGCAGGTGAGAGAGCAAGTACATGAGAGGCTGCACAGCGGAGAGTACAGCACAGCAGAGCAACAGGGCCAGTGTCCATGGCAGGTGAGACAGCAAGTACATGAGAGGCTGCACAAGGGAGAGTACAGCACATCAGAGCAACAGTGTCAGTGTCCAATGCAGGTGGGAGTACAGCACAGCAGAGCAACAGGGCCAGTGTCCATGGGAGGTGAGACAGCAAGTACATGAGAGGCTGCACAGGGGAGAGTACAGCACAGCAGAGCAACAGGACCAGTGTCCATGGCAGGTGAGACAGCAAGTACATGAGAGGCTGCACAGGGGAGGGGGGAGTACAGCACATCAGAGCAACAGGGCCAGTGTCCATGGCAGGTGAGAGGACAGCACAGCAGAGCAACAGGACGAGTGTCCATGGCAGGTGAGACATCAAGTACATGAAAGGCTGCACAGGGGAGAGTACAGCACAGCAGAGCAACTGGGTCAGTGTCCAAGGCAGGTAAGAGTACAGCACAGCAGAGCAACAGGGCCAGTGTCCATGGGAGGTGAGACAGCAAGTACATGAGAGGCTGCACAGGGGAGAGTACAGCACAGCAGAGCAACAGGACCAGTGTCCATGGCAGGTGAGACAGCAAGTACATGAGAGGCTGCACAGGGGAGGGGGGAGTACAGCACATCAGAGCAACAGGGCCAGTGTCCATGGCAGTTGAGAGTACAGCACAGCAGAGCAACAGGGCCAATGTCCATGGCAGGTGAGACAGCAAGTACATGAGAGGCTGCACAGGGGAGAGTACAGCACAGCAGAGCAACAGGGCCAGTGTCCATGGCATGCGAGACAGTAAGGACATGAGATGCTGCATTGGGGAGAGTATAGCACATCAGAGCAACAGGGCCAGTGTCCATGGCAGGTGACACAGCAAGGACATGAGAGGCTGCACAGGGGAGAGTACAGCATAGCAGAGCAACAGGGCCAGTGTCCATGGCATGTGAGAGGCCAACATAGCAGAGCGACAGGGCCAGTGTCCATGGCAGGTGAGAGTACAGCACAGCAGAGCAACAGGGCCAGTGCCCATGGCAGGTGAGAGAGCAAGTACATGAGAGGCTGCACAGCGGAGAGTACAGCACAGCAGAGCAACAGGGCCAGTGTCCATGGCAGGTGAGACAGCAAGTACATGAGAGGCTGCACAAGGGAGAGTACAGCACATCAGAGCAACAGTGTCAGTGTCCAATGCAGGTGGGAGTACAGCACAGCAGAGCAACAGGGCCAGTGCCCATGGCAGGTGAGACATCACGTACATGAAAGGCTGCACAGGGGACAGTACAGCACAGCAGAGCAACAGGACCTGTGTCCATGGCAGGTGAGACAGCAGTACATGAGAGGCTGCACCGGGGAGAGTACAGCACATCAGAGCAACAGGGCCAGTGTCCATGGCAGGTGAGAGGACAGCACAGCAGAGCAACAGGACGAGTGTTCATGGCAGGTGAGACAGCAAGTACATGAGAGGCTGCACAGGGGAGAGTACAGCACAGCAGAGCAACAGGGCCAGTGTCCATGGCAGGTGAGACAGCAAGTACATGAGAGGCTGCACAGGGGAGAGTACAGCACAGCAGAGCAACAGGGCCAGTGTCCATGGCAGGTGAGACAGCAAGTACATGAGATGCTGCACAGGGGAGAGTACAGCACATCAGAGGAACAGGGACAGTGTCCAAGGCAGGTGAGAGTACAGCACAGCAGAGCAACAGGGCCAGTGTCCATGGCAGGTGAGACAGCAAGTACATGAGAGACTGCACAGGGGAGAGTACAGCACAGCAGAGCAACAGGACCTGTGTCCATGGCAGGTGAGACATCAAGTACATGAGAGGCTGCACAGGGGAGAGTAGAGCACATCAGAGCAACAGGGCCAGTGTCCATGGCAGGTGAGAGGACAGCACAGCAGAGCAACAGGACGAGTGTCCATGGCAGGTGAGACAGCAAGTACATGAGAGGCTGCACAGCGGAGAGTACAGCACAGCAGAGCAACAGGGCCAGTGTCCATGGCAGGTGAGACAGCAAGTACATGAGAGGCTGCACAGGGGAAAGTACAGCACATCAGAGCAACAGGGCCAGTGTCTATGGCAGGTGAGAGTACAGCACAGCAGAGCAACAGGGCCAGTGTCCATGGCAGGTGAGACAGCAAGTACATGAGAGGCTGCACAGGGGAGAGTACAGCACAGCAGAGCAACAGGGCCAGTGTCCATGGCAGGTGAGACAGCAAGTACATGAGAGGCTGCACAGGGGAGAGTACAGCACATCAGAGGAACAGGGTCAGTGTCCAAGGCAGGTGAGAGTACAGCACAGCAGAGCAACAGGGCCAGTGTCCATGGCAGGTGAGACAGCAAGTACATGAGAGGCTGCACAGGGGAGAGTACAGCACAGCAGAGCAACAGGGCCAGTGTCCATGGGAGGTGAGACAGCAAGTACATGAGAGGCTGCACAGGGGAGGGGGGAGTACAGCACATCAGAGCAACAGGGCCAGTGTCCATGGCAGTTGAGAGTACAGCACAGCAGAGCAACAGGGCCAATGTCCATGGCAGGTGAGACAGCAAGTACATGAGAGGCTGCATAGGGGAGAGTACAGCACAGCAGAGCAACAGGGCCAGTGTCCATGGCATGCGAGACAGTAAGGACATGAGATGCTGCATTGGGGAGAGTATAGCACATCAGAGCAACAGGGCCAGTGTCCATGGCAGGTGAGACAGCAAGGACATGAGAGGCTGCACAGGGGAGAGTACAGCATAGCAGAGCAACAGGGCCAGTGTCCATGGCATGTGAGAGGCCAACATAGCAGAGCGACAGGGCCAGTGTCCATGGCAGGTGAGAGTACAGCACAGCAGAGCAACAGGGCCAGTGCCCATGGCAGGTGAGACAGCAAGTACATGAGAGGCTGCACAGCGGAGAGTACAGCACAGCAGAGCAACAGGGCCAGTGTCCATGGCAGGTGAGACAGCAAGTACATGAGAGGCTGCACAGGGGAGAGTACAGCACATCCGAGCAACAGCGTCAGTGTCCAATGCAGGTGAGAGTACAGCACAGCAGAGCAACAGGGCCAGTGTCCATGGCAGGTGAGACATCAAGTACATGAAAGGCTGCACAGGGGAGAGTACAGCACAGCAGAGCAAAAGGACCAGTGTCCATGGCAGGTGAGACAGCAGTACATGAGAGGCTGCACAGGGGAGAGTACAGCACATCAGAGCAACAGGGCCAGTGTCCATGGCAGGTGAGAGTACAGCACAGCAGAGCAACAGGGCCAGTGTCCATGGCAGGTGAGACAGCAAGTACATGAGAGGCTGCACAGGGGAGAGTACAGCACAGCAGAGCAACAGGGCCAGTGTCCATGGCAGGTGAGACAGCAAGTACATGAGAGACTGCACAGGGGAGAGTACAGCACAGCAGAGCAACAGGGCCAGTGTCCATGGCAGGTGAGACAGCAAGTACATGAGAGGCTGCACAGGGGAGAGTACAGCACATCAGAGCAACAGGGCCAGTGTCCATGGCAGTTGAGAGCACAGCACAGCAGAGCAACAGGGCCAATGTCCATGGCAGGTGAGACAGCAAGTACATGAGAGGCTGCACAGGGGAGAGTACAGCACAGCAGAGCAACAGGGCCAGTGTCCATGGCATGCGAGATAGTAAGGACATGAGATGCTGCATAGGGGAGAGTATAGCACATCAGAGCAACAGGGCCAGTGTCCATGGCAGGTGAGACAGCAAGGACATGAGAGGCTGCACAGGGGAGAGTACAGCATAGCAGAGCAACAGGGCCAGTTTCCATGGCATGTGAGAGGCCAACATAGCAGAGCGACAGGGCCAGTGTCCATGGCAGGTGAGAGTACAGCACAGCAGACCAACAGGGCTAGCAACACACCCATGTTCTCAACAATGTTCAGGACTAGCACACCTGTATGTGGCACAGGTGTATGAGGGTGATGTCAACTCACTCCTGGCTGTCATGCGGACTTGTACCTGGCTGTGTGCCGGGGACAGCAGCCCCACTTGACTGTGGTGACAGAGCCCCAGGTGATGTGGGGCTAACAGTGTCTTGGCAAGCTGGAGGGCTGTGTGGACCTGGTGGCAGCGTGGCACATGGAGGTGGAGTCGTGCAGACCTCTGACACAGTGTGGATGGGAGATGTTGGAGGGGTGCCCCTCCACTTTTTGGGAATATGAAATGGATTCCCTGACTTGGGGTTGATCGGAAGTGGTGATGACACAACAGGCACACACCCCAACTGTCCCACATCAGGTGCAGACACTGGCTCTACCTCTGGAGATGTGCAGGATCCTGTGGAATGCTTGGTCTGGTTACGTCTCTGGTCCACCTTCCCCTCTTTGCCAGGTGTACACCCTACAGTGCCCTTCTTTAACTTCTTGACAGGGGTGGTATGTACAGTTCCCTCCTTTGCCTTCTTGCCAGGGGTGGTCTCTACAGTGCCCTCCTTTGCCTTCTTGCCAGGTGTACCCCCTACAGTGCCCTCCTTTGCCTTCTTGCCAGGTGTACCCCCTACAGTGCCCTCCTTTGCCTTCTTGCCAGGGGTGGTCTCTACAGTGCCCTCCTCCACCTGCACCAATGGTCATGGAATTGGGGTAGATGTGGTGGGTGGATGTGTCCCTGTGCTCTTCCTAGGTGTACCCCTGATATGCAACACCTCCTCAGTGGGCACAGACATTGCATGGGTAGGTTTGTGTGATGTTTTAGTACAGGAAAGTCTCTTGCTGGTGATGCCTCTGCGGCATGTGAGCCTGATGTCTGCCTGATTGCTCTTCTAGCCTTGATCTTCCCTGACTGGCTCTAGTTTGTGCATTCTGGGGTGGCCATGCTCTTCAGTGGGGATGGTGTCTGTGGGCGGGACTGTTTGGCTTGTGTCTGTTGTGTGCTCCTTGTGCTGTACCTTTTCATTGACGGAGGCGAACCGTGCACACTGTCATCTGATGTGGCTACTGACTGGGGGGTGGACAAAGGCACCTGAGCTGCAATGGGAGCATGTGCCTGTTGAAGGGCTGACGTGACTGTGTATGACAACGCCTGGACTGTACGGTGTAGCCCACCCATGTCAGAGTTTATGCCCTCCATGTATGCAATCATTTGGCCTAATTTCTTGTTGTGGTCACTGAAGGCATTGAGCAGGGCAATCTGGCCCACACAAAGCTGGCGCAGGAGCTCTACACACTCTGCACTGAGGGCAGCAGGAGGGACAGGTGCAGGGGCAGCGGTGCCAGGTGTGAATGTGACTCGTCCCCTCTTAGTGACACGGATACGGGCAGCCCCAGAGGAAGTGGATGGGAGGCTGGGCACTGGCCGCTGGGTGGTAGATGATGATGCAGACTCCCCATCCCCTGTGCCTGCCAACCTGGATGCATCCCCGCTGGCATCAGATGATGTGGTACTCTGTGTCTCAGCCACGGATTCCTCCTGCATTCTTCTGTCCCCCTCAGATGCGCTGGTGGGCTCTGTGTCACTGGCCTCCGCTGCAGCTGTTGTGCTACTCTCGCCACCACTGGTTTCTGGCTCATGTTCCTCCGTGGTCTCTTGCGAATCTGCATGAGAGAGAGATACAGGGTTGTGTAAGTGTCATCATCTGGTCACACAAATTCAAATCAATGCAGTACAGGAGAGGCCCAAATCTACATGGTGACCACCACACCCTGCAATCACTGTGCAGCAACACACTACATAGACTACAACAGTGCCTGTAACGCAGAATAACTACCATGAATGAGCCATGTTGATGCCACACGGCACTACACCCTGCCCGTAGATGGAGTGCCCCCCCACCCACTTGCCCTGCCCTAAGGACATGATGTGGGCACAACACTTATTACCACTGACAGACCTTCAGGGAACAGGAGGGGACAACACACACACACCTATTATGACATTACATGCCACAATGCCTAGTAGGCCATAGCAAGCACCATGTGGTAATCTGGGGCACATTGTTGTCAGATGTGTGGGCCTCAATGATCATGGTGCATGCAAAGTAGGCATACATGAAGTCACACTCAGAAAGTTGACACTGCAGTTCACCCCATAATAGATTCCCCACACTATCCCAATGATGAATGACTATGTGGAGCCTAACCCATATGGCAATGTGAAAGTATAGCAGGGAGTTTCAGCTTAGTAAGGCCAGGGTGGGGCATTGCCTGATACAACCACACATCACAGCAGCAACTCACATTACATAGCACATCACAGCAACACACGCACATCACATGGATCACCGGTGCCACAGGCCCTGTACACATGCATCCACTCCCAGCAAAAGTCACCCTCCCCAGCTACTCACCAACCCTGACTTGCTGCAGATGCTCCTTCAGACGTGCATCCAGGTCTGGATGAGTCACTGCCAAGATGCGGCCCATCAGTGGAGTCATGCTGCGCCATGCCAAACGCCCTGTGCGTGGTAGCATCCCCAAGGTCATCTCTACCACTTGCTTTGCCAACCGGCTGATGTTGTCCCACCTCTTGTGACAGTGGGTGCGTCATCTGTTGGAAACCCCCAGGGCTCGCACTTTTTCTGCAATGGCCCTCCACAGGGCCTTACGCTGGTGTAACTTGAGCTGCAGGTATGAGAGAAAAGAAGGGTAAAGGACCAGTTAAACAATGTCAGATACCAACATCTATCAGTACAGTAGCAAGACACAGACTCAGGACTAATTGTAACCTCTCTCCCTCCAAAACTGGGGGACCCCTCACAAGGGTACTCTGCATGGCCCAAACATTTGTGATTGCATGCACACATTGGGGCGTATAGGCTCCATGATAATCTCACAATTGCAGGATGCATCAACACAATATGCATCGACAGAAGTGTGTAAGTCTGAAATTATACAGGGCACAGATGGGGCATATCTACTATTCAGTGTGAAGGAACAGGAGCAAGGAGCATGTAAGTCTGGTGATGTTTTATCGTTTGGGTGGGCAGCAGGCACTGAACTTACTCTCTGGGTCACACTGACTCACACTACAGGGGCACACTGAAATATTCACCCAAGCAATTACTGTCCTGGCACCAACATGGCTAACATCCGTTGGCTCTGTATGGCCGACAATGTAACACACCCCACTCCCACATAAAAGTACAGGCATGGAAAAGAGTGACATTGGGGGACAGACACTCCCTCACCCTGGAGACAGCTTGTCTGTCAGTGTATGACACAACCCCCCACCCTCAGGCATATACTGCAGCTGCACAACTACACGTCTGACACCCCCCTACCCTACAGCTACTTTCATGGAGACTTACCACTATATTGGGATCACCAAACAGCCTTGGGTACTGTGCCAGCACCTCGTCCACAAGGACCTCCAGCTCCTCACTTGTGAATGGACTGGCACGGATCTTCTTTGTCCTTGCCATCCCTGTGGACATGGAACACCTGTGGTGGAAGTGAGTGGTGAGGGGTCCCAGGCAGCAGGCTCTTCAGGCACCAGCAGGAGAGGGTCCCAGGCAGCAGGCTCACCAGGCAGCAGCAGGAGAGGGTCCCAGGCAGCAGGCTCTTCCGGCACCAGCAGGAGAGGGTCCCAGGCAGCAGGCTCTTCAGGCAGCAGCAGGAGAGGGACCCAGGCAGCAGGCTCTGTGAGCAGTGGAAATGTGAGGCTCACTCCCACAGATTTATAGCCCCCTGGGGTCGTTTGGAAGCTGCAAAGCAGCAACAATTGGTTGTCCAGGTCTGCCTCTTTCAAAATATCCAATGACCATCTCCACTGTGGCGGAGCACACCTTCCGCAATTTTCAAATCTGCATCATGCCACCGCGATCATCGCTCCCGTTGGCTGTAGACAATGCTCCATGGCGGTGATGCACCGCGGGTGCCCGGGGTGCGCTATCGCGATGGTGCATCATACAAAAGTATCCAATGACCGCCTCCGCGATGGCGGGGCACACATTCCGCGATTTTCAAATGTGCATCATGCCACCGCGATTATCACTCCCATTGGCTGTAGGCAATGCTCCATGGCGGTGATGCACCGCGGATGCCCGGGGTGCGCTACCGCAATGGTGCATCCTTTAAAAGTATACAATGACTGCCTCCGCGGTGACGGAGCATGCCCACCACCATCTACACATGTCCATATGCCAATCGCTACCGCACTTGTGAAGGGGGTGGTGCTGGTGTCACACCGCCGGGGCCAGGCGGTAGGTACCGCGATTCAAGAGGCGGAGCATGCCCACCGCCATCTACACATGTCCATATGCCAATGGCTACCGCACTTGTGAAGGGGGTGGTGCTGGTGTCATACCGCCGGGGCCAGGCGGTAGGTACCACCATTTACGTAACATTTAATGGCTAGGTCCATCGTGAACACTGTATCAGTACCCAGCAGCAACATGGTGAAGGGCACATCATTGTACACACAATGCCATTCTTCCATGTCATCCACAGGTGGACGCACGTTCTGTGTGACACACTTTGGTCTTTTGTCCCTGCCATGTTAGTTATGCATTTGATGGTTGATGATGCTTGACACTCTTGAGCTGGTGTCAATGGTGTTAAAGGAATCAATGTGTTGTGGGTCAGTGCTGACCTTGACAAGGCTTGTGTCACTGTATGTTATCGTACCAGACTGGTGCTTTCAAATCAGCTCATGCACACAACTGACAGTTTTCCTGCTACTGTGATCATTGTGTTGATGGATGTGTGCAGACTTTACATGATGCATTGAGGTGTGACAGGTATAGCAGATGGGTATGATACCGTCATGGTAATTTCAGACACATTTGCGGATGTTACAGCACCTGGCGTGCACATGGGAAATGTGTGGTTCAGTATATGTGCATTCACATTCACCGATGTGTTTGTGGCACTTGTGTATTGGTATTGGAGAGGTGTGCCCTCTGTGTGTATCAAAGTCCACCCATGTAACCTGGTGTGCCATGCATCTCTCAGGCAGTCTTTGTTTGTCCATGACATCGTGTATGATATGTGCTGTGGTCATCTCATGATGGTTTTCACTGACATTTTCAAATTTACATCTCAACTAGGAGGAGGCCAAATCTCCTACGTCACCTGACAGTGCTGGAGGACATGAAGAATGTTGCAATAATTCAGAAATTCTGCCTGGACAGACCAACACTGATGATCCTGTGTGATGATCTTTTGGAGCCCCACTTGCAGCCTCACCGTCACTATCTAACTGCATTCACACCTACATACAAGGTGATGGCAGCCCTCCACTTTTTTGCAACTGGTTCCTTCCAGGAGACTGTGGCTAGCGCTGGAGGGATGTCGCAGCCCATGTTCAGCCAGGTGCTGAGGGATGTTCTTGCAGCCATGATGCTCTATAGGAATCGCTACATTCATTTCCCTAGGGGAGCAGAATTGGCCGGTGTGAAGGGTGACTTCTATCCCCTTGGGCGCATCCCACATGTTGTTGGTGCCATCGATTGCACCCATGTAGGTCTGGTGCCACCACAGGCAACAGAGCACATTTATAGAAACCGTAAACATTATCATTCTATCAATGTGCAGGTGGTGTGCCTTGCGGACATGACCATTTCACATGTGTGTGCAAGGCTACCTGGCTCTGCACATGATTGGTACATCATGAGGAACAGCACGGTGCCACGGATGATGGAAAATCTGCATCCCGAGCGTGCAACATTGCAATGGGTGTTTGTCATTCACAGGTGACTCTGCATATCCCAGTAGGCCATGGCTGTTGAGCCCGCTAAGGAATCCGAGGACCCCGGCTGACATCCAGTACAATGAGGCCCATGGCAGGACCAGACGTGTAATAGAGCGGACTTTTGGTGTGCTGAAGTCAAGATTCCGCTGCCTTGACAGGACAGGAGGTGTTGTATGCTGCACAACCTGGCCATCCACAAGGGGATGCCTCTGCTCCTGGACGATGGTGAGGAACCAAGGCCACCACCTGCTCAAGGATCTGAGTCCAGTGCTGAGGACAATGGAGAGGAGGAAGGAGTTGACCTGCGCCAACAGCTCATCGACCGCTACTTCACTTGAATGTGGGTGACGAGATACAACGTGTACATTGTCTGGTGTGGTTGCTGTTGTCGTGAGGGGCTATGCGCGGATGTAATAGACAGGCACACGTTCAGTCACCTGTGTGTGGTAAATGTGACATTGGCGTTCCATATGGGGACGTATGCTGGACTATATTTGTTCACACCTTGTATGCCAGTAGTGTCTTATGCATGTTTTGTGTAGTGTTCTGTCTGTGATGCCACAATGACACCAGTGACTGTTGTTCTGTTGTGTCTCCCTAGGTGCTTCAGAATAATCCTGCCCTACATACAGTACATCATTTGGACACATCATGGACATTGTCAGCACTGTAAATATTGCACCCTCCCTAATACACATATTATATTATTTGCTAAGAAGGTCTCTTTGTGTTGGTTTAGGGCGTGCCCATACTTTAGTGTCTTAGATTTGAAGGAATCACATCAGCATACACCAGCTCTCTCTTCATGTGAACCGCATCAACTGTTGTGTATGTGTGTTCGGCAAAGCAATATAAAACCCGCCTCATGCCCAGAATTGGCAGAAGTTGCACTTATGTTATGAGTATGAAGTCGTGGAGATCAGACCTCATAACAATTCTGTATCGTGTTGTTCTTGAAACTTCAGCACTCGCTGTACAGATATAGTTTAACAAGCAAAGCAGATAGTAGAGCAAGAACATATTATTCTCATGTAAACCACGATGAACTACTAGGTTGAAAGCTAAAGCAACAACTAAGTGTCGTGTGCAGAAGGTACAAAAAAGGAAAAATGGCGTTTAAACCGGTAAAGAGCCCATGCTAACTTAACACGGTGTAAAGATATCCAGGACCTAGATGACACCTCCCCATGATCCGGAAACGAACTGAATAAGATAATAGAAGTGCCATCTCATGAGAGCAGATTGCAAGTTTATATGTGGACGGTCCGCAAGGTAAAGCATTAAAAACTAGGAAAATTTAATGCTAAAGAAAAATAAAACAGCCAAGTACTTTATCGAGTCTTAAGCCAATAGGCAAGCTAAATAATAAAAACTTGACAAATAAGTCAATGAATTGTCAATGAAATGCTAGTACTCAGCATATCAAACATGAAAAAGGTCTATGACATAACTGTGTATGCAAAATAAGCTGCAACAGCCTCCAATAGGAAGTCACCGTCTTCATCCGAAAAGAGTTCAGCCATCCAATTTAAAAGCGGAAAAGAACATACGTGCTCTCCCAGCACCGGATCCTCTATCACCATCAGAGGACAGCTCGGTGGGTTTTCAAGAAAGCTCTGTTCCAAGAAAGACTGTGTTGCCGCCAGTAAATTCCAGGGACCAATTAGTCCATGCATCAATGCCACAGCCATAATCCTTTCGCCAGGACAAACCAACTCGTGAGTAATGATAGGAGTCATCAGCTGATTAAAGTCAACGTCAGGAGAAACCGGTCCGCAGAGACACAAATCAATGGCCCAATCGAAATCACAGGTCAGGCAGTGAAATACAGGCTGGACACAGGTGAAGTAGGAGAATCGAAAAGATATTCCATATGCCGTGCTTAATATCACCAACGGCATTGTGCCATAATATTCTAGCATGCGATTGCGGAACAGTGTCAGCAGCTGCAGGGCGGGAGCTTGCACAGGAGGGACATCCATATTTAAAAATGTAAAAAAGCACAAGAGCGTCCGCTGGTAATGCAAGTAAAAATGGGAATCCACGAAGCAGAGTGGAAAAAATAGAATGAAAGAAAGCAGGGATGACTCCAAAGATTTTCTCAAATGAAGTCACGAGACCACTGGTAACAACTTTAAAAAAGTGCGCCAGGGCCTTTGTGGAGGACGCGTTAAAGATAGTCCGAACCATCTTGCTGAAATGGAAAGGCAAATCTGTATTGAAAAGGGTCTGCACCTCTGTACGGGTGTTCGCTATGTGAAGCACGAAAGTTTCACGGGCCGAACTCAAGGCCACCTCTCTCTGAGACAAAAGAGCTCTTATTCTTACCATGCCGTTGAAATCTGCTCCCAAGGTTGGTATTTGTGGCGAGATTGAAAACTCCCTATGTTCATGTGTGGGAGGAAATAGAACATTTCTGCAGCAAATAACCCGTTCACTTACTGTTACGATAAAAGGAATACTTTTAATTAACCCAGAACAATCTTCATTATTGAGCATCAAATAACTACCATTTTCCAACAACTTGAACGTGGGGATGATAGCAGGAACTGGCGTGCCTTGCAACACGCAAGCCATATTTGGTCGGTGTTTGTTGCATGAACCGTGTAACTGTATGTGCCTACACATTAGTGAATGATGTGGCGTCTCAGTGCATTCCTCTCCATTCAGATAAACTTCTTGATCATCTTTGAAACATCTGTATGTGTATGGAAGCGACCAGACCTCATGAAGAAAAGCACAACCTAAAGGTTCATAACGACCTATTGGTATATATTTCATACAATTTGAAAACTTATATAAAGCAAAAGGCAGCGTTATTAAACCGTGGATAAGGCACGTTGCCAAAAAACCCGCAATCCTCTGCTGATGATGTCACTGAGCATGTCATGAATGATGTAATATGTGACATCATCAGCAGTTGATTATGGGTAATAGTATCTCTAGTTTACTCCCTTATAGCTGTCTTTCTTTTAACATAAGTGTCTGTTTCCTTCCCTTATACTTACTGTTCTTTTTTAAAAAAAAAATTTTGGTTCACTTCCGGTTCGCGTACCGGCGAGCGAACTGGGAAGCGAACTACGAGAGATAGAGGTTGGCACAGTTCCAAATATTGTACCAATTTTTTAATAACGGGGAGGTAGTTCTGAAAAGAACTTTTTTTTAAATTGTTTTTGTTGTTATATATTTTTTTTATTATTTTTCTGAACATTTTTTTACTTTTTTTGAATTTTTCTGAACAGTTTTATATTTTTGGGGGTTTTTCTTGGAGGGGGCAATGAAAACGATTCATTGTAAAGGGCTCAACAGGAGCAACTAAACAAAAAAAAAGTATTTATTATTTTGGGCGTTTCGTACAAACTTGCATATGATAGTCAATAGCTCTGTTGATCAGAGTGATGCTTCTTTCTCCGTAGCAAATGAATCCATCGCAATGTACGCAGACGTGTTTTACTTCACCAAATCTCATTTGTATATTTGGCACTATCTCCCTGCCCTCTGGTCCCGTTACTTCCGGTACAACAGATCTTCTGGCCATAATAGGGAGATTATATAGGTCGTTCCGAAACTGTGCAGCACTGTAGTTGTTAGGATGCCACCTAGTCATATGGCGATGCATTGTGTAGTTTCCGAAACTGTATTTTTTCTCGGTCCCTCTGGACAGTCTATCTTGACATATAAGGCAAGTTACGTATCTTGCATTTACTTTTTTCTGACCTTTGGGAATTTAAAAAAATTGCCAAATGAAGTTTTCTTTCCGGTGAGACGTCCTGGGCTCCTCAGGCAAAAACTGCCTCTCTTCGTGCTCGTCGTCCTGTTCCTCTTCTTCCTCTTCTTGTTGAATTATAACTTGAGCAGGTGGTCCACTCTTCCTTGGATGTGGTGGAGGTGGTGGGGAAGCACCAGCTGAAGCTACTAAAGAAGCCATTGCTCACTGGTAACAAAGGGTCTTTCTCTCACAATGATGAAAGTCAGAGTGAGGAAAGAAGGAGGGATTTTCATCATTTGGGAAAAACAAGAGTTCTCAACCAATGAAAAGTATTCATTTTATATTATATGACCTAGTCTTACATCATTAGGAAACCAAAAGTGAAATGAACCAATGAAAAGTGTTATTACCAAGTCACATGACCTGCTGTGTTTACGTTAAGCGCTTTGCAGGGCCTCCCGGTTTGCTTCCAGAAACCTGCGCTTTGCGACTCGCTTCGCGTACCAGTTCGCTAACGTAGCACGTCATATGACGTATCACGCGACAACGTGAAACGTCATGCGGACGGGAGGCGTCACGATGTTGTTTTCTAACGCGGCAGTTGCGGTAAAGAAACGTTTACCGGCTCGCGGTCTATTTCGCGGCATCAAGGTCAGCTAACGGGAAGCTTCCCGATTCGCGAAGCGGGAACGAAGAAAAAAAAATATTTAAAAAAAAAATTATTCATAAACATATAAAATATATTTTTGGATTTAAAGAAGAATACATTTTACAGCTACAGATATTAGCTGTTAAAAAAACCAATGAAATTCACTGAAAAAACCATAGGTTATAGACCATATATAGTTAGGAATTAGCATTTACAAAACCTTGAAAATTCACTGAAAAAACCATAGGTTATAGACCATATATAGTTAGGAATTAGCATTTACAAAACCTTATTTTACTCACACAAAACCATTGAAATTCCATATATAGCTAGTTGCACTAACTATATATCGCGCACCCGCAATCCACTGCTGATGATGTCACATATTACATCATTCATGACATGGTCAGTGACATCACTGATGACATCACTGATGACATCTCAAATGACATCACTGATGACATCTCATTTGACATCAATGACCACATCACTGATGATATCATTCATGTGACAATACAATGCATCTCCTCACATTTTAATATAACCTCTGTTTCACCCAGTGTTAAATACAGAGTATAATTTTTGAAACCATTGACACACCAATACTAGTTACTACATATGCACTCATTGATTGCTACGTCTACACACACCTTCACTCATTCACCCATACAATCATTCATACATACAATCACTCATCTTTACAACACTATCATATGCACTCATACACCTATACAGACACTCACAGTCTGCCACTCATCCATGGAGTTACTCACACACCTAGTCAGTCCTGTAAAGAATCAATGACACTTCCATTTTCTTGTCTATACAGTTAAACATAGAGCACCTTACATTTTCAAACATATACTAACACATACTTACCTTCTTATACAATCATTGATACAAGTACACATTGATCTGCACAGAGTCACACACCTCCCAGCTAGCCACACACACACTCAGTCTCCCATACAAATACTTGGGCAATCAATCAATAACCCATATAGTTAGTCATATAGCTACTGATCAACACATGCAGCAGTTTACAGAACAACAGACATAATGATGCACAAATTAAGACAGTTTAGTCACTAACCCATGCACTCAGTGAGACACATTTAATCACTCACTCATACAGTCAGTCATGCACCTACTAAATCCTTCGTCCAGACACTTACACATCCACTCATTCTTCAATATGTAAGACATATTTAAACTTTACAGAAACAAAAAAATCACTGGATGTTGTTATCAGTGATGTCATCAGTGATGTCACTGACCATGTCATGAATGATGTAATATGTGACATCATCAGCAGTGGATTGCGGGTGCGCGATATATAGTTAGTGCAACTAACTATATATGGAATTTCAATGGTTTTGTGTGAGTAAAATAAGGTTTTGTAAATGCTAATTCCTAACTATATATGGTCTATAACCTATGGTTTTTTCAGTGAATATATATATATATATCTCAAAACACTCCACGTGCAGAAAGACTACCGGTACTTCTCCTTCATCTTCGCCCAAACGGATACGGACCAGGTATAAGTGCAAAAAGAATTATTTTTATTCTTTTGTCGCCATAAAGTTTTGGCTTGTCCGAGCCTTGATCACATGACAATGTAACGCTAGAGACAGCCAAATTTAAAGTGACAGTGCACATAAAAAACATACCACATGAACCACATGGGAATAGACATAGACAACATTCATCATTCCTATAGTTAAAACTGAGAAATATTGAAACCATAACCAGCATGTGCAATATTTGTAAATCCACTGATCATTAAATACATAAATAGATGCTAAAATTAAGACATCTAAAATAGTACATTTTCTAAAAATCTGTGAACCCAACAGTAAATGGACAGCAGTTAGCAGCACACTTTGGTGCAAATAAGCAAAATTAAGTGCATAGAGTGCAATATTACAGCAATGAAGTAATGCATGCATATAAATATGCGATCCTAGTGGTAGAAATGCCAAGATGAATGGCAGCCTGGGTCTATAGATCATATAAATGCCCAAGTTGCTAACACTGATGCCTTGATCAATTACAATTCATTTTCTTATGGGCAGACCAATAAACTTGGTGAACAGGCTGACTTGGACACCCAGTGAGGCCACTAATCTTATATGAACAACCATGATGCAAATGTACAAATGGAAATGCTGTCAACTCAAACAGTTGTACACATAAATAATAGCTGTGGAATACCTTCATTTTGACAAGGTATTGCTCTACCTGGCGCCTAATTCTTTACAAAATTATGTGGCTCTAATAGGTTGTGGATATCTTTGTAAAAACACACTGCTTCTGTCATGATAGGTGTTTTTCTCTTTGAGGGCAAATTGCGGGTTAAATCCCTAGTTTTCAACTCTATATGTGTTACAGCGCCCTAACATATTTGTCAAATTGTCTTTCCCATGTGTGAGTGAAACTAGTGCAAATGAAAAAAATGTATGTTAAAGTGTTGGACTGTGGTAAACTGCTGACAGTTAAAAACGGACATTAACAATGAAATCGAGAATCTAAGTTCAAAATGTAATAATATCATTCCTACCTCAGGTTGAAGTTACATTTGCAGGCAACATGAAATAAAGATTCAGCGAGCAAAAGCAAAGGCCAGAGAGGACAGACCTTAATGTCAAGAGAGTTACACGTGTCAGAATATCAATCTGACTGGGGACTGATCATAATAAACCAACTAAGGGATGAACGCTTAGCATCTCATAGGTGTACTGAATTGCATGTTCCTGCATACATTGAACATATAAATATCTGTTATCAAAAATATATAAATATATGAATAAATATATAAATATGCATAAAACGATATAACAGATAAAAGATACATTTGCCTATTCGACCTAAAATACGTCTAAGGCTCAATTACAGTGCTTTCACTTAATGTGGCTAGGCTCAAATCAAATTGTGGAGTCCAATTAGAAAATGAGGAAGTTAATACATAGGTCTTACGATCACCTCGCATGGTAGGGAAGAATGAATTGACCTACCACAGGTCCCAACAGTCCATAGTTAAAAGTTAGAACCCCTATCCCAGGCAAGTGTGCAAATCCTCTATAATATTCAAGCCTCCCGGGGTCTTTGAATTTAACTGGAGGATAAACTGGGTTTCCAATTTACGGAGTTTGGATTCTCTATTCCCTCCCCTTCTACTTGGTGAGGCAGCATCTATGGCAAAATATTTGAGTCTACTGTTGTTGCTATTGTGGACCTCCCCAAAATGTCTGGCCACCGGGTAGGTATTGTCCTGGTTGGAAATTGCCCGTAGATGTTGTAGGATGCGCTCGTGTACGGCCAGCTTAATGCTGCCGACATATTGCAATCCACATGGACACATCAGGACATAGACAGTATACTCTGTCTTGCATGTAAGGAACTTGCTGATCTTGTGTTCCCTATTGCTGAAGGAGTCCCTGTAGGTTTTCATGTTGACCCCATGGATACAAGCCTTACATGTCTTACATTTGTAAAAGCCACAGTTAGTCTGAAGCCAGGTGGTTTTGTCGATAACCTCTGGGCTGGTATTGACTAACCTGTCCTTCATGGATGGCGCCTTGCTAAAAGTGACAGATGCTTTTTCGGGTAAATTCCGACCTATCACTGGATCACTAAGGACAATGGGCCAGTTCCTGTTATAATCCGGTGGAGAGCAGCGTTTTGCCTATTAAAGCCTGGTATAATCCTGAAGGGAATTATGGTGGTCTCCTGCTGGGATGTCTCAGTTTGTATAGAGAGTGGTTGTGTCGGCTCTATTGCTTTGTCAAATAGAAAATCCCTTCTACTGTACCTCATGGTGTTGATGATTGCACTGTCTATTGTGTGCCTGCTCTACCCTCTCTCTAGGAATCTGGATTTGCTATGAGCTTGTGCCTGTTTTAAATCTATCTCACTGCTACAAATCCTTCTGAGGCGTAGCATTTCCCCTAGGGAATGCTGTTAACCCCTTCGACGCTCATGTTGAGCTGAGCTCGTCATGAGTTACACCTCTCGTACACTCATGACGAGCTCAGCTCATCATGTAACGCGGGTTTTTAAAAACCGCCGCGCACAGCGGGAAAACCGCTAGCGCGCATGCGGTTAATGAGATGAGGCGGATGGGAACTCCCAGCATGTAAAGTCGAGTTCCCTGCCGTTGACTTTCTGATTAGCCTGGTCTCTATATGATTGTTAACAATGTAAACCTCAGTATCTAGAAACATAATGGATGATTGGCTCTTGTTAACAGTAAAGTTAAGATTCAAAATATTGTCATTTAGTGCAGACACAAACTCTTCGGCCTGTTCCTTCTGATCGTTCCACAGGACACACAGGTCATCAATGTAGCTTAGCCAAACAACTACATTCTCATCAAAGGTTTGTCTGAACTGTTTTTTGAGACCAGTTCCTCCCAGATACCCATGTGTAAACAGGCATAGCTGGGAGAAAGGCTAGCCCCCCAATGCTACACCTCTAAGTTGCTGGTAAAGCAAGTTATTATACATGAGAATGTTATTCCGAAGGCAAAATTCCAGCATTTCAAGAAGCATATTACTATGGTCCAGATAATGTAAGGGTCTTTGTGCCAGATAGTTCTTAGGAGCTCTGAGGCCGTCCTCATGTTTTATACTTGTGTCGAGGGATGATACATCAAGGGCTAACATCCAGTATCCCTCTTTCCATTGCACCTTCCCAATTTTTCTAAGAAAATCACCAGTGTCCTGAACATAGGAACCGAGGGATCTCACATATTCCTGTAAGAAAAAAGCGATATAAATAGAGGTATTTTCCAGGATCCCATCCCTTGCATAAATAATGGGTGGGCCAGGTGGTGTAACAGAGTTTTTATGAATTTTGGGAATAAAGTATATAGAGGGAGTTACTGGGAAGTCGTTCTTGAGATATTTATATTCAGCATCCGTGATGAGTTTCTTGTTTTTCCATCTGGTCAGCTTCATGTAGTTATCATTGTGGGATATTTTCATAGTAGCAGGCGTAGTTCTTGCATAGCATTCCCTATCATTTAGTTGGGAATATGCCTCTCTATCATAACCCTCACGTGTCAACAGGACAATATTGCCCCCTTTGTCAATTCCCCTAATCACAATGTTATTTTTGCTTGTCAATTTCCTCATTAGTGTCTCGTATTTTTGACTCTGTTCATCATAGTTGCGTTTGGTTCTTTGTGTCTCCATATGTAGTTTCTTCAGTTGGATTATGACATTTTCATGGAAAACGTCCAGGGAGGCACGGGGCATAAGTGGATTGAAAGTGGACGGAGGTTTAAATGGAGTTACTGGTGCTTTACTCAACGATTCCACAATATTTAAGATCGCCTGTTGATTATTAGAATAATGTCCCACTCCCTCTGTGTCCCAAAGTTCTTGTAGCTCCACCATAATAGGGATATCAGATTGAGTTAATTTTCCCTGCAAATCATCTGTCCTTGGAGTCATAATTCCACTTTTTAAAATGTGATATTTAGGTAGTGTTAATTTTCTCACTGCTTTGTAAATATCTAATCTGGTGGCCGCATATTTCAAGTTGGTCTGGGGTGCATAGGGCCCTAGTTTTAGAATGTTTCCTCCTCCGGAGTCAATTCCACTGGTGTTATGTTTAACACTGTTTTATTGATTCCATCCGTGATCATTGTTTCTTTGCCTACTGGCTCCTTCCCCTCCTCCTGCCTTGATTTTGTGCACCTCCTCCTTGCCCTGCTCCTCTGCCTGCATTTGTAGTTGGCCCGTTTTCACTGTAATTCCTTTGTTGCCTTGGGCGTAAAGTTTGTCTCCCCTCGACACATAAACAAATGATTTTTTCCCCAGGTGAGGGTTTTGGTAACTGGCCGCTTGTCACCGAGCTTCGGAGTTCTGCGACAGAGTCACTCCCACCCACGGAGCTTAGGTCAGACTGTGACGTTTCTCCCAGATTTCTATTGCTGTTGAGTGGTCTCTGGTTGGCAAAGATTCTAATCACCGGGACACGTAAAGCATCGCTCCATTATTTTAGTTTCCTCTTTTTTCAAACGAACTGTCATTTCATTTGCCAACTTTGTTTTCTCTTCTGATTCTTCGATTTTATCTAACTCCTCATTAATTTCGGCAATGTCCTTAAGCAATTGGGCTCTGTCGATATCCGCATATTTAATAAGTATCAGCACCAACCTCTGCGATGCCTCCAAATTGCTCTCGGACCACTCTCGCATGAGGTCCGGGTTGGGATTTTCATAACTCGGAGCCGTGAGAATTCTCAAGCCCCTGGGGATGCGATTTACGTCAACATAACTTTGAAGGGATTTTGACTCCCACCATTTGCTTTGTTCGCTACGAAGCTTTTTTTCACGGATTTTTTATTTTCTTTAAGGAAGCTAATGCCCTTGTTTCCATCATTACTGGACTTGTGATGAATGTCCGTGGGGATCTGGAGGCTGTCAGAAAACATGGTCATGGTAGCATATATATTTGTTGTTGAAAGCTTTATTCTTACCTGTGCAATACATTTTCATTGTATTGGCACACCTTATGAAGGCATTATTGTGGTAATGACCACGTTGTAAAGGCATGTGTGGTAATGGTATGCGTGGGTTTGTCATCAAACCACTTTCAACATGAGCAGTAAAATACATATTGAACTTTTTCAGAAATTAAAACATGACAGTGTGAGTACTGTAAATCAGAGCTCATAGGGACTCTACTAGGTGTAGCAAAGGGCAAGCCAGAGGTCTCTGTTGTGACCCCTAATAGCTATAACTATATTTATTTTTTGTTTTCAAAAATAAAATACTGCTTATTTACTCCATTGCCCTGGTGGAAAAATAGGAACCCAGCCTAAATATAATATTGCACTCTAAGTCCAATATTAGAAATCTTGACCAGACGAAGGCATCCACATTTTTCAACTGATGAGAGGTCTTCGCTATACACGAAATTCAAATTTTTCTCACTCTGAGTTTTTCCCGATTAAACTAATGTCTTTCCCAAGACCTAGTCTGATGGCGTTCTCACATCATGGAGCACTCCTCAGACATAGCCTGTTGCCTTGCCATGCTGAAATATTTTGACAAACTTTTTCGACTAAATTCCATGTAAAATATCTGACTGTTTCCAAGGGGGTTGTTATATCTGACCCTGGTTCATTGCAAGCAGCCGGAATTTGTGCTGAGGTCCCAGTCTACTACGAACAGTTTGCCTGCAGTGGCTCTTAGGCTCTCATTTATTGGATTTTGGCATAGGGCAGCGGAGCAAGGATCCTTACTGCACTGCCCTACGCCAAACTGAAAGATCAGGAATGCACCGTATTTATGCAATACTGTGCATTCCTGTCCTTTCTCCTTGGGCTGGCGCAGTTTCTGCTGCCTAGCGCCAATGTATGCCCCCTTGCACCATGGTACAAGGGTGCCTCAGTTGCAGACAGGATTGTTTTTGAGCAGGAAGGGACACTACTTGCCCAAAAACAATCCTAGGAGGCGTTTTCCACTTTCTTTTGAGTGCTGCATTCTGCAGCACACATAGCAAGAGGAAACAACTAGGTGAAATAAACATTTCTCCTTGTAATGCCTCACCTCAGGAAGCATACAAATTTGGTGATTCTCCAGGTTTACATGATTTTGTAAATCTGAGGCAGTGTCAAAATCCATAAGCGCTGCATGGGAAAACCCACTGCAATGCCCACTGAACGACTCCCGGGTGCAGAGTAAGGCGATGGAGCGATTTGCTGTATGTTGTTTCACTCAAGATTTATAAGGCCACTCAAATACAGGAAAATTGATGCAGGGCTCTCATAAATAAGCCCCTTCGTTCTTATTAGTGCTATTTTTACTTTCTAAGTTAAAGATTCATATCTCCTGTTCCCCTTATTGGATTCTGTAGTTTTGGTGTCATTTAATTTATTCAAATGTATTTATTGTTCTAATTCACTTTGGGGTTTTAATTGCTTTGTGTTTTCCCTTTATTACTCATAGTGCACAAATGCTTTACACATTGCCCCAATTTAGGCCTGCCTGCTCTGCCCTATACCTACAAGTGGATTGATCTCAAGTTAATTTTGTGGCATTAAGGGTTCACCCGCCCAAGCATTGTGAATATTCTGTGAAGTAGGTAGACACAAAGACTAATTAAAAATGCAATTTCTCACAACAGGTATATGTGGTGCCCATCTTGTAAATTTTTATATTTACAAATTCATAATGTGATAGCCACTGTGCATACACAGACATTCGTGCAAACAGCATGTCCTGTTTTGTTACTCTAAAATAAAAAACATTGTAAGATGGCATGCATCAACCATGTAGCAGCCATCTTGTAATGATCATTTATCAAACTAAAACCATATGGGATGGCTTAATAAACCGTTTAAGATGGCTGCCCAGAGATACATCTGCAGTGCCAGGAGCAGGAATGGACTGGTGACAGCAATTAGACATAAGCGTGACTCACTTCTTAATAAACAGTGTGGGGGCAGAAAGGAACAGAGGAGCAGAAAGACACAAAGATTGGGGGAGAAAAAGTCCCTCCTGCAGAGTATGGTCTGGCTGAGAGGAAAATTATTGCTGTGGACAAATACAAGAATATGGAGGAAAGCCATCAAATCATGTGCAAGGAAGTTAGATGAACAAGAATGTCATCAAACCATGAGCATGACATGGACACAAAACCCACTCTAAGTCATTATTGAATGCAATAGATCTATTTGCCACAGACACCTAAAGCTGTCATTAGGTGTGGCCTAAAAACTTGCTGAAGACAGTAAGTCTTGGCCTATCTTCAAACATGCATTTGTTACATTTGTGCTCAATGCACAAGAAGTGTAGCTCTTTAATCAATTGTACAAAAACGATTTTGCTGGTGAATGTGCTCTTTGCTTTAAACCTTGGAATGTGACTGGCATTTTGTACTAAAAAAGCTGTGAAGTGACAATGTCATCCCCCTGGGAAAGTGAATGTCGCAGACCAGTCTTTCCCCAGGGTGCTTTGTGCTGGCACAGGACAGGGTAGGGATATGTTAGTTAGGATGGAAAGGGCGGGTCAGGAAGCGTGTATTCAGCCTTGTTAGACTTGGCACCATTGGCGTGAGTCTTCCTTCCACCTTTTCTTGTTGCCTCATCTGTTTGTTTTTGGCATAGATGCTTTGGGCACTTGCCACTGCTGTTCTGTGCCAAAGTGCTCCCTATTGTAAAATAATGTAATGGATTATTTATTCCATGATTGGTTATTTGATTTACTTGTCAGACCCTAGTACAGTGCACCATATGTGCCCAGGGTCTATACATCAAATGCTGCTGGTGAGCTTGCAGCACTGATTGTGCTACCCAAAGAAGCAGCTTGTAAAATATGGCTCAGGCAGAGCATGTGTGCAGACTGGAACTGGCATGTTGACTTGGTATGTGCACCCACTTACCAGTCCCTAAACCTTACCTTTTCTATATGTTAGCCACCTCTAAGGTAGGCCCTAGGACAGGGTGCATTGTATGTGAAAGGTAGGTAGGACATGCCCTGATGTATGTGGCATGTCCTGATAGTGAATTACAGCCATTTTCGTTTTTCACTATTGCAAGGCTACCTGTCCACATAGGCTAGAATGGGTAGTTTGATTATAACATTTTATAATCCTAACTGACCCAGGGAACACTGTAGAAAACAAATTTTGTATGCCTGAACTCAGAATGTTAAAATACATATTTTAGTGAGGGTGATTTTTACATTCTACTTTTATAAAGTAGGTATTTTCTTGCCTAACCATCCAGCATGCCTCTGCTAGGTTTGTGCATTCCATGTCTGGTTTGTGAGTCACAGGGTCTGGGGTGTGTCCAGGAGTCTGGGTGAAGCAGCACTAGGCTGAATAGACCTATCTGCATTTGGAGTGGTGGGAGGAGTAGCACCTGGGCCTGAATAGGGCTGTGCCTGCCATCCACAATGCTGGTTCCACCTCCTGTGGTGCGTCTGATGACCCTGGCTCACACTGACAAAACATGAAGTTGTGTACTGGGAGAGGGCACCCAGAACTGGTTTGGACTGTGTCTAGGGCTCCTCACACAAAGAGAACAAAGAATGTTGGGGTATAAATATGAGAGCTGAAACCCCTGAACTTTAGATCACTTCTGGGAAATCAAGAGGAACCTTTGCCAAGGAGAAGAAACTGGAGAAGCTGAAGGAGGATTACTGCCCCTGTGCTGTTTGCTGTCTGGGGTTGGCCTGCAGTGGTTACTTGCTGCTGAGGATAGGAAAAAAAGGACGTTGCTGTTTGCTTTGTCATCTTCAGGAAGATCTCCAAGGGCTTGAACTGAGCTTGCCTCCTGTCTGAAGTATCAGGGACACAACAACATCACCACCAGCTCCACCCTGAATTTCCTTGCTGGGAATTCTAACCTACAAAGAGGTGCCTGCAACTGTTTAGGACCGCTAGAGACTGTTTGTCGCGCTGGGAGCTGGAAGTGCGACGCAACGAGGAAGAAGCGTTTTGCCACAAGAGCAGTTGCCGTCGCATCGGTGAAGAAGAGTGTCGTCGCCGCAGTTGTTCACCGTCACATTGCCGAGAAAGCGTGTCTCATTACCAGAGAAACGTGTCACACGGCCTGTCGTGGCTCCAAAGTTCATCGATTTTGCCACACGGCCGTCGGGCATGCACGCATCGCGTCCACGTTGTTGCATCGCATCAAAGACGTCATTTTGTCGCATCGCACCGGATTGTCGCATTGCATCGAGGCACCATCTTGTCGCATCGCACCTGATCACAGTAAGAAACCAATGCATCACCTCCTTTCTGGTAAGGAACTGACGCATCATCTCCCCTGCGCTGCAATAAGGAACTGACTCATCACCTCCCCCGAAGCAAGGAACTGACGCATCACTTTCCCTACGACCCTTTTGATTGTTTTGCGTGACGCATCCAAGGTACTTTGAGAGTAAAGTGTTGCATTTACCATCTACATTAAACTAAGCTAGTTCTACCTTTTTAAAGTCATATTTTTATTATAGTATTGTGGATGTTTGTCATTTGGTCTTGTGTTAAGTCTAGTAAAGATTACTTATTTTTCTAAACTGGTGTGGTGTCCATTTGTAGTGTTTTCACTGTATTACTGTATGTGTTAACAAATGCTTTACACATTGCCTCTGAGATAAACCTGTCTGTTCGTGCCAAGCTACCAAGGGGGTGAGCAGGGGTTATTTAGGAGTGTATCCCCCTTCCCCTGACTAGAAGCAAGGGTCACTATTTGGACAAAGGTGTATACCATTGCCAATTAGAGACCGACATTTCTAACAAGCCTCTTCATGACGCTGTGCACCACTGGGTGGAGAGTTGGTTTTAAAAGTGAAATGTAGTCAGGTGTCGTGTCTTGCCAGCTGCATGGTTTATTTTGGGCATTTTTTGTTGGGAGGAGATAATGGTGGCGCCTGACAACCATGCTGTCAGGTTGCAGCTCCTGACACTGGGAGCAGCAGGTAGTGCCGACCTTCAGGCCTGATGTTCTCGACCAGCCCTGGGTCGGAATGAAATGCCTGACACTCCGCGTGTTCGGTGTTGCAGCGGCAGTAGCTGCTTGACTTAATGAGCTGCCACCAGTCAAGAAAGTGGGGGTGAGATGCAGGAGAGGCGCAAAGCACACTGTGGTCAGCACGGGGCAGGGAGGCAGGAGGAGAAGCCACCCGGCCTTTCTCTTCTCTACCGAGGAGTAGGAGGTAATCACGCTGGGCCCAAGGAATTATAGGACGCACCCTCCCACTGAAGGCAGGCAGGCTAGAGGCACACCTTCCAGGGTTGACTGGGCCTCTAGATATTTCTGCCAAGCCCTCACCTGCGAGCCTTCCAGGGAATGAGGCTGGGCCCCCGAGTTCAGCTGCTAAAAAATGTAAAGTGACTGGGGTGAGGCTCCAAGTGGAAGGGCCTAGAGGGAGTGGGACCCCTCTTCCTGCAGGAGGCAGCCATGGTGGGTCCGGGGGGGCAGGGGAGTTTGGGCCCTAGTGGTACAAGGCCCAACAAGTGGCAGAGTGGGAATATCAAGGCACGTATACGCAAGCCGTGCCTGCTCATTCAAGAGACTGAAGCATGCTTGACCAGGATGTGTGAGGCCAGGGAGAGGGCTTCTGCTCCCACCTCTGCAGACAACGATCCTTGGGTGGCAACCCTTATGGTGAGCACCACAGGGTAGCAGACCCCGCCCAGGCTGCCAGTGAGTTTGGGTGCCTGAGGACTGAGAGGGGGATGTAGGTCGGGCCAGTGCTTCTCAGGGGCCCAGTGGTATGCGGGACACCCAGGATGGTTCGGCCTGGTGGGGTAAGGGAGTGCAAGACTGGCATCTGAGGCCATTAGACAGCTGGAGATGCCAACGGGATGCAAAATGTTCCCTGGATGTTGGCACGAAGCAACAAGGGAGACCGGGGGGGCCTGTCCTCCAACAGGGGCTCACACAAATGGAGACCCAGCAGTAACCTACTGTGTTTAAGAGTGATGTGCTGGTGCATTTGCAGAAAGAAGGGGTGCAGGAGTCTATGGCTGCAGTGAGTAATGATGCATTGCTCCTGGACTAAGATGACGATAGAGATGAATGGGAAGAGGGTGAGATGCGTGATGATGAGCAGGGGCCCGAGGGAAAGCCTGGGAGGAATGGGAGGAAATAGCAGGTAACTTGTGAAATCAATCAATCAATCATGCCATTTATATAGCGCACTACTCACCCGGGAGGGTCTCAAGGCGCTTGGGGGGAGGGGTATGTTACTGCTCGAACAGCCAGGTCTTGAGTTGTTTCCTGAAGGCGAGATGGTCCTGGGTCAGCCGAAGGTGGATGGGGAGGGAGTTCCAAGTCTTGGCAGCCAGGTAAGAGAAGGATCTTCCTCCGGCGGTGGCTCTTCGGATGCGTGGTACGGCTGCGAGGGCGAGGTTGGTGGACCGTAGCTGGCGGGTGGGCGTGTAGAAGGTCAGGCGGTCGTTGAGGTACTTGGGGCCCAGGTCGTGGAGAGACTTGTGTGCGTGGGTGAGGAGCCGGAACGTGATCCTCTTGTCGACGGGGAGCCAGTGCAGGTTCCTCAGGTGGCTGGAGATGTGGCTGCGTCGGGGGACATCCAGGATGAGTCGGGCGGAGGCGTTCTGGATGCGCTGGAGTCTTTTCTGTAGCTTGGCTGTGGTTCCGGCGTAAAGGGCGTTTCCGTAGTCCAGTCGGCTGGTGACGAGTGCCTGGGTGACAGTCTTCCTGGTCTCGGTCGGGATTCAGCGGAAGATCTTGCGAAGCATACGCAGGGTGTTGAAGCACGATGAGGAGACGGCGTTGACTTGTCTGGTCATCGAGAGGGAGGGGTCTAGGATGAAGCCCAGGTTGCGTGCGTGGTCGGTTGGCTTGGGTGCGGTGCCCAGGGCTGGGGGCCACCAGGAGTCATCCCAGGCGGAGGGCAAAGATCCCAGGATGAGGACTTCCGTCTTGTCGGAGTTCAGTTTCAGGCGGCTGTCCTTCATCCACTCAGCGACGTCTTTCATCCCTTCGTGTAGGCAGGTTCTGGCGGTGTCGGGGTCTCTGGTGAGGGAGAGGATCAGCTGGGTGTCGTCGGCGTAAGAGATGATGTTGAGGTTGTGCTGGCGTGCAATAGCTGCGAGAGGTTTCATGTAGATGTTGAAGAGGGTGGGGCTGAGTGAAGATCCTTGCGGGACGCCGCAGATGACTTCGGTGGCCTCGGAGCGAAACGGGGGGAGGCGGACTCTTTGTGTTCTTCCGGTGAGGAACGAGATGATCCACTCCAGTGCCTTCTCTTGGATACCGATGTTGCTGAGGCGCTGGACTAGGGTGCGGTGGCAGACCGTGTCGAACGCAGCGGAGAGGTCCAGGAGGATGAGGGCCACTGTTTCCCCCTTGTCGAGCAGGGTCCGGATGTCGTCGGTGGCTGCGATGAGGGCGGTCTCGGTGCTGTGGTTGGCTCTGAAGCCGGACTGCGAGGGGTCGAGGGATCCGTTCGTCTCGAGGAAGGCGGTCAGCTGTCTGTTGACGATCTTCTCGATGACTTCAGCAGGAAAAGGGAGGAGCGAGATGGGGCGGAAGTTTTTGAGATCGGTGGGGTCCGCTGTAGGTTTCTTCAGGAGGGCGCTGATCTCGGCGTGCTTCCAGCTCTCCGGGAAGGTGGCGGTGTTGAAGGAGGCGTTGATGATGTTCCGGAGTTGGGGTGCGATGGTGGAGTCGGCCTTGTTGAAGACGTGGTGTGGGCAGGGGTCGGTCGGTGATCCGGAGTGGATGGTGTTCATCGTGCGGGCTGTGTCTTCGGTGGTCACCGTGGTCCAGGTGCGAAGGGTGGCGGTGGGGGGCATTGGTTCGACTGTTGGGTGCGTGGGTGGGGCGCCGAAGCTGTTGTGGATGTCGGCGATCTTGCGGTGGAAGAACGAGGCGAGGGAGTCGCAGAGGTCTTGTGACGGAGTGATGTCGTTGGTGCCGGTGCTGGGGTTGGAGAACTCCTTGACGATAGTGAAGAGCTCTTTGCTGTCGTGGGCGTTGTTGTCCAGTCGTTCCTTCAGGGATTTCTTCTTGGTGGTGCGGATGAGCTGGTGGTGCTTACGGGTAGCGTGTTTGAGGGCGGTCATGTTGTCGGTGGTCCGGTCGAGGAGCCAGTCTTTCTCGAGAGTGCGGCAGGTCTTCTTGGAGTCCTTGAGGTCGTCGGTGAACCAGGATGCCTTCTTCCTTCTGGGTCTGCTGTGAGGGTTCTTTAGTGGTGCGAGGTCGTTGGCGCAGGCGGTCAGCCACTGTGTGAAGTTACAGGCTGCTTCGTTGGGGTCCGTTGTGTTGGCGGGTGGGCTCTGGCTGAGGGAGGTGGTGAGCTGGTCTGCGGTGATCTTGCTCCAATTCCTGTGAGGTACCTGTTGCGGGTGGTGGTGGGTCGTGGATCTTTTGAAGCTGAAGTGGACGCAGCTGTGGTCGGTCCAGTGGAGTCCGGTGGCGTGGCTGAAGGTGATGTACTTGCTGGAAGAGAAGACGGGATCAAGCGTGTGGCCGGCGTAGTGGGTGGGGGTGTTGACCAGTTGCTTGAGTCCGAGGGTGGCGAGGTTTTCCAGCAGGGCGGTGGTGTTGCGGTCCTTGTTGTTCTCCAGGTGGAAGTTGAGGTCCCCGAGGAGGATGTAGTCGGTGGAGGGGAGGGCGTGCGGGCTGATGAAGTCTGTGATGTCTTCGCTGAATTGTGTGCGTGGTCCCGGGGGTCTGTAGACGAGGGTGCCTCTGAGGGTCGTCTTAGGGTCGGTGTGAATCTGGAAGTGGAGATGTTCGGCTGCGGCAAAGGAGTCGTTGGCGTCGGTCGTGATGCGGATGGTGTTCCTGTGGACTATGGCGATGCCACCTCCAGTCTGGTTGATGCGGTCCCTTCTGATGATCTTGTACCCGTCCGGGATGGCGATGGCGATGTCGGGTGCAGAGGAGGCGTTCATCCAGGTTTCCGTGAGGAAGGCGACGTCCGGTGATGTAGCGTCGAGGAGGTTCCAGAGTTCCACGGCGTGTCTGTGGACGGAGCTGGTGTTGATCAGGATGCACTTGAGGTGGTTGCTGCTGGTGTTTGTCTTGGCGGGTGCGGGGCAGGTTCGGAGGCAGGTGAACTTGCAGGTGCAGCAGGTGAAGGGTCCTTGGGTGCGTCTCGGGGTGGCTCGGCAGCAGGTGTGGGTCCGTCCGGCATTGAGTGCGTTGAGAGTGGCGGCGTCGTAGGTCAGTCGGGTCGTCTTGCATCTGTGGGGAGGGCCATGGGTCCTGGCGCTGGGCGCGGGCCAGGCGCGGACGGGCACAGACGGGCTTACCTTTGGCGCACCTTCGGCGCTCAATCCGCGCTCCCGCTGCGCGCGTCCGCTGCGCGCGTCCGCTGCACGGTCGCTCTGGGGGCGTCATAAGTAAGGAGCCGGGAGGGAGGAGCAGCTGGGTGGCGGGAGCGGGGCGGCGAATGGAATCACAGGGGGGCGGGGCCGCAGGGAGGCAGCGGCGGGAAATTCCAAGAAGCAGCGGGCAGCGGGAAATTCCCAGGAGCAGCGGGAAATTCCCAGGAGCAGCGTGCAGCGAGCGAAGGAATCTGCAGGCAGGAGGCGGCAAAGGCAGGCAGGAGCAGCAGCAGTGAGTGGGGCGACCAAGCCCTGTGGAGGGCTGAGCGGTCAATTGATGTCAAGTGTGGACAAGGGAAGTACCAAGATCAAAGAGGCACGAAGCAGTGGTGGATGTCTCAAGGAGAAGATGGTGAGGCAAGCTTTGTAGACAGGTAAAGTTGACTGGTGGGCAGCCTGGGATAATGAGGACCCTAGAGTTGGGGGTAAACCTTGCAGGTCGGTAGGTGTTGAGGATGGGGATGTGGATGTGGATTACTCACTGGTCATGCTGCTAGATGCTGCTGCAGCTACTGGGGCACCTGAATAGGTATCTGCCAGCAAGAAGGTGGTTGGGACCTGGGTCCAAATGGAATGTATGGTTGGGCTCAGTAGGCAGAAGAGAAGGTGGAGACTGAGGAGGATAAACATAAAAAGAGGCTACTTTACATGGGGTTGGCGATGCCCTTAGGGCAACATATGTCAGAGGAAACTGAGAGGAGAAATTGGAAGCAAGAATACATCTATATATTCAGACTCCTGCATAGGGCAAGCCAGGCAAAGGAAGGGTCTAAGGAGGAGTGGTAATTGACCAGAAGGCCGAGGATTGCCATAAATATGGAGAATTGGATGCAAGCGTTTTTTATTTATGGTTGCATATACTGTGAGCGTCACTTGGATAGAGCAATTGCACTGCTTAAGTACATGGACATTATTCGCAAGGCACATATGTATTTCATGGGTTTCACCTAGCTGAGCTATAATTAATAATTTAGTGCTTTGGTCATCCTGAACATCGTTAAGCCATGGGAAGAATTGGTTTCGGAGCTCTGGATGTTGAGTATGTTGTCCACCCAATGCTCGGCTTTGACTCATATGGTTAGTGGCCTGACTGTGATTTATCGGTCCTTTCAGCCTAACCCACTATGCAGGGAGCGGGTAATGCAGAAAAGCCAACAGGACCCACCACTGGGTGTGTTGAATCTTCTATGTCAAATATAATGTCCCCTTTGGACTAATCATAACTATTTTTGCATCATCTTCGTTGCTGCTCAAATTGTATGTATGAACTGATTAGTGTGTGGTAAAGTTGCAAGTCTTTTCTGCCTGTTTATGATTAGTCCAAAGGGGACATTATATTTGACATATTGTCTTTTGGAAACCCTACCCCTTTGGTTATTGGGGTCCCTCTCTTTTATTAGAGGTGTGTTGAATCTTCAACAAGGGGTTCTGTTCTAGGCACCCCTGAAAGTATAAGCATGAATGTTTCAAATGTGAGGGGCATCAACCTCTCATGCAGTCTTTTACAATGGCCAGTCCTGTAGAGCAGGGGGCAGTCTGGACCTAAGGGCCCCTACCCCAATTAGGGTGGAGGCCTTGGTACCTTGGATCTCCGAGTACCCGGACAGGGTGGCGGCTCTGCGATTGGAATGGGGATTCACTGAAGGACTTCGAGTAGGGTACCAGGTTTCTAGGTGGGGCGTAGGTGAGAGGTTCAATTTGAAAACGGCCAGGGAACTGCCTCAGGTGGTAGCAGCAAAACTGGAAAAGGAGGAAGCTGATGACAGGGTGGCAGGCCCATTCTGAGAGTGGCCCCTATTGGATTATATTATTTCGCCAGAGGAGGTGTGCCCAAACAAGGGGTTGGAGAGTTCATAATGATTCACTATTTATTTTGGCTGGAAGGCTTGTCTGTCAATGATTTTATTGCAGAAGGGGCTATGCGGGTGCTGTATGCTTTGGTGGATGAAGCCACTTGCCTGGTGAGGCAGTGTGGGCGGGGGGCTGAGATGGAGAAATGCAATATCAAGTATGCCTTTCGTTTACTGCCCATGTTTCCTGCGGATTTTGCTTTGCCCGGCATGTAATTTGAGGGTGCTATTTATGTAAACAATGTGCTGTCCATGGGTTGTGCCATTTTCTGGTCATTGTTTGAACTGTTCAACACCTTTGTGAAGTGAGTTTTCATCCCAAGGAATGGCCACCATGCGGTGCCTCACTATCTTGATGATTTCTTGTTTGTGGGTGCACAATCCTCAGGGGACTGTCACAGGGCTCTATGGAACTTTCAGTCATTAGCACAGGAGCTCTGGATGCCGTTGGCTCCTGAGAAGAGGTAGGCATCCAATGTTGTTTCGACATTCTTGGATATTGAGCTGGACTCGTGCAATGGTTGGCTCGGTTGCTGAGGGAGACAGTGGCAGAGATACAGGGGTTTTTGGCACATGTGATTGGCGAGAGGAATATTGAGCTGAGGGCTGTGCAGAAGCTGCTGGGTTTCCTGAATTCTGCATGCGGGGTAGTGAAGCGGGTAGGTCTTTTTGCAGATGCCTCAGCATGGCTATGTTGGGTGCGGTGTTGCTGCACGACAGGGTGTGGATCTCTTTGATAGTCAGGGCTGACCACTGGATTTGGCTGACATTTGTGGATGATTTCAACAGTGTGTCCTTGGCTTTTTTGGAGCAGCTGGAGCATTGGTGTTTAGTCTTTTCTGAAATGGTATGCAGAGTTGTGGCCAGTGCACTGATTGAGTCAGGGCCAGAACATTGCTTTCCTGGATATTCTAAAAGGATGGGGTAGAGAGAGGAGCATTGGGAGGGTAGAATTGCAGGAAGTTATTGAGCTATTGCATAATTGGTTGGCTGTTTTTTCTCTTTGCTGTTACGATCGATTTGAGGTTGTGATTTTTCAATTATGTATGATCTGGATATTTTTGGTGGGAATTCCAGGTATCAGCACTTCAGGGTACCAATCAACAAGGTGGGGTGTCTGAAGAAATGCACTTGGAGCAAAGGTGGTTGGGTATCCGACTGCGTCAGTCTAAGATGGATCAGTCAGGCTGGGGCAGATGGGTGTGGTTGGCCGAGGGAGGTAGTCACGAGGTCTCCCCATTGAAGAAATGGTGCAAGTTTCAATGTTTGCCTGGCTGGGTTTATCATGGACTTTTTGGCACAGAAATGGGAGTAGAGTTAAGGCATCTCAGTTGTTGGGGGTGTTGTGCAAGGCATTGTGCGGACTGGTTAGGGACCCAACTAGATTTGGTACACATTGCTTCCAAATTGGAGCAACAATGGCTGCCGCTTGTTTGGGGTGGTCTTGGGGTCGAATTTGCCAGATTGGCAGGTGGAGGTCGAGGTGCTGGGTGCGTTATGTGCAGAAGTAATTGAGGGATTTTTTCTAGAGGGAAAAGGGTTAAGGTTTCTGAGCTAATTGCCTTTTTCATGATGCATGGTGCATGAGCGGTCTGGGGACTAATACTGTCACCTGGATTGTTGGACATTCCTTTGTGCATTGGGCAGCGGAGTACCCGGACCAACAAGTGTATAGATGCAATCTGGGCCTGCGGAGCAGCCATCATGAGGTCTTTTGGTGGGTTAAGGTGGAATGCATAGGGGTGCTCTGTCACCTTGACTGATGAAAGTGATTCTGCAGAGGGATTGCCCAGACATGCTCCTGATTCATCTGGGGAAAAATGATTTGTTTCGCTTGTCTGGACTGACTTTGCTCCCACATATGCAGAGGGACTTGGAGGTGATCAAGATACATTTTTCAGGAACCTTTGTGGTCTGGACTGAGTTTGTGCCTCTCTTATGCCTCCCCTGGGGAGGTGCACTTTTTTGGCGCTGCCTCCAACTTACAATTCCGTGTAAATCTTGGGTAGTGTCAAAAAGCCATGGATGTAGATGGGATGCCACTTTCATGCAGTTTTCAGCATGAAAGGGGCACATATTTAAAGGCCATGAAAAGCCACGAAACACGGCTTTACGTGGCCTTTTTAAATAAGTCAGTGGCAAATTGTGCTACTGGAATGTAAAAATAAATATGACATTCCGGTGGTACAATAGTGCCGGTAGGGACTAATCTATCCCACATGAGATATCTAAGAAAAATGACAAAACTCCTGAATTACTGGCTTTGCACTCACAACAATACCTCTGGCCTGGAGGCTTTGATTCTTAGACTATTTACCTGACACTCCTCTGCATATCACCATTTATCACATCACCATTCATCACTATATTTAAACACTTCCACTAACAGGGTCTCACATGCCTCCATTACTGATGATATTGTACAGACAAGAGATGTTTTCTTTGGCCATGACTAAGGGCCCGATTTAGAGTTTGACTGAAAGGGTACTGCATTTCAATGGTGACAGAATACCCTCTCCGGGATATTGAAAGTCAATCAAACTCATTTACAGTCTGACGGACCTTCAGTATGTCAACGGTGGAGACTCCTCCGTCTCCGATTCCAACATACACATTCAGTAGCCCAAAAGAGTAATGGCCATCAGAGATTTTGCAATTTGTCTGCCTGTCTAATTTAGAGTGGAAAGACAAATGGCAAGTTTTCACTGTGTACTGTCCATCACCTGGGCAAGTGGAAACTGCAAAACAACCCCATGCCATGGGATAATACTCCCATGACAAGGAGGATTAGTTTTTTTATTTTCAAAAACAAAATCCTGCTTTTGTTTTTTAAAATAAAAACAACATTGAAAATTTGACCTAGGGTTCCATCATGTTGATGGTGCCTTCTGTCAAATTTTGAGTGCATGTACAGGAACCGTCATGATCCATCAGATATCTTCTGAGCTGGTGGAGATCGCTAAACTTGGTGGGTAGGTATACCCTTGCCATGACTGGAGTAAAGTACCATGGCAACGGTGCATCATCCATCTACTAAACTTTGAATCAGGCTCTAAGTTCCTGGAAACTGTCATATAGATATGCGTTGTCTTCACACTGTGTTAAGTTAGCATGAGCTTATTAGAAGTTTAAATGCCATTTTACCTTTCTGCTGCTTCTGCACACGGCACATATTGTTATTAGAGCTTTGAGCCTAGTAGAATATGTTGCTTCACACGAGAATATTATGTTTTGCTATTGTTTTAGCTTTGCTTGGTAAGCTATGTCTGAACAGTGAGTGCCGAGGCCTTCAAGGTTATTTCAACACAGTGGTTGTTGTGAGGTCTGATCTGCGCACGTTCTAGACATAACACATATGCAGCTGCGGCCAACTCTGGCTTTAGGCGCGTTTTAATAATGCCCTGCGCAGAACATGCTCACACACTTGATGAATATTCGCATGAAGAGAGCTGGTGGAAGATGATGTGATACCTTTCCACTAGGATCAGAAGTATGGGGCCGCCCTTCTAAAAACCCAAAGAGACCTTCTTTAGATATAATATAATATACTAGCAAGGGAGGGTAAGACTTAGGTGCCATTTAGCCTTCTCCCCTTTAGCATTTTAACATGCTTTCTCCATTTGTATTTTATGGACTAGTAACTATGCTGATAACCTTGTTGTTTATAATATGTTTGCTTGTATTAGCTAAGATACTGCGCTTGAGAACACTGCATTAGAAATAAACATTTCAAACCTGCATGTGTCTTCATTCACTCCTCGTTTTGGACTGGTATGATAGTATAACGAAAGAGTGTTCATGTGTTCCATGTTACCTGAGGTGTTCTAAGTCCATGTTCTGGGTTGTCTAAACATTGGTAGTTTGTAAGAACTAATGAGACACTGATTGCTAGTCTGGTTGGGGATTTTGGGTACTAAGGTGAGTTTTGGCACACCCTAATTCACTGAGGTTCCAAGTCTCTATGCACAGTTCTGTGTGAGAGCAGGATCCCTGCGACATGGCGCCCAACCGTTGGTGGTCCTATTACATGACACTTGAGTAGTGCTTCTATCAGTCTTTAACTCCCTTCACTATTGTTTCCGGCAGACAGTGGTTTCGGACAAACCTACCTATAGTTACATGGGTCTTTTCAAGCTTGAATCTTTTTAAACGGTTTCCTTTTGAATTACTACCCAGTTGTGCTACATAGTTTTTATTGTACCTCTTACTTACTGTGTCCCTGTGGCTAATGCCGTTGATATTTCACAGCATAGTCGGATTGTGGTTCACAATCATTTGCAGACTTATGATGTCCCCGTGGATGGCATGGCTGTGATCGTGGTGGTGAGTGCGGAAGTAGCTTACCCATCTGACATTTTTTACTCGTAGGTGACCTTCCCGGCTGTGAACGTAAATACTAATGTGTTCGACACGTACAGTCCCACAGCCATGCCACATAAATATGTTCCCTATAGGACACAGGAAGTTCTAATTAATGCTTGGCAGCACCGAGTTTGGTTTAATGGCACCCTACCACACTCTTTGTTAACTCCGAGGTTAGGTCCTTTGTCCATTCCAGGCGCAACTTGGCCTGTTTTGGCTGGATTTACACCGCATCCTCAACAAGGGGCGTGTCCCCTTGCAGATTTAAGACAACTACATGTAGTCGCAATTAGCGTGATTAGGTCGTTAGTGAAGTACATTACCCACAATCTCCCGGGCGGGGCCCCAGGTGTTGCAGCGCTTCCAGCCGGACAGGGTGGAATGAAGCTCAGTCCTGTGATGGTGAACGCAGTGATGGGCAAGCGCCCCCAGATTTATGATGATTGTCCTTTCTGGCTTGCCGAGAAGTTTGACCAGCTGAAAGCAGTATTTCCTAACACGACTCCTGGTGAAAAACACAGGATTCCGACAATTAGCACGCCAAAAAACTTGGTCCCGGAAGCTGGTGACTGTGAGTCTTGGGGTAAGATCTTTGCGGCAGTGTATACAAGGTGCTTCGGCACACCGTCAATGACTGTCCTTCCAACGGTCCTTAAGCGTGTTCAAGATGAGCACGGACCTGAGGCAGCAGTTGAATTGGGTATGCACCTATGCGGCAGTTTTGACGTAGTTTCCGATCTCGTACTTGCGAATGTCAAAGGAGATGCAGTGAACTTTCAGGTGTCTAATGCTTTGCAGGCTGTACCCAATGTCGACAAACCCCGACAGTTACCAAGAATAATTGTGGCGGCTTATAAAACCGTGGGCCGTAATAGTTTGGGAGTCAACCCTTTCTCAACAAAAGAGAAAAAACAACCCCAAGGGCAGGAGTCAGAGACTGACAAACAACCGAAGGCTAAGAAGCAAAATTGGCCAAAAAAACAACAAAAACAGAGTAAGCAACAACAGCTGAAACAGGAGTCTCATCCTGCATCTCCAGTGCCTGCACCTACAGAACGTATTTATGACTTGTGCGATCGCGCAACGATAACATCACCTGATCGTTTTCAGGTTTCTGAACAACGCTCTCCTCGTTCTTTTCAGGAATCATCGTTCTCATCGACCGGTGGTGGAGGAGGCAGCAGAGGTCGGGGTGGCCAGCAGGGACGCGACCAGCCCTGCCCAAAAGGCAGTAAAGGCAAGCAGGACGATTCAACACCGAAAAGACCCCAGTTTCAGAAAAAGAAAGTTGCCGCTTTAACAGCGAGATATGCCACAGATAGTGAGAACGCAGCTTTGGAATCAGACATGGGCTCTGACCTTGCTGGACAGCGTGGCAGAGATTACCATAGTGCAAGAGGCCCTGCGTCCACTACTGAAGGTGACAGCGACTGACCGATATGTTGTTGTGGAGACAGCTGACACTAGAGTAGCTCCCCCTGATAGACTTTATGAAATAGTCCTTTTAGTTGAAGGTAAGGGGTATTTTGGGAAAATCTTACGACTACCTATGACATTTTGTTAGCGGAGGCTGACTGGCCCCCACCTTTTGTGCTCGCAGCTCCGAGAGGGGAGGAGGTGATCCTCCCTAGTTTCGCGCACACTGTCTCAAAGGAGCATGTGCTGAATTTTGCAGAATAGTGGGCTAAAGCCCTTGCGCTGGCTCTCTACTGTACACACTGTGGTTGGGATACATTTCCCCACACCACAAGATTCCCTTACGGTCTATGCCACAGCCTCAACCTCAATATCCCATCAGACACGCAGCTAAGGCTTCCGTTGTGGAAATCCTTGAACAATTGGAATATCAAGGTGTAATTGAAACTTGTGTGTCACCGATTAATAACCCTATTTTTACTGTGACCAAGCCAGACGGCTCGTTACATTTGGTATTGGATTACCAGCATCTTAACTCGCATTGTCGTACCTGTGCAGTACAGAATACCCACGGCTCTGCTTTAGTGGATGGTCTTGTGCGGAAACGGTTTAAAACCACACTTGACATTTCCAATGTTTTTTTTGCCTACAAGTTAGATGGTCTAAGTTCCCAATGGACCAGTTTTACAAGTGGCGGCAAACAGCGCCAATACAAACGTTTACCGATGGGCTATAAGAATAGTCCAGGCATGTTTGCTGCCCGCATTGTCTCTCTCCTAGAGAGAGTGGACACGGATGCGTGTTCGTATGTGGATGACATCTATCTCACAGACGACAAGCTTTGGGCGCATCTGTGTTGCGTTGACCGAATAATTTGTAACTTTGCGGACTTCCGTTACAAATTCAACTTTGCAAAGTCTCACATTGCAGAGTACACAGTGTTGTTCCTGGGCTACGAGCTCAACAATGAAGGTCGAGGATTGGCCCCTCACTTCTTGGAGAAATGTGCACAACTGCGCGCTACTACAACTCAGAAAAAATTACAGTCCTTGCTGGGATTTTTGAATTTAGGGCGTACATACATTCCTGAATATGCCGAGCGTATCAAGCCTTTGTATGCTTTGATACAACCTACTTCTACCAAATCGTGCTGGCTGCCAGAGCACACAGCTATTTTGCAATCTTTGAAGGCTGATTTTCTAGAATCTAAATTCTTACTGACTCATGATAACCACACCAACCTGGTGATAAGAATCATCCCTGCGGCGGTGGGTTTCACTTACCTTACTTTTAACGAAGGAGACACAGTACCTATTGCTTACAAGTCACACTTGTAAACTTCGGCTGAAATGCGGTTTTCCTCTGTGGAAAAAGTTTTAACAGCAGTGCAGATGGCGATTCTTAAGGAACGTGCACTGTTGCAGGAAAAACGCATGTTGGTTGTTACCCCATATCCTGCACTAGAGGCAGTGACGAAAGCCAGTGTACCTAATTCTAAACTTTGCTCCCTCGGTAGATACAATGGGCAGCATCATTGACATCTCCGATGTCACGTTTATTTTTGATGCCTCCTTACAGTCGCAGGAGTTTTGGCAATATGAATTCGTTCATCCTGCACCTTTGGCTATGCGGCTTTTGGAGGATTTCCATTGCATCATATACACTGATGGTTCAGCGCAAGTTGCGCATGGGTCTAAACATGCATACGTTTCCGCTTGCGCCATTGTGGTAGGTGCCATGGTGAATGATGAGTTTAAGTCCAGAGTCGTGCACACGCAGACTCTAGAGGACTGCACCGCACAATTGGCAGAGCTTTGTGCTCTGATGCTTGTATTGGAGTACGCTGATCCTAGTGTGACGACTCTTATTGTGATTGATTCTTACGACTGTGTCCAGTCTTACAATGAGAACCTCTTCTTTTGGATTCAGAATGATTTTCGTGATTCCAAGGGTAGCACAATGAAACATAAAATGATCTGGGTCCGAGTGGCTGAGCTTAAAGAGCAGTTGCCACTCGTGTTTGTAATTCACACTTTAGGTCATCAGCGCGTAGGAGTCCACGCTGTTGGCAATTCGTTGGCAGATGAGGCCGCGAAATCAGCAGTATCGTCATATTTGGTTGCAGCAGTTACACGTTCCAAAAGTAAGATTGATGATGATATCATGGCAGCTGTTGCTGCGACTGGGAAGGGAAGTAAATATCCAAAGGGATTCCCTTCGAAGTATCATTACCACTTAAGTCCTGATAAAGTTCCTTCTGTGAAAATACCTGACGTTGGTGAGAGGTTGAGTCCCAACGCGGATCGCAGGCATACATCGCTCACAGCGGGCCATGAAGGAGTTGCGTCTGTGCATGCGGGCGTTTCAGCTACTGTGGCTCAGTTACAACAGCGTTTCTGGTGGCGGGGACTGTACAAACAGACGCGTGATTATGTCCTTCAATGTGACATTTGCCAGCAGATTAGGCCTTCAACTGCTGCGACTCTGCCCCAGACACAGTTGTACATTTCTAATAAACCACTTGGTTGTGTTTATTTAGATCACAGCGGTCCTTTTTCTTCTGATACTGCGTATAAGTACATCTTAGTAGCAGTTGATTCATGCACACGCTTTGTGTGGGTGTGGCCTTACCTCAGCGCTGATTCACGAACTGTCATAAGAGACTTGCGTGTCTTTGTAGGGATTTTTGCCTGTGGTACCTTCCATTCAGATCAGGGTCCGGCTTTCGCCTCTAAGGCTTATAAGGATGCCATGACTTCATTGGGGGTCCAAGTCAAGTTTTCGTCTCCATACAGACCTGAGGGTAATAGTGTTGTGGAACGGATGAACCGTGATTTAAAGCAGTCTTTGACTGCTTGAGTTATAGGCATTGGCAGGAACTGGCTGGCCCACCTCAATACCTTGCAACATGCTCTTAATAATCTCCCTAGAAGGTCTCTGGGTGGGCGGACCCCATACGAAATGCTCTTTGGTATCAAGATGTTCTTACCGGACCTTGACGGTCTAGACTCAGCGGCTGTTGCTGCCTCCTTTGACGTAGATGAGCATTGCAATGTTTTACAGAATCTACAAGAGACGAGATACAGTCTTGTAAAGGAACATTTGCCCTCCACCTCGGATGATGCGTTGCAGATCCCGGTAGTTGGCTGGCTACCCCAAGTTGGAGAACTGGTTCGGGAGAAGATCGAACACAAGAAAGAATTTGGTCCCTCTTATCGAGCTCCAGTTCCAGTGCTTGTTGTGAAGGGCACAAGAACAGTCATTTTACCACCACTTCCAGGTCGCAAGGAAAACAGGTATATCTCCATTGACAATGTCAAGATTCTTCTTAGTATGACACCGGCGGTCTCATGTCCTTCGATTGTGAGAAATTCTGTTTTGGCCCCGGCTTCAAATCCTGTTTCTGATGTTGCCCTTGAGATGCCTGCAATTTCTCGTCCTTTATTGAGTACACTGCCTCATACTCAACTAGATGAAACTGACTACACTTACCCAACTGACTTATCGATGCCTGATTTACAAACTCGCTTGGCCGCAGAATACAGATTTTCATTTGACACTGTTTCACGCACATTAAGAAAGCCTTCAAGGATTACTGTTTATGTAAGACTGTTTAAAAAACATTTTTTAATTCCCCCTTGGACCTATATTTGGCTGGCGCTTTTTTTCGATTTACCTTTTTATGTCAATTGGTTTTGTGTTTTATTTCTTCCGTCTCGTCAATGGACACTATTTCGAGGAGAAAACATGCATTCGACATATCAATGGAACATTGGCACCCCACTCCTCATCACACAGATTGAAGAGAGACTTGGCTTTTGTTAACATCACAGCTTGGCCTGTCCTAGATGGGATTGTGTGGGATGCTGTTAAATTTCAAATCCATGGCCCCACAAAAGTTATAAATGTCCCTAATGTGCTTAGAGTTTCTATTGGGGATGTAGTTAAACAAAATATACGTTCTGATGATTGGAATGTTCAGGCCGTAGAAGAGTTGTTTTCTGATTTGAAATATTGTGCTGCCTTTCATGCTGAAGATTTGTATTTGAATTTGATAATTACGGTGATTGATATTGTTACCAACATTTTGGCAATCACTACCTGCATAAAACTAATACCAGGAGGAACACTGTAAATTATACACAATGGGAGCATTGTCCAGCTCCTATACAAGGCAGTTCTGCTTCCTTTTTGAAATGGTTCACTATTTTACTGATTTTAATCAGTCAAATCCCAATGCGTTTTATTTTGAAATGACCGAAAATTCCACATCCAAATTTAGACTTACCGATACTAAATTGTTGTACTCGAAGTCCTTTCTAGACGAGTTAGCTGTTGGAGGCTACGAGTTGTGAAAGGAAACAGTTGACCTTAAATCTGTTTGAGGTTCTAAAAGTTGGCAAGTGCAAGGCACTGAGGCTGTGCACTGTGCATGTCTCATCCCGAACCATATGTTGTTTTTGAGTTCTACAATTTCACAGATGACATGCTTTGGCTACCGCTAAAAAATTAAATGCTCCTTCTTTCACTGACTTAGAAGAATATTCAGGTTGGGGTAATACTACAAAATTTTCGATCAGAGAGTTGCAAACTCTGTTGCTAAATTCTTCTTTTAATATATCCAGTTTGGATCCAAATGGCTGGTTGCTCCGGCACAGAAGTGCTGACTCGTGCCAACATCGTTTTCTGGGTTTAGCTCAAGGCTTTACACGGGTCAGTGTGGATCCCCGTTTTGAAAGTGACCATTCTGTGACTACCTATTCTGTAGACAAACAGCATTTATCTAAACTGACCGACGATGTATAGCTGAATGATTTCATAAAAGGCCCGGCTAAAGGTAGATCTAAAAGGTGGATATATGCTGTTTATAACGAATTCTGGAAAACATCCCAGATTGAGGCGGCTACCCGCCTTAGGGCTATAGATCAAGCTAATTTAGAGAAAGTGCTAGCAGTTGTAAATAATAGCATTAACATGCTTTCTTCCTGCATTTACACGTTGGATAATATTGTGTCATCTGTTGTTGATATTGTGCAAGGTGAAGTGTCTGTGTTGTACCATGGTCAAAATCAATCGCGTTCTATAATGCAGTTTGCTTGGACCCTGCAGACGCTTAAGTCAGGAAAAGTGCCATGGCATTACATGAATACCTCTTCCCTGTTTGCCCCGATTAATTTGACTGACAAGCAGCGTTTACTTTCAATGAAGGATGCATCTTTTTCCATGTTACACATTGAGAGGTTGGAGCCTTTACCTTTTTCTGTGGCAGAGGCCAATACTGCATCGTGGCTTATCCACGGATTTATAACTCTCCCGTTTCCCCTGTTCGAGTTCAAAGGCTGTATGAAGTACTTTGCCATTGGTAGATACGAGCTTCTTGGAAGTTCTTATCTCCATGAAGCCTGGTCGCTTCCTTTTACATATAGATGCCTTAGGGAGGGCAAGGAAGTTTATTTGAATGGTGAAGAATGCACTGAAACACCGGATCACTCATTAATGTGTAGACATATCCAATTACACGGCTCCTGTAATCAGAACGAGCCAAATTTAGCCTGTATTTTGAAAGGTACCCCTGTGCCTGCTATCGTTCCCACATTCACATTACTGGCAAATGGGAGTTATTTACTATTAAACAATGAGGATTGCTGTGGGTTAATAAAAGGAATTGCTTATGTCGTTACCGTCAGTGAGCGTGCGGTTTGCTGTAAGAATGTAATGTATCCACCCCGCATGGGAAACTTGATGTTTCCATCTGGCCCAAGATCCCGACCTTGAAAGCAGAGTTCAATAAGATGAGTCGCATAAGAGCTCTATTGTCCCAAAAAGAAGTTGCCCTCACATCTGCTAGTAATACATTTGTCCTTCTCGTGGCTAACGCCCGCACAGAGATGCATGCTTTATTAAATACGGGCTTGCCCTTGCATTTCGGTGAATTAATTCACTCAATCTTTAATGCATCCTCCACAACGGGGCTGGCACACTTTTTTAAAGTGGTTAGCAGTGGCCTTGTGACTTCATTTCAAACTATATTCGCAGTCTTTCCTGCTTTCTTTCATTCGATCTTTTCCAACCTATCTGGTGGATTTCCCATTCTACTGGCTCTGGCTGCAGACGTTCTTTTGCTGTTTTGTTTCATTCAAAATGGATGCACATCCTGTGTTTCGAGACGAGCTGTCACGTCTGGCACTGTTTCGCAACAGAATGCTTGAATACTATGGAGCGCTGCCTCTTGCAACCTTAAGTGCAGCTTATGGATTATGGTTTCGGTTTTCCTATTTTACATGTGTCCAACCTGTTTTTCATTGCCTGAGTTGCGATTTCGACTAGGCCCTGGATTTGTGTCTCTGCAACACGGTGTCTTCAGATGTGGATTATAACCAGCTTATGAGTCCCTTAGTTGCTCATGAATTGCTTTGTTCTGACGGAGGGATTATGGCCTTTGCAGCGATGCATGGAATACTGGGTCGTTGGAATGTATTCGCAGCGGCGCAAGATTTCTTGGCACACAGCTTCATTGAGAACCCACCGAGTTGTCCTCTGATGGTGCTAGAGGCTCCGGTAATTGAAGAGCATGTATGTTCTTTCCCGCTATTAAATTGGTTGGCTGAACTATTTTCGGATGAGAACAGTGACTTCCTATTGGAAGCTGTTGCTGCATATTTTGCATATTCAATGTTAGGATGAGGTGTGTCATAGTCATTTATTGGGCATTGAATTTTTTTTATTATTATTATTTTTTCTAGCATATGAAAACTTTCTCTGCCTCAGGCCTATTGACTTTGCTACGGCCTATGACTGTATTTGCTTGACTATATGAATTTTGTAAGACACATTTTTTAAAAAATGTTTTCATTTGCGCAAATTTGTGCTGACTGTCGTTCTTAAACTCTGCATTACAAAAATGTGCCCCTTATATTATCTTATCTTATCTTATCTGTGCTCGGATCAAGGGAGGGTGTCATATAGATATGCTTTGCCTTCACACTCAGTCAAAATACTCTTTATTCGATTTTTGTTAAAATCATAAAAGACATAAAGCAAACACAAATACAATTTTTTAAAACATTACTTGATCTCATTACAAAAATTTTCTGCTTAGTGATTACATTTCCTCAGGTTATTTCTCCAAAATACTAATATATTTACAAATATTTAAAATTTCCCTTTAAAACAAGTTTGAGTTTAAGACAGGTCTATCCGGGGTAATCTTTTTTTCCTGGATCTAAATGCAGCAGTTAAAAAGCAAGCAACGCTAAACATAGTATAGGTATCAGCTAGCATTTGAAGAAAGATTAAGGCTGGCCTAACTTGAGAGAAGCCCGCCGCTTTCAACACAGGGAATAGATATTTTTTCCTTTCGCTATTATAAAAGTCACAAAAGAATATAAAATGAAGAGTGTCTTGAACTGAGAATTGGTCGCATCCACATGGTGGACCATCATCAGGTTTTGACCACACCGGAAAGTTTCCCAGAGAGTAATGGATTAAGTTCATCCTAAATTTAGTTAAGAGAAGTCTATGGAGAGGATTGGTCACAATTTTTAAATAGGGTTCCATGGTGGGCGAGATCGTTAAGATAATATGTGCCCTTACCATCGGTTTCCTCAATTCCAATTCTTCTCTGTCCATACGAACCCTCTCCAGAAACATCTGCTGGATCAAACTGACATCCTCTCGCCTAATACTAGTTGGGTCATTAAAAAGTTCTGGCCTCCCCAGCATTAATAATGTAGATTTAATGTATTTCAGCCAGGGGATTCTCATGGCGTTATCCCTTGCAATGACGTCCTTAAGGATGGCATGGTTTAACGTCAGCTCGGGATTCAGCCATGTTTTGACCCAAAAAAGGAGAGGGGCTAATTTTAATTTGTCAGAGATATATGGTAAACCTATTTCCTCATGAATAGAAAAAGTGGGTGTGGAATCAGGGACGGATAAAATATTCCTAATAATACCATTTTCTATCCTCTGTAGCTTTACCGTTTCTGCGTAGCCCCAAATAGCAGAACCATACATAGCAATTGGAACGCACTTACTATTGTATATTTTGATAAGTGCCTCCATTGGTTTGGCTCCCAATCTTTTTGCAAAGGCCAACAAGGCTGATGAGGATCGTGCCAGGCTAAGACTTTTTGCCTTAATCTGGGATGCCCAAGACCCTCTTTGGTCAAAAAGGACTCCCAGATAAGGGAAAACTGGAACCCTAGAAAGAATCTCCCCTTTACAAATAAAGGATTTTTTCTGGCACATGTTCACTTTGCGCCCAATAATCATAGTGTGGGACTTGGAGACATTGATTTTCAAGTCTAGATTCTCCATAAAAGAACCGAAACGGTCCAGAAGACTCTGGAGACTATTCCCAGTGCGGGCTATCAAGACGGCATCATCCGCGTATAGAAGTGCTGGGATCTGCACTTCTCCTACGCGGGGGACGTCAGCCAATCCTATTTCTAAGTGTTTCCCTAGACCATTTATATAAATAATAAAAAGAAGGGGGCCAGGATACAACCCTGACGCACCCCTTTTTCAGATTTAAAACTTTCCGTGCACCTTCCATCCCTAGTAACTCTTATTTTTGCCTCAAGATCTTGGTGTAACCTTGCCATAAATGCCACCAAGGACTCCTCTATGCCTATCTCCAATAGAATAGTCCATAACTTACTCCTATTCACCAGGTCGAAGGCCGAGGAAAGGTCCATAAATGCCAAGTAAACGGACCCCTCCCCAGCCACCGTATACCTGGAGACTAGAAGATGGAGATTGGAGCATTGTTCCAATGTCCCTCTGTTCTCGCGGAAGCCATATTGAATATTCGTGAGTCCCCCATTCAATTCTAAATTTTCCCTTAGTTGAACCAATAGGACTCTACCTAGGATTTTAAAAGTAGAGTCAATAAGGGAAATTGGGCGATAACACCCGGGGTCCTCCCGATTTCCCTTCTTAAAGATGGGAACTATTATGGATGTTGCCCATGTCTGAGGTAGGGATCCTTCGGCTGCTGCTCTAAACACTCTGGACAGAACTTTACTCCAGATTACTGGGCAGAATTTAAAAAAGTCTGCCGGGACACCATCAGGGCCGGGGGCCTTATTTTTTATGGTATCCATGATGGCTTTTAGGACACACTCTTCCGTAAATGTCACTGTAGTTGCACAATGGGCCACCTCAGTAGTCATTGGGCAAACTGATGGTTCACCCCCATAAATATTACTAAAATGCTGTACCCATCTCTCATCGGGAATTACACAATCTGTATTCAGATTGTTCTCCCCTATAAAAAAGGGGTGGTTAATTATTTCCCAGAAATGTTTACTGTCTTTTAGGACGTCTACATTAAGTAAATCATTCCATGCATTATTCTTAATCTCGTCTTTCCTTGCCCTCTCAGGCGAGAGATTAGCTCTTTATCCCTTTCCTTAACCTTAAGAGCCAATTTCAGATCTCTGTATGACCTTGAGCATTTGCTATCAAACCATTTGTGGGGCATTGTAGGGTACTTTGATTTGGGTTTAAAAAGATCCTTGGCGGTTTGTGCACAGATACTATTAAAAGCTGTGATAACCTGAAGATTCGAGGCAGTCTGATTAAGACAAGTTTCTATCGGTTGCTCAATTTTGGGGAGTAAGGTTTCCATGAACCGTTCCTCCATAGCCATACCCCATCTAAGCCGTCTGCCCTGATCACTGGGCACCGCCACGGCACAAACCCGGGGCTGATCCACCTGTCTGCGCCATAAGTCACTCCAGTGTATTACAGTTGACAGAGGGTTGTGATCACTATGGGGTGAGACAGTAACCTTATAGTCACTTGTCTTAGAGATTAAGCCTATGGACATAAATATGTAATCAATAATCGTCCCCTTAATCGTACCTTTAAAAGTGGGGACCTTCTCATTAGAAGCAGTTTTATACGGTTCATATATGTTAAAATTAGCACACAATAAATCAAGAGACTCCCCCATCCTAGTGTGTTCAAAATGAGGGATGCAGGCTCCAGCCGGAGTATCTGCATCTAGTGATTGACAAAGCAAATCACATTTGTGGCTATTAAAATCGCCCATTAAAAAAATTTCGAAATGAGTATTTGAATTTTGACTGTATATATTTATCAGGTTCTCCAAACAGTGCACATGTTCCAATTCATTTGGTCCACCCCAAGCATTGTAAAAATTAATTACTAATATGGTACAGTTTGGTGAGACTATCCATTCTATCGCTAAAATGTTTGGGGAACCTGAATTCATTAAGTTAAAAGTTCCTACTAAATCTAAAGAAAAAAGTGTAATAAGCCCCCCTTTTGCTCTTCCCGCGTTACTAGTGGTAGCGGGTACTATGAAACTTAGGAAGCCATCTAGGGGAAAAGAAAGTGAAGTATCCCATGTTTCTTGCAGAGCTATGACCTTATGTTTAGAGATATATTGTGTCCAGGTAGGGTCCAATCTTTTAGCTCTTATACCTGCAACGTTCCAGGTCATAAATAAACATGGTAGAGAGGTTACCCTCTCGGGTATAGCTATTATAGGAGCCGTTGGGAGTATGGGTAGTCAACCGTTAATGTTCAGATCACTTAAAGGATTAAAACGGTTAACCAAATCCATAATAGGGGCTGTGTTATGGTGCATTGGTAAATTTTGGCAACCTCCCCATCTCAAGTACCCTACTCCCCCATCAGGATTATAAACCTGATTATAGCCATCATGAGGACGCAAAAATGGAGCAGGGAAAGAGCTAACCTCTACCCGTGGAGGCAAGGTGAATCTCAGTGGCTCAATCCCCCCTTGGTGGTATGGCTGAGGTCTTGGATAAAAAAAGGTCAAGTCCACAACGCCAATCCCCCCAAAGCTAATGTTCCATCCAGGTTTTGTAATTATCCCTACTACCCTTGGATCTTGAAAATTAATTATAATACACTCACCTCCCTGCTTTTTAAAAGTGTTCCCGATCCAATTGACCCTTCTAGCCCCAATGATCAATCCATCCACATCTCCTGGCAGGGGTCTATTTACCCGCAGCCAATGCATGGCTTTGTTTTTTAACATATCGTACGTCTCCCTTTGGCCGTCTGGTAGAGGAGGAACATTGGTAAGAATGGCCACATAAGGATAGGAATCAGGGGTGAGTTGGACCGGGGGAGTCCGAGTTGGAAATTTATTAGCATAAGATTTGGGTGGGCAGTGATCTTGCGCAGCAGCGCTCACAGGGGCACTATTTCCCAAAGCCATACTAGCGTTATTTCCACCAGTTTTGAGATTACCACTTCCTACGTAGCCACCCTTATTTACTAACTGGGCGTCAAGCAGCCCTTTTGAACCATCAATAGTTATAGCGGGGTTTTTATCTATGTCTATCAGTGTCCCCTGGGCGCAGGCCATGGTAGGTGGCAAAGATGAACTCTTTTTCTGAGCCACAGGTGCACCATTTTTCCCACTATCCTTAGTGCTATTTGCCGTGGTGCTAGTGCAATTGGTATTAGTGCACTCAGGGCCACTGTTTTTTACCGGTGGTCGGGGTACTGAAAGATTTTTTTTATTATTATTATTCAGACCCTGTTTCTGCTGAGTAGAAACCCCACTTACTTTAATAGAAGGCAACTCGGCCCCTGTAGCACCCAAAGTTTGCTCGACTGGATTATTTTGTCGCCCATTCTCGACCGATTTATTCTGAGCCTTTAATAATGATTTTACTGAGAAAAAATTATCCAAACTGGATTGTTCAAGATGGTCAAGTTGTTTAGCTAACTTCTCCAGTTTGGTCTCAAGGGGACTTAAGAGGGAACGTATAAGTTTTTCCGGATCCAAAAAATGATCCGGGTAAATCCTCATTTGCCCTGGAGATTCTGTGATAGGGGGAATTGTTTCTGTTGTTGGTAATACCGGAGTCCTAGGTCTTTCTAAATCTATTACAGTAGCCGGTTCCTCCTCCCTTATTACCCCACTCAGTTGTTCAACTCGGACATCGGTTAAGGGCGTTTTAATTGCCAATTTCCTGACCTTCCTTACAGGATTTGGGACTATAGATTTTTTCGAAGTTGTAACCCTCTTCCTCTTTGTGCATACTTTGGGCTTAGCAGCGTGTACCTGAACAATTGCTTTAGCTGTACCATTCTGTCCTATACACGCGATATTAGAACCCTTTAGATGCTCTAATGAAGGGGCGGTAACCACTATATCTATAGGAGAGGCACCCAATAGCTCATTACATGCAGACATATCATACAATGTTTCCTGTGTCAATGGCAATACTGTAGACGATAACGGGGTAACTAATGCAGGGAAACTTTGTCCGATATGATTTTCAAGGGGATTTTTCATCAGTTCGATCGATAACCTTCGACCAGCGCGTCTTTCCGCCAAGGCAATTTCCCTGTCAATATCTTGGGGCAGACGCTTAAAATATGAATCCAAAGGCCCCATCACCACAGTTTCAGCATCCCCCACAGAAGTCAGTAGGACAGAGGTATTCAAGGTATTCGCCATAGATATTCACACCTTTATGACCTCAGAAAGCTAACTAAACCTGAGAGACAAATTTAAATTAAATAAAAAACAAACACAAGCCTGTAAATTGAAAAGGGGTGGCCCAGCCCGGCCTCCTTCGGCCCCGGACGGCCACAGACGGTCCCGCCCTTGTCCCGGGCTTCTCCCGGCGCCCTCCCGCGCGCTCCCGCGCCGCGGGAGAACTGGCCTCCAGATATGGTAATCACTGACTAGGTGGGGGAGTGGTCGGGGAGAGCAGCCCAGGTGGCCACAATCAGGCAGGCGGGTGCTCCTGGGAAACAGAGTTCCAGCACCCGCGCTCGCAGCCCCGCCTCACTCAGTCCACTCCGCCTTGCACGTCCCTCAGCAGTGGCCCCCGGTGATGGTCAAACTCCCCTTGCGATGCGGGACCCGCGGAGCGGGTACCGCGAGGAGTAAAGGAGAAGGGTGATCAGCAAGGAAGGTAATCAGCCAGGTCCCAAAAGCAGCGTCCGTTCAGCAGTGCGTCCCGCTAGGCAGTCCAGGCACAAAAGATTAAGAAGGCTCGAGGGCGGGGGGAGTGGTCGGGGAGAGCAGCCCAGGTGGCCACAATCAGGCAGGCGGGTGCTCCTGGGAAACAGAGTTCCAGCACCCGCGCTCGCAGCCCCGCCTCACTCAGTCCACTCCGCCTTGCACGTCCCTCAGCAGTGGCCCCCGGTGATGGTCAAACTCCCCTTGCGATGCGGGACCCGCGGAGCGGGTACCGCGAGGAGTAAAGGAGAAGGGTGATCAGCAAGGAAGGTAATCAGCCAGGTCCCAAAAGCAGCGTCCGTTCAGCAGTGCGTCCCACTGTATTAAGTTAGCATGAGCTTATTAGAAGTTTAAACGCCATTTTACCTTTCTGCTGCTTCTGCACACGGCACATATTGTTATTAGAGCTTTGAGCCTAGTAGAATATTTTGCTTCACATGAGAATAATATGTTTTGGTATTGTGTCAGCTTTGCTTGGTAAGCTATGTCTGAACAGTGAGTGCCGAGGCCTTCAAGGTTATTTCAACACAGTGGTTGTTGTGAGGTCTAATCTGCGCACATTCTAGACATAACACATATGCAGCTGCGGCCAACTCTGGCTTTAAGCACGTTTTAATAATGCACTGCGCAGACCATGCTCACACACGTGATGAATATTCGCATGCAGAGAGCTGGTGGAAGATGATGTGATCCCTTTCCACTAGGATCAGAGGTATGGGGCCGCCCTTCTAAAAACCCAAAGAGACCTTCTTTAGTATTTTATGGACTAGTAACTATGCTGATAACCTTGTTGTTTATAATATGTTTGCTTGTATTAGCTAAGATACTGCACTTGAGAACACTGCATTAGGAATAAACATTTCAAACCTGCATGTGTCTTCATTCACTCCTCGTTTTGGACTGGTATGATAGTATAACAAAAGAGTGTTCATGTGTTCCACGTTATCTGAGGTGTTCTAAGTCCATGTTCTGGGTTGTCTAAACATTGGGAGTTTGTAAGAACCAATGGGACACTGATTGCTAGTCTGGTAGGGGATTTTGGGTACTAAGGTGAGTTTTGGCACACCCTAATTCACTGAGGTTCCAAGTCTCTATGCACAGTTCTGTGTGAGAGCAGGATTCCTGCGACAAAACTATTGTCAAGAATCACACCATTAGCTAACCCTTTTTTATAACCCCTTAACAAAGGATTGTGTTATACCAAAATGAATCTTTCTCTCCTTCCCTGAACCAATATCTCCTCCATAATAAGATTGTTAAGGCAGCCTGCCAAGGATTTGTGATATTCTTCAGGCATGACAACTACTGGAGTACTCACTTATATTTACTGCCTGTATATTTCAGTTTAATGACTAAGAGTCCGATTTAGAGTTTAGCTGGTGAGATACTCCATCAAAAGGAATGTATATGCCATCTCTATATTCCAAGTGCCATAGGCTATAATCAGAGCCACTGAAACTATGTGATTGTGCATCCACAGCATTTTTATAGGTTTGCCACATTTATCACATAATTTACCATCTGCTGCTTAACCTGCAGATTTTAACAAAAGAATTATACTTTAAATGGTTCAAAAGTTACTAAAAACAGAGAGACATTTATTGATGCTCGGTGGAATGCCCTTTGCAAAGGCTAACTGATCTCCTTTCTGTTGTCTATTGCATATTGGGTGTTAAACAGATACTAATGAGGTGCAAGAATGCTCAGACAGTGTTAACAAGTGTAAATATGTCAAAATGTGCCACATTATGCCACAAAATTTGGATTTTCTTGATGCCTAATTTACTGAACGCTGCAGCATAATATGGCCCTGCTTTGCTGCATACTTCCAGTGGCCCTGGCTACAATGTACAGTAGGCTCAAATTAACTATTCTCTCTGTGCCCACACAAATAAACTCTAACATTTAAGTATGGTGTATTAGGGCCTAACAAATATATTGTGTACCATGTAAAGCCTTCACCAATGCTAGTCCAGACGTTTCTTCACAGGGAATATTTAGGTTTCTGAAGAACAACATTTCTACAAGCTCCAGTAACTAGCAATGCTACAAAGAGTGCTGTGATAGGTATAACAATGATTGAAACAGTAAGAAATGTGCACCATGAATGTATATCTTTTGCTGAATGTGAAGAGTTTGAGGAATCCACTGTTGGACTCACGAGTCATCATTAGAGGATGCAAACAAAGATGTTCTGGGGGAGTAGGAAAGCTATTTTCAAATCTGGCCTTCGGTCATTTCCTCAAGATGAGGTACACCCCGCCCGCAGACAGGCAGTGTTATTGGTAGGATCTTTGTTTCCAGATGTCCCTCCCTAGTTTTGGAGAGAGGAAGGGTATTTGGGAAAAAAGGATGCTATCCTCATGCGATGTTGTCTCACTGTTGGCAAGAGGGAGAAGGAGAGATCAGGATAGGATGGGCAATAGAAGGACCATTTGAGATTAGGTGATATAGACTCTCCCAGTCAACTAGTTTGGTCAGCAACCTTAAGGGCTTCTGCTAATTGGGGAAAAAAAGTAAAAACCTAAGAAAAGTGTTTGGGGAATGGGAGAAAGAAAAAGTAAGGTATATACAACAATGTTAAAGGAGAACCTAAAAAGTTTGTTAGGGCGGTGGAATTCTCTGGAAGAACATCTGGTTAGTAAGCCTGCAGGGAAGAAAGAGATTTCTTTCTTTTATTGGGCAAATGAAGAAGCCCTCGATGGGGATTTTAGATTAGCCGAGGAGTTATGGGGGGAATCCATCCCAGAGATAAAGTGGGGGGAATTGTGACAGACCTCCTATAACATTCTCTTCTCAGTCGTTAAGTCAGCTTGGCTGAGGAGGAGCCATTACTTCATCACACATAGGGCTTACCTTTCCCGGTGAGGCTTTCTAAAATGTCTAAAGGCCCACCTGCTAGATGTAAAAAATTTAATTCGGAAAGTGTCCCAGATGTGCATATGTTTTGGGCTTGCCCATCTCTTTCGGAATTTTGTGTTGAAGTTGGAGACTCTTTAACATCTATCTTGGGACACCCAATACAAATCTCCCTTAAGCTCATCATTTTTGGCATACCAAGTGACATCACTGGCTTTAATAGAAGTTTTCAGTTCTTTGCTATATTATTAGCCAGACGTGAAATATGCAAGAGATGGGTCAAGACTACACCCCCCACACATTCGTACTGGTTATCTGCATTACGTAATACTTCAAAGATAGATCTGGCTAGATTGAAGAACTCTAAGAAGAGAGCCATCTGAAACTGTTTGCTAAATCGGACCTCAGTCTAAGCAGTCTTTTATTTATTTTTTATTTTTTTGCCTTCTGATTTTTAAGAATACTATATAAACATCATGCTTGTGTCCTATGATTAAGCCTCAGTGGAGCTCTCAGACTGGGCTGGATTGTGCTATTATCTTTTGGGTTCCAAGCTGTTTAGATCAGGGTAAGCCACCAGCACTAGTCTTCGATTCTAAGAAACCTGAAGAGAGCAGCATCATCCTCTCATTAACAACGGGAGGTCAGCAACTGGAAGGAAATTGGTATACTACTGGTAAGCGGGGGACGAAGGGCGGAAAAGATTACCCTACTGCTTACAACAGTGGTGACCTACTGATTTCCAAGTTAGCTGGGGTTGGAGGCAAATGAGGAGAAAAAAACAACAACAAAAATAATGTTAAAGGAGTGTGTTGGGGTAACACAAACAAAACTTTTGAGTACAATAGTATGTCAAAGGCACTAGGGGAAGATCCTCTCCCAATTTGATTGGCTGGTGTATTGAGTCTATGAAAAGGGAAACCTTAGCAGATTCTACTAGTTTTGCCCTTCGTCATGTTGGTGGTAATTGTTATCATGAGACCTCCAATATTATTCCTAAAAAGGCAATCTAGAATGAGCAGAAGGTAGGCATCTAGTCAACCCCTTAATAGGTCTAGACTTCTAAATGTATTTGCAAACATTAAAAGGCTAGGGAATATCTCTACAAAGGACTTGGCATTGGACTGCTTTAAGGATATTGCCGGGGAAGAGGTACCAGAGTTTTTTTCTCCTTGAAAGAGGCAAAGTACTTAGTAGAAGCAGCTGGTCCTGCTTTGTCCTTAAAAGGCATTAGTCTCTGTGAAGAAGATGAGGAAACAAAGCTAGGCACATTTGTATGTGAACATGGTGGGTTAAAACAGAACCAGGTCTATTTTGCCTGCCTCTTGGTGTAAATCAGAAATCAGATTTTGGTTGGTGGGAACATGATGGGTTTGCAAGAAAGAATAGTTACCATAACATTCTCCAAAGATAGAGCTATGGGTTTAAGGTACATGACCCACCACTGGAAGTCGGATGGGTCAAGGAGGAAGAGTAACCATGGAACTTGTGGGTATATCCCCCTGAGAAAAAGAGTTATTCCTTCGAAAACTCCCAGGATCGTTACCATCTGCCCTGGAGTGGTGGACAGTCAGACGAGATGAGATTGATTGGTAGGATATAAGGCAACTGGAGCCCATTCATCTCCCAGTATGAAACATTTATGGATTCAAAACATTTACAGAAATGGAAAATCTTGACAAATTATTCCATACTGTTCCTTGGGAAACCTGGCCCCGAAGTGGAGATGATTGTTGCCTTAGTTCTAAATGCCAAGACCTCGCTAAGAGGAAGATCAATGGATAGGTTGTTAACACTGGCCTCAGTCTGCTGTGGGTGAAAAGTAACCAAGCTTTAAACCACTTGCATATGGACCCTTGCTTGTCTAATTTTATTTTTATTTTTTCATTCATTCATTTGATAACTTTATTTTGGTCATTGACCATAAAAGTGCAGATAAAATACATACAAGCACAGTGATAAAATCCATAAATACAAGCAGTTAAAAGGTTATTAAACAGCAAGTTTATCAAAAGTTATCAAAGGGGGAGTAGGAGGAAAAGGGAATAATAGAAGGGGGTTGCTCCAATTAGGTCCTTATCAGAAAGGTGGTCCTTCTACGCCACATGCCGTGTAAGAAGCGGGAAACAGCAAACACAATGGGAGGGGAGGTATCATATGTTAAAATTCTGCAAGCCTGTGCATATTGTCTAAGTCCCAAGTTTCTGCACAGTGGGGCCAACCAGCATTTCCGTATTTTTGCTCTACGCCGGGCAGAAGAACAGGACATGGACGATATCTTCTGTGCTGTTATTACATGCTGAACAACTTCCCTCATTTGAGATAGTCCATTTGGAGGTCAGCCCCCTAATGGGCAAGCAGCCATGCCTCAGTTGGATATATAGTTTTCTCGCAAGAGGAGGCTGCACTAGATCTAAAAATTCCTCCTTCTTGGGCACAATTTTCAACTGCAGGAATTCAGTTGTTAGCCTGCCCAGAGTTGGCGAGCTGTGTAGCGTGTTGAGGCTGTGGTTTCTCAAGATAGCCAACAGTTCTGACCTCTGGAACCTAGGGCAGTTCTCCCCCGGGGACTCCCACAATTGAGGCCAGTCAATTTGGTATAGCAGGACCTTGATGTGGGATAACCAGGGTATATTTTTGTTCTTGAGCTGCCCCCAGACTGCTAAAAATTCTGCTCTGTAATCAACAAGTTCCGGTAGAGTCCAGAGCCTTCTCCAGTAGAGCAAGGGTTGTGCGGCTATCAGATCATTTATGGACTCAAGGCCCATATCTAGCCGCAACTGGATGAGAGGGGTGCTTTGGGGTAAGCCTACCAAATTTCTCATGAAAGCTTGTTCCACCTTTAGTAGACTCAGTATGTTCTTGTGCCCCCATAGTTCTGCCCCATACGTAGCTGCTGACCTGGTCTGGGCTCTATAAGTTTCAAGAACGGGGGCGACTGGTTTGAATTGTGAGATTGTGAGATTTTATTTTTTATTTTAAAGTGTTTTATATAGCGCTGGCTAGACCCGAAGGTATCAGAGCGCTTTACATGAGAATCATCAATGTAACAGAACAAGTTCAACAAATTACACAATACATCAAAAAATAGGCAATACAATTAGGAGGGAAGAGAAAGGAGAGAGAGAAATAGAGGAGGGGGCAGGGGAGGTGAGAAACGTAGGATAAGGGAAGAGACAATAAGGAGAGACGAAAAGAAGTCTGTCTAACGACTGACTGTGTTGGTGACGACCAAGGAGGGAATCCACGGCCCATCTCCCCTATAGCTAAACCAGGTAGCTCCATCGGGCATCAGACAAAATAGTTCAGTCTCAATACATTGAGAGAGGAGAGAAGGAGAGACATAAAATAGAGGGAGGAATGCAGGAGGAGAGGACAAGAGAGATGAAAGGAAGTGGAACAATGTGGTTCAACAATATTAACAGAAAAAGATCAACAATTACACATTACATCAGACAATCGGCAATACATTAGGAGAGGAGAGAAAGGAGAGAGAAAAGTAGTGGGGGGTAGGGGAGGTGAGAAAGTGAGGATAAGGGAAGAGACAACTGTAGAGACTAAAGGAAGTCTGTCTAAAGACCGACTGGGTAGGTGATGACCAAGGAGGGAATCCATGGCCCATCTCCCCTATAGCTAAACCAGGTAGCTCCATCGGGCGTCAGACAAAATAGTTCGGTCTCAAGTGTCGAGGGAAGAGGTTCACTGAGAAACAGGGTGGGGACAAGGGGCAGGGGCAGGTGATGGCAGAGGACAGAAGCTGGAAAGAGTAGGAGCGGAGAGGGGAGAGTGTTAGGGGAAGAGAGAGGGGGAGGATAAGGTCAGGAGAGAAGAGGGAGCGTTTGCCCGAAGTCCGGCTAGGTAGATGATAGTCAAAGGAGGTAGTCCAAGGTTATCTCCCCTATGGTTCGCAAGGTAGTTCCACCGGGCATCATACAAAGGTAGCTTTAGAGTTGAGGCCACAGAGTTGAGACAACAGAGTGTAGTGACGCAGGCTCCCATCACCGCCCACTGGAGTAAACACTGTTGTAATGTAGTCTTCTTCACTTCACTGTGGCACCCCTTAGGCTGTCCCGTGTCTAAGGCAGTTTCGGTTTCACTTTTCCTCCCAGCTGCCTGTGCGTGAGTTTTTTTCTATTGCTGCCTCTTTCACCACTCCTTCAAATCCCCATATGTTGGACCCTAAGTCAGTGTGGTTTAGTGTTTTGAGTGAGACTGGCGTCCCTTTTGTTTGGCAGGGTGTCAGCCCCACTGGTCAGCTCCACGGGGCCCAGAATCGAAAGCTCCCCGCCAGCGCGTCTGCAGGTAGACTCCCCAGGGGCTCGCATGTGCCGAAGGGTATGGAAGAGGAAGTCTCACCGTCCCAGAGTCCACCGTTATTACAGAGAGGTCAACACAGATGATCTGTCTAAACGTGTGTATCACCAGTTTGCCCTCTGCTTGAGTGTGAACTCCTGAATCTGGTGATTAGGTAAAACATTGATTTGTGACTTCCCAGAAGCTTTTTTGGTGGAAGGGAAGGTAAGAAAAAATCAGTTTTTAAAGATTTTGATGAAGTAATGAAAGAATTCCTCTGAGCTTTAAACATCCTGAAATGCATTTTCTCAGAAAGCATTGGGGAAGGAGATGCAATGGTTTTACATTATCTAGTTGAACTGAATTTGATAAATGTAAATGGCAGGTGCCATTATGATATTCCAACAGGGAAAGCATTTAAACATGGTAGTTGTAAATTACCCATTGATTATGTGATGGTTACAGTTCACCAATTCGAACAGGTGGAACATTTTAGAGTCCTGGATATGGGGCCCAGTGATAATTTTGCTCTTAGCTTGGAGTTTAAAGTGTTTTTTCTAAGTCGTTCAAATACCACCAGTAACCTAGAGGTTGTTTATCACAAGATAATTGGAGTTCAGATTATGGTAGATGTACTACAAGTTGAATTTGAACCTTTATGTTTAGAGGTAGGACAAGATGTACTGGATGGTATGATAGATTAACAAAACAACTACTAGCCCAGATTAAGCTAGTAAAAGGAGGCCCACACTCCAATAATCACCCAAGAGGCGAGGGGAATACCTAGTATGATGATGAATGTTGGAGGGTAGAAGGGTGATAAACAGGAGCCACCACTACTCAGAGCTAAATCCAAGGGATCAGTTTATGAACTGCAACGCTAGCAGCGAAAACTGCTCATCTGAAATTATGTGGTCACAAAAGGAAAGAGCTCCATAGGTTAAACTGGGAGGAAGTACTTGCGACCTTGGTTGATAGAAATAGCAAGCGGTTTTGGTGACTAGTGAATTCTGTAACCCTCTTGTAGCCATCCTCTCTTGAGGCCCAAATAAGAGAGGAAGACTGGTTTGTTTTTATCACGTCTTTTTACAAGGGGGGAATTTCTGAGAATATGCTATTGATCCGGGCCTGTTGTGAAATAGAATCTGAAGTAATCACTAATGTGCAGTCGGCAGTAGTCCTGTAGGAAATAATTTGTAATACAAAAGCTTCTAAGGCAGAAGGTCCAGATGGCCCTCCATCTGTGATATTGAAAAAAGACGCAAGGAAATAGCGATCCAAATTGAGCTCGTTTTTCCAATGGGTGACATTGACTGGTTTCTTTGCTGAATGTTTGAAGGGAGCTATTGTGAAGCCTTTTCATAAAAAGGACAAGATGGGTCTGCTGGCTAATTATCACTTCTTGATCTTTTAGATATCCCGTCCGAATGTTACGCTCAAACATTGTTAAAATATCTAGCGGCCTGGGCCTTTGATACCGGACTGATTCAAGTGGAGCAAGGAGGCTTTAGGCAGAAGTAATTCAGAATGGACCACTGTTTCACCCTGTGGGGAGTCGCAGAAATGTCAATGAAGTGGGTAGATGGCCTTTGCTGCTGTTTCGTTGACTTTTAAGCAGCTTTCGACAGGGTGGACAGAGGCACGCTTTGGAGCAAACTACAGCAGTGAAAGATATCTGGAGCCCTACTGAGCCTAGTAATGAAGATCCATAGTGGTAACTGAGTGCAGATTGCCGTTGATGGGCATGGAAGCCCCGACTAGAAAATTTCTGGCTCAGAACGGCTTGCGAAAGCAGTGCGTTGTGGCCCCCCTGCTGTTTAGCCTGTTCATTGCAGAACTCCCCCAGACATTATATGCTGTGCATAGTTTTTCACCAAATGTTGGAGGTAGGCATATTAGTTGCCTTATGTACATGTACAATCTGGTGGTAATGGACCTCACGCCTATAGGGCTGCAACAGAAATTAAACATTCTAAATACCTACTGTCTTGTAAACAATTTAACAATAAATGTTGACTAGACAAAAATGATGTTTCTTGCTAAGAGGAAAAGGAAATTCATGTGGTTCCTAGGTGATGTACATTTAGAGCAGATTAGATAGTACAAATATCTTTGTGCAACCTTTTCAGACGATATGAGGTGGCATAAATAAATGGCTTCCCGGAGAAGTGATCTATGCACAGTAGTGAATGGGGTAAAAAGATTTGAGTGTACGTTTGGAGCCATACCTTTTAGCCACCAAGTAAATTATGCAGGGTAAGCTAATCATGCAGGGCCTTCATGGGGCAGCGGTGTTGGCTTGGGATAGGCGGGCATCATGGGAAGGTTTAGAAAGTAATTCTCTGAAACTGCTCCTTGAAATCCCTAAAAATTATATGATTCAAGCTGTAAGGTGGGAGTTGAGAACTGAGGCCTGGAGTGCCCTGGCAGATGCCAGAACCATGGGCTTTTATTTTTTCTCTTAAAGATAGGATGCCTGGTGATATATTGTCAGACAAATCTTACCAAAAATAATATTTATTACGTTGATAAAAAGAATCCTGTGGTAATGATGTTGAAGCATTTGGGGGACCCAGAGGTGCGACCCTGAAGTGAAGAAGTGACACAGACAAACCAGATAAAGAGTACACTCAAGACGTGCTCTAGAATCTAGCTGCGGAGAGGATTTGCACTATTTTAAAGTCAAGAGCTCAGTTATTCCGTACCTAAGCTCTCAGGAGAGCACAGATCTAGTCCCTTACCTAAATAACATTCTGGACAAGCACCTATGTAATGAAGTCTTGCGTTTGAGGGTGCGAATTGAACCTGGGTGGCTTATCAAGGGATTAAATATAGAAGATGCTAAGAACAATAGGCATTGCCCCTGTAAGCAAGGCAGGAAATATTCGGTGATATATATATTGATGGATTGTGCATTTTTCATGGCGGAAAGGAAAAAGTTACTCCAAATACTCTGTTTAAAAAATATGGAATCTAAATGAGGCAAATAGGTCTTGATTTGATATAGGACCATAGGCTCCGAGATATAGCTGTAGCCATTGGACAGTATTTGTGTAAAATCTTAAAGACACTGATGATATTACCCCTTTTTTAGGATTTTAACATTAGGTTGGCATGGGTGTTATTTTTACTTAGTAAAGGAATTTAAATTCCAAATGAGAGGGTCTCCTAATAGGAAGTATGTCTCAAACTGAAATTAAGAGAGATCATTGAAGTTGCAATAAGTTTATATACACTTTGCACTTCATAAATGCCAATTGGAGTATAATGAATTGCTTGTCATTGGCTAAATGTTTTCTAAAGTGCTGTAAATATATGTGATATCTTGGGCTGCGAGCTCTAGTGAGCCATGGCACAGAGAAATGCTAATGTTTATATGTTTGCGATTGTATAAATTGTAAGTACGTGGAGTTGAAAGATATCATTATGAATTATTGTTTTAGGTTATTTGTAAAATTGTATATTTTTATGAATTTTGTGCACATTTATAAAAGTTGTTATTCCTTGGAAATATAGTATTTTGACTACTGTCAATGATAATACCTTTGGTAGGGATCCATAAATCACCTCTGCTCTAAAAAAAGACATGTTTCTGCTACATCAACTACAGGATGTGACTAGAATCAAATCTTGCCTCGGTGAAGAGACCCTTAATGTAATTAAGCTGTTTCCTTTCATGCTGATATTTTTGATAATTTCATTATAACGTGTCTATCAGTCCAACCTTTCAAACACGCTCAGTTGTACTATACACCTGCAAAATCTCATTTTGGGTTCTACCTTCCATAGTACTTTTGCGTTTTTTTTTTACTGGGTTTTACCAATGCCCAGTTCTCTTATTCATTAGCATTCTTTCAGCTCTTCAGGTATGGTGTATTTGTAATAACAATTTATCCGTAATTTTCAGACCCGTAAGATAATTCTGCAATTATTGATCCCATAGCCTATAATGAAAAGTTCCTTAAATTTCTCTGACCACTTCTGCCAGCAATCGTTTGCAATGTGCCTCATAGTAAATGATCCTCTATTAATCTGAAGGAGGGAAATCAATTTTAGCTAGCAAGGACCATTCTAATGGGCCTACACAAAGACTGGTGTTACTTTAGCTTCATGACTATGAAAAATCTTAGAAAACTATAAAAATGTGTTAGACATGAAAGGATTTGCTTAGAGTTTGGCTGATGAGATGCAACTTCAAAATATGGTGGATGTACTGTTGGTCGTACTTAGAATGTGTACCTGGCCTCAAATAAATATATGATGTTACAATGCATGCTTTTACAATGCAGTCTTTACATTGCAACTACCATTACATTGCATGATTTTAAGACGCATGCCATCACAATGCGTTTTTCAAAACTACCATTACAACACATTCCATTACAACGCATACCATTACAACGCATACCATTACAATGCACAATAGTTTTAGGGCAACAGCAGGGTAAGTGTTGGATAGTGTAGGGGTAAGAAATTACTATACCCACTCCAGTGAGTGCAACAGTAGGGTAAGTGTTGGATAGTTTAGGGGTAAAAATTTCTATTCCCACTCGATTGAGTGCAAAAGTAGGGAAAGTGTTGGATAGTGTAGGGGTAAAAATTACCATTCCCATGTACCCCATACCCTCCCTAATACTAAAATAATCTCCATTACTTACCTTATAATGCATTGTAATGGCATGTGTTGTAATGGTATGTGTTGTAATGGCATGCGTTGTAGTGAGATGCGTTGTAATGGCATGCATTGTAATGGCATGCGATGTAAAGGCAGTTGCCTTTTAGCAGTCGCGTTGTAAAGGTAGGTCTTTGTAATGACTGTGTTGTAATGGATGTTTCAAACTCCAAGTAAGATAAATAGCAAAGCAACCAATTTTGATCAGATGTTCTACATCTGTCAAGCTCAAAATCCCCATCAGAGTTTTTAAATTACCAATGATATCAGGAACCTTATAAACACATCCTGGTACGGTAATAATACATCCACCATTCTTTAATTACTTTCTCATTATTAGACAAACTAATAGTATCAGTGTGGGCACTGGGTACCAGATCTTTATTTGGAAGAGCTTCTCTAGGAGAAAACAAGGAAACTTGAATGACACCTTCCTACACATAAACAATAGATACATAGAACTGCTCGCTTGCTGTAGTGCACGCTGCACAGACGCGTTGAACACAGCACAGAGGTGCTTTCTTTTAATCGACGCAATTTATCGCATTTACTTTTACTCTGTTTTCATTTTGTTTTAAATAAAATTAGAACCTGATCTGGATAGCTTTCGCATACCCGCACCATAAAATACTGAAATACATTCTCACCCGCCGTTTTGGCGTGGACAGATCCTACGTGTAACTTCATAGCTCCTGCGCTATATTGGTTGAGGGAGGGTTGACCTAGGTTACATCCTCAGGTGCCATTTTGAGAGGCGCTCTAGTTGCTGGTATCTCCTCCAGGCCACCTCATTTAAACCAGGAGATGCAAGCGCGCAGTGCACGCGCGCAGCCAGCGCCGATGGCGCGCCGGAGGCGCGTCAGAGGCAAGCCCGTCTGCGCCCGTCAGCACCCCGGAGGCGCATGGCGCTGGGACTGCTGCCCATGTTGCCAGTGGTCATGGCCGCTTAGTGTATGATAGAGAACAATTGCTGGGACTAGACAAGGCAAAAGAAATTGTGACCCCTGCCCAGGTGGAAAAGTCAGGTAATACACTCACAGGGGGACTAATCAACAGCCGGACCCTTATTAAACATTCATCTGAGGTATCTAGCCTGATAGAGGATGGGGCCTCGATGTTCTATTTCTTTCGGAAACCTGGTCTCATGCCAAGTCCACTGTAGACCTAGCCAATGCCTGCCCGATTGGGTATAAGATTCTCCACAAACCAAGAACCAGGGGTAGAGGTGGGGGAGTGGGGATGATTTTTAAGGAGAAACTGGACTTTAGAGTCCTGCAGGTGGATGAGGCAGAGGGGATGGAAATGATGGGTTTCTCCTTACACTCCTCCAGCGGAAACCTTCTTACAGGATTGGTATGCTATCGACCGCCAGGGGGGCCCACAAATTATTAAACGTTGTTTGACAGTATTACAAATCTTACACTGGCCCACTCCAGGATGATTATTCTAGGAGACTTCAATCTTTGGGAAGAAGGGAATGTCGACAGCCGTTTGCGTGATCTTAGGCTTACCTGCGCCAATTTAAATCTCTCCCAGCTGGTGATAAACCCTACACATCAAGGGGGGCATACCCTTGATTTGTTATTCTCTAATCAGCCCACGACGAAGATTCTGAATATTACTCCTCAGACCTGGACTGACCACTATCTCATTCAGTTCATTATTGGGCTGCCATATTCGGGAATAGGGTCAGGTCAGCAAAGGGCTTACAGGAAAGGCAGGGAATGGGCTAAGCTGGAGCGGATTGGTTTCACCACACTATTGGACGTTACTCACTTCACAGCTACCTTGTCTGTCGATGACAACTACAATGTGTATTCTAAGTACATGGAGCACACTTTGGATCAAGTTATCCCTATAAAAGATATAAAAATTAAAAGTAGAATCTCAGCTCCCTGGTACTGTGAGGAATTGGAACAGCTCTGTGTGTTCCATAAGTAGGCGGAAAGGAAGTGGAGGCAATATTACGCGGATGAAGATAAAAAAGCTCTTAGACAGTTACAACTGCGTTACAAAGAGCAAATTCTTAGGGCCAAGGCAGACTTTTATGCCAATTCTATCATCCAGGCGCCCGATGGGACTAAAGCCCTATTTAAAATAGTTAAAGATCTCTCGTCCCCCACTTGCTTAGAAAATAAAATTGTAACGTCCCAAAAACTATGCGATGGAATCAACCTGCACTTTCAGGATAAGATCGCAAGTATTGTGAACAATCTGCAGGACAATGCCAACACTGCACAACCTAATCCTGACCATCTGACTCAGTGCGAGCCACTTCTGTCGGCCTATCTGGATAATTTTCAGACGTTAACTGACACGGCCTTTGATAACTTAGGTGATAAGGTCTCTTCTGGTTCTCCCTTGGATCCTTGGATCCTTTCCCTCATAAATTTTGGAAATCTTTAGGGCATAGTACCTTTCCTTGGCTGAGGCCGATCTGCAACCAGTCCTTGGAAGAAGGTAAGGTCCCGGAATGCTGGAAATTAGCGGTGGTGTCCCCATTGATTAAGAAACCTTCTTTGGACCCATCAGTACCGGCTAATTTCAGGCCTATTTCCCTCCTCACTTATCCGATGAAGATTCTGGAGAAAGCAGTCAGTAGGACCTTGTCCTGCTTTCTGGAGGAGAATCATTTACTGGATAAAGACCAGTTTGGCTTCAGGCCGGGGCATGGGACTGAGTCCGCCCTGACTACAATGATGGATAACCAACGTTTGCAGGCCAACAGCGGGAATGCTACTATTTTAGGACTTCTCGATATGTCGGCCGCATTCGATACGGTTAACCATCTTTTACTGGTGGAAAGGTTGAGGAGGTTGGGAGTGAGAGGCCAGGCTCTGCTATGGCTCCAGTCCTATTTGGAGGGTCGCCAGCAGGTAGTAACCCTGGCATCCTTTTTCTCCGCCAAATCCCTCGTTGTTCATGGGGTGCCGCAGGGCTCTGCAATTAGCCCAATTCTTTTTAATGTCTATTTTCAGCCCCTGTTCTCCATTATAAAATCTTTTGGAGTTAGCGTAGTCAATTATGCCGACGATACGCAGTTGGCCTTCTCTTTGGAAGGGGACCACGCAGTATCGATGGATGTGTTCCAGCACTGCATGCGGCAGACGTCGGATTGGCTTAGAAGGAACTCCCTACAATTTAACAGTGGGAAGACGGAGGTGATGTTCTGCTCTGCAATCAGGATATCTAGACAACTGCCTTGTGATTTTAGACTCCTACCAGAGGACGATTCGCTAATCCCGGTTAAGAAAGTTCGAAATCTGGGGGTGTTGTTCGATGCCGACCTCCAGATGGAATCACAGGCAAATAAAACTGTGAGTGTCTGCTTTACCCTTATCCGCATGCTGAGCAAAATACTTCCTCTACTACCCAGTGAGAATCGTACCTTGGTGGTAGGCAGCATTGGGGGAAGCAGGCTGGATTACTGCAATGCCCTTTATCTGGGAGCCTCTGGTTACATCTTTCAAGGCTTGCAAAGAATCCAGTCTGCAGCAGCTAAATTGTCTCTTGGTAGGCCACGGAGTTCCTCTTCTACCGCGGCATTAAGGGAGCTTCACTGGCTGCCTGTTAGGGAAAGAGTACACTTTAAAGCCCTGTGTATGGTTTTCCGCGCGGTGCACGAGCTTGGCCCGGTTCCCTTGCAGGAAAGGTTTGGATGGTATCTTCCCATAAGGAAGCTTCGTTCTTCCAGTACTGGACTGTTGTCAACTCCTCGGTTCAAGAGGGCCAGGCTGGGAGGCAGGGCCTTCAGTAGGGTCGGCGCTCGTCTATGGAATGAGCTCCCTCAGAACCTTAGATTAGCTAGCTCTCTGTTAGAATTCCGTAGGAACTTAAAGACCTGGCTCTATCCCATGATCTAGGCTGTGCTCTTCCCCTCTGTGGCGACCTGCCTTACTCTGGTCACGGCTTGTTCTCTGTTTGAAGCGCCAGGATGTCCGTAGGTTGATAGTATGCGCTATATAAAAGCTACAATCAATCAATCAATCCTCCCCTGCACGCAGACCCCCTTGCACTCTGGTGCAAGGGTGCCTGCGTTGGCGCTAAGTTGCTAAACTTAGCCCCATCGCAGGGTGATACTCAAGACTGCACCACATTCTTGTACATATGGTACAGCCTTGATGGTGTAGCCTTGCCTTTCAGCAGAGGAGGAGAGTGTCGTTGAGACAAGGAGGCCAACGACACACTCCGCCACTTCCTTGTACATATCCCCCATTGTTTTTTTCTTTGTGTCAAAATATCCGGTCTTGAACAGTTCCCCATGCCATTCTAACACCATCAGTAAAACCGGGTGTGGTAAAAGAGGGTGTGGAATTAAGATTACTTTTATAAACTGCTATTTTAGCTTCAAAAGGTGCAAATACCACGGAAACGCTTCATCCGTTTTTAGAGCGGGTGCAAAATGTAATAATCTGTAGAAATAAGTATGAAAACACGTTTACATTATTTGTAATATAATAACAAAACAAATTCAAAATGTATATTTTATTATCCCAATTTGAAAATAATAACTTAAAATAGAGTTTGAAAAACTATTTATTTAAGTTTACTCTGGGGTGAAAGTCTGAATACTGACCAAAATGTAGGCCTCAGAAACTTCCATACCTCACAATTCAAACTGACATCATGGAGGAAACTGTTTACCGGGACATCAGTCTGAATGCTATGTAGCACAAAGTTCAATTGATGACTCTAGACCAATAGGAGAAGGAAACAGCTCAGCATCTGTGATCAACAAAACATTGCAGAACAAGAGAGCCAATATCAGGACATGCTTAAATCCTTTCAATATGACCCCAGCCTACATTCTCACAACATATAGACAGGAACTGGAGTCCAATATGGACTTACTGAATTCTGGGGCATATTACCAACAACTACCGATAATTATCGCTAGGTTGGCTTAGCGGCAATAATTTTATCGCCGTGTAGCGACGATTTTTATCACTTAGGAGCCTTGATATTATCAAGGTTTATCTCCTAAGCGATAAAAATCGGCTGAAATGCATGAATATCGCTGAAAAGTCAGCGATATTCATGCATTACCGAGCAAATGCTCTTAGCCATGTTATCCACCTCCCATTGGATAACATGGCTAAGAACTGCTCAGGGCAGGTGTTAGCTTTTGGAGATATTCTTGCTTAGCGCGAATATCTCCAAAAGTTGGTAATAGGAGATAGCGATGTTAGCGACTGTTTCCAGTCGCTAACATCTTGGCACGCCCACTTTGCATGTCATTAGTGATAAATATCTCTGATATGCAAAGCGGGGCCCAAGATGGTCACTATCTCCTACTAGCTGTCGCTAACTGGTGTTAGCGACAGCTAGGTAATAGGGAGATAATTTTATCTCCTCTTTCTTGGCTTTTAAAGCCAAAAAAGCGGAGATAAATCCCTTGATAATATGGCCCTCTATTTTTAAATACAGCGGAACCTAATCAAAGTATAGTAACTGCTATACCACTTCTCACGAAATTACTGTAAGTGCTGTATTTTCGTGCTAAATATGGATTCCAGTCACCAGTTGGCCTTCTGCATGCTGTGCCGCAGCCCACATTTTCAAAGGTCTGAAGCAATTTTCCCAGTCTTACTATATTAGGTGCCGCAATATATTACCACAGTATCCACAGACAGTCAATAATGTAAAAGCTACATTTTAAGTAACTGGTGGATTTCCAAATGTGATTTTTTTACGTTGGACTAAACCCACATACTAATGATAGAAACATTTGCTAATGAACAGATTTTCGTTAATCGGAAACAACACCAACAGATTTGCAAATTGTGTGTGATCTTGTCATCACATGTTGTCCCCTTTTCCTGCGCCGACCCACGATTCGATGAGAAACAGTGTAACTTCTACAACCATGGAGAAGTAGGCGTCCAGATAGGATATGGCTTTTTGGGTATGAAAACATGAAAAATATTGCCAATGTTATAAAACTACAACTCCCATAACGCATTATTTCTGTGTATTGATATGTTTCTTTATTAATTGTATTTCTCTACAACGAGATGACTCATGGAATCCATTGAGAACGTTGTTAATGACACCCTTGCTTCAGGCTACAAGAAATGCTGAAGAAAAAATATACTCTGCACTTAAAAGGACAAGAACACTATAGAGCGTACCTTAGGTTTGTTAAAGCCAAGTTTCAGATGTCTGCAATAGAAGTAGTGGCGGCTCACAGTATGTAAATGAAAAAGTTTCTAAAATAATTATGGCTTGCAGTCGTCTGTATAACATCTGCCGGTGAAGATTAATTATTATACCCGAAGAAAAACATGATGGCATTACAGATGCAGATAACAAGGAAGGTGATGTAAATCATTATGGGCGATGTCGTCTTGATGGCAATGCAGCTGGAATGAGGGTTGCCACTATTTCAATTTATTGTTTAAATGTTGAGAATGAAAGAAAATGTAATGAAAAACCTTGTGTGATTCAAGAAAATAATTTTGTCAAACTTTTGGTTGGTGAATATATATGTTTTTTAAATATTCATTTATAATAACCAATTAGACACATTTCACATTTGTAAAATAAAATATTCCTTTGAATAATCAAGGGAAAACCGATTCTTTCTCAGAAAAATAAATATTAGTGCATCTAACATTCAAGACAAAAATCCCAAATCTTTTTTTTAGTCATTGGATATTTTGAATGGAGGCTCATTTCTACCAGATAATTGTGCACTGCCTGCATATCTGGGCCTGGGCATGGATCTGGTGGGACAGTGGCTTGGAAGTCGGGGAAGCAGAGGATTAAGCTATTTGTGGTGTGGCTGTAGTACAATCAGACGGCAGTGAGACTCAATGGTAGTGATATGGGCTAGCTGATTCTGGACTAGTAGCAATAGAATAATGCTACTTGCCCCTCACTCATTTGGCGAGGGCAGTATCTCAATGAGGCGGTCGTTATATTAAGAGCACGCTTATTTGCCCTGTCTGCCTGACTTTGTAAAAGGTTACAGTGCATCTTGGCATTGTTTGCCCACAAGATCTTGCAATGAGTCCATGGTCAATGGCAAGACACCCAAGTCAGTGGCAGGGTATTAAGAGTTTGCACAGCCTCTAACCTTTTACCTATGCACTCAAACACCTTGCCCAGCTACGAATAGTGAGCTGGGACTCTGTTTGGTTGGTCCTCAAGAGGGGTGTCATGTACAACCCCATCCTCAGCATCCAATGGCGCCTATTGTGAAGAATCATGCTGAAATGTTTGTCCAGCAGTTGAGTGAAACATCCTAGCTATCTGTCATTGCTGAAGTTGCTGTTGCATTTGGTGTTCTTGACGTGTCTGTGGATGTTGTGACTGGTGTTACTGTTGTAACTGCAGTCTCCATTGTTTTATTAGATGGCCCCTTGTCGTGGCTGTTCGAAGGCTCATTTTCTGCATTGTCCTCCTATAAAGTATCTCCTGCAGAATATATTTTTATATGTTTTTATATGTTTGAAATAGAAATGCTTCGTATGTACATAACATTTTAAATCATGCAAGTGGTACATACCATATCTTCAAAGATTTCTAAATAAATCCATTGCTAGTCCACGGTTTAACTTATCTGGCCCTTCTCTAACATAATAACAACTAGCAACTATTTGTTCAAACCACACACATTAGTGAAAACAAATTTTGACAATCTGTTCAGATCAGTTTTTACATGTCTATATGTAACTGTTTGCTCTTACTACTTGGTAAATCTATTACTACTTGAAACCTAAAGATGTTTACATTAAACATATTTATTGTAAGGTACTTGCTGTATGTGAACGCATAGTAATGCTATCTTTTTTATGAGAAGCTAACATTACAGGCCCAAAATTACTATTACTTATAACAATATTATTAACAAATTATAAGAATATTTGCCAGGTTTGATGTCCCCTCCGTCTTCAACGCCATCAGCTGTTCCTTCCAGACTTGCAGGATTTGGTATTGTGCTCCCTATTCTCTCCCAGGGCTCCAGTTTCAATTTGCATGCAGGCCTTTCGCCATTGGCCAGGGTATCTCTCCTGTGCTTGGCCAGCAGTTCCCTCACTCTCCTCTTCGGTTCACGGAATCGTTTTTTGCACTCTTCTACTGTGCGTGGAAATGTTGGGACTATGTTCACTTTATCAGTGACTCAATGCCATAAATGGGCCCTCACCTCTAAAATGGTCGTTATCAAGTGGTGATGCATAAGTCTTGACTCCTCCTTAATGACCTCGGCGTCCAGAAGCTGCAAATACCTCTTGGAAAATGTTAGTTTCCAGAATCTGGTACGTACCATCTCGATGATATGAACAACTAAATGTAAGAGGATGAATACATTATTAGCTGGATTGAGACAGACTAAAATCCCCAAATTATAAACCGGTTGCCAGAAGCAAAATGTCTTCCATACAGAGCCCTGCTACTATCAGTCTGTACATGTGCTAAGATGGCAGCCTGTGTTTTTTCAGGAAGTGACATATGTATTTAGCATGAGCTTTTTTTATGCATGCACAGTAACACTAGCTGCAATGTTTTCAGAGGAAACGTTGCACGTGCAAACAATTTTCTCATGAAAACTCTGTATCTGATTTTTTGGAACCCAGTATTACTACTTCATTTATTGTGTGGTATACTTGGGTGCGGTAAATCCAATAGCCTAGGACATGCAAGAAAATATTAATTCTTTGCAATACATATGAAATCACCAACTGGTATCAAATTTACTGTATACGGATTTACAACACATAATACTGTTTCACCCGGAATGAGGGGCAAAGTTGGCAACACAACATACCATACTCGACATACTAATACTCACTTTCGCACATCCAAAAAACTATCAAAGGCCATGGACATGGATAAATATTATCCTTACCAACACTAAACACAAAGACTATCGACTAGCTAGCTTGTTCTCTACACTTTCATGAAACCAGACATCTCTTAAAGGCCATTAAACACCGCATCACTCCTCCTCAAACCCAAGCAACACTGCAGCAGGACCACAGTATCTGTAACACCTCAGTCTTTTGATAAAACCCATCTACCACCGCCTTCCAGCCATTAAGAAGAATCTTTCATTTTCTCACCTTCAACAAACCTATCTACAAGTCCTATATTACATATCCACTTATACTAATGAGCAAACAATTACTTATAACATATATGATGCATCAAATGTTTAAATTAGACTCGAGGAGCTTGAATCCAGCACATACACAGATTCAGTACTGTCTACTGTGCTGCAATGTTGTACCATTTGAAGGTGTGTGTAATACAAATCCTTTGTCACTTACAATGTTGGAAATGTGGCAAAGGAAGGAGCGCACTCCCACCAATGGACCGACTATGTCAACAAAGACACTCTTGCTGTCAAACTGTAATAGGTTCCTCAGATGGCCAAAGCTTATTTTAAACGAGTCAAGGCTAAGTACCTTGTCGAAATTCTTAGTGATCAGATTCTTAGGCTCTCTGCTGTATGTAATAATGAGGTGGGGCCCGTTGCTGCAGAAACAATCTATGTTGATACTATGGATTTGTTTGGCACTCTGTTTGTAGATCCCAGTAAAAATCGCCCGAAGAACCCGAAGTCAGTGGTTTAGTAGAAACTGTGAAGGAGAAAATCCAGCCTGTTACTTGCTATTAAATCCAATAATCCCGTTTAGGTTCGGCTGGCAAGACTTCAGTATAGGCAAGCCATTGTGGAGGCAAAGAGGGATTGGGAAGACTCACAATTTGCAATTTCAAAAACTTTATTCGACAGCAGTCATAAAAGCAGTTTTACAATCTACCCTACACAATAAATACTACAAGAAAATTAAGAACATTCATCTTTTAAAAACTCATTAAACATAATGTTGTCTTTTAAAGAATTGACTACATAAAATCATACAATCAACCACATCAATAATTTCATTAAACAGTATCTAGCTGTTGTAAAGTGCGGGTGCGTATGGTCCATGACCAGCCTAGGAATTTTGCAACAGCAATCGCAAAAAGGGGGGTACAGTCCGATTCCAATATTCTCAGCGCCTCTGCACACCTACGTGTTCCTATATTTTGGCAGACTGGTTTTATCCATTTGCGTCGAGGATTAACATATAAGGGACAACCAAACAGAATATGGGCTGTATTCTCTATCGAATCTTTGCAATAGGGACATTTATCATCCTGGTTTGTCGTCCAATTACGGCTGAACGCCTTTATAGGTAACGTCCCAATTCTAAACTGAAAGTACAGTTTTCTATCAAATGGTTTTTCGATGATGTCCCAGTATGGCTCACAGGATGGTACAGATTTGATGTTAAGATAGCGTCCTGTTAAGTTTGTGTTAGAGCCTGTACATTGTTGGACATCCATACCATTTCCCAGTACATATCCTTTAGTGTGTCCTTTGAAGGGAAACTTTCAACATTAGATGAATTCCACAAATGGACTAATTCCAGCTTACTAAGCAACCCTTTTATTTCTTTTAGCCACATGATCGAATGAAAACGATCTGCCCTTATGATGTCCTTTAGGGCAGTTGCAAAATGCACAAGTTCAGGGGTGGTCATAAGGCGTCTCCAGTATAGTAACGGGCGTAGTCGTGCCAAGTCCTTGATGTTTTTCCTACCTAGGTCATACGCCAATGTCACGGTAGGGGTACTTTGGGGGACCCCAATCAGACGGCGAAAAAAACTATTTCCCGCCAATGTTAATTGCTTCAGATTGGAGAAACCCCAAAGTTCCGATCCGTATAAGGAGGCACTGATCACTTTCATATTGTAAATTTCGAGGGCAGGGGTAATAGGCTTGGTCAGTGAGGCTTTATATTTGTGAGTCACTACACCTGCCAGTTGATTAAACTTTAAGACAGCCATATCAATATGATTTTTCCAACTCAGGTTACATTGGAGGTTTAGTCCCAAATACGTGAATGCCTCGACCTGCTCTAGGGGAATACCATTAAAATGTATTGAGCCGCTGAAGGTATTCCGCTGATTTAAGCACATGAACTTGGTTTTGGATGTATTTATCTCAAGACCATGTGCTTTGCAGAACTCTCCGAAGGCATTTACTGCCTTCTGTAGCCCACTAGGTGTACGGGACACTATGAGCGTGTCGTCCGCAAACATGAGAACAGGCACACGCGCTCCAGCCAGAATTGGTGCATCAGTGGGGGAACGGCTTAGATGGTTTACAATACCATTGATATAGATGGAAAATAGTGTCGGCGCCAAGACACACCCCTGCCGAACCCCTCGTTCAACTGGGAATGAGTCGGTCACCTCACCCTGAGCACCCCACCTGATTCTAGCATAGTTGTTCTCATGTAAACGGACGAGAAGCGTCAATAGTTCCGGGGCCATCCCAGCTTCAGCAAGTACCTCCCAGAGCTTGGAACGGGGAACTAGATCGAAAGCTGATTTTAGGTCTACAAATACAGCGTAGAGAGTTCCATTAGTAAGCATCACTTTCCTCCAATAAAGGGCTATAAAGAAAAAGACCTGATCTACTGAGCTTGTGCAAGGGCGAAACCCAGCTTGATAAGGGGATAGAATATCATTTTCATCGATCCAGGTTTGTAGTTTATTTTGTATCAAACGGCCTATTATTTTTTGAGCAGAGTTTATAAGACTTATAGGTCTGTAATTGCTGGGTAATGTTCTATTTCCCTTTTTATAGACTGGGATGATTTCTGTGCCCATCCAAGAGGTCGGTGTAGGAGCACCTCTGGCCACAGAATTTGCTAACCACTCAAAGTACTGGCACCCGGTTGGGCGGTCACTTAAGAATACGTCGGCTGGTATGGCATCCATTCCTGGGGCACGACCCCCTGTCACACAATCCAGCGCTACGCTAACATCTTTTATAGTGAATAGCTGGCGTTGATAGAAAACTGTAGGGGGTAAAGGGTTTTCCCCTTCAGTTGGCACACACGCATATTGTGGCCTAAAAAATTCAACTCATTGATTTTGGGCTACATTATTTTGTGGGGGTTGAGCCACCCCTCCTCTATCCCATTTAACCAGAGCCCAGAATTGACTCTGATTTTTTATGTCACAAGCAGATTTCAAATCACGCCAGTGGGCCTCGTCCCAGTTTTTCCTAGCCTCTTTTTGAACTTTCCTGTAGGTGTCCCTCGCTTTTCTCACCCCTAAAATGTTCCTATTTTTAAGTTCTATACTAAGTTTCTGGCGGGCGTCTCTACAAGTCTTGTCATACCATCCTAATTTGGGCATTTTATTCTGGAGGTTTCCTGATTTCTTCTCTTTTATAAAGAACCCCTGTAGCTTGGAAAAAAAAGTTGTATGTGTATCAAGCATAATTTCAGGGAAGTTTTGCTTGTTAACGTGCAAGTTAATCTCAACTACTTCTTCTAGCACAACTTTTTTAAGCTCCTCTAGTCGCTCCACGTTCTCAATTAATCTGCCCCATTTATTGTGGCGCTGATTATTCAAGCTTACAATATCTAGGGTAGTTTTACCTTCCCCTTGGTTCGGTTTTCTTAATCCTGCATTTGCCTTAAGGCCCATGCAGAGAGGGTTGTGGTCACTCTCTATTCGGGTTTTAACTTCCATGTCAATCAACCTGTGCCATAATCGGACATCCACTAGGATGTAGTCTATTCGACTAGAGAATCTACCGTTATCAAATGTATTGTTTCCCTGTCGATCAGAAGGGGTTAGTCCATTTGTTGCTCTAAGTCCTCTAGCTAAACATAGGGCCTTCATTTGGATAGCCACCACTGTCCATCTAGTAATTGCGGGAAGTTCTAACTGTGGAATACCCCACTTGCTATCCTCTTCTTCGGTTAAGGTTTGATCTTCTAGGCCGAGCGGTTCAAAAGTAGTATTAACATCGCCCCCAACAATCAAGAGCAGATGGTTTGGGAGAACTTCGAACTCATGATCCAGAGCGGTGATAACTTCTGATATTTTACCACCTGCTACTCCCCTGGCATAGATATTAAATATGGCCATCCCATGACCCTTAGCCCAGGAAAGAGTAATTGCCAATATATCATCGATTGGAGAGTTCCTTTGTTGGATACTGCAACATAAATTTTGGCGAACCCAAATTATTAGGCCCCCTACCGGTCGACCCTTGGGGTTTTTTATGGCTGGAATATAGAAATTAAGGTAACCTAGATGATATATTGGGGTCACCGACCATGTTTCCTGGAATAGTAGGATGTCATACTGATCTATAAATCTACACCATTCTGGGGATGTCAGCTTATTTGAGATCCCAGCTATATTCCAGGAAAGAAAAGACAGCCCTGTCTCTACTGTTCCCTTTGCCGCTACACCTAGGGGAACATGGGATATTAAAGAGCCTTGTAAATCATCCCCCACCCCTATATCTAGATCAATGTTAATGTTATGATGGCGTGTGAATTCAAGCACAGGTGCAACTATATCAGGAGCGAGGCATGGTCCTACCATTGAGGGGTCTGACTGTATCTCCAAGTATCTATTCTTGTTTCTACTACTTAGAGTAGGTGCTTCCTCTACCCTTTTCCCCAGAAACGAGGGAGTGGTGTGTGTCAAACAACGGTCCTTCTCTGTGGGGGTGTCTACATTTTTTAACTCCGCTGGTTCATTAGACACAACTCTGTCAGACAAATTGAGTCAATCACACTCATTCAGGTTTGACAGTGCCCCAAAACGATTTTCAAGATTGATTTCCCATTCACTAGGTTGGGGGACCCTACCCCACTTGTGTGACACTGGGTTCCATTTAGTCTTTAGAATGCTCGGATTCCCTATTTTACTATGGTGGTAGAAAAAATCCAGAGTTAACGGAATAATGTCTGTACTCCTGCGTTGTGGAGGAAGAATGTTCCTCAGAACCTCAGGAAGAACTTCTGGGTTTAGGAAATGCAAGACTACACAGTCACGTTTGAATTTTTTAACACCGTTCCCTATCCATTCCACCCTTCTTGCCATGGTGATTTCCTCAGCTAGTTGCTGTTTGCCCCAAGGGGATATCACCATATTGTTGGATAGCCAGTGAAAAGCTTTGCTGATCAAAGAAGCAGTAGATTCCACTTGGCCCGGCTTTAAGAAGGGTACATTGGCCAGGACCAGAACTAAGGGGGAAGCCTCTACAATTAATTGAACCGGGCCTTTCTTGATGCCTGTACTCGTGAATTTGGGTGGGAGGGCTTCAATGTTAGTTCCCTGATTAATATTAGGTGCACAATGATGGGGCGTTGGCAAAAGTGGGACAGTTTGATCCCTACCCTCTATCCCAGCATCTGGTGCATTATCTATGGGATCAGGTCTACTTGAGGCTGGGGTTGGTATATTGCCCACCTTTTCCGCTATCTGATTTATGATGCCCCCAAGCCTATTCACCTCTGTTGTTAGATGATCAATTTTAACTAACAATGGTTTAACAACACTTCTAATCTTGGAATCAATCATGTTCACAAGTATTTTAATTTGATCATCCTCCAATGACACCTTCATACCTAGCTCCCCTATTGTCTCTTTTGTAGATATGGTTTTAGGAGGAGAGACAATCCTTTTCCTGCTAAAGCGTAACCCGCCACGTTTATTCAGGCCCTTCCTACATGCTCTTACTGCTCTAGTTGCTGGGGCAGACATAGGTGAGAGGGAAGGGGATTTATCTGGAGTCGTGTTAGGTTGGTCTAGGGACTCGTTAACCAAATTGATAGCAGTTGGAATAGTTTGGTTAAAGTTATCTTCCTGAGTGAAAACATTTTCAGGGGAGTCACTACAATGTACCTGTATCGGGACTTTAACCGTAATTGGTTCTAGTTAAGAGTTCTGTGTGGGGATTAAGGGAGTGGAGCTCAAGCCAAGTGATATCCTTCTTGAGCTATTCATTTTACTAACTACTTGTACTAGGTAGTTGTCAATAGTGTTAGAAGCTGAGGAAGACTTCTGCTTAGACATTTTATACTCAGAAGGATGGTATCACAGTTAGGCAGGATGCTCAGATAAATAATAATTAGCAAATAACAAAGGGGCCCAACATAAACAATACTCAGGGGTATTAATAACGATAGGTCCCACAATCAAAGCTACAAGAACAACAAAATAATATTCCAGGCCCAGTCCAGTCACGGTCAGTCTCGGACTGTCTCAGACTTTCCGCCCTTTGTCCGAACTTAGCCCCGGGCTTTGTCCCGCGCGCGTCCCGCGATGCGCATTGGGATTCCGATTAAGTACCAGCAGGGGGAATGGGCGGAGCACGCCCGGGAAGAGGCACCAGCTGTGGATAATGGAAAGAATGCTGGTGTAGTGTAGTTCCTATATTCCCAATAGGCTCTGCGCATTGGAATAATATCTTCAATAGTATAGATGTAGGACAGAGGTTAACTAGGTCTTCTACTGACGATATTAGACTTAAGTTTTGTGTGCCAGCTAGCTCAGAGTTCACTAGAAACTTTCTCGAATAGGCGAGGAGGAGTTTAACCTCCCTGGATAGACAAGAAGGGATTTAGTTTCTGACAACCATAGAACATGACAACTTTGCTCTCCCTAATCAAGAGTATATCTCCAGAGTCGTGTGAAAACAAAAGACAGCTATTTTACTCAGTCAGTACGTGCATACTTAGTTCCACCAGTTCGTAGAGAAAGAAGAGATGGGCGTGTTCAATAAAAGATGTTATTTATTGATCAGTCTCTTTTTCTCATACAAGAGAAATGAATCGCTACAGTTGCAATACTTAAGGTTAAGTAAAGTGCATACAGTAAAAGCAGGATTATAAAATAATACTGTAAAAGCATTGATATGGTTTCTTAGCCATATGATACTTTAAAATGGATAAAAGATATACATACATATATACATTGACTAATCATACTCAACTGGTGCTTCTAACTACGCCTACCCCGGTGTACCTGACCTAAGCCTAATACGTGGGAGGGAGTAAGTAAGTAGCAGTTTAAGTTAAGTTTGTTTTGCCAAGAATCTGACTCAAGAATTCTCTGTAAGGGGTTAGTCAGTTCAGTACCTGGGATTTAGAAGGCAGGAGGGCTGGTATCTCTCTCTCAGGACTCGATATCCCAGTTACCCGCGAAGGTAAGCCGGAAACGCCGGAGGCTGGATTTCTCGGCAGGAGAAAAGGCAGCGTCTCTCTCAGCGCGTCAAAAAGGGAGGGGCAGCGTCCGTGGGCTTCCTGCATCAGCTGGGCTCTCCGGCAAGTAGCGCTGCTCCAAGCTCATCACCACCGTGTCTTTGCTTAGGGCAGCGTCAGTATATTTATACCTGAAAGGTGCAGAGTTTGACGTAAGGATGGACATAAGACGTCAGTAAGAATGTCATAAGGACTGGTCGTTCTTACATTCCTTTTAGGAGTTCTCGAGCGAAATCAAAACAATAGCTGCGGGGGATTTCCCAGGTCTGCTGATGGGTTGGTTTGTTTTGAGAACTCGGTGTGCATTCTAGGGGGCTGGAGGAATAGTGCTTGCTTAATGTGACAGCATGCGCTATGACCTAATCTGAAAACGGGTTTCTGTGCCGTTGTATGGACACTAGTGAATTAATAACCAGACAAGGGTCAGAAATAGGAGTTTCAATATAGGTACCTAGATAAACACACTACACCCACTCCTCGATTTTATGTACATATTTACTAACCTAAGCAATAGTAAACATAACTAACGATGCATGTGTATACCAAACCACCCCAAAATACATTTTTTGCATTTGAAAAATGGCGTATGCGAAATACACGAAATGAGTATAGGTACTGTATGCATTCAAGCAGTATAATCATTCAAAAGGAGATGCACATTTTATAGCAGCATGAATGATTTGTGAAATTACATATGAAATGGCTCTTAATACAGAAGAAAAATTGCGAGACCATCTCATCACATATAAATACAATTACTTGCATATAAGCTAGAGGTTGAGGTAATGTATTGTTTCTACAGTTCCTAAGAATAGAAGCTCTGTTCTCTCAGAAGAGTTTTACTTAAAGCAGAAGATAAGTGCCAAAAAGGTAAATATTTTGGATCTGGAAAAAAAATTTCGCTTTTCAGGGGAGAAGAGAAACAATAGTTCACAGTCACTTTGTTTTCAAAAACCGACGGCCAAATTCAGAGTTCAGGGAACGCTGTGTGCAGCTTTGTTTAAAGTCATTCTCTCTGTTCTGGTGAAAACATCATTTCAGACAGACTCTCGAAAAAACAGCCTACAGCTTCTGGTGAAAGTTCGACCAAGTTGGAAAATGTCGCTACCATGCAGTCGTGCGCATGTTCGCTTTCAGTGATGTTTAGACCAGTACTGCTTACAGAAGGTCGTACCTGGTTGATGCTGCTCTCATCCTGTACTTCACTACCCTTCAATCGTAGTGGTGAAGTCTCCATGAATGCCGTCATCAGGATAGGTAGCCGCTGGGGACAGCACAATGCATGAGCCTTTACTGGACCCAACAAAGTATCTGCATCCAATGGTACTTCTGATTGTAGTGTAAGACAGGTGTCCAACACGCATTCTTCGTCGCATAGCATGCATCTTAATACAGGTAAGACACAATTCTGCCATATGGGTCTGAACGAAAGAAACCAGGTCATATTTAGATCTCTTAGCCGGGCTAATCCAAGGACTTTAGTTATGCGGTCCCGGTAGCGTATAGCTAGGATCGTTTCTTCTATTGTTGCTGGAGTCTTGTCTGTGACATGGCTTGCCATAACGAAGCAAGAGTAGCAAAAATAGGATGCCTGCTACGAGTCCCAACAGGAGAGGAAGTCCGCCAAAGATGGAATGGACGAAATTTGGAAAATTACCCAGGACTGCTTTGAATGGGGTTAACAGTCCCGAAAAAACGGTCCTAAATACACTCACGATACCATTTGTATCAGAAATATTTAAGATTTCGTTCAACATTTCTGCGAAGTGTAGGGGGCAATTTGTTGATAGCAATGCATGTATCTCTCCCGTTGTCCTTGCAACTTGGAGATCATACGTTTCTTTTGATGACGTCAAATGGGTTGGCGTATGTAGGAGCACAGTCTTCATTCTGCTTAAAGTATCAATTCGAATAGAAGAGATATTCAAACTGGGCCAAATTTTTCCCTCCCTGTCTGGAGTGTCATTTGGAAACAATATTCGCTCACAGCAAATGACCATGGAAGTCACGCTTACTAGATAAGGTTTTCCTGGCAGCAAGCCACAACATCTGTGATCTACAATTAGAATGTAACTCCCGTTAGAAAGTCTTCTAAAGAATGGTTCTATTCGTGCTGCAGGTGTGTCGAGCTGGTGGCATGAAAGGTTATTTGAAGTCCCCTCGCAGGCCCCATGTAAACTTATGCCCTGACACAGAAGTATACCACTTAGTGATTTTTCACAATTGTTAAAACTAAGAAATACGCTCTGTCCCTTATCACTGTAACATGTGCGTGTATAAGGTAAGTTCCATGTTGACTTAATGAATCCTTTACCCAACCTTTCATACTGGCCTGCCTGTATATATTTTTGACAGTATCGAAACTGGAAAGTTGTTATCGGAATAGTTATTATCCCATGTACTATCCATTCAATGACAGGTCGCTCTGACATTGTCAATGGTAATCTCTCAAGTTTTTCAATGCTCAGAATTGTATACTCTGCACCCTTTTGTGCCAAACTGATTTGTGTATCAGTAAGGTTAAAGATACTGAAAAATGACGTTGTGTTGATTAAACGCCAAGGCACGTAGCCTGAACGCAGATTTTGTAACGTCCAGCCAAGCTGTACAATAGAACGCAATTGGGACTGACCGTGTTGTAACATCTGTAAGTCTTGTTCTATTATATCGATTGCAGATGATACAATACTGTCCAGTGAATATATTGTGGAAGACAGAGTCATTAACCCATTGTCCACAACAGAAAGCGATTTTTCCAAATTAACACGGTCAATTTCCCGTATTTTCTCTGCTGTTTCAATTTGAGTCACTTTCCAAGCTTCATTGTAAGCTGCATATATAGAGGCCGCTATGAAACGTTTTTGACGCTGTTTGCCTGGTCCCATAATGAAATCACGCAAGTCAGCACCTTCTTTAAGGAAAGTCAAGTGTTGCTTAATTTCAACCAGTGTGGATGTTCGTAGCCATTCGAGGCAGAGTTTCCCTACACTGTAAGTAGTTACAATCCCTGGATGTTGTCTCTGGGAGTATCTAGGGTCTGGCCTGGTCAATGTGAACCCCTGTGTTTTGTTCAGGAATCTATCTTGACAGTTATTTGTGTCTGTGGGCCAGATCAACTATTTCTTCCAATCAGGATGTGTTCTGTTTTGGTTTAAAATATGGGATACGTCTATCTCAACATCTGTAGTGCTATTACTGTCGGGTGTTGGTTTTGGAATAGACGGTTTGTTTAAGTCTTTAATTTTGGCTAGGCCAAGACAGGTTGTTTGTTGAATTATATCATTTAAAAATATAATTTGTTCTGGGATCATGCAGGCTCTAAATAATGATTCTAAACCTTGCACTTGCCAATCTCTTGTACCCCAGATTGTCTTAGTTTCAATATTTTTGTTCCAAAAATCATAACCAAATGTTTTCATTTTTTCAAAAAATGTCTCTGAATAGATCAATTTTGTGTTTGTAAGCATGGTTTTCATTCCTGTCTTATTTAACAGTCTAAAATAAAACGTTTCTGCATCACTTGTGTTAAACCCTGAGAAGTATGAAAATCTATCATAAAATGTTTTTGAACTGCCTTTTGGTGGAGTAGCACAATGTTCCCATTGGTTGTAATTTAAAACATTTCTAGGTTGAGCAGATTTATGCAGAAAATTGTTACCACAGTGGTTATAACAATACATCTGGTCATAATTAGATGAACCCTGTAAATAATCATGTCCTGTAAATTTAGCTGACATCACTAGATCTGACATCATATCATTAATACTTTTAAAGTCCCAATCATCAGAGAATGTGCTTGGTTTTACAAAGTCACTCAATGAAATCTTGAATTGATGAGGATACTTCAGGAGCTCAACCGGACCATAGATTTCGTAATCAGTTGTGTCCCATGCTACCCCACCGGGTATAGGATTGGCTGTGAAGTTTACTGAAGAAAGATCTCTTTTCTCGATGTGTGAAGACTTGTGTGGTTTCAGGACCAAGTTGATATTCTGACTTGCTGTGTCCATTATAACATATTTTCCCTCAATGAAATGTCCCAAGCATAGTATCATGATGAGCCAAAGTATGAGGATGAATACTCCTAGTGCCACCCAAAGTTCAATCCATGGAGAAATCAGATAAGTTTCTTTTAGTTGATGAATGAGTTCCTTTGCTTTGTTTTTAAAAGATTTTTTTGTCGGCTGTTCTCCATGTTCACTTGGATCTTCAGAAAAATCATCAAAGTTGATGAAGTAGCCTGATGCTGTTCTGTCAATTGTTTCAATTGCTTCTGGATTCTTTTTTGCTTTTTGAATTTTCGTTGTTTCATTAGCATAGTCTGTGGTTACATAATTGTAGACCGGTGTTTCTTGATTTAAGATTTTAATTTGGGTTTCAAGAGGTTTAAGTTCCATGGCTTTGTTGCATAGTCCTTGTTGTTTCACTGTAGGTTTATCAATTGTGATTAGTCTCTCAGTTTGAACCTCTGTATTTGTAGCAAACTTTGGTGTTCTACTACTTCTTGGGAGTCCATTTGGCCTACTACTTGTTATCGGCCACATGATTGTGGTTTAACCAGGTCGATGGATACAACTCGGTTCTCCTTTTTACCAGCAAGGGGCGGTAATACTACTGATCTTGTCCCGTTGACAGACAAGATAGGTACTGCTTTTCTGTAAGAAGACCCAAATTCCTTCTTTACCGCGATCTTCTCTCTGACCAGATCCCCGATTTTTGGAATCCAGACAGGCCTTGCTGGGACAGGTGGTTTTTCTTCAGTGGCTGTTGGCTGTTGCTTCAACTTTATGTTGCTTAGGTCTTTTCTCTTTTCGTTTAAGTCCTGTAAAATAGCCAAACGATCTTTGATATCAAAGCATTTTTCTTTAACCACTGAAGTTTGACTGTCGAGGTCCTGGATTAACATTCTAGTCCCATACAATAGTTCGTACTGTCTGAGACCTTTCAGAGAATTTCTTGGTAGATTGTTAAGACTACGTTGGACACTTATTAAATGTTTGACCCACCCAGCTCCCGAACCTAATACCTTTGCCGTTATAGATTGCTCTATGCCTTGGTTTTTTCTTTACACCATCCCGTTTCCCTCAGGAAGGAAGTGATAAGAGTCCCGCAATGCAATGCCCATGCTGGCCATATACCCCCCATAAGCTCGAGAGCTAAAAGCAGGGCAATGGTCAGAATGTAGCATGCCCCATGCGTATATGCCATTATAGACTCGCAAATATTTTTATAACAGTTCAGACGTCAGCCGAGAGCTGGGGTCTACACTTTAAGTGATGATAGTCTCTATATGTTAATTTTGCGCATTAATCCTACTGGATTTTATATATTTATAGTTTAATCCCGTCTTGAGCAAACCGCCATGGTAAAACACCGTCTCGGTCGCCACTGCGATCTCTGTTGCAGTTTGGACAGTTTTTTGCAAATATGTGATGTTGCAGGCTCATTCCTGGCCACCAGTATGTGGATTGCAATTCTTCCAGAGAATCTTTTAGTTTGAGGTGTCTAAGACCTCACCCATATGTGCGTCTGCTATTAACAAGCCTCTCCTGTTCGTGTTTGGAATTACTCTATCCCCCACTCAAAGGATTTGAGCAAAAGGAACGGAGTTCGCATCGATTATGTATGTATAATTGAGTGGATAGTTGATGGGTAGCGCTGAGCAGTCGCCTTTTGATGACGTTTTCACTGCCAGTATTGTTTCCCCGTCAATGTATTTTCCTGAACGCTTTTTTGTAGCTACGGGAGCCGATTTAGTTGCTTCCGCTGTGGCTGTCTTAGCCAATAAATTCCCTGCAGCGTGAACGCCATCACGCTGATGACTCAATGAATGTATCACATGAGTCTTTGGTAGTTCTTTCTGTAAAAGAACTACTTGTTCCCAAAGCGATTTTTGCTTTATTGTGGCATCTGTCTCATCTTTGTAACCGTTTTGAACCCATTTCTGCAAGTCTTCGTTGTATGATTTGACGCAGTAATACGAATCGCACACTATTAGTGTCGGGAATTTGCGATCGGCATTATCTAGTGCCATTTTTGATGCTATTATTTCAGTCTGTTGTTCTGAATTATTTTCCACTGAGTGTGTTTTTGTAAACAGTAGTCTCAATTTACTCCCTCGCCACACGTCTTTTACAATCTCGCATGTGGCGTTGTAGGCTTGTTTTCCCCAAACTGAGGGTTCTGCATAACTGTTTGTGTATATTACGCAGGCGTAAAGTTGTATGGGCAGAATGTCGCTAGGCAGAGGATATTCTCTTTCATATTCTAGATTTTTTAATTTTTTCATTTCCGGGTCAAAATAGTATTTCACTCTGTCTGTAGCAAGAGAATCTTCCCATTGTATCCATTTTGGATTTAGTGCCATAGTAGGTAGATTACATGGGCTTGTTAATGCCTCAAAGGCCGATTCTGCTGTTCTGACTGTAATCCGTCTGCCGTCAGCTTGGTATCTTTCTCTTGCTACAGCTGTTTGAACCGCATGAACAATGTTTTCCTTAATGCTGAATGTCTTTTCAGCTTCTGTGTACAAATGTGATTTGTATGCTATTGGTACCGTTTCTCCCTCATTAGAGGTCAGGTATGTGAATCCGTATCTTCCTGGGATGACCTGAATCACAAGGTTGCGTGTGTTATCGCGTGTTTGCAGTTTTGTTTTAACTAACATGTCTGTTTGTAAAGATCTCAAAATTTCTGTGTGTTTTTGAGTCCAATTGATTCTTTTAAAATCTGGTTTTATTAAGTCATAGAGAGGTTTAACCCTTTCCGCGTAATTTACATGTAGTGTAGTTCCTCCGAAATTCAGGAAACCTAGTATTGATTGTAAGTTTTTCAGCGTTCTTGGTGCTTGGATTATAGCACATTTCTCCAGGAAATTGTCTGCCAGGCTTTTGCCTTCACTTGATAATTCATATCCTAAAAATAGGACAGTCAGATGGGCAATTCTTGACTTCTTGAAGTTGAATTTGTAACCCTCTGCTGCGAACCCAAGTATTATGGTGTTCACTCTTTTCAAGTGAGTATCCAAGTCATCATCTGTTAGATAGATGTCATCGACATAAGATAATGCCTCGTCATCACACATTTGTAGTAACTCTGTTACTCTCGCTGAGAATAATCCTGGGCTGTTCTTGAACCCCTTGGGCAAACGACAGAAAATTTCTTGTGAGCCATTTATTGAGAAAGCGCTCAAATATCTGCTTTCAGGTGCTATATTTTGACAAAAGAATCCATTAGAGATGTCTAATGTTGTTTTGTATTTTTTGCGCACTATGCTATTCATTAGTGCTGCACTGTGTGAGTTTTGTACTGCAAAAGTTTTGCAACATGAGTTAAGGTGTCTGTAATCCAAAACTAGACGATATGAATCATCTGGTTTGGAGACAGGAAACAAAGGATTGTTCATTTGTGAGGTGCATGTTTCAATCACCCCCTGGTATTCAAGTTGATCTAAGATCTCCCTGACCTGTTTTTTAGCTTCTTGCTTAATTGGGTACTGCCTTTGTGCAGTTGGTTGAGATTTTAACTGGATTTTGTGAGGAGGTGAGTCCTCATCCCATCCTACGTGGTTTTTATATAATGCAGGAGCTTGGGCTACTGCCCACTTTCTTGCAAGTGTATATTTTTTATGTATTGGAATGTGATTTGAGAAGGCAGGCATAATCATTTCTTCGCCATGAGGGCCCTCCCTGACAAACTCTGGTGGCCAGTCTTTTTCAGCTAGAAGGATGTCATAACCTTTGGAGAGATTATCCCAAAATATACCCCTTATTTTCCTAGTCTTATCTCCCTCTAAACGTAAAGTTATTTCCTATATTTTATGAGGTTTGCTAACTCTGGTATCTGCAGTTTCCACCTGAATGTACTCATTTGTGTCCACTGTCTCCAGATGATTCATCAGGATCTTGCGAGCTATGCTCACTTCTGCTGCGCTGTCTAGCATTGTCTGAGCCCACTCTCCGTTTTTCAGCTGTGTCCTCAGGATCCTCGGCATGTTTGATTACTTTAATACTGGCTACCTTCTTTTTTGGAAATTGGAAATTTTTATTTTGATGAGCAGGTTCCTAGTCTTTGGACTTGACGTGCTCTTCCCTGTGTTCTGACCGTCCTCTTCTTTCCGATTTCTGTGAGGAAGTCTGAAAAGATCGAGATGGACGTGTATCAATATCTTGATATCTATCAGGTTTCTTCAAATTATCCCTATTTCTAAGGTTGTATTTTTTCTCTGAGGGCTCCCTCTGGGGAGACTTGTGTCCTTGGTCTGGAGATCTTTCTCTCCGCCGAGGAAACCTTCCTCTGGACTGGAATTTCTTCTCTTTGGGAGTGGATTGTTTATTTCCATCCCAGTTCTTTTTTGGAGTGTTTAGAGTATTTTTAATAAATACTTTTTCAGGATTTTCAATTCGTTGGGGTTTCACTGGTTTCCCACCCAAACTATCTCCTCTTAGTTCTTCATAGGGTTTTTCTATGATTCTGGCAAGTTCAAATGGTTGGTCTGCTATATCTGTTTCCTTCAACCTTTGGCGGATTGCCACATTAGCTGCTTCCCCCTTTATGTTGGCTAATAATATTGCCGAGACCTGCTTAAAGTCTTTCAGTAATTTCATACCCAGAGTTAAAGCAGGTTCTGGATCGTATTCATTTTGCATCTGCTTTAGCACCTCTGGTATTACCGACATGGACGGAATGTGGAAAAGTAAATTTTGCCATGTTCTGTGTCCCTACGCCTCATCCATCATATGTTATGTGTGCATGACCAATATGCATATGTTATTCCCCATGTCCGATTAATGACGCAATTACAGTTGTGTCCACCTCTGGTATGTTAGTTTCCAGTCCTCGTGAATACTACGAATATTAGGCCTATGTAAAGTTATGTTGCCACGTTTCCCAGTGTGCACGTTATTCCATAATAAAGTCCCCGTTTCCAGGCCTCAAAAGGGCCCGGACCACAGATTCAGCTCCTGTCTCCTGAAAGCCTCGCTGAGGAGCGATACAGCCCCCACCTGTATCCTCGACCCTTCACTTACTTCCTGCCTCGCAGTGCCCGGTGCAGCCTGGCTCTGCCTCTGAGTCTGCCAAAAGTATGTTATAGTTCCAGCTATCAGTTCAGTCCTCCTTCTTTGCATTCCTGAGCTACTGAACTGCATCAATAGTTTCCGTCATTGTCTAGCCTTCTCGTCTCCACGTTAGAGAAATACTGTATTTAATGGTCATTTAGTATTCTTTATCACGCACTACATGTAGAATAATGCATGGTCCAGTCTTAGAATCAAGTTAGTTTTTCCCCTCATGACTTCTAGTTTATATCAACATGTTCCCTAAACATCAGATACCAGATAGGGTTTAGGTACATGTCGCTCCGACCCTCCAGACTTTAGTCTCTGCTCCTAGCACAGAGTTCGTAGCCCCCAGCTTCTCCTAGTAACACGTCATTGCCAGTTTTCGCGCACCATTAGGTTAGAGGTCCCGGCTCCTTAGGTAGCCCCCTCCTATGTTTCCGCCCATTCATGACATATTCTGTTACGTTTTTCATCACATGTCTATGTATACTCCCAGTTACACCTCTTTTTACTGTTATCTTTCGCGACTGCTATGCGTCACGCCTTCTGCTCCACCCACTGCTACGCCTACTGCAATGTAATGCTATGTGTTCGCGCTATGTATATATGCCTGTGTTTTGTTATTGAATGTTAGCGCGCTCATCCCAGACCAAGCCCCAGCAGCTGCTGGGTCATCCTATGCAGGTTGTCCTGATCCCGTCCTTATGCTGTAATAAACCTGCAGAAACTCCTACTACCTCGAATCTTGACTCTTATTTTATTGAGCTATCTGTTATTCATTCATTCATCCAAAAATAGATCCGGTATTATTTATTTATATACCACATAATGGCGCCCGAACAGGGACTTGCCCTTTCCCCACGCGTCGGTGAAGCCACGCCGACCCCCTGACCCTCTGCAGCCGTGACGGAACCATACCGGCCAAGTGCAGATATTTCTGCTTCAAGTATCCCTCAGGCCCACGGAGGAGACGGAGGAGGCGGTCCAGCATCCGAACGAGACGGTGGAGGAACGCGGCGAGTCCCGACCAGAGCCCAAGCCGAGAGTCCAAGGTCCGAGGTATCCGGAGGCCCACCTGTAACTGAAGTCCGAAGTCCGAAGTCCGTCGTAGTCCAGTCCCGTCCGAGGCTTTCCGTTCCGTGCTGCCCGGTGAGTACCATTGCTGGGGTAGTATCTAGACAGGGTCAGTCTAAATTGACTCCTGGTCCGTGGGTTGGTGGTACCCAAGCCCACAAACGAAGTGTTCACCTAGGTGGATACGGGTCTTGATGCGTTCCTTTATGGGACCGGTATGTTCCGTACTGTTACAGCAGTGCATCCAGTAACTCTAGTCTGTTCCGTTCTCGAGAATTCTGTTCTGTTTCTGTTTTCAGTATTTTCAGGTAGTATTCTGTTCGAACTGTTATGTTATGATATTGTTTAATGTATTTCCAATGTCGTGGTATGCCTGAATTGTTTTCCCAATTGTTATTGTTTTTCGTGTATTGTATTGTGTTCCGATTCAAGTTTAGAATGCCGCTCTTTTCCAAGTTACGTCAGTTAAAAACTAGAAAGGGTTTGTTAGAGGAAGCAGTTCCTGTCCCGCCTAGGGACAGTCCAGGTCACTTTATGTATCAGAAACATGGCATAAGCGCCATAATGTATCTAGATTTATGGGTAGAGTATACCAAACAGTTAGAAGAAAAGTATAGATGGCCCGTATCGGGTACATGGGATGCCGAATGTATCATGCGAGTAGAAGAAGCATTATGGAAAAAGAAAGCCAGACAGTCACAGAAAGATGCCATCGAGTTATGGCGTAAGGAAGCTCATAAAAGAACGGAAAAGGAAGTCAGAAAGTCAGAGTTAAGTAGAGAATCCCAAGAACGAGCCCAAGAAAGAGAGTTAATCGAGATAGGTGAACAAGTCAAAGCCGAACAGTCAGACAGACAGAGGTATGCCCTCATTAAGGGTATGTATCCTCTTCTTGCCGAGGGCCTGCCAAAAGCGACCCCAGAGGCATCCAGTAATTTCCCGCCGCTATTAGTTCCGACCAAGCTACGTCACAAACCGACCGCAGCTGATATTTTTATTTCATCCTATTTGGACGACACAGTCCCCGAATATGCCAATCCTGTTCGCGCTCCGCCAGTCCCTGTAAACCAGGTAATTCATGTTCCTCCAGACACCGGAGTACCTGTTACGGTACCCCCGGTCCAGCCTATAGTTCCACTTCCCACTCTGCCAGGACGTAGAGCCTCAGTAGACGACTCCAGTCTAGGGGCCGCAGGAGGAGCTACTCCTCAAACCCCGCCGCCACACAAGCGTTTATCAGCACTCGAATTACATGCTCAAGCATCACAGCGTACTCCTAAAAGTAATAAGTCTGTCACAGAAATCAGGCAAGCCCTTAACGAATGTGTTTATGATCCAGTTCCAGGCGAATATACTATGGTTTTATATTCCTTACGTGTAAGGAGAGTGACCGAGTATCTAGTCACCTTGCCGAATATGAAAGAAGATCTAGACAGAATATATCGTTTCATCCGTACAGGGGATGATCCAGAAAGTATTGGCGAGATTATGTCTCAAAGGAAAGCCGAGATTCAGCTCATGATATTAAAGTTCCTGATCAATTGTCTAATAAGAGAACAAGATTACCCGTCCAAAGATCCCGCCGAAATGAGAATCCTGACAAGGTGGAGTGATAATATAGCCGAGGGTAAGCACAAGACCGTCAGTGCCATGGAGAGTATGTACAAGAAAATTCGTAAAGAAATAATAAGGTTACACGAACAGCGTAAAGCAGCACAAGTAAGCGAGAAAGAAAGTATCTCTGATCCTGAAGAGGAAGACGAGAATTCCGCCAGAATAGCGTATGTAGGAAAACCTAGGTTTCCAGATCACCATTTACGCCTAGAACACAAGTCTATTTTTCATCATCCAGCACCAGAACAAGGTTCTCTAGAACAAGTATTTCAAGCTACCGATCACATTCTGAAATCACGAGTCGGTTACAGTGAATTAAGTACCATGCATGAACAAGAACTAGCCCGATCAGCAGTCCGATGGATTACTGATTCTACCACTTTTCCAGACGAAATAGTGGCACAAATGTTTCTGAAACTGCCCCCAGCCGAGCAACGACTGGTGGGTATGTATATGATCCAGCACCTCATTACTCTGTATGAGGGTCAACACTCTGATCCAGGTCCGTTACACGATATCCTGAACGAGTTACTCCAGTATAGATGGAGAGGTCTAGGTACTGATTTAGTTAGTGTCATTCTAGAACAGCGTCACAAGTATAGAACGTTCCTGAATCCGCATTTTGTTCATGTCTCACCCCCAGAAAGTAAACCATTTTACATAGACAGACAGAATCCGTTACGAGAAGTCCACCCAGTCCAAGGGGCGGGTGGCGTAATGCAACGAGTGTTTGTATACACTCCGATTTCAAAGATGGAACTTCTTGAAATGTAGAAATTAATTCCCTGTCATGACAAAGATCCAGCAGGGTTCCATAGAGAATTAAAAGACATGCTCCGTATGGGAGAATACACTTACCCAGATATCATTAAAATGTTAAAAGTCCTGTTACCCGCAGGGGTGTATGAAAAGTTAAAGGAAAAAGAATGGGAGGTGGGAGAGAAAAAGATCGATTGGGCAGCTCTAGAAGCTGAAGACAAGGCACGAGTACCAGGTACCGGTCTTGGAGATAAATGTAAAGAATTACCAGAATTATTGATTCAAGTTTTACCCAGATTATTAACAACGAGAAAAGAAGACTGGGATGCAATCTCAGCCTGTAAACAGAAACAAGATGAAGATATTAGTGATTTTTATTCTAGATTTGAGAAATGTTTTAGTATTAACAGTGGTCTCAAGACAAGTAGTGAGTCATACCCTCATCTTTTTGTTACTAAATTAGTCGAGAATTCAAGTCCACAAATTAAAAATCGAGTTTTGAAAGTCGAAAGCACCTGGCAAGCTAATACTCCGTCCCAGATGCTCCAGATGCTCCAGTATCACCAGAATAGAATCAGAGAAGAGCAAGAACACGAGAGAAAACGTATGAAAGACACGAAAATGAAAGTGCTAGTTGCACAATCTATTCCTCAAGACAGTCAGAAGAGGGGTCCGAATCAAGCCAGTCATCCTGCAGCTCCCGTTAAAGGGAACTGCAATTATTGTAAACAGCCAGGTCATTTTATAAACGAGTGTGCAGTTCTGAAACACAACATAGCTACTGGTAAGACTAAAGAAAGACCACGTCCGCCGAGACAAGAACAAGTTTCACAGACTCCTCAGTCACAGAATGCACAACAGACAGTTACAGTACCGCAGCCTATTGCTGCAACACAGCATGTCACATCACAGATGTACCAGTATGCACAGTCTGAGTATCCAGAGTACCAGTCATATTCATGAAACAGCCTAGAGAGGGAGGTAGGCTTGCCTCTCATCGAGATACCTGTAGATCAAGAAGGTCCCTATGTTCACAGTCAAGTATTAGGGAAAGACAGAAAGTTTTTGATCGATACAGGGGCAAGTAGGACCACAATTAGTCACGCCGAAGTTCCAGGGGTTCCGCTCTCAGGCTCAAGAAATGTTTCCCTTGGATTTTCAGGAAAACCCATCGTTAACGAGATATCAAAGCCAGTTACTCTAGAAGTAGGTCCATTGTCCCGTACTACTGATCTGTTACTTACTAAGTCATGTCCAGAAAATCTGTTAGGCATTAAGACACTGAAAGAGTTAGGTGCAGTTATTTGCTGTTCCCCAGAGGGAATACGTCTGTTCCTACGTGACTTCAAGGGTCACTATGTATTACGAGATTTTGATTCAAGATTGTCTAATGTTCCGCAGCACTTATGGGCGCAAGGTCCAACTGATGTAGGTTACATGCAAATCACACCCCATCGTGTGACTCTCAAGCCAGGTGTAGTGTTACCCCGAATCAGACAGTATAGATTGCCACCCGAGGCTGTAGCAGCCTTATCCAAAATTATTGACGAGCTCATGGCTCAAGGAGTAGTTGTAGAAACTGACTCCAATGTATGCAATTCTCCGATCATTCCAGTCATGAAACGTACTGATCCAAATGCACCCCCAGTATATCGATTAGTGATTGATTTACGAGAGCTTAATAAATGTATTATTCCTCAGTACCCAGTTGTCCCAGATATTTCTTCCCTGTTAACAGCTATTGATTCCGAAGCCATGTTTTTCACTGTCATTGACCTCAAGAATGCATTTTTTAGTGTTCCGATTCATCCAGACAGCCAGTTTCTTTTCGGATTCTGTTTAAATGGAAGGAGCTATATGTTTACACGCGCTCCTCAAGGTTTCACAGAAAGTCCTAGTATTTACAGTCAGGCACTCAAGAGACAACTAGACAACATTCACATGCCAACTGACACTGCCCTACTCCAGTATGTCGATGATCTCCTGATCACTGCCCGTTCTGAACGTGCCTGCGAGCGAGCATCCCTTACAGTCCTGTATTTTCTGGCCGAGATGGGGCACAAGGCGTCACCTTCGAAGCTTCAATTCTGTGTCCAGCAAGTGGTATACTTAGGACACTTGCTGTCCAAGAGGGGTAGGCAGTTGACACCTGACCGTATCCAGTTAATAGCGAGTCTTCCCCAGCCCAGAACCCAGAAGGAGGTACGTGCCTTTATCGGCCTTACTTCTTATTGTAGACAATGGATTCCCCAGTATGCATTTCTAGCCAAGCCACTGATACAGTTAACGACACAGGAGGCAGCCGTATCGACTGTCCTCCCTTGGACATCTGACCATACACTTAGTTTCAATGAGTTAAAGAAAGCCCTATGTCAAGCTCCAGTTCTAGCTACACCGAACTACAGTAAGCCTTTTACACTTTTCGTTACTGAACGCGAAGGTACAGCATTATCTGTTCTCACACAAGATCAAGCAGGTCAATACAAGCCCTGTGCTTATTTCTCGAGCACATTAGATCCAGTCGCCCAGGCGTTGCCTGCGTGCCTCAAGTCAGTTGCAGCCACAGCACTAGCTATCAGACAAAGTGATTCCATAGTTTTAGGACATTCCCTGACAGTACAAGTCCCGCATTCAGTAGAAGTTCTTTTGAACCGAACACAAACTCAACACTTGACAATTGCACGTTTAACAGGTTATGAATTGACACTGTTCCAGCCACACATAGGAATTAGACGCTGCAACGTTCTGAATCCTGCTACACTGTTACCATCAGTTAATTCAAATCCAGACACACATGACTGTGTGGAAGTAGTTAACATTACGACAAAGCCAAGACAAGACCTGACAGACATTCCGTTACCAGATCCCGACCTGACACTTTATGTAGATGGTTCATGTATGAGAACTAGTACAGGAGAACTAGTCGCCGCGTATGCAGTGACTACTGACACTGAAGTTATTGAAACACACCGTATCGACACCCTGTCCGCTCAAGCAGCAGAGCTAGTCGCTCTGACACAAGCCTGTATACACGCCAAGAACCTGAAAGTTAATGTTTACACAGATTCACGTTACGCATTCGGAGTTGTACACGACTTCGGAGTGCTCTGGCAGGAGAGAGGTTTCATGACTTCTCATGGAACCAAGATTCAGCATGGTCTCCTTATTCAAGCCCTGTTAGATGCCATACATTTACCGACATCCATTGCTATCATGAAATGCAAAGCACATACGAAAGTTACAGACATTATTTCTCAAGGTAATGATCTAGCAGACCGCACAGCCAAGCTTACAGCACAGACTCCAGCCATTCCAGTTAACCTGACACGTACTCCAGATCCGATTATATGCATGACAGTTAAGGACCCTACTCAAGATGTCATAGATATCCAGTTACATGCTACTCCCGATGAAATCAAGAAATGGTCCGAACAAGGAGGGGTCCAGACAGATCAAGGATGGTTAACGAAGGGCAGAGCCACATGGTTTCTCCCCGATTCTATGGTTCAAGTCATTATCAATACCGCACATAGTCCAGCACATTTAGGAGAAAAAGCTATGTTAGACAGTATCCAGAACATTTGGTTCAACAAGCATTTACGAGCTGCAGCCAAGCAGAAAGTCCGTACCTGTATGATATGTTGTCAGTTTAATCCAGGTAAAAGTGTCCCGGTGGAACAAGGTGGTTTCCAGCCCCCTGACCACCCTTTTGAGGTCCTCCAGATGGATTATATTCAAATGGAGCGATGTCGAGGTTTCAAGTATGTCCTTGTAGTTGTATGCGCTTTGTCCAGGTGGACAGAAGCATATCCAGTCCCAGATTACACAGCCGCGACCACTGCCAAGCAGTTGGTTCGTGAATTTTTCCCTAGATACGGACTCCCTAGAGTAGTGTATTCTGATAACGGTCAGCCATTCTCCTCAGAGTTAATGAAGCACGTTTCCCTGTTGTTAGGGTACCAGTGGAAGTTCCATTGTGTACGCCATCCTGAAGCAGCCGGTCTCGTAGAGAGACATAATCAGACTCTGAAAATCCGCATTGCAAAAGTCTGTAAGGACAAAGGTGTAGACTGGCTAGTAGCTCTGCCAGTCGCTCTGTTTTATATGCGCATGGTCGCACATTCCAGATCAGGTCTGTCCCCGTATGAGGTCGTATTCGGCCGCCCCCCTAACATGTGGGGTACTCCTAGACCCCGAAGTATTACCGATGTTTCATGTAATATGCTGACAGATTACCTAGCTTCCTTGATGTCTGCCCTCAACTCATGTCGTTCACAGGTTGCCGCCGCATTTCCAGACAATACCGAGGTGGCACCGCACGAGATCGTTCCAGGCTCCTTAGTGATGATCAGAAATTTCGACAGATCAAGTCCGCTGGAACCACGTTGGAAGGAGCCACGCCAGGTCCTCTTGACCACCCGAACTGCCGTCAAGTTGGAAGGCAGGAAGGGGTGGGTCCACCTTTCTCATGTAAAACTTTTCAATCCATTGAAATCAGTCTCCAAGAACATTTCCAAAGATTTCCAGGATTCGAAAGATTGCCAGAACATTGTTTTAAAGGACTGTCCCGCACAAGACATTATTACAACCCCTCCCTTGTTAGAGAAAACTCCGCAACAGGAGTATAAGCTCAAATTAAGGTCTAGTAAAATAAGTCAGTCAGTTTGATTGTATAAGTCCTCCCCTAGGTGAAACGGTTAGACTGTTTCTGACATGTATAAAATAGACCTCCATAGTGAGAGAGTCAGTCAAAGTTCAATCAAATGTATCGTTTTTCTGAGTTTCATATTATTTCTCAGCATAATGATTTCCTGCACCAGCTATGCGTTCTATCTGTATTTACCAGTTCCTCATGTAAATATGTCTGCTAATGCTACAGTAGAGCACACGTTTAGTGATCTGCCTCCTCACGAATATTCATACCGCCTTGCTATGCGTAACAACACATTCATCCGTATGTTACATTATTCACACCAGACCAGCAATGCTACTAATTGTTGGGTGTGTGGTCGACTCCCCCCTTTTCAGACACCGAAGGGAGTTCTGCCACTCTTTCCTTATCCATTCTCACACAATGGTTCGTGTGGAGCATGGTCCACGTTAACGTCATCCTTAACAGATATGTCTTTTCTTAACAGAACATGTTTCTCAGACAAGCAAGGTTTCCCCCACAGAACAGGTTTAGATCTAGAAAATGAAGTATATAATTTAGGTAATTATTCGTCGAATTTCATGGTCCTGAATGTTCAGTCTGATACTACTCCAGACTTACCTGCTATTTCAGTACTACCTGTCAAAGGCGAATTATGTGTCCGTAATCATGGTTCTGTACACGTAGGACATAGTGATTGTACTACTGTTATTCAGTATAGTGACAGTGGGAAATCTGTTTTCAAAGCTTCACGTCATTCTTATTTCATTTGTGGTCAAACTGCATATGTCCGTCTGCCCCTCGATTGGGAGGGAACCTGTTACATTGCCTTCCTACTGCCACCTGTTTTCCTAGCGCCATCTGATTATCACAGAAACACACATCTAGTACACATTAGACATAGAAGGGAGTCCCCAATTGTCGATTATACTGAAACTACTCTAGAACAGTATACAGATTTCAATAAAGGTTTCTTCTTCTTTGTAGGACCTGTCCAGAATAGTAAACTGATCCGTAGGTTAACAAGAACCCTTGAAGCTGTAGTTAATGAGACTGCCTCTGCTCTAGGTAACCTAACCGAAGAACAATCTGCTATGAGATTTGTCGTTTTGCAAAATCGTCTCGTCCTTGACGTCATATTGGCCGATAGGGGCGGGGCCTGTAGAGTCATCGGATCTAGTTGCTGCATTTTCATTCCAAATAACGCGCCGTCTGTTTATTCAGCTATAACCAGACTCCATAAAATTGCCCATCTGTTACACCAAGATCCAGGCACCTGGACATGGTCCGGTTGGTTCTGGAATATAATTTCCGCATGGGGATGGAAAGTCCTGTCCTTTCTAGGTATTGCAGTAGCGATCATATTTAGCTGCTGCCTCTGTATACAATGTGGCCCTGCGATTTGCAGCATGTGTGCTACCTCTTGTATTCCTAGTCCCAAGCCCCGTTCTAAATCCCGTTCCAAGACAATTCGAGACGAGCAAATGGTACTGTATGAAATGATAGATGGTATCATGAAAATTGATGTTTCCTGATGGAAACGTAGTGACAAGGAGGGAATGTGGAAAAGTAAATTTTGCCATGTTCTGTGTCCCTACGCCTCATCCATCATATGTTATGTGTGCATGACCAATATGCATATGTTATTCCCCATGTCCGATTAATGACGCAATTACAGTTGTGTCCACCTCTGGTATGTTAGTTTCCAGTCCTCGTGAATACTACGAATATTAGGCCTATGTAAAGTTATGTTGCCACGTTTCCCAGTGTGCACGTTATTCCATAATAAAGTCCCCGTTTCCAGGCCTCAAAAGGGCCCGGACCACAGATTCAGCTCCTGTCTCCTGAAAGCCTCGCTGAGGAGCGATACAGCCCCCACCTGTATCCTCGACCCTTCACTTACTTCCTGCCTCGCAGTGCCCGGTGCAGCCTGGCTCTGCCTCTGAGTCTGCCAAAAGTATGTTATAGTTCCAGCTATCAGTTCAGTCCTCCTTCTTTGCATTCCTGAGCTACTGAACTGCATCAATAGTTTCCGTCATTGTCTAGCCTTCTCGTCTCCACGTTAGAGAAATACTGTATTTAATGGTCATTTAGTATTCTTTATCACGCACTACATGTAGAATAATGCATGGTCCAGTCTTAGAATCAAGTTAGTTTTTCCCCTCATGACTTCTAGTTTATATCAACATGTTCCCTAAACATCAGATACCAGATAGGGTTTAGGTACATGTCGCTCCGACCCTCCAGACTTTAGTCTCCGCTCCTAGCACAGAGTTCGTAGCCCCCAGCTTCTCCTAGTAACACGTCATTGCCAGTTTTCGCGCACCATTAGGTTAGAGGTCCCGGCTCCTTAGGTAGCCCCCTCCTATGTTTCCGCCCATTCATGACATATTCTGTTACGTTTTTCATCACATGTCTATGTATACTCCCAGTTACACCTCTTTTTACTGTTATCTTTCGCGACTGCTACGCGTCACGCCTTCTGCTCCACCCACTGCTACGCCTACTGCAATGTAATGCTATGTGTTCGCGCTATGTATATATGCCTGTGTTTTGTTATTGAATGTTAGCGCGCTCATCCCAGACCAAGCCCCAGCAGCTGCTGGGTCATCCTATGCAGGTTGTCCTGATCCCGTCCTTATGCTGTAATAAACCTGCAGAAACTCCTACTACCTCGAATCTTGACTCTTATTTTATTGAGCTATCTGTTATTCATTCATTCATCCAAAAATAGATCCGGTATTATTTATTTATATACCACAGGAACACCATGTGTTTTTGTGTAAATGGAAGCAAAGACTGTACCCCAAGTGTCACAGTCCTCCACATGTGGTGCGATCCCCATTGGAAGACAGATAGTCAGAATTCTGTGTTTCTCAGTAGGGGTAGTATCCGGGAATACTGCCTCTATTTGAGTGATTTTCTGTGCTAACCAGAATGGAATTTGTTCCCTTTTAATGGGTACTTTACCTAGACAGGACTGTATGTTCTGTGGTGTGATTTTATTTGTGTTCCCCTGATGAGGGGTCAGCTGTGGAATTTTAATAGCTGTTTGGACTGTTGAAGTCCGCATTACATATTGGACTAATTGTCTGTGTATTTTAATTAGTTGTTTTAGCTGTACTAAAAGTTCTGGTATTGACATTTTTTCAATGTCTGGATGTGGTGTGTAGCTGGCTAGAACCGGCCACGTTGCTCCTGGTCTACCTAGTGGACCGAGCCTGGCGATGTGATCATTATGTTTTAGGGCGCCTTTAAACCAGAGCAGGTGCTCTTGGTATTTGAGTGGTATTTCCACCTCCTCGAAAGGAGTGTACTCATCCGGTGGTTCCTCTATTTTGTAATAGTGGAACTCCTTTGTTACAGCGTTTGCTGCTGGAAAGTTTATCCATGAATAGAATACCTCTGTCTGCCGATATTCATGTGCCTCAATTACAAATATGACTGTACCACCTCTTGATGTAAGTCCATTTTCTATAAGTTTTAAAGTTATAGTTTTTCTTATGCTGACCGGGATGAGTATTGCGTCCGGGTCAAGTTTGCAAGAGACTTGTGTCATCCGCTAGGAGTTGAGCTGCTAATCTAGCTGTCTCCCTATCTCCTTCACCGTCTGACATTTTACTGACAGGAAGGTTTTTTGTTGCAGATCAGGTTTCCACGGAAACAAAGATTAGGTGCACAATCTTTTGGAACAGTGTATCCTTCAACGTTGAATAAACCAAAAACTATACATAGGAGTCTCTTCCTACTAAGTTTGGCGGATTTAACCTTTGACCCACTCCAGACGTCTTTGGAGTTTTATGGGAGAAAGGGTCTGTGTGGAAAAGCACGACTGAGTTACTCTAATGCCTTGCGTTAGTTTTGTCGCCTTACCAAACCGTTGGGCGCCATGTAGTGTAGTTCCTATATTCCCAATAGGCTCTGCGCATTGGAATAATATCTTCAATAGTATAGACGTAGGACAGAGGTTAACTAGGTCTTCTACTGACGATATTAGACTTAAGTTTTGTGTGCCAGCTACCTCAGAGTTCACTAGAAACTTTCTTGAATAGGCGAGGAGGAGTTTAACCTCCCTGGATAGACAAGAAGGGATTTAGTTTCTGACAACCATAGAACATGACAACTTTGCTCTCCCTAATCAAGAGTATATCTCCAGAGTCGTGTGAAAACAAAAGACAGCTATTTTACTCAGTCAGTACGTGCATACTTAGTTCCACCAGTTCGTAGAGAAAGAAGAGATGGGCGTGTTCAATAAAAGATGTTATTTATTGATCAGTCTCTTTTTCTCATACAAGAGAAATGAATCGCTACAGTTGCAATACTTAAGGTTAAGTAAAGTGCATACAGTAAAAGCAGGATTATAAAATAATACTGTAAAAGCATTGATATGGTTTCTTAGCCATATGATACTTTAAAATGGATAAAAGATATACATACATATATACATTGACTAATCGTACTCAACTGGTGCTTCTAACTACGCCTACCCCGGTGTACCTGACCTAAGCCTAATACGTGGGAGGGAGTAAGTAAGTAGCAGTTTAAGTTAAGTTTGTTTTGCCAAGAATCTGACTCAAGAATTCTCTGTAAGGGGTTAGTCAGTTCAGTACCTGGGATTTAGAAGGCAGGAGGGCTGGTATCTCTCTCTCAGGACTCGATATCCCAGTTACCCGCGAAGGTAAGACGGAAATGCCGGAGGCTGGATTTCTCGGCAGGAGAAGAGGCAGCGTCTCTCTCAGCGCGTCAAAAAGGGAGGGGCAGCGTCCGTGGGCTTCCTGCATCAGCTGGGCTCTCCGGCAAGTAGCGCTGCTCCAAGCTCATCACCACCGTGTCTTTTCTTAGGGCAGCGTCAGTATATTTATACCTGAAAGGTGGCGAGTTTGACGTAAGGATGGACATAAGACGTCAGTAAGAACGTCATAAGGACTGGTCGTTCTTACATTCCTTTTAGGAGTTCTCGAGCGAAATCAAAACAATAGCTGCGGGGGATTTCCCAGGTCTGCTGATGGGTTGGTTTGTTTTGAGAACTCGGTGTGCGTTCTAGGGGGCTGGAGGAATAGTGCTTGCTTAATGTGACAGCATGCGCTATGACCTAATCTGAAAACGGGTTTCTGTGCCGTTGTATGGACACTAGTGAATTAATAACCGGACAAGGGTCAGAAATAGGAGTTTCAATATAGGTACCTAGATAAACAAACTACACTGGTCCTCGCAGTCCCGGGCGTCCGCACTGCTTCCTCGTAGGTCAGGAACTTTCCCCGATATTAGCTGCCAAGTGACAGTTACTCCACAGGTTTCCTTTTGGCCCCAGGCAAGACGACACAATCCGCGTTCAACTACTGCTGCGAGCGGCTCCCGCGAAGCGGGGGCCGGGAGCAGTGAAGAAGCCGGGGGAGTGGGCGGAGCACGCCCGGGAAGAGGCACCAGCTGTGGATAATGGAAAGAATGCTGGTCCTCGCAGTCCCGGGCGTCCGCACTGCTTCCTCGTAGGTCAGGAACTTTCCCTGATATTAGCTGCCAAGTGACAGTTACTCCACAGGTTTCCTTTTGGCCCCAGGCAAGACGACACAATCCGCGTTCAACTACTGCTGCGAGCGGCTCCCGCGAAGCGGGGGCCGCGAGAAGTGAAGAGGCCGGGGGAGTGGGCGGAGCACGCCCGGGAAGAGGCACCAGCTGTGGATAATGGAAAGAATGCTGCTCCTCACAGTCCCGGGCATCCGCACCGCTTCCTCGTAGGTCAGGAACTTTCCCCGATATTAGCTGCCAAGTGACAGTTACTCCACAGGTTTCCTTTTGGCCCCAGGCAAGACGACACAATCCGCGTTCAACTACAGCTGCGAGCGGCTCCCGCGAAGCTGGGGCCGCGAGCAGTGAAGAGGCCGGGGGAGTGGGCGGAGCACGCCCGGGAAGAGGCACCAGCTGTGGATAATGGAAAGAATGCTGGTCCTCGCAGTCCCGGGCGTCCGCACTGCTTCCTCGTAGGTCAGGAACTTTCCCTGATATTAGCTGCCAAGTGACAGTTACTCCACAGGTTTCCTTTTGGCCCCAGGCAAGACGACACAATCCGCGTTCAACTACTGCTGCAACAGTTTAAAAGCAGCTAGTCAGTCCAAGAATGGTGATCTCTTTTGGGCTCTAGTGAGAAGATCCAGTGGCGGTGTCCCAGACCAGATCCTGAAACATATAACGGATGGGGAGTGGTTTGATCGCTTTAGGAAACTCTATATAGGGGAGGAGAAAACAGGTAGTCTAGGGCCCCTCAGTGGCTCTACGGCTGCAGCACCTACTCAGGCTTCATTTGATAGGATAGAGAAGAAGGAGGTGGTGGCCGCCATTAGCAAGATTGTACCCGCCAAGGCCCCGGGACAAGATGGCATCCCGGGTGACCTATTTAGAGCCAATGTCGATGGTTGGGCTACTTATTTTGTACTTCTCACTAATGCCCTGTTGGAAGGATCGCCGGTCCCGAATTCTTGGAAGGGGGCCGAAGTAATTCCTATCATAAGAAGAGCTCCAGGGGGGGATCCGGCCAATTACCGTCCTATCAGTCTTATAAACGCTGGACAGAAATTGGTCGGTAGAGTTCTCCTGGAGAGGATCCTTTCGTGGGCAGAAGAAAATAATATAATCTCACAGTTCCAGGCGGGTTTTAGGGCTTGCACAAGCACGATAGACCAGGCATTTAGGTTGGCACTATTGCATTGGAAGGTGGTCACCATTGGCAAAGGCGGTCTTTATTTGGCATTTATTGACCTGAAGACCGCCTTTGACCTGGTCCCCCGTGACCGGCTATGGCTGGTCTTGCAGGAGATGGGGGTTCCCTTGCCAATCGTGAACCTCCTGATCCGTATGCATGATGGCATTAGATGGGGAGCACAGGAGCAAAAAACTGATAAAATCGCTGTTAATAGAGGGGTCCACCAGGGTTGCGTGTTGTTGGCCCCTACACTTTTCAAGTTTTTTGTGAACGGTGTAATTTCATTTTTGCAGGGAATTAATGCAGACGCCCCGGTTTTGGCGGGTGATAAAGTTCCCTCACTACTCTTCGAGGATGATACCCCTTTAGTGTCGAAAACTCCTGTAGGTTTACAGAAGCTGCTGGATCGCTTCTGTTTGTTTTGTAAATTGAGAGGCCTTGTGATTAACACCACTAAAACCAAGCTTCTTTATTTTAACCCCAGTAGATCGTCCAGATCTATTTTGTCTCTTGACGGGGTGCCATTGGAGCGTTTTAAGGAGTTCGATTATTTGGGGATCAGAATCTTCAAAAAATTTAAATGGCAGCCCCATATCGATAAAATGGCGTTAAACCACAAGCGGGCAGTAGGAGCACTAGGGAGGGAACACCGTGATTCCACCTTTAAACCCATTGCTCCAGCTCTGGAAATCTACGCTGCTAAAGCTGTAGGCTGCGCCCTATATGGAGCAGAACTCAGGGGCTTTGGCTGCGTGGACATGTTAGTCACCACAGAAAACAAGTTCTTTAGAGAGCTTGTATCACTCCCCAGGGGCACCCCAACTAAGCCACTTTTGAGTGATTTAGGCCGTCATTCCATCAAGGACCTAGTCACCCTACGTCCTCTTTTATATTGGGCTCGGTTATGGCGTACTCCTGAGCTTGCAAAGTACGCCGACGGCCTGGTTGAGGTCATGAATCTCCAAGGCTCCCATAAGATCGAATGGTTAGTTAGCATAAAGAAGCTCCCTTTAGCCACTGGCCTTACATCTGCTTGGGAGTCTGGGGCAGTGCTGTCAAAGGCAGAAACCAAGCGAGTGTTTTGGGCATGGGTTGACAACAAAGAGCAGAGGGACCCAAATCAAGGCAGGCTGACTGAGGCATTTCGTCAGCATAAGCTCACGCCTCGCCTGGAACCTTATCTAGACTTCATCATGAAGCCAAGAGATAGATCTCTTTATATCCAGTTTAGGATGGGTACCCTTCCTCTTCGTGACCGCACTAGCAAATGGAAGCCTCCGCATCAAACATCTGAGGATTGTCCTAACTGCGTGGGTGTTATTGAAAGCATTCCCCACTTATTTTTTGTATGTCCAGCCTATGCAAAGCCTAGACTAAAATGGCTTAAACCAGTGTGCTTGCAGCTTGAAACCAGGGACCACTCTGTTGCACTTAGAATACTCAAGGCTGATGCTAGCACAACCTTAGTGTGCGGGGTGGCTAAATTTCTAAGCTGGGCTTGGCTGATCAGGTTGAATGCTGTATGATGAATCTGTACAACTAATTGTTTTAAAAAAAATAGAATTCATACATTCACAAAGCAGTTAAAGTTTGATATATTTTTAACTATTTATTGTAACGAAAAGGTTTTTTATATGAAATTTTCCTTTTTAATGTTTTTATGAAATGTGTTTTGTATTTGTAAACGTGCTTTTATGATATCGTATATCGAAATAAAGCTTTGTTGTTGTTGATGTAATACAAATGCAAATAATATAGAATTATAGAAAATACATCAAAAATAGTCTTTGTTCAGCCAACTCTAAAGACTCTTAGGCTATTTTGTTGTCCTCCTATACCATCAGACATAATGGGCTGCAACCTGAGTGGTGTCCATTGACCATCTGGTGCCATTTCAGTTGATCCTATGAGTGAAAGACACCTTCACCCTCTTATGTCGGCAAATGTGGCATAACACAGGACATAAAGAAGTCAGGGTTGCATTCTCTCTATGCTGCATAGATTAACTAAAACCCTTCCAGTCACCCACTTCTGCTACAGTCACCATCTATTTTGCATTCTCTGCCCACAGCCTTGATCCAATTGCCTCAGCCAAAGATTCCGGATTGCTCGTCTACTGCCCCCCCTCACCCAGGGGTGAGCAAGGGTCTTACCTCTTACATCTTCTGCCCTTACTAATTCCCAACTAAATAGATACTTTCTTCTTTGGTGGCTTAGGTTCCTGAATCCTGTCTTCAGATTCCCAAACATCCCCACTTTCCCATCTTTGCCTACACACCCAGGAAGCCAGCTGCATATACTTATACCAGGACACAGAGCCCTTGGTTTCCTTCCTCAAGGACTCCCACAAGATTACTTCAGAACGAGATTGCAATTGCCCCAGCTTTAAATGCCTGCATCAATCCATGATGTACTCTAATTATTCTTTAAAAAAGGAGGGGTACGTGGGGAATCCCAGATGGGGGAGCAGCCTGAATAGTAATCCATACAAAGGATGTTATTGATGCAGCACCAGATCTCCAGGAAAGCCAGCAATATCTTCAACCGGACCTTCCTAAAAAATCTGGGAGCTCCAAACTTATACCCATAGCCCATCCTGGCTAATTGGATTCAGCACCGCGCATATATTCTCCCCCTGCTAGAGTCATCTGGGCTAACTAAAAGCATTGCACAATTTCTAAACAGGAAGGTGAGATAGTACACAAACATGTCTATGTAAGTTACCCAAGCCTTTTCCATCCATCTTCTTAATTTCTTCCAACTGAGTCTAGAACTCTTGTCATACTAAATAATGCTCCCTACACTCCCCTGTATCTTGGTGAGACCGAACTTAGAGACGGATAAGGGGATGTTATCAAACAGGTAGGTCAAGTTGGGAAGGATTGTCATCTAGACAAGATTTACCTTACCATAGAGTGTTAAAGAATGTTGCGCCTCAGACACAGGCTTGGTCTATTGGCCAAAGGAAACAGGAAAAAGTGATATCTATGACTTAAAAAAGAACAAAGGCTCTGTGGTCCTCAATCATAGATAGGTCTATTCCATATGTGAGAACTTGTTTAGAATCCAATTATTGTCATAAATTAATCATCAACAGTGGCCTTTCTGAATGTAAATTAATTATCTTATCCTTAGTTAATATACCAATTGACAATGGAGAAGAAGACTCGTGCTCAAAAGTGAAAGTGCTGTGAACTGTGCAATATGATTCACATATAGACACATTCATATTCATTTGTACTCACTTGCATAATGTAAGCTGGTTTCCCCTGGCACTCAAATACCAGAATCCACAGGCTTCTGGATGGTGAATGGTCAGCATATTGTATAATGTGTGATCTCAAAAAGCATCTGTGTGCAAAACCCTCTGTTTATGATGCACTCCCTGATTCAGGCACTGCAGGCCTGTATCTGAAATAATTTCCCTGACAAATAATCACATTTCGGTTTTTGTTTGTGAATAAAGTCAATTGGTCATTTAGATACAGTTATTCTTCACACGTGCAGTTTCTGCCTCTCATACGTCTGTATGCTGTCCAGTAGCATCTGTGTGTAGCCACTTTTGGGGTATAAATTCAACATCTGGGTCCAGATTTTCAAAAAGTGATGCAATTATGCATTGCATAGGAGAACGTGTTGTGTTACACAACTTTTTTGACAGGGGCAGTACCGTCTTTACTATGGGGTGCACTACAACACAAAACTCTATGCCAGAGTGCATTGCGTCATAACGCAGCTCATCCTTGTGTAGGGCAAATCTTACTTGCGTGCCATCTTTCAAAATGTATTTTTTTCACTTTTCAGCTTAAAATACAACACAAATCTTATAAAAAATGTCACCTTTTTTTAACATGGCAAGCCGTGAAGATGCTACCACCCACAAAACAATAAGTAGTGGGTCAGGTGCACATGACTAAGACCTTCACTGCCTTACTATCTGCTGTCCTGTCCAATCACATCTTCCTCGCTGCTCCTAAGTAAAATATGCTGATGGGGTGGGGTGGCTTTTGTATTGATTGACCAGTCCTTGGATGTTCCCTTCCCTGCCGTCACCTTAATCATCCATGTCTCTGCTCATTCATGCAGGTGCCAAATTGCAAGTGAGAGGCTAAATGATGGAGATATAAAGGAAATGGGAGAGGAGATGATCTTAAACAAAGTCTCATGCAACCTGTGTAAGGAAAAATAGTGATTAATTGCAGGATGGGCTGAATTGCTGGAGACAGGTCAGAGGGAGAACCCTGCATGACCTGTATAGATAAAGTTCCTGTGCCTCTCATAAGGTCGATGCATGCATGGGTCATGGTCACAGTTCGCTCATGCTGAAACTCGACCCTGGGTATAGTCACAAGGCAATGAGCACAGGATTTAATGAATGGCTGAGGTCACAAGGAGCAGGGCTCAAGTCGAGGTACCACGCGGGTGGACGGCGTCCCTACCACTTTTTACCGGGAGCTCGATAACTGGAGCAAATAGAGCCACACATTCACTCTTAGGCCTCTCTGGGGCGAGATCGGAGCTCATTCTGAACGCTCCTCATGCGCTAGCTTCTCTGATGCACTCGCATCTAAGGGGTGAGCGAGGGGAGGCAATGAGTCTGATGGTGCAAGCCACCTTTCGTGTCGTCACTTCCTGTTGTGACGTCAGCGTCCCCTCACTTCTTTTTTTAGGACTTGTGCCCTAACAAGGAGCCTCATCAAATGAGAGTGGCTTGATCCAGAATCAAAGCAGGTCTTTGCAGGTCTTACAGTGGTTGACAGAGTGTGGATGCTCAGATGCACACAATCTATCTTGTGCATCCACTGTCCACGTTTATACTCATACATGGGTGTCTTTATAACCTATGGAGCACAAGTCTGTGAGCCAAGACTCCTCTGAGATAGAAGTTAACCATTGGTGCATATATGTTACCATTAGGACTAAACAGAGTTGCTAAGCTTGAAGGTTAGCAACTTTGCACATTTTTCTTTTAATGTTCACAAGCTTTGATACATGCAAAAAAAAAGATTAGAATAAAAAGGCCTGCGACAGAAACGACATATATTTTTGCTTCTAAAAATGGATAAAGAATGCACACCTACGTTCTTTCAAATCACTTTAATGTGTGAGTAAACAATATAGTTCTATTGCGTACTCCCTTGAGCATGAAAAACCATGCTTAATCTTAGTTGGACATGGGTTTCACTGTTTTTAGAATATTAATAGAAACTGTAATTCACATATCACAGCGTACCAGCATCAGGTTCACTGGGAGTAGACTAATATTCTGTTGATTTTTATGGTATCACATCAACATGGAAAACTTTATTCACACATCGATGTACACAAACATTTGGCTCAAGTGGTTGAGTCTGTTCATCTTGTCTATCATTTACCGCATTTGCGCTGGTTGTGACGTAAGCAAGTCAGATCTAATTAGGATAGAAGTTGTGTACTCGTTTAAAATCACATGGGCGGCAGGGAGTGATGCACGGTAGCGTTCTGGCTAAAAAGTAAGTGACATAGCCATTGCAAGGGGAGCTTGGGGGGGTGGTCGACCGCAGGGACGTTCCCCCCCGGGTGGTTTGGGAAGGGGCGGGGGGAGCGGGTTTCAGAGTACAAGCAGGCATTTTGTTTTTGGGCTCCTTTTTTATAGCCCAATTGTAGCCCAACGTATAAAAGCGTTGGGCTACTGCTCCCTGCTTCCATTTTGTCTTTGGTGACCTGGTGGCTGGGAGCGTTAGTCAGGGAATTTTTTCTAGTTAAAGATTTTGCGTATTTTGTGCTTTTCTGTGGTGTGGTGTGGTTAGGTTGGGTTTTGAGGGATAATGTCTGCTGAGGATGTTAAAGTTCTTGAACCCCTCAGGCTCTTAAGTGAGGCTGGGCGCATGGACCTCGTGATTGGGGACATGGCCGGGCTATCGCGCCCTACGCGGCAAGCATCCGCCGGCGTGGCAGCAGCGGTGGTTGCCTGCACTTCCCCCAAGAGGCCCAGGATGACTCCGGTGGTAGAACTGGGCCGCCCGCATTCGCGGAAGTCGGTCCCGGTGTGGCGGTTGCAGTCCGGAGAGGAAGTTATGGCGGCAGAGGTTAGCTCGGATGAGCGGGACGGCAGGAGAGGTGCGGCCAGAGGGATGGCGGCTGTGTTGTTGGCTGTGGAGTCCTTTGCTGAGGTTGTGTGCGAGCAGCGGGCATTGTCGGCCCCCATGCGTGTTGGTAAGCGTGGGGGGGGCTGTGGCAGCAAGAGGTGCTCGGCATCTCTGTCTGCTGCTACGGAGATGTCTGCGGCAGCGGGGGGTGGACGGGTGGGAGTGTGGGATGTGGTACCCGGTGCCCTCCCAGTTTTGTGTAGGGGAGGGGGAGATGCACGGTCCTTTGGCTCCCTCTTTTAATATGCAGGTTGTGGCTACTTCGAGTAGGGCGGGAGAAGACGAGCAACAGAGTGAGTATGCCACCCTTCATGGTGTGGGGGGGCAAATGGGGCCATCTGAGTTTATGAGAGAGGGGGGGAGTGGGTCACAGTGGTTAGGGCCCCGGCAGTAGTAGGTTCCGCCCTAGCAGAGTGAGGGGCAGGCATGAGAGGGCTGGGTTGGTTTTGGAGGTGGTAGGGGGGAGGGATTCAGTTAGCCCTCTTCTGTTCTCTCCTCATTATTTGCCCAGAGGGGAAGTTGTTTCGGTGTGTGGCAGCTCCCCTGGGGAGGGTGAACGGGCACAGGTGGGGGGTGGAGGGGTTACAACTTCTTAGGGGTCGCAGAGGGAGGTCTCTGTTGGTGAGGTGAGGTCTTTTGGGCTTTCAGTGTCAGACTTGGATCCGGGGGGGTTTGGATGTTTTTCCGTCGAGTGCGGGGCATCGGGGTTGGAGGTTGCACTGCACTTATTAGCCCCCTCAGAGGGAGCGTGCTTTCAGGGGTGCAGGAAAGACAGGGGGAGATGAGGAGGCGAGGATTGGGTCCCTGGGGTATGTTGGCGGGACGAGTTGCCAAGTTTTGGCCCCTTCTGCGCCAGGGGTTCAAGCGATGATAAAGTGGAGTGAGGATGAGGGGGAGGGGGGCCCCTCCCCCCCGCCACCCCGAGTACGTAAGGTGAGTTCTCGGTACGCGGGCAAGATGGTGATAGGTTTTCAGAAGGGGGTTTTGGGTCAGGAAGAACAGCAGGCCAGTTAGCGTTTTGGGAGCTCCCAGCTCTCCAGTCCAAATTTTTTCTTCACAGGTTAGGGAGCGTCGCGGGACAGTAGACTCGGTAGGGCAAGGTGCGGCCCAATTTCACCGAAGAGAAGGGAGGGTGGATCCCGGCGCGGCCAGCACACGAAGACCCGGCGTGACTTCGCTGACCCCAACGTCAAGCAGGACACGATGGTCAGCAGGACCACTGGACAGGAACGCTCAAGAATGCCAACGCAGAGGGGCGTATCGGCGAGTACAGTCGGCTCCCCCGCCAGGAGGATTTTCAGGGGCCGCTAGGGCTGGTGTAAGCAATGTTGGGGTGGTTAAGGCTGCAGTGTTGGTTTTGTGACAGATCCTCTACAGATAGAGGAGGCAATTGTACTAGATTATGACAAAGACAGCCCTGAGGAAGGGGAGTGGAGGGACGATGAGGAGGGGGGGTGCCTTCTCATGTGTCTCCTCGTGTTTTACAGGCACCAGAGGCGGTTCAGCCCAGGAGGGCAGTGTCGTTGGGACCCAGAAGAGAGCACGGCCCCTCGGTGAGGGCTCCTCGGATGGTGGAGCAAGTGGCATGGAGATCGGCGCCTGGTCGGGCAGCCTTGTTGGAGCCAGGTGAGAATGTTGTCCCACGGGCCAAACTAAAAATGGTGTCGGTGGGGACAGGGGGTGAGGATGTACGGGAAGCGCTGGGTGGTAATCTCCATAAGGGTAAATATGTTAAAGATCAAGGGGTGGGGACTGGTGAGGGGGTGGCACTGGACACTAAAGTGGAGAGTGGAATGAATACGAAACCTGAAGTGTCAGGTAAAGAGCGTTTATAGAGTAAAAGTTTAAAAAGCTGCCTTACATGGGTGTGACGAAGCCCCTGGGTGCTCATTTGATGTTAGCCACTAAAGAGCACATCTGGACGGGGGAATACGTTGAAATTTTGAAGCTACTTCACAGGGAGGTATGGTCCAAAGAAGGGTCGAAGGAGGAAGAGTATGAGCTGGCCAATCGGCCTAACGTGCCGTTGCCAATTGAAAATTGGACGGCGGCATTTTTGATATATGTCAGTGTATATTGTGAAAAGTTTCCTGAGCTCTGCATGGCTATTTTTAAGTATATGGACGTCATTCGGAAAGCGCAGATCACGGGTAGTGGGTATGCATGGGCGCAATATGATGAGGAGTTCAGGGCCCGTATGGCTTGGGATCCGGAGGCAAAGTGGGGGCAATTGGACTCTGATTCATGGCAGCACACAATGGGGGCACCGACAGGGGGTAAAACTATATTTACAGCAAGTGGTTTACCTTTAGTGTAGGAGGGCTTTGAAGAGGGGTTTCATTTGGGTTACAAGAGGCCTTGGCGGAGGCGGTGGGCACAAAATTTGAAGTCAGCATTTGAACATAAGTCAGTGGTGCAAGACAAGTTGGACAAAGAAGTTTGGGAAGGAAGGGTGGCGGGTCCTTTTGATGACTGGCCGGTGGACGATTTGATTGTTTCTCCAATCGAGGTGGTTCCCAAGAAAAAAGTTGAACAGTGCAGATTAATACAACACCTATCGTGGCCTGAGGGGTCTTCAGTCAATGACTTTATTGACGAGGATGCAGCCTCAGTGTCATATTCCTCAGTTGACATTGCTATATCACTGGTTGTGACCGTGGGAACTGCAGAGAAGGCGAAATGCGACATAAAATCTGCATTTCATTTGTTTCCCGTACATCCGGATGATTGGAGTCTTTTGGGAATCCACTTTGAAGGACAATGGTACGTGGACAAGGCATTACCAATGGGTTGTTCAATGTCTTGTGCTTTGTTCGAGTGTTTCAGCACTTCCTTACAGTGGTATTTCACTCAGCACACTGGTCATGGGCTGGTAACACACTACTTAGACAACTTCTTTTTATGTTGGTTCCCCGGACTCCACGGAGCGCTGGACACATCCCATGAGCTTATGGGAGAGCTGGGTGTGCCCTTGGCACCAGAGAAAACAATGGGTCCATGTACGACCATGTCATTTTTAGGCATTGAAATTGATTCAGTAGGAATGCAGGCACGGGTGCCAGCTGATAAGAAAGCAAAAATGTTGGATTTGTTGGAAGAAATGCTTTTAAAACACAAGGTAACGGTGAAGGACATACAGGTTTAGTTGGGCCTTCTCAATTTCGCCTGCAGGGTAGTCAGGGCAGGAAGAACCTTTTGCAGGAGGCTGGTAACGTGCATTGTCGGGACACCATCTGCCCCACCACCATGTCGGTTTGTCGGCTGGGGTGAAGGAGGATATGCGTATGTGGAGAACATTTCTGCATTCCTTTAATGGAATACCATTGGTCAGGGAGGATGACTTTCAGTGGGATGTGCACATTTTTTTGGATGCAGCAGGCAGTGATGGTTTGGGCGTATACTGGCAGAGCAAGTGGTGTGCGGAGTAGTGGCCTGAGCAGTGGAAGGATGGTGGGAGGAGCATTGCCTTTTTGGAGCTTTTTCCGGTTCTAGCGGCTTTGACACTGTGGGGTGAGGAACTGGCTCATAAGGTGTTGTTCAGGATTGACAACATGGTAGTGGTGGAAATCATCAACAGGCAGTCGGACAGAGATGAACAGATTTTGAAGTTGTTGCGGGTGTTTGTGCTTGACTGCCTTAGACATGATATTGCGTTCAAGGCACTTCATATCCCTGGTGTGGACAATGACATTGCGGATGCTTTGTCTCGTTCGCAGTGAGATAGATTTCATTGACTGGCCAAGGAGGCAGACAGGACACCGACACCAATGCCGAAACATCTGTGGTATGTAGGCAACGTAGGGTTATACAGTTGGTGGTAGGTTCATTGTCGGATTCCACGCATGCCGCTTATGCTCTGGCTTGGAAAGAAGTTATAGCATCAGGTGCCTGTCGGCGGGAGGAGGCATTGAGGCATTCAGAGGCTGTGATACAGTTTCTGCTGGACCTCAGTGAGAAGGGTCTTTCTAAGGTCACCATCGCAGGGAAATTGGCAGGTATTTCTTTTATGGGGAAACTTCTGTGGGGCTACTCCCCTTCGGCGGGGGAAGTAGGGAGGAGGATGTTGGAAGGCGACCACCGCGCCCTCGGCCTGGTCGCCCCTACGCTCCTCATCTCCCCTGCCTCAGAGCCTCACCTGCTGCCTGTGCCTGACCGCCGACGCCGTTCCCGGCGCCCCAGCCGCCGCAGGGCCGCCCGCCAAGCCCGCACAGATTTCCCGCCGCTGCCTGCCTGCGGCCCGCCCCCCGCGAGCCGATTGGCTCCCACGCTCCCGCCTCCCAGCAAACCCTCCCTCCCGGCTCCCTTCTTAAGGGGACCTTGCTTCCTTCTCGGGAGCGACCACAGCGCCCTCGGCCTGGTCGCCCCCACGCTCCTCACCTCCCCTGCCTCAGAGCCTCACCTGCTGCCTGTGCCTGATCGCTGACGCCGTTCCCGGTGCCCCAGCCGCCGCAGGGCCGCCCGCCAAGCCCGCACAGATTTCCCACCACTGCCTGCCTGCGGCCCCGCCCCCCCCGCGAGCCGATTGGCTCCCACGCTCCCGCCTCCCAGCAAACCCTCCCTCCCGGCTCCCTTCTTATGACGCCCCCAGAGGGACCGCGCAGCGGCCGCGCGCAGCGGGAGCACCGAGTGAGCGCCGAAGGTGCGCCAAAGGTAAGCCCGTCTGCGCCCGTCCGCGCCTGGACCGCGCCCAGTGCCAGGACCCCTGGCTCCCGCAGACACCAGCCTACCCGCCGGACCTACGACGCAACCGAACTCAACGCACTCAACGCCGGTAGAATCCCAGGCTGCTATCGGGCCACCCCGAGACGCACCCACGGACCCTTCAGCTGCCACTCCTGCAAGTTCACCTGCATCCGGACCTGCACCACACCAGCACCGACCAAGCCGAACTCCAGCAGCAACCACCTCAAGTGCATCCTGCTCAACACCCGCTCCGTCCACAGACACGCCGTCGAGCTCTGGAACCTGCTCGACACCACAGCCCCAGACGTCGCCTTCCTCACGGAAACCTGAATGAACGCCTCCTCAGCGCCCGACATCGCCATCGCCATCCCAGACGGCTACAAGATCATCCGGAGGGACCGCATCAACCAGACTGGAGGAGGCATCGCCATCATCCACAGGAACACCATCCGCATCACGACCAACTCCGACGACACCCTCGCACCCGCCGAGCACCTGCACTTCCAGATCCACATCAACCCCAAGACCACCCTCAGAGGCACCCTCATCTACAGACCCCCGGGACCACGCACACAATTCAGCGAGGACATCGCCGACTTCGTCAGCCCGCACACCCTCCCCTCCGCTGACTACATCCTCCTCGGGGACCTCAACTTCCACCTGGAGAACAACAACGACCGCAACACCACCACCCTGCTGGACAACCTCGCCAACCTCGGACTCAAGCAACTGGTGACCACCCCCACCCACTACGCCTGACACACACTCGACCCGGTCTTCTCATCCAGCAAGGACATCGCCTTCAGCCACGCCACCGGACTCCACTGGACGGACCACAGCTGCGTCCACTTCAGCTTCAGAAGGACCGCGATCCACCAGCACCAGCAACAGGCTGCACGCAGAAGCTGGAACAAGATCACTGCCGACCAGCTTGCTACTTCCCTGAGCAAGAACCCTCCCACCAGCACAACGAACCCCAGCCAAGCGGCCACCAACCTCACGAAGTGGATCAGCGACTGCGCAGACGACCTCGCCCCTCTGAAGACCCTGCCGAGCAGATCCGGCAGCAAGAAAGCCCCATGGTTTAACGACTAACTCAAGAGCTCCAAGAAGAACTGCAGAGCACTCGAGAAAACCTGGCGCAGAGACCCAACACCGGACAACATGACTGCCCTCAAGCTCGCCACCCGAAAACACCACCAACTGATCCACGCCACCAAGAAAACTGCATTCAAGGAACGACTGGACAACAACGCACACAACAGCAAGGAGCTCTTCAACATCGTTAAAGAGCTCTCCAACCCCAACGCCGGAAACAACGACATCACCCCTTCGCAAGACCTCTGCAACTCCCTCGCCTCCTACTTCCACAACAAGATCGCGGACATACACAACAGCTTCTGCACTCAACCGACGCACGCCACGACCGAACCACCGCCCCCCACCACCACCCTCCACGCCTGGACCCCGGTCAGCACCGAAGAGACCGTCCGCACGATGAACTCCATCCACTCCGGATCTCCGACCGACCCCTGCCCTCACCACGTCTTCAACAAGGCCAACGCTGTCATCGCACCCCACCTACGGGACATCATCAACACCTCCTTCGACACCGCCACCTTCCCGGAGAGCTGGAAGCACGCCGAACTCAGCGCTCTACTAAAGAAGCCATCAGCCGACCCCACCGACCTCAAGAATTACCGCCCCATCTCGCTGCTCCCGTTTCCTGCAAAAGTCATCGAGAAGACCGTCAACAAGCAGCTGGCCGCCTTCCTCGAGACGAACGGATCCCTCAACCTCTCGCAGTCTGGCTTCCGGGCCAACCACAGCACCGAGACCGCCCTGATCGCAGCGACCGATGACATCCGAGCCCCGCTCGACAACGGAGAAACAGCGGCCCTCATCCTCCTAGACCTCTCCGCGGCCTTCGACACTGTCTGCCACCTCAGCAACGTCAGAATCCAGGAGAAGGCATTGGAGTGGATCATCTCCTTCCTCGCCGGAAGGACACAGAGAGTCCGCCTCCCCCCGTTCAGATCAGAAGCCACCAAAGTCATCTGCGGCGTCCCTCAAGGCTCCTCGCTCAGCCCAACCCTCTTCAACGTCTACATGAGCCCCCTCACAGCCATCGCATGCCTGCACAACCTCAACATCATCTCCTACGCCGACGACACCCAGCTGATCCTGTCCCTCACCAACGACCCTGCCACCGCCAGAGCCAACCTTCACGAAGGGATGAAAGAGGTAGCCGAATGGATGAAGAACAGCCGCCTGAAACTGAACTCGGACAAGACGGAAGTCCTCATCCTGGGATCTTCACCCTCCACCTGGGACGACTCCTGGTGGCCCTCCGCCCTAGGCAACGCACCCAAACCAACAGACCACGCACGCAACCTGGGCTTCATCCTGGACTCCTCCCTCTCCATGACCAGACAAGTCAACGCCGTCTCCTCGTCGTGCTTCAACATCCTGCGCATGCTACGTAAGATCTTCCGGTGGATCCCCCACCGAGACAAGGAAGACGGTCACCCAGGCCCTCGTCACCAGCCGTCTGGACTACGGCAACGCCCTCTACGCCGGAACTACCGCCAAACTCCAGAAGAGACTCCAGCGGATCCAGAACGTCTCAGCACGACTCATCCTGGACATCCCCCGTCACAACCACATCTCCAGACACCTGAAAGACCTGCACTGGCTCCCGGTCAACAAGAGAAACACCTTCCGCCTCCTCACCCACGCACACAAAGCCCTACACAACGAAGGCCCAGGATACCTCAACAACCGCCTCAACTTCTACGCTCCCAAACGCCAACTTCGATCGACCGGCCACGCCCTCGCCACCGTGCCCCGCATCCGAAGAGCCACCACAGGGTCCTTCTCCTACCTCGCCACCAAGACCTGGAACTCCCTCCCGACCCACCTCCACCTGACCCAGGACCACCTTGCCTTCAGGAAGCAGCTCAAAACCTAGCTGTTCGAGCAGTAGCGGACCCCCCCTCCAGCGCCTTGAGACCCTCCGGGTGAGTAGTGCGCTATATAAATGCTTTGATTGATTGATTGATTGAAGGTTGGGCTAGGGAGCAGCGCTGGGAACGTTTAGCACGAAGGCTGTTATCACGGCAGACTTTAGCACATTTGCTGGAGGCCATACCTGTAGTTTGTAGCGATGGTTTTGAAGCTTGTTTGTTTTCTACTCTCATGGTCTGGATGTTTTTTGGAGCCTTTAGGGTCTCCGAGCTTTTAGGTTCCAGGTTAAAAATAGGTATCACTTGGCAAGAGGTTTTTTTCTCTGATTCATATTTGGCTGGCCAGTGCAAAAACGGACCAGAGAAGTTGTGGGAAGAGAGTATGGTTGGAAGCAGCTGCTCTGGTGTCGACGTGCCCTTTACATTGGGCAAGGTGTTGGAGGACTCTGTCTGGAGGGGAAGGTAGGGCAAGGGTTTTCTGACATGCTGATGGGGGCCGGGTGGCAGACTATCAACTGCGCATGGTGCTGGGAAAAGCCTTGAGGAAGATTGGTTTGGATCGGTCTCAGTTTGGGATACATTCTTTTAGAATCGAGACAGCAACAGTAGCTTGCAATCGAGGCTGGTCTGGGGAGATATTATGCGGCTTGGGCGCTGGTCATTCAACTGTTTCCAATGCTATGTGCGGAATACTGCGGAAGAAGCACTTGCATCATCCTTTTTTACTTGAATCTCATATTGTTTTTTCTTGTTGCAGGTTCTGTAGCGGGTCCTCGCTCCCCGGAATTGACCATATGGATAGTGGGGCACTCTTTCGTAAAATGGGCTGAAGTCCAGGCTGGCTGTTGCTATTTCGGGAAAATGTTGGGTTTTGAGCGTTAGTTGGTTCCGGCTTCAAACAAGTGGTTGGTCAGGGGCCAGTGCCTGGATGTTCTGTTAATACATTTGGGGGAGAATAACCTTTGTGGGGTAAAAGGTGTTGTTTTATTAAGGGCAATAAAAAGGGATTTGACACTTTTGAGGGAACAGCGGTCTGGTTGCCATGTTTTGTGGACAGAGCTAGTGCCGCGTAGGTATTGGAGGGGCGCTCAGAATCCCATGGCGATTGACAGGGCATGTAAGAAGGTAAATCTGGAGATTTCAAGATTTTGCAGGAGTTTAGGCTTTGGGAGAGTGTGTCATAGGGACATTCGGCTTGAGTCAGTGGAGTTTTTCAGGAGCGATGGGGTCCACTTATCCAGTATGGGTATGGACCTTTATTTGTTGGAGGTTAGAGAAGTTCTATCCAGGTGTCTCAATGTACAGGAGCATTCTAGAGAGGTAAAATGAGTTGTTGTAGTTGGGAGGGCAGAGAGGGGGGTAGTCTCCTCCCTCCCCAGCTTTCTGGGTGGCGGGGATTAGTGGAAGTTTGCCAGGGTTGGCAGAGTTTTTGTTGTTTAGTTTAAGGTTGGGTCATCGACAGGGATTGTTTAGGCAGGTTGATTGTTGGGTACTTACAGAGGTTGGGTGATCGTAAGTGGTGAAGGGGCAGGCTGGGGAGTTTTGTGTAATAAATGTTTTAGATTATAGGCTTAGATGTTTATGCATTGAATTATAGTGTTTGTAATTTTTGTAATGTTTTAATGCTCGGGTGGGGGCGGGTTCGAATGAATTTTAGGGGTGGGGGAGGGGGTTCAGGGTTAGGTAAGTGTTTTTATTTAGTGAGGTTTAGTTCTGTAAGGCATTGGCCGAGGAGTTTTAATTGTTATGTGCACCTGTTCCAATAAAGCGGCCTTTATTGGAAGGACGTTCATGCCATATTACCAATTTTAGAGACTTTAGTAACGTGATGACCTGGTAGGACTGGAGTCTTTGCAAACATGATATGAGTACCTTTGAACACACTTTTTCACTTGGGCTATAATTTGTTGAATTGTAGCAGGTTGTGAACTGATTTGTGGTAATACTTGCATCTTATGGTCGATAAGGTTATGCATGGCAATTAGGGCTAGCGGGGAGAATGTATTTGCAGCACGTTTTCACAGCGTCGGCAAAGACACACTTTTCACAACGTAGCAGCACATTAAGGATACAAATACTTTTGAACAACAGCATGCATTTACATGAGACATATCAGAAATGTTCATGGTCAATTGTTTTCGTAGATGTTATCATTTAGGATAATATTTGTGAACAAAAAAAATGAAATAAATTGTAACAAATCAGAATGAAGAATTGGTAATAAAATGTTTGCTTTCATTGTTGAAACTTAGGGGCATGAGTTGTGCCCTTTGAAGTGTGTGACAAGGTCTGTACATACCATTTTTGAGTGCATGTATTTCTGCTTCACAGATACCAAAAGTCCTAGGGTGGGATTTTTGACAGTGGGAAGGGGAAAGACACTGGGCATGAGTAGATTTTGGTGGACATGTTACTCCGTCACAATATAAAACTTATCTTGGCACTGAATAACAGATGTTAATTTTTACCCAACTCAATGGTACTCAACAGCAATCGATATCCCGTCGATAGAAATATATATTCCATCAGAAATAATGTGATTTATATTTCAGCAGACGGGATACCGTCCCCGTTGAGACGGAGAAACCCAAGATCTAACTCAGGCCCACAGTTTGTTGGATTATATTCCTCTATTATCACTCGGGCTAACTTTGTTGGTTAACAGCAGAGGAAATCATTCTCTACTGCCAGATGTCTTGTAGAATTTGCAGTGATTTTCCCCAGATTATTGCCTGAGGACTACTGTGCAACACAAATATTGAGTATTAAATACGGTGATGTCCAAAATACAGCAGGTATTGTTTATCTTTGTTGTTGAACATTTTGTCATGTGTTATATCATTAATGAACATCGTTTTTTAAGTGAATTTTGTGTATTATTTATTCACATTTATGTATAGTGTAATTGTTTTAAAATGTTTTTCTTTTTGTATAATAAGTTTGGCAGTGGAATTTTGGGTTTATAGTTGAAGAGGGTGGGAAGTAACCAAAAAGGATATTTGTTTTCTTGTCTCAAAAGTATTTGTATGATTATTTTTTAAATGTATTTTTCCAAGTTCTTTCTCATATAAATTGATAACAATGATTTTTCTAAATGTAATTTATATGTACATTTTTAATTTTTATTTTAATATGTTTATAATTTTTTAGAATGTGTAATAAATATGCTTTTAATAATCTATTGTTATAAAACATGTTTTATTCCTTGTCAATTTAAAATATTACTTAATTTATAACCATTTTCCAAAAAGAAATAGTTTTCATTAATTTTATTTGTATTTTTTTTAAGAAGCTGTTGTCCTAGTTCATGTTTTTTTAATCAAAAATATAAGTTGATGTCCTATATTCTTAAAATGTAGAGTATTTAATATGTGTTTTTCTTTTTAACAAATGATGAATGTGTTGTTATAAGATTTACTTATCAATTGTAAAGTTATAGCATATATGTGTTTTTTTGTACTATTCCTAATTTACCTTATTTATGTCATGTGTTTTTCTTGGGATAATTAAAATTATTTTCTACAAAGAATTGTTTTTAGTGCAATGTTTATTTATTTTTGGAGTGGGAATATTAAATCTGATCCATTCAAACTCCATCACTTTCCCCAGTGTGATTTTTTTTTTGTGTGGCAAAAGTAAATCCAACTCCAAAGTCCAAACTTTGTCCAATGTTGTAACGGTTGAACTGGGTATAGTGATTTTGAATCCCCTCCAAAACTCCAACGTCCAACACTTTGCCTAAACTGTTCATGTATGGACTTGGAATAGTAACTTTCACCTCCTCAAAGTTTCTATACTTTCCCCTATGTGGTTCAGTTAGGAGTGGGAGTAGTACATTTGAACACTGAAAAGTCTAACACTTCCCCATTGTGAAGAAATAAGGAGCATAGAATATTTTTAATCCTCAAATTCCATTGTCTTCCCCATCGTAGATACGTTTGTTGAGAGACTAGTAAATCAAGCTCCTCTGAAGTCCAACACTTTCCCCAATTTGATAAAGATTGGACCCCACCAAAGTCCAACAAATTACCCTGTGCTATTACATTTGAAATGAGAATAGTAACTCTGATCTCCACCTGACCCTCAAAATCCAACTCTTTATCAAATGTGTTTTGATTTGGAGGGGCAAAAGTAAATGTGTATTCCCAAAAGACGAGCACATTTCATATTGTATTACAGCTTGGAGCAGAAATAGTAAATCTGACCCTCCCTCCACCCAAAGTCCAACACATTCCTTAATGTGGTTAAGTTTGGAGTGGAAGTAGTAAATTGTCCTTTCCCAAAGCAGAGCACCTTCTTCAATGCAGCAAATATCAAACGTGAATAGTAAATGTGATATTTGTAAACTGTTAGCATTGTTTTGTGCTTTTTATTTTGTACATTCAAATCTTATAGTAATTTATAGTGTAACTTGTGTATTTGTTAATTTATAAATATTGATTTTATAGAGTATCCTTCTTTTTTATATTGTATTGTTATTACATTTTCTAAACAGCGTTTTAAAATAAACTGGCTATTAGTTTACAATGTTTATAACAAGGCTTTTGGAATTCTTTTATTTACAAGAAAATATATTTATTTTTCCTTCAGATTGATAATCATTACTCATGTGGAGTAATAGTAGTGTACATACAGTTTTTGTTTGCAGTTTTACATTTTTTACGTTACTTATTTGTTTTAAAAATAATTTATTAAAAAGTACTGAAAACATGTTTTATATTCTCTGTATTTTTAACATATCTTTTGAAATTGTTTTTGAACACAGACTTTTTAACATGTTCATTTTCTTATAAACGTTAAAAAATGAAGTGCCTTTTTACATTGATTTCTCAGTACGTTTTTTAATATATTTTAATATCTTTACCATGTTTTTCCACGTTTCTTTAATTTTATAGTTGTTGTTTGTCATTTTGGGCTGTTCGTGACCCTTGTTCCTTACCAAAATGTGCAGATTTCCCAATGACTGAGTACGATGCCCGGAAACCATACGGGCAGTCCGAATCGGTTCCAAAAGTCATTGGGACATTCCGAGTCTTTCTGGGCCGAAATAAAGCTCAATGGACACAGTCTCCGGATGAGCAACTACAATGACGATTCGGACAGCCGGTTCGATTTGGTTTGCCCGAGATAAAACAGCTGTGGGAATCAGTCTTTGGGAGCCCGTTGTGGGCCCCCCTTCACCCAGAGGCATATGAATGTAGTCTGTGGAGGTACCCAAGGGACGCCTCTTCCCAACCATGCACAATGTGGCAGGCACCATGGGGTGCCCGCCACAGGGTGCAAGGTTTTCCCCAACCGCCCCTTTATCCGACTACTCATTTTCCACAATCTCATGATATCTACATATATACAAGGGTCAAAAGAACGATAAGCAATGGTGATAATAATAAGTCGCAAGCAAAATGCAGACCTACAAATCAAGTGGGGATTTGACATAGCAAACTATTTCCAACAAACAAACGTATTTAAAAAGGAATCCTGTCACTTTTCCTAATTTCATTAAATAGGAAGGTTTTGACCAAGGATAGCATAGTCAGTCATTTAATTCGTAGTTGGTCCACAAGTTCCTATTAGGTATTTAGAGGTGCACATGCATCTCTTCATCTCCATTGAGTCCCCACGTAATTCTGGTCTTAAAACAAATTATTAATTTCGACTCCAAGCGTCTCAGTTTCTGAATGCGGTTCCCACCTCTCTCATGTTCAATGATGGTCGCTAGTCCTGAGTATATTATATCCTGCCAGGTTTTGTTGGCATGGGTTTGTAAATGCTTGGCTATGGCATAGCTTTGATCCTTATGTTGAATTAAAAAACACCACAGAGAAGAGGGGTCAAATATGTTGAATTGCCCGAATGTGTTCCAATATTCTCTTTTTTAGAGGACATATTGTTGAACCAATGTATCGTTTAGCACAGAAACATTCAATCAGATACACAACAAATTGGGATTCTCATGTGATCTTGTTTTGTACATATCCGTCCTCTTTGATCTTTCAGGCTCTTGAGGTTTTTTCCAACCTTGCAGGCTTTGCAGGTCAAACATTTAGTGAATCCCTTTTGATGTTTTTCAAGCCAGCTAGATGTTTTCACATCTTTGAAGTGGCTGTTGACCAATGTGTCCTGAATTGATGGTGCCTTTCTGAACGATATTAATGGTTTTTCTCCAATCAGACAACCAATGTCAGGATCTTTCTTGAGTACATGCCAGTATTTGGTCAGTATCTTTCGGATTTGGAAGCTTTCCTTGGAGTATGTTAGGATCAATCTTGGTTGTTTTTCATCATTAAATCTTTTTGCCTCCTTGTTCTTAACAATAAGGGTGTCTGCTCTTTTTTTTATCCTAGCTCTTGATTCTTGCATCCACGTTTCAAGAAGCGTGCTTTTGTATCCTTGAATTTTTTCTCCATATCATCCGTCTCAGAGCAATTTCTTTTCATCCGTAGAAATTCACCATACGGAATACTCTGTTTTAATGACTGTGGGTGAAAGCTTGTTCCGTGAAGGACACTGTTGGTTGATGTTTTTTTCCGGAAAAGTGTTGTCTGTAACTGATTGTCCTTGATATATACTTTAGTGTCCAGAAAGTCAATCTCCTTTTTTTGTATGTTATATGTGAATTTAAGGCCTACTTCATTTTGATTCAGAATTGTTATGAAGTAAGTTGTTGTTTGGGTCCCTTCCATAACAAAAAAAAGGTCATCAATTAAGCGCAGCCATAATGCAACATTGGCCATGTATGGTTAGTTTTCTTCTTTCCAAGCTATGCACTTCTCCCACCATCCAATGGTGAGATTAGCATAGCTTGGAGAGATGGAAACGCCCATTGCATATCCACACATTTGTGAGTAGATTTGTTTGTTGTAAAGGAAGATGTTGTTGGTTAGGCACATTTTGATCATGTCCAGCAGCATGTTGGTATGTTGAAGCTCACCAAAGGGCCTTTGTCTCAGAAAGTATGCAATGGCTTTTAGACCTATTTCATGGTTGATTGACGTGTATAAAGACACAACATCAATTGTTACTAGCAGATATTCTGGTTGTCATTCGGTTTCCATTAGGATTCTCAGAAAATCTCCAGTATCTTTGATAAAAAGAGCTCAAAGTTGGAACGATAGGTGCCAAAAAGTGATCGACATACAGGGCCATGTTTTCATAAAGCGAGCCGCAGCTGGAGATGATAGGACGTGCAGGAGGCTTGTGTAGAGTTTTATGGATCTTGGGCAAGAAATATATTGTTGGTGTCACAGGATGTTGTACAGTTAGATATTTTTTCTCCTCTATACTTAGCAAACCTCTCTCATACCATTTGGAGATCTGCTCATGTGCCTCTCTGGTCATTTCAGCAAAGGGATTTGATCTTAACTGCATATAGTTGGTTGTGTCACCCAGCTGTCGGTTTGCTTCCTCTATATAATCCCTTTTTAAATACGTTTGTTTGTTGGAAATAGTTTGCTATGTCAAATCCTCACCTGATTTGTAGGTCTGCATTTTGCTTGTGACTTATTATTATCACCATTGCTTATCGTTCTTTTGCCCCTTGTATATATGTAGATATCATGTGATTGTGGAAAATGAGTAGTCGTATAGATTGAAACTGAACCTCTCATTAGTAATAATTTTTTATTCATTATATCGCACCAGAGTTTGGGTAGGATGGTGAACAACTCAAGGGTAATAGGTCATTATCAGGCACTCAGTCAATAACCATCGGACCATTATGCCTCATTGAGCAAACTGGCACTAATCACAGTGATATTGTACTATATACTCCAACCACACTATATGTTTGGTATGTACATCTGCCCAGGCTCGTCAAATGACGTGAATTTTTTGACCTATCTTTAACCACCTAAACTGAGGAAAAGTAACATCCAACCATAAACGAAGGTGTGTAAAATGGATAAGCTATAAACATAGCTAGTAACATGTAATTCACTACATAGCCCATAATGAATCATTAAGTGCTAACATGGTGACTCTGTATAAATAAGAGAAACTGACAATGAACTTATGTTTACTACTGTGATCAGGAACCTTAGTGTTCGAAACGCGTAGGTGGAAGGAGTAAAACAGGTCATTAAACCCTAAACTTAAACATTCCAAGAGGTGTGCGGTGTCTTCTTACCGAAGAGTTTTGCTGTTGTGATATATATATATATATATATAAATATATATATATATATTCACTGAAAAAAACATAGGTTATAGACCATATATAGTTAGGAATTAGCATTTACAAAACCTTATTTTACTCACACAAAACCATTGACATTCGCATATATAGTTAGTTGTACTAACTATATATCGCGCACCCGCAATCCACTGCTGATCATGTCACATATTACATCATTCATGACATGGTCAGTGACATCACTGATGACATCACTGATGACATCTCAAATGACATCACTGATGACATCACTGATGATATCTCAAATGACATCACTGATGACAACATCCAGTGACTGTGTATTTCTGTAAAGTTAAAATATGTCTTACATATTGAAGAATGAGTGGATGTATAAGTGTCTGGATGAAGGATGTAGTAGGTGCATGACTGACTGTATGAGTGAGTGATTAAATGTGTCTCACTGAGTGCATGGGGTAGTGACTAAACTGTCTTAATTTGTCCATCATTAAGTCTGTTGTTCTGTAAACTGCTGCATGTGTTGATCAGTAGCTATATGAGTAACTATACGGGTTATTGATTGGTTGCCCAAGTATTTGTATGGGAGACTGAGTGTGTGTGTAGGTGGCTGGGAGGTGTATGACTCTGTGCATAGATGTGTGAGCAGTTGATTCACTAGATGTATGGGTTCAAAAGTGCATGTGGAAACAGCTGTATGGGCGGTTGACTGTGCATGAGTGTATTGGTGAGTGAATGGATATCTCAGTGCTACATGTCAAAGTAAGTACATATGTAAAACACAGTACATGTGAGAGTTGACATATATAAATAACTGTGCATAAGAGCCAGTGAATGTGCGAGTGGCTGTATGGATCATTCTGAAATTGTATCAGGGATTGTATAAGAGAGTAAATATGTGTTAGTATCTGTTTGAATAAGTAAAGTGTGTATAACTGTATAGTTGAGAAAATGGAGGTGTGATTGATTCTTTGCATGACTGAGTAGGTGTGTGAGTAACTCCATGGATGAGTGACAGTCTGTGAGTGTCTGTTTACACTGAGTGTATCTAAGGTTATATTAGAGTCTGAAGAGGTTCATCGTATTATCACATGAATGATGTCATCAGTGATGTGATCAGTCATGTTATCAGTGATGTCATCAGTGATGTCATTTGAGATGTCATCAGTGATGTCATCAGTGATGTCATTTGAGATGTCATCAGTGATGTCATCAGTGATGTCACTGACCATGTCATGAATGATGTAATATGTGACATGATCAGCAGTGTATTGCGGGTGCGCTATATATAGTTAGTACAACTAACTATATATGCGAATTTCAATGGTTTTGTGTGAGTAAAATAAGGTTTTGTAAATGCTAATTCCTAACTATATATGGTCTATTACCTATGCTTTTTTCAGTGAATTTTCAAGGTTTTGTAAATGCTAATTCCTAACTATATATGGTCTATAACCTATGGTTTTTTCAGTGAATTTCATAGGTTTTTTAATAGCAAATATCTATATGCATGAAAGTAATAATTTTTATTAGAAATTTTAAAAGGTGTAAATATTTTTTTTTTATTATTTGCCCCGGTACGCGCCCCGGGGCGCTCCCGGGGCACGTACCGGTGAACGTACGGGTGAGCGTCCCGTGAGCGCTTTACCCGCGAACGAAAACAACATCATGACGTTTCGCGTAGTCGCGTGATGCGCCGCGTAAACGTGACGCATCGCGTAACCGCGTGATGCGTTTCTTCGGCGTGCTCCGTAAACGTACCCGGAAGCGCTCCGTGGCGCGACCCGGAGCGCGCAACGTAAGCACTCCTGTGCGCGTAGCGTAAGCGCGTCGGGACATGTGACCTGAAAATAACACTTTTCATTGGTTCTCAACTTTTTTTTCTACAAATGATGAAAGCCCCCTCCTTTTTTCCTCATTCTTACTTTTTCTTTGAGAAAGCAAGAGCTATTTGTGAGACATGGCTTCAGTAGTAGCTGCAGCTAGTGCACCCCCACCACCACCACCACCACCCAGAAAGGAAGGTCCACCACCCCAGATCCTTCCAGGAGTTGAAGAAGAGGAGGAAGAAGATGATGAGGACCAACAAACCATAACATACTTGCCTGAAGAACTAAGACAAAGCCATGTCAAAGTTCATTATATATGGCAGTATTTTTCCATCCCTGCTGGGCAAAAAAAAGTGAATGCCCCGAAGGTGACATGCTTAATTTGCAACGAGGTCATGTCCAGGGGCAACCCAAATAAAAAATATTCATTTGGGAACTACACAATGATCCGCCACATGCAGAGGTGGCACCCTAACAATCTGGCACAAGCTGAGGTACGGGATCTGGCTCAGAAAAAAAGAGACCATCAGGCCAGCACCTCCTCAGGTGAATCTTCATTTGCAGCACCAGAAGGGCGCGAAACAGTACCAAATATACAAAAAAAATTGGTGTAATAAAAATGGTCTGCATTTTTTGCGGAAAGACCCTCTGCTACGGGGAACTAAGCATTCACCTTATTAATGCTTCCATTTTGTTTTTTTGCTCCTCTCGAGCCACTGTTAATTCCCAGTTTTTTGTTTCTTGTTTTTTTTTTAGCCCTTTGTAATGGCTGTTTTTCGTTGTTTCCCCCCAAAAAAACCAAAAAAAACATAAAATTGTTAAAAAAATACAAAAAAAACAAAAAATGTTCAGAAAAATTAAAAAAAATATAAAACAACAAAAACATTTAAAAAAAAGTTCTTTTCAGAACTACCTCCCATTTAAAAAAAAATACTAAAATTTTTAGCACTCTTGACTTCATTTTTCTCATTGGTGCGCTTCCCGGTACGCGCACCGGTACGCGAACCGGAAGCGAACCAAAAATAAAAAAAAACAAAAAAAAGAAGAGTTAGTATAAGGGAAGGAAACAGAGAGTAATGTTAAAAGAAAGACAGCTAGAGGGAGTAACAGAGAGATACTGATTAATAGATCTATTTACCGAAGAAAAGATGGAAGAGGGTATAATTGTGAAACACAAAATAGATAAGGAAGTGAAAGAAAAAAAGGAGAGTAGAAGAATAATAAACAAGAGTTTCTTAGAGAATGTGAGTGAATGTTCAAAATAACAAGAAAAATAGTAAAGGATGTGGAATGAGAGGTGGGGATAGAACCGGACTAAAAGAACAATCCTGAGGGAAAGTGTTAAGAAAACAGTGAGCAAAAGTAAATAGGAATAAAACAAGATGTATGATAGTGACTAATGTTAAAACATGTGGAATAACAGAGAGAAAAAACAGAAAGCAGAAAAGAAGAAGTGACAGAAAAGGAATGATTGAAACAGCAAAGAATTGTAAATAACATAGGGGCATATTATCAACACAGGCGATAAAATTTTTGCTGCTTTTATCGGCAGAAAACTGCCGCTAAAGCCGCTTTTGCGGCAGAAAACTGCCGCTAAAGCTGCTTTTGCGGCAGTTTTCTGCCAATAAAAGCAGCGATAATTTTATTGCCTGTGTTGATAATATGCCCCTTAGTGTGCTTGAACTACAGGGAGAAAGCATAATGAACAAGTAGTGAAAGAGTGATCAGTCAGAGACAGTGAGAGTAATAGAACAGGAGTGAGGAACTATGAGAACAGAGGGACTGAGAAAAGGAGTGGAAGGAGTAAAGTAAGTAAGTAATAGAGAAAGGAATGAGGGAAATAGCAAAGGCAGGAAACTGAGGGTTCAAGAAATGAAGCAGTGGAACTAATAGAAGTTAAATGTGATAGAAATGTAACGAAAAGAGTACAAAACATTTACCTTATAATTGTCGTTAACTTAGTCACTTGTTATTTTTATACTTTCAATCTGTGAAAGAAAGAACAAAAATTTGAAAAATATTAAAACATGTATTTAAAAATTAGAAAAGACAAGGGAAAAGATTGACAATCATCCAATTTTACAAAGAAATAAAGTTAGAGATAAACATGCAGAAAAAAAGAGAAAGAAACGGTGATAGACAGTCAGACACAAAAAGAAATTGAAATAGAGTAAATTACTAAGAGAAAAAAAAGAAGATACTTTCAGTGACAGAAAAGAAGGATAGAAGAGAAAACTAAATTGAAGTTGTGTAAGCTACTAAAAGAAAGTGAGTAAGGTAAACTATATAAGGAAAGGGTGAATAAGGAAAAGAGAGTGAGGGAGAGAGGAGACAGAGGAAGTGAAGGAAAGAGTGTCAGATACAGACTGAGCGAGGCATCTACACAATGTGATTCATAATGTTAGGAAACACAGGTAATGTAATTGAAAAACGTTCAATTTTTTTTGCTCATTCCACAATCACATCACCTGTGTTTCCTTTGCTTAGGTATCTCATTGTGCAGATGTAGTCTAGCATATGAAAGACTACGTAGAAGGTGAGCACTGTATGCAACAACTTTGACACTTACAGAAGCCTCTGCTTCTCCATGCCCCCTACACAGTCCTAAATATATACATTTTAAACTGACGGTATCTTGTTGCAGATGAAGTGAGGCCTATCTTGCAACATGGTGCATCTTTTGCACTGCTGCTGTGTCACAAAAGTGACGCAACGGCGCCGCAAAAGAGGCGCACGGCCATCATAAAACTGCCCCTAACATTTTAAATGATTGTTTCAGGATGCCGATAAGGTGTGGCCTATCCAGAGATTTGTTTGAGGTGAGGCCTACTCAGAGTTAAAGATTAAATTTAGGCTTGTTGAAGAGTACAGAGGAGATAATACATGTGCAGGCCTACCAACGAAGTGAGTCATGTCCACTGCACTCTTGAACAAAGGCCAGACCTCCTCTGTCTCCCTGGACAGGCCTAAACCTCATCTGCACAATGTGATTCGTAATGTTAGGAAACACAGGTGATATAATTGAAAAACGTGCAAATATTTTTGCTCATTTAACAATCACATCACCTGTATTTCCTCAGCTTAGGTATCTCATTGTAGAGATGTAGTCTAGCATATCCAAGAGTACGCAGAAGGTGAGGACTGTATGTAACAGAGCAATGTACATTACTCACCTCCCTTGACACTTACAGAAGCCTCAGTTTCTCCATGCCTCCTACACACTTCTAAATGTATATCATAAATACAAAAAGTACAGCATTAATTATACATGTTAAATGGTTTATTTTTGCTGTTCTCAGAATATATCAAATTTCACTAAAAACAGTGACTTGAAGGTATTCACCATATAACAGCGGGGAAAAAAAAACACAATCAAAATGATTGTGTTTAAAAAACCCATATAACATAACCAATAAGAAATCAGAACTCCTCAAAAGTAACTTACTTTCCATGACGTCGAAGGATGTCCTATGAACAGCTTATACTCTGTTGTGCTGTTATTATTTTCAGCCCGCCACTTTCTGAAAGAAAAGCTCCATCGTTTTGACAAATATGTTACATGCAATAAATGACTTCTCGCTCTCTACCGCACTTCTCCTCAAGGCCAAATCGTGTAAGAGCCATTTATAACTCTTGGAATTCTTCTAAGCAAATCCCGTCATTTTCTTTTTCCGCAACTTTCAGAAAGAAAACGTTCAAGATCACTTTCACAATCCTGTACTAGTAATATCTCACCCTTCTTGCTCACTCATGTTCCACATTTCCTATGACACTGATACTGCTTACTATGAAGCAGACTTACACTACCTCTATGACTACTACAATTATTTAATTCTCTACATCACTTTTAATCACAAAGCAATTTAAAACAGTACATAAAATTATATCAACTCCTAGAATCATTATAGGCCAGTTACCTACCCTAAATTCTTTCTTCTGAAAACAGAAAGTAAGAATATTTTTAAATAAAAAGGCAACATTGTTTCATAGTGAAATGTGAATTATTTCCGGAACATCAGCTTTTTTAACATTTTGAATAAGATGTGTAATAAGTGGATGTTGTCAAAGGACCATCATGTCATATAATGTTATGTTATGTTATAATTGTTTTATATAGCGCACGGCTACTAAAAAACAGGGCGGAAATGGAAAAACAGGGGGATACAGACTCGCCTAAGAAACCAAAGCTAAGTAGAAAAAAGCCATGTTTTGAGGCCCTTCCTGAACATCAGTAAGTTGGATGTGCTGCGCAAAGCCAGTGGTAAAGAGTTCCAGAGCTGGGGCGCCAACAGTCTGAAAGAGCGGCCACCTATGCGAGCCCTCTTAATCCGAGGGACTGCCGCAAGAAACAAAGATCCAGACCTCAGAGATCTTGTAGGGTGATAGAAAGCTACCCTTTTTCGGAGGTATTTGGCTCCTGACACATAGAGAGCTTTATGAGCCAGGGTCAGGGCCTTAAAAGTTATCCGCTTCCGGATAGGGAGGCAGTGAAGAGCCTGCAGGAGACCAGAAGTTCGAGCCCGGCCTGACAGACCAAAGATGGCCCGAGCTGCCGAGTTCTGGACCACCTGCAGTCGTTGTAGCAGATACTCCGGTAGGCCAAGATACAGGATGTTGGCGTAATCTAGTCTAGAACCGATTATCGCCTGTACCGTTACCTTCCTGTGGTCTTCTGATAGAATGGGAAGAAACTTGCGGAGCATCCGAAGCAAACCGAAACAGGTGCCAGTGAGACCGATTACCTGAGAACGCAAAGACAGGTCTTTATCGATCTTAATACCCAGGTTCTTGGCCACCTGGGATGAACCTGAAGGTGGAAACATGTTCTCCGGCCACCATTCCTGCCACTCTGGATCCGAGCTGCATCCGAAAAAGAGTACCTCAGATTTATCCGAGTTGCACTTGAGGCCGTTAAGATGGAACCAGTTAAAAACGGCCCCAAGGCAACCCTGGATACTCTCTCCGTCGAACTCCACACCCTTTGGGCATGTAAAGAGGAGCTGGGTATCATCGGCGTAGGACACGATCTGAGCCCCGAGAGACTCCGCCAGTGACGCCAGGGGAGTCATGAAGATGTTAAAGAGCGTCGGGCTCAATACTGAGCCCTGAGGGACTCCGAGACCCAATGGCGGCATCTCAGCGGAGCCAGAGGAGGCCCAGACCGTTTGTCGGCGGTCAGCAAGGAAAGATCGAAACCAGCTGAACACCGTCCCCCTCAGACCGATCCTATAAAGTCTGGCTAGAAGACCCTCATGAGGGACGGTGTCGAAGGCCGCCGACAGGTCGAGCATCACTAGCATCGCCTTGCCGCCTGAATCCAGCACCTCCTTAATAGCCTCCGAGACTTCCAAAAGCGCTGTCTCAGTGCTTAGATTCGTACGGAAGCCAGATTGAGTAGGGTGGAGTAAATCATGCGATTCCAGGTACTCAGAGAGCACCTTATGCACGTGCTTCTCGAGGATCTTAGTGAAGGCAGGCAAGAGCGAAATTGGCCTATAATTGGTCAAAACCTCCGTGTCCAAACCAGGCTTTTTGAGCAGAGGTATAATCATTGCCTGCTTCCAGAGCCGGGGGACTACACCCTCACTGAGGGAGCAGTTCAGAAGAGGGTTGACAATGGGATTGATAATTCCTGCCATTTTAGCCAAGAATTTGGCCGGGCATGCATCACGAGGGGAACCCGATTTGAGGCCGGCCAGCAGGTCTAATAATGCAGAGGCAAGGAGTGGTGGAAAATCTGTCAGCATCGGAACTGCGCTGAGAGAGGACACCGGGGCACCCTCCAATGGATCAGAGACAGCAGGCCCTGACAAGAGAAAGGAATCCTGAATCCGCCTGATCTTGGTAGTAAAGAAATCAGCAAGAGCACTCACCCAAGCCTCCTTAGGGGGTGCCATGGTCAAAGGAACACGTGGGGCTGTAAATTCCCTCACGACGGCAAACAGCTCCCTACAGGAGTTGGAGGCACTCTCGATTTTCCTAGAGAAGTAGCCTCTCTTCTCGGAGAGAATATCTCGATGATAGGCGTTGACAGCTGCTCTATAGACGAGCTTGGCCTCAGGATCATACTGCGTACGCCACGCTCTTTCTGCCACCTTACACTGCCGTCGTGACACCGCCAGTGCTTCGGTGTACCAGGGGGCGGACGCTCGTTTTACAGTATTGCGAGGGGGCCTCACTGGGGCAAGATCATCCATCCTTTCCGACAGCCACCGATGCACCAGCTCTGAATCCCTTTCTAAGTCTCCTGTCAGGATGCAAGGGTGAGCCAGACATGCCTGTGTCAGCAGCTCAGGGGTAACCAGATGAAAAGCCCTGGAGCCCTGAGAAAGCTGTCGTGAGACACTAGTTGGTTTGCTTATCTCTGGCACATAGCACTTAACCAGCAAATGATCCGACCAAAGCACCTGAATAGGTGCCAGAATCTCAATAGAGATCGTCGAAAAGATCATATCCAGAGTGTGGCCCTTTACATGCGTCGGTCCACGATGGTATGGCGCGAAGCCTAGGGGAGCCGTCACCTCCATCATTTTAATCGTGTCTACATCCCTTACATCATCCAGGTGAATGTTGAAATCGCCCGCAACTATACAGTGTTCCGATCTAAGCGCCAGTGTTGAAATTATGGACTGGAACTCTTCAAAAAAAGTGCCCGTCGGCCCAGGGGGCCTATAGACAAGAAGTCCCTTAAGGGACTGGTGCGGCGATAATACAATGGAGAAGGCCAGGGATTCACAGCCCGTAATCGTCTCTATGGGAATAGAGGTACAGGTAACACGATTGTGTACAACCAGCGCCACACCGCCCCCACGCCCTTTCAATCTATCTTGCCTGAAGATGTTGTAATCAGGGGGGATGGCAGCGTCAATGTCGGGGTTTGAGGCATCCCCCAGCCATGTCTCCGTCAGCATTAGGCATAGAGGTTTTTCTGTTGCCAACAGATCAAAAATATCCAACGCATGACAGCTGAGAGATCTAGTATTTAAAAGCATACAAAGATGCCTAATACTATCTGGCTCCTTCCTTGAAGCGAAGGCCAGAGTTTTCTGCGGAACCCAACCACAGTCAGGACACCGGCTCTTACCTCTGTGGCGGGCAGGAAATACCATACGACAGGAGTCCCTCCGCTTTTGTAAAGAGCGGAGCTCTAGCGCCGAGTATTGCAGCATGACAGTGGGATAGAAGTGGAGTCTGCCAGAGAGCCGTCCTACCCCGCGCCCCAGTGCCTCCTTAGCGCGGATGGGCGCAGACGGGCGCAGACGGGCAGGACTCTGGCACGACTCAGGCGCAGTGAAGGCGCGACCGCTGCGCGTCACCGCTGCGCGCTAGAGGGGAGGGTTAAGAAGGGTGGGCGGAGGAGGTCCAGAGAACGCTCGGTCCGGCGCCTCTGCAGCGTTGCACCCACACCCGAAATGGCGGCAGAATAAACAGCAAGCGGCTGAAAACCCCCAGACCCGGACCCGCTAAGCAGCGGTGATCTTCAACAATTAAAGTGCAGGTGGGGGCCAGGAACCCTGTTAAAAGCAGGGGAAACAAAAATAAAATGAACACAAATAGAAAAACGGGCGTTTAAAAAGCTAATAGCTGCAGTTAGAAATGTTCTTCCTAAAATCAACGACTGTGTAGCCACAACATTTGTAATTAAAGTTGAAAACTGATTTTCATCAGGTTTATATAGTTGGAATTTTTAAATGACATTATAACCAAAAGTTTGTTCAACAAATGTTTACGAAGACAAAAACACTGGGTCTGGGCTCCCACCGGCATCGCTTGCCACAAGCGTATAATGAACAAAAACAGTGCAAATGCCGCACAATTCAAAAATACACATTTGTTTGTATAAACATACGACTTGAACAATATGTTTATTGAATGAATCAAATCTGATTTTTATATATTTTTCTATTTTTCACTTCTATTTTGATAGTGATTTCCAGCAAGTTTCTTTATAAACCACGTTGGAACTTTATGTGGTCGACCACATAAAGTTCCAACGTGGTTTATAAAGAAACTTGCTGAGTTTGCCCTCAAGAAAAATTATTTCCACTTCAATGGAGAATTTTTCTTTCAAATAGGAGGAGTAGCCATGGGTTGTCCCTTTGCCCCAGAACTGGCCATTCTTTTCATGGCCAAATACGAAGAAGCATTCATTTACACCAACAATCCGTTCTCACAATGGATAACCAATTGGTATCGTTTTATTGACGACGTGTTTTTTGTGTGGACTGGGTCAGAAGAGAATTTAAAAAACTTTCACCAATGGATCAACACAAGGGTGCCATCCATTCAGTTCAGCTTGGATTACTCACGGGACAAAATGCCATTCCTAGACGTGGAGGTTTACCCCTCAATGGGGGGCTTAGTGACTACACTGTATAAAAAGCCCACTGACCGGAATAAAGCTTTACATTTTGGCAGCAACCATCCGCGGAGCTTAAAAGATAATTTGCCCGACGGGCAATATCTTCGCATCCGGCGCAACTGCACTGAAAAGGAAGAATATTTAAGGCATGGGGAAGTTCTGACAAACAATTTAAAACAACGAGGATACCCTAAGAAACTTCTTAAGAAATCTTGTATAAGAGCTTGGTGGACACCAAGAGAATGCCTGCTAGAAAGAAGAACAAAAAAGACGACAGACCGCATGGTATTTGTATCCACGTTCTGCCCCAATTCAAACAAATTGAAAAAATTAGTCAAACAGAATTGGCACCTAGTAAAAAATCTAGACCAAGCTTTCAAAAGCGAGCCATTGTTCGCATTTAGGAAGAACTATAGCATTTCAAACCATTTGGTAAGAGCAGCATTGCCAGCAACTAAGAGACCGGATTTACGCACCATGTTATGTCTGCCTCCGATCCGGGGCCACCATAAATGTGGCAACTGTTCTTGTTGTGAATCCACCAAGGAAGGCCAAGTGTTCACACATAATTCAATCAATTGGAGACACAATACTTTTTCAAATTGCAAGACCCGGTATGTGGTCTATGGAATTTGGTGTCCATGCAACCTCTTGTATATTGGCAAAACCAACCAAGAGGTACGCGTCAGGATACAGCAACACAAGTCCAGAATTAAAAACAATGTCGCCAATGCCCCCCTGGTCAATCATTGGAAAGAGAAAAATCATCAAGAAAGTGATTTGACTTGGACAGTCATCTCCAAAGTGGAAAATGACATTAGAGGAGGTGACTTGGATGCCAAACTGATTAAACGTGAGGCCATGCTCATCGTCAAATTTAATACTGTATTTCTGGGATTAAACGAACTGACGGAAATCTTTAAATTGTAAGTTTCCACACATGTCAAGTAATCATCCAAACCTTGTTCCAGTATCAAGGCTACCACACATTCACCACCAAATCGCTTTAAGTTTTTAAACGCGCCCCTTGTAGTCAGGTCTCAAAGCAAAAAACACCAATAAAGTTTGTTTAATTGACAAACTCCCAGGACTACAATTCCCAGCATTCAATGCAACCAGGAAGTGCCAACACCCAGTGTAGCGTTTGGACGGCCTCGGAGGAAGATGTGCTCACACGACGATCTCCTTAGTAAGTTACACTCCTCTATTCTAAATATTTATGGTTAAGGCCCCTTTCCATTTGTACCGCTAAACTTCCGTCATTTCTTTGCATAGCACACTGACCGGCAACGGGAGAACGTTCACTTCAAAAGCACACCGCGCTTTAACTGCCCACGGAGGTAAGCGGCAATCTGTTATCTTTCATGACTTAACAGTGTTACTATGGATAACATGAAAGGTTAGGCGCTAAATGATTTTCCTTTCATGCAGCACTTTCACCGACACCGGCAATCCTCTCTAATAACGCAAGGCGCCCGACTTGCCAACAGAGGTAAGCGGCTCGTTCTTCAACCTTTTATGTGCATCCCTACCAAACCTAATCGGGCTGCGTTTATTGACTCAGTCTCCCTTGTTCCCCTTTTCATTCAGATAGGCGGGACGGGCACAATCCAAACGTTATGGATTAATCAGAAGTAAGTGTGTGACACAAATGGTGCATTTTGGTGATGTGCATGCTTGATATGTTGTAATGCTGATCGGTTTCTCTTGATAAACTTTTTAGATCAAGATTTCACCAAACTTCCCAGCTTTTGTAGCCAAGTGCAAGGTAGGTGAGGTCACTTGAGTATTGGGGTCAGGCAGTATAGAGGCGCGGTTCCCCCTCTCAAAAAATCTCTGTTCTTCTATTTCAGATTGGTCCTGATGAGAACTACGCAATAATGTTAGTTCGAAACGCGTAGACCTTTCAGTAGCCAAATTGTTTGAATAATAATTAACACAGAAACATTTGTTTATATCAAATTTATTGTGAAGTAAACATTGGCTTTTGTTGCTGTTTATGTTAACAGCATTTATTTAATCATTCACGTTTTCATAGTGAGTTGTTGTTGTGTTGTGGGATGAGTGAGGTACGAATGAGGATTGAATGTCAAACAATGAGTTTGTAATCACTGTAAATAATTATTGTTGTGCACTCCAGATTTTTAATATTTGTATCTAATTTGTGGAAATCACTATCAAAATAGAAGTGAAAAATAGAAAAATATATAAAAATCAGATTTGATTCATTCAATAAACATATTGTTCAAGTCGTATGTTTATACAAACAAATGTGTATTTTTGAATTGTGCGGCATTTGCACTGTTTTTGTTCATTATCAACAAATGTTTACACCATTGCAGACTTACATTACCTCTACTCCATGTTTTGATTGGCTGCTTGAATTAGCTTATTAAAAGAAACAGTTTTTCTGAACTCATTCAAAGTGCAGTTATTTTTCCATGACGTCAAGTGTTATGGTAAGAACACCGTTTGCTTTGGGAAATACTCTGTTGTCCTTTAACTAATCCGTGCCCACCACTTTCTGTAAGAAAACCTTCTTTTTTTTCAGGAACTACTTAAAACTCAAAAATAACTTTTGACTCTGTACTACACTTATCCTCAAGGCCAAATAGTGTAGGAGCCATTAGAACCTCTTGAAATTCCACAGAGCAAATCCAGAGATTCTTTCCCTAAAATTTTGGTTGTAAAAATACCAGGTAAGAATTTTTAAGGTCAAAAGGCAATTTTTTTTTGAAAGTTAAAACAGAATCATTGCAGAATGACCAGATGTTTCTAGACTTCAAATAAGCTGTGTAATGTCCTGATGTTGTTGAAGGACCGTCATGATATATAATTCCTGCAGTTACAAAAGTCCTTCCTGATATTGACAACTGCGAAGCCACAACATTTTTAATTAAAGTTGTCAATTTTGTTCCATCAGGCCTACATCGTTGGAACATTAAAATGACATACTGGCTATATGTTCGTATAAATAATGTGGACAACATTTCAGACTTACATTGGCTACACTCCATGTTGTGATCGGCTGCTTTTACTAGCTTATTAAAAGACACTGATTTACTGTCTGGCAAAGTTAAATATATAAATCTTTCTGAGTCTACACTAGTAGTACTTGATACCCTACAGTTCGTGCAGTCATGCTGCCATTGATAAGAAAGGCCAAACAGGTGATCTACATCTACACCTTCATCTTGCAATACATCAAGCATATACATTAAACACTCCTGACAATCTTGCTAAATATTTTGAGAGAATTGCGTTTGACCTGAACATTTGTCTAACAGATTTCGAATTTCAGACACACTTTCTATTTTTGTTCTATCAGTGCTACATTTCTCTAAAACAGAATTCAACAAACTGCAAAATCTTTGATCCGAATTGAGCACAATCTCTTCTTTTAAAGTTTCTAGAGAAAAGACAACATTAACCACAACATTAGCATAGCAGTTGACACCAGAACTATTTTCAAATTGAAAACCAACAACATCTTCAACAGAATCCATTTTTTTTCTGTTTATAATTTTGGGTTCATCGACTTTTCGTCTTTTAGCTACAACCTCCCTACTATTGGTCACATTTCTTCGTTTCCGGCCTACCACACGTTTCTCAAACAAAGGATATTGAGGCAAATGTGGCGCATACTCTCTTCTTAACCTATTGTATTCCTTAACACAATCTAGATCCGCACAAATGTTTGTGACATCACACTCAATCAAGTACAATCCCGATAAAGTTCTGACTCATGACAATGCCACATATGCCATACCTTCCTTGAACACAGAACTGCCAATATTCACCAATGCACTGTCTACACTTAAACCTTGCGATTTATGGATTGTCACTGCATATGCAAAGCAAACATGAAACTGCTTACGGCGAACATATAAGTCTTTTACAAGCAAAAACCTAGCAGAGCAACAACCAATTAGCTGTACTTCCTCAATGCCATCAAATGTAATTTTTAAAAATTCAATTCCATCTCTATTTCTGTATTTCTCAAAATCAACAACATTACCCATTGATCCATTTACCAGACCTCTTTCAACATGTAAATTCCTTCTTAAAATTATACGGCAATTTAAGCACACATTCAGAGTCTTTTCAAAACCAGCAGTTTTTGATATAGTCTTCTCTAATGAATCCAATATTGATTTCAAATTCTCAGACAAAATAATTGTTGCTCCCATATGCTCTATTCTGTCAATAGCTTCCAGTTTCACAATCTCTTGGTTTTCTATATTCAACATTTTGTTGTTGAAGATGGCACATTCTGCAAGAGTTGGCATCAAACATATTCCAGATTTCTTCTCAGTAATTTTCCGAAAAATATTCTCAGGCACAACGTCTTTTTCTGGATACAAATTTGATAGTAATCGTGCATGTAAAGCTTCTTTCCCATGCTCGGTCACTTTTCCGATTCTAACATCTTGTAGAATATTCTTATAATCTTCATCCTTCGCTTGACGCATATTTTCACGCAGTTCAGCATAATTGAAGTTTAACCATATATTAACGTTGCCAATGCTCCCTAGGCACTTCCTGGTATCTTCATGCGTGAGCATTTTGAACACAGGTTGTCCTTTCACTGGTGTCAGCTGCAGAAGATCACCGAAAACAATGATGTGTTTGCCACCAAATAAGACATCATACTCTGTTTTGAGAACTTCTTGCATTCTCAAATGCACAAAGGCAAGCATGACATTGGAAACCATGCTTACTTCGTCAATGATAAGAAGTTTAATTTTCCTCAAGACTCTTGAAACTTCACAACAAGCATCTCCAGATAACTTGTGGTATTGTAATTTGTTATCATGCTCCACTGGCAGCATCAGTAGACGATGCAAAGTAATACCTTTAATGTTATGTGCTGCCAGTCCAGTTGGAGCGGTGACAACACAAGACAGCGATGACTCAGTCCTTTTCTGCAAAAAACATGAAATTGCTTTAATGAGGAAACTTTTCCCAGTTCCCGCTTCTCCACTCACGTACAGTCGGACAGGCTTCAACGACGTACATGAGCACTCTTTCTTCTCATGACTTAATCCATGATCTATTTGGTTGGTAACTTCGTCATATATTTTCCTCTGCTCAACGTTGAGTTGTCTTTCCAAGTCTTCTAAGTTAACCGCATCCTCCTGAGCATGTGCCATGGCTCTTTCCACTTCAATCATGGCAGTGGCAGCTTCATTTTCGATAACTGGTCCTCCTAGTGGATCCTGACTCAATGAAACAGAACTCTGACTGTCCTGAGAACTGTCTCTAGCAATCTTGGCTGCAATCGTTGCTTCCTGCTCGATTTCCGCATTCAACATTTCTAGATATTTGGGAAAAAGAGGACATTCTATGGTCTCCTTGGCGGCATTGAAAGAATCTTCGTAACAGACGAAATCTCCAAGCAGTTCCTCTTCTGCACGCCAAGGCTTGAAAAGTTGCAAAAGTGCTAAATAGAAAAACTCTTTTCTTTCAAGAGATTCGCCACTCAATTTTCGATGGTTTACCAAGTGGCATTTTCTTTGCTTGACCAGACATCCCTCACTTCCAATTACAGCATACACTCCTTTATCAATATCTTCTTTGATGTTCCTCTTGAATATGTAATTTTGTAGAACCTCATACAGACAAACATTCTCGAGGTGACTGCTTCTATTTGGATAATATGTATCCAACATGTTGGTCTTCAAAATATCTGTACTGTTTGGCTCCTTTTCCGCCAAATACTCAATTTCCCGTAAAGGTTTCAGAACTCGATTACGCGTTGCAGCAAGACCAAGACTCGCCCACATGATACTCCTGGATTTGGCATAGAGACTTGCTGAAGACAACCGGTCAGAACATTCGTAAGCTCCGATTTCTCGATGCGACAACATCTTCAGAATGAAACTGTACAACTTCTTACTGAGGCTCTTTTCATGGGAAATGTCCTCCCACATATCCTTCAATTCTGTCTTTTCTTTTTTGGTGATGTAAGATGTCACATACCGAGCCACAGCCATACAGTTATCAGCCACAAACTGTATATCCATGTTAGCATTCCACATGGACAAAATCACTGGGTTGTAGTCGTTGATGTACTTGGACTCTTCGTTCCTTTTCAAATTGTAGGTATTTTTGGGTGATTTCTTCATCACATTATGTCGCAGCGAAGACATCAAACTGTTCACTCTTCCTTTAGAAATCACCGGTCGTGGAAAGGCGAAACGACATTTTGTGTAGAACTTGTCCTTGTTTCTGAATTTACGACGACAGTACTTTCCACAACGATGGCTTTGGAAGCGTAACACTTGTTCTCTTAGGCTTTTGTCTTCCTTTGCCTTTGGAACAGCACATGTAGAATACTGTTCTATGAAACTCATCACTAAGTCATCCGGATCTGTTCCAAATTTGGGTAAATCTTTGATCCACAGCAGAATATGTATATGAGGAGCACCTCTTGCTTGGTACTCCTTTCTCCAGAAGAAATCCAACACCTCTCCAAGAGGTGGATTTTTCTTGTTCATGATGAAAGACATCATAGCTTCAAATCTATGATTGAAGTACCTGCATACATTCACTGGATCCAAAGAGCACAGTTCTCCGGGTGTCTTGAATTCGATATTTTCAACGTTTCCATTTGCCTCTCGTAGAAATTCAAGTAAGTCTTCCCAGCCATACTCGGCACAGCTGAGAGTGAGGAACCATGTGGGAGTTCCTAAGTTCCTCAGCATACATTTTAAATCACCATGACGACGGTACCAGTACTCATTAGTACCACGCTGACACGCCATGAGATTAATCAGGTGAGAATCCAAAATACTGTCTTGCACATTGACTTTATCCATTAAATGTCCCTTGCCGAGATATTTTGCATCTGTACACCACTTTTCAAGATGTGGTTCACTGCATATGACAGTCCAGACAGATCGCTTTCAAACAGTAGATGAAACAAATAGGGAATGCATTGACGAAACCTAGGATCTTCTGCATACAATCGTAAAGTTCGGTATTCAAAAGCAGGAATTTGATCAGGTCGCTCATCATATCTTCCTCCTTGACCTGTTGGAAATAGCTGTGGGAAACACCGAGCTTCCAAACTTTCCTCCCAAACACTAATGGGACTTCCTTTGGCTTGTTTCATTTGAAACAACTCAATAGCATTCCCCATGACTTCCTTGGAATGCAAAGGATGAACACTATAATGTTCATATATTTCTTCATTTTTAGAGGCTTCTACTTTCTCAATTTGACCAGCACACAAATCGCTATCCTCTTCTACACTTACTTCCTCTTCTGCAACATATACATTCTTGTAGTACTTATTGTTTTTCTTCAAATACAATGTTGCCTTTTTGACTTTCCTAACATCCACTAAATCTTGCCAGATTTTCTTACTCCTTGTCGGAACCCCATTAACTAAGATAACCAGAGGTACCTCTTCCACTTTCTCTACTCCAATTGTATTAATGTTTTTCTTCAAATCTAGAGGCAAATAAACAACTCTTCCCTTTAATCCTCTCTGTAAATCTGATGGAGGCAATTTCCCTGTCTTTGGCTCCATTCGTACAATAGCCTGAAAGGGATGGACACTTTGAATCAAAATAGATTCATAAGTATTTAAATCCTTCAATTCAGAAGGAATCTCAACCAATTCCAGATTATTATGAACCGCTCTAGCAGGCATATGGTTTTGATTTAATTTGTTACAACAATAAGTACACACACCTTGATCCGATCCCAAATCAAAAAATGTTCTACCATCAAGTATGTTGCGAAATCCTACCATTCACTATTATTTTCCCCTTTCACTTTTTGCATATGAATCCACTAACTTAGTCTGATTCTTATAATAAGTGCGTCCACAACACACACAAGTGAAATTAGGCCTCTCACTTGATTTCACCTGAAACGTGGCAATTTCTTTCTGAAAATTATCTGTACTGGAAACCTGTACACTCTCTTCCACATTACCTTCTTCTTCTGGGTCAATTTCAACATTCTTCTCTTTACTTGCAAAGTAACAAAACTCAATTTCTTCACAAATATTCTTCACATCTACTTCAGAACCATTCAAAAGAGCAGTGTATAATTGTTTAAGCATAATTGCTGGACTCTTAGCATAATACAACATTCTAACTAATGTCCTCACTTTATTATGATGCACTGCTAGTATCCTGAAATGATGAAAAACACTCTGGCATACTCTCCTGGAAAGACAAGCCAGTGAATGACCATGCAAACCTGTCACTTCTCTCACTCTGCAAGGATCTAATTCTTGCAACAACTTCATTTTCTGTTTTAAAGTTTTCTTATTAAATGTCCGTACAAAATCACAAAGCAAATTGATGGAATCCTGTCGCACACTGCAAATACTACTACACTTCCAGGTGTACACTGGTCCCTTAGGACGTCTTCCTAAAACCTCATTATCTAACACCTCTTCTGCCTCTGTTGACACAAGTTTTTCTTTTTCAACCGGACAACCATCTTTCACCTCATATGCTCGACCACTGGTGTCAACTGCATGCACCAAATCATTATCCTGGAAATAACTCTCCTCATTAAAAAATGCCTCACAACTTGAACTATGCATCCATTCTCCTGAAAAAACTTCACAAAAATTACTACGATTAACTGTTCTTTTCCATCTACTATTTGTTTTGAAATCATAAATTACCTTGTTTAGTTTCCTAATTCTATTGATTATCAAAATAAATAACTTTCGCTTAATTTCGAATGCCTGATCAATAATTCTCTCAATGTTTCTCTTTCTCTTATAAAAAGCCACTTTTTGGTGACGTTTCTTAACATTTTTTAACAAATTGCCAATTATCCTGTTGCGAAACATTCGTCTACGAATGTCCCTAAACTGATTTTTCCTTCTACTACCATGCACAGAGTTATCTCCTGCTCTAGCAGTAACATTTTTGATTGGCCTTTCCTTTCCGTTTAAATTGGCTCTCTTTTTCTGGACTAAAACATGTTCTGTACTGATATTTTTTTTTCTGCAAATGTTTCTTATGAATGATTTCGTTGTCTTACCCGGAGGTTTCGTGGTGACTTGACGACTTTTTATTGTAGAGGACTGCTGCAAGCATGTAGTAAGCTGCTGTCTTTGACGTTTTGTAGCCTTTCGGCTTCTTTGCTTCGATGGCATACTGTAGTTTTGAAATGATCTGCAGTTGAATCTGTGGTAAAATATAATAACATTTTTTATTAACCACTATTACCAAACAGTAAATCAATAACAGTCGTCAAAAAATGAACACACTACTTGTCAATTTTACATACAATAATTTTTAGTGCATTGGCAAATTTAGTACTCACAAATAGTAGCAAAGAAATAGAATGCTTCTACATTTGACCTTTGCTCTTTTATATGTGAATCTGAACTAATTTGTATCACCATATTTCCCTATTTTATTAAAGACACTTCACACAAGGTGTTTTTGAAGATGTGTTTAATTTTAAATGAAACGGTTAACATGGTTACTTTTCATTTCCAGTAACTTTTAAAAATAACTGTTTATAGTTCCATAGGCTCGAGCAGGTCAGCTTCCCACCCTATGTCATACAATTCTGACAAATCGGCACCCTCATCATGTTCTTCATCATCCTCAGGATTTAAATCATCCAAGGGATCTACTTCCACTGATGTTTCAATCACAATTTCAATGATAATATCGAGATCAACAGATTGCTCATTATCACTCATGCTTGATGTTGTCGTTATCTTTAAAGAAAGAGAACAACAATGAGATGTTGCAGAGTAAGAGACAAATCTCAGAGACTATAATTGTAAAATTGTTTAACAAGAGTAACATTTTGCAGATATTATTTAACCATGTCCAGCGATGCTGAGGAGGTGAGGCCTATGTCCAATTTTTCAGTGAACAGGACTCATCTCTTCTTAACCTTGGATAAGCCTCACCAACACTGTGTCCCCTGCTAATACTTAAATTTAAAGGAGCAGATTTATGTTAACTGGCGCATCCCCAGGGATGCACCAGTTAATGTGCGCCACTGCTCTGCCACCCATGATGTGCCGCATTTACAATGCAGAGCACCATTGAGCAAAAACAGCACAGATGCGTCACGAATCTGTTCCACAAAAACGGCGCATTGCAGGAATCACGTCGTAAGCGCGACATATCTACTGCAATGCACAGGGGCAAGCCACACATTGCATGGTGCATCACTCCTTATGCCTGTTTCAAACAGGCGTAAGGATTTGATTCAGCAATGCCATAAATGTGACTCAGTGAAATCTTCTTAATTTTACTGTGTTAGTTTTACAGGGCTTTCATGCAAATGACTGCCCACCCTACAACAAAACGCTCACATGAAATCTGACGCAGGTTTTATGTGGCACAGGACTTTACAGCATGACACATCTGCCTAGATGCATCAAGTTGTAAATATGTCGCAACATAGCAAATCTTTTGCACCGCCGCTGCGTCACAACAGTGACGCACAGCGGCGCAAAAGAGGCACACAGCTATCATAAATCTGTCCCTAACATTTTAAATGATTGATTCAGGATGACGATAAGTTGTGGCCTATCCAGAGGTTTGTTTGAGGTGAGGCCTACTCAGGGTTGCAGATGAAATTTAGGCTTGTTGAAGAGTACAGAGGAGATAATACATGTGCAGGCCTACCAATGAAGTGAATCATGTCCACTGCACTCTTGAACAAAGGTCAGACCTCTTCTGTGTCCGTGGACTGGCCTAAACCTCATCTGCACAATGTGATTCGTAATGTTAGGAAACACAGGTGATGTAATTGAAAAATGTGGAATTTCTTTTCCTCATTTCACAATCACATCACCTGTCTTTCCTTTGCTTAGGTATCTCATTGTGCATATGGAGTCTAGCATATCAAAGAGTACGCAGAAGTTGAGCACTGTATGCAACAATTTTTTACATTTACAGAAGATTCAGCTTCTCCATGCCCCCTACACAGTCCTAAATGTTTACAGTTTAAACTGACGGTATCTTGTTGAAGATGAAGTGAGGCCTATCTTGCAACATGGTGCATCTTTTGCATCACTGCTGCATCACAAAAGTGACGCAACAGCGGCGCAAAAGAGGCGCACGGCCATCATTAATCTGCCCCAAACATTTTAAATGATTGATTCAGGATGACGATAAGGTGTGGACTATCCAGAGGTTTGTTTGAGGTGAGGCCTACTCAGGGTTGCAGATGAAATTTAGGCTTGTTGAAGAGTACAGAGGAGATAATACATGTGCCGGCCTACCAATGAAGTGAGTCATGTCCACTGCACTCTTGAACAAAGGCCAGACCTCTTCTGTGTCCCTTGGCAGGCCTAAACCTCAACTGCACAATGTGATTCATAATGTTAGGAAACATAGGTGATGTAATTGAAAAATGTGGAATTTCTTTTCCTCATTTCACAATCACATCACCTGTGTTTCCTTTGCTTAGGTATCTCATTGTGCAGATGGAAACTAACATATCAAAGACTACGCAGAAGTTGAGCACTGTATGCAACAATTTTGACATTTACAGACGATTCAGCTTCTCCATGCCCCCTACACAGTCCTAAATGTTTACAGTTTAAACTGACGGTATCTTGTTGGAGATGAAGTGAGGCCTGTCTTGCAACATGGTGCATCTTTTGCATCACCGCTGCATCAGAAAAGTGACGCAACAGCGGCACAAAAGAGGCGCACGGCCATCATAAATCAGCCCCTAACATTATAAATGATTGATTCAGGATGACGATAAGGTGTGGCCTATCCAGAGGTTTGTTTGAGGTGAGGCCTACTCAGGGTTGCAGATAAAATTTAGGCTTGTTGAAGAGTACAGAGGAGATAATACATGTGCAGGCCTACCAATGAAGTGAGTCATGTCCACTGCACTCTTGAACAAAGGCCAGACCTCCTCTATCTCCCTGGACAGGCCTAAACCTCATCTGCACAATGTGATTCATAATGTTAGGAAACACAGGTGATGTAATTGAAAAACGTGCACATATTTATGCTCAATTCACAATCACATCACCTGTGTTTCCTCAGCTTAGTTATCTCATTGAGCAGATTTAGTCTAGCATATCCAAGAGTACGCAGAGGATGAGGACTGTATGCAACAGAGCAATGTACATTACTCACCTCCTTTGACACTTACAGAAGCCTCAGTTTAATATTTCTCAGTTCAATATTTATTTAAAGAAGCAGACACCAATATGACCTTCTCATAAATGTGAAAAGCGTTTTTTTTTTTTTTAAAAAACGATTTTCTGGTCATAATTTGAAAACACAACACAGGTCCTATGTAGAAGCACACCCTATCAGTACTTAAATAAGCCAAGCACACATGGGGGCGTATTTACAAGGACCTTGCACCACGGGGAAATAACTTAAATTAAAATGGGGAAAATAACATCAAAGGGACTCAAAGGCCTTTTAAATATGCCCCCAGCAGCCTATGAAACTCTAGCAGTACATATCAAGAAACTTAAATGACTTCAATAAACGTTTTTAAACACATCAAGTAAAACAGTTATTCAACTACATTCAAGGGGAAGTGACTTAAAATGCCCTAACACAGATGAAAGCGTATTTTGAAGGCCCTTGCACCATTTTTCCATCACTTTTAACATGGCTATGTAACTCAAAGAAACAAAATCTAAATTTGCCAAGCACACATGGGGGCGTATTTACAAGGACCTTGCACCACGGGGAAATGACTTAAATTAAAATGGGGAAAATAACATCAAAGGGACTCAAAGGCCTTGTAAATATGCCCCAAGCAGCCTATGAAACTTTAGCAGTACATATCAAGAAACTTAAATGACTTCAATAAACGTTTTTAAACACATCAAGTAAACAGTTATTCAACTACATTCAGGGGGAAGTGACTTAAAATGCCCTAACACACATGAAAGCGTATTTTGAAGGCCCTTGCACCATTTTTCCATCACTTTTAACATGGCTATGTAACTCAAAGAAACAAAATCTAAATTTGCCAAGCACACATGGGGGCGTATTTACAAGGACCTTGCACCACGGGAAAATGACTTAAATTAAAATGGGGAAAATAACATCAAAAGGACTCAAAGGCCTTGTAAATATGCCCCAAGCAGCCTATGAAACTCTAGCAGTACATATCAAGAAACTTAAATGACTTCAATAAACGTTTTTAAACACATCAAGTAAAGCAGTTATTCAACTACATTCAAGGGGAAGTGACTTAAAATGCCCTAACACACATGAAAGCGTATTTTGAAGGCCCTTGCACCATTTTTCCATCACTTTTAACATGGCTATGTAACTCAAAGAAACAAAATCTAAATTTGCCAAGCACACATGGGGGCATATTTACAAGGACCTTGCAACACGGGGAAATGTCTTAAATTAAAATGGGAAAAATAACATCAAAGGGACTCAAAGGCTTTGTAAATATGCCCCAAGCAACCTATGAAACAAAGCAATATTTTAAATACACAACTTTCTTCATAATTTTATCCCTAAAGCATACTATTCTCTATCTAAATTAAATGAATCTTTTCTCACCTTAGCAAATACTTTTTGAGTTTCAAAACAGTCTCAGACACACACCAATTTGTCTTAGCAGAGCAAAAGGTATGCACTCCAGAGGCTGCAACCAACAATGCCACAGAAATGCTGTAATTCATCACACATATCTCTAATGTCACCCAATCAAAACTCTTCCCTCACTTTTTTCAAATCAACACCCTTCCCCCTTCTTCCCTTTCTGCCTTTTTTCCATAGCAACCACCTCCTGAAAGACCTCTCATGTTTGCAAGTTCACACAACAATGTTTCAATTGAACTCTGAACTCTCAGTACACCTGCGTATCCAGTGCAATCTTTCATAAAATGATTTTTTCTTGACCATTCAAATTACATCTTTCAAATAACTCATCCATGCACCCTAACTTTCTGTTTTCAGCAATCAAAATCCACCAATCACTGCTACTGATTAATTACCACAGAAACTCCACAGTTTTTTTCATTACATACTCCTACTGTTCCAACTGCCATTTCATTCCCACACTTCATCTGACTGCAGCAGAACCTCCTCTCACCATGTTTTCTGTCTGGATTATTGGACATAGTTACATCCACTGGGCTCAAAGGTATGCTGATAACAGAAATTTACACAACCTCAATTTACAAAATGTGGAAATCAACTGGATTGGCCACAGAGGATTAAGATGTCACCAATTGATACCATTGGTGAAAACCTTTTTTGCATTTGCCAAAACCTGACCTGTTAATTGTGCACTGTGGAGGAAATGACTTGGGCACTTTGACTGGGGTAGGTCTGGAAATGCTTTTAAAAGACACCTTTGACCAATTGATGGCACTTTTTCCTCAAACTGCCTTGGTATATTCAAATATATGCCAAAGACAGAAATGTAGGTGGTCGAACCAATTTTGTCCACAAATTGAGAAGTCGAGGAAGCATGTAAACAAATCTGTTTCAGCTTGCATGAGAGACCATGGAATGGGCTCCATCTACAACAATAACTTGCGTTACTACATGCAAGATATCTACAGAGCAGATGGAGTTCACTTCTCAGATGAAGGGAACAGAATTTTCATCCTAAATTTAAGACTGTGCATTGGTACCTACTTGTAGGTACCTAAATCAGCCACAGGACCCAAAAGCTCTTTTCAGAGCTACCCTACATCTGATCACTCACAATTATTATTTTATTCTAAAATTTTTCACTAATTTTCACCAAAGTACGCTCCCCGGAGCGCTACCCGGTACGCGCACCGGACGCTATCCGTGCGAAAATTTGATTTTTTTTTCTCGCACATATGGGCCTCCTCAGCCACCCTCAGAAAACCTAGGGGGTCAGGATACGTCTACCGTGCCCCCTTCTACCCATTCTCAACATTATTTGCCCTCCATCTTGTATCTCAATTCTACCGAAACGCAAAATGGAGGACTCCCGTAACGCTGCCGGTTCGCGTACCGGGGCGCGCCTCGGGAAGCGCTCGCTCAAAAAAGGTGGGAAAGTAATATACAGAAAAACCACTGGAGACACTTTCACCAAATATAGATTAGCTCATACTACATACCAATCCCAACCATTTTCACAAATTTGGTTGGAATTCCATTTAGCCATTTAGCCTGTAGACCTCTCTAAATACCCTGAGGTAAATTACTTCACAAAACACATCTGAATTGTTGGAATTGACAACCAATTAAAATGTTACTTTCATTTTCTACTTTTTTTACCTGACATTTGATTGGTTATGTACCTGAATATATATAAAGAAAGAGAGAGAAACACAGCCATTTTGACTACTACTTCCTGAAGTACATTGCAAGAGCATTTTCACTGACAACTTAAACTTGTTTTTAAAAGGTAAGATGTTATTTTGTAAATTTGAAAGGAGAACTATGTCATGCACTTTAAATTAATTTGGGAAAACATTTTTAGATAGTTATATACTGTCCCTCTGTAAGAGTTAGACATTGAGAAAGGCTTGTTTATTATAATTATGGATTGATTTAGGTTTCTGTGGTATAATTATGAATTTACTTAGGCTTCTTCACAGGCACTTTTTAATAGTACTACTTCACGCCTGAAACCATACAGTGCCCATAGATTACTTCTCTGTTATAAACTCACAAGTACCTGTCTGAACTTAAACCCAACAGTGCCCTATCTCTACTGATATATTTATTTTTTATGCAAATTACAGCAAGAAAATGGAAGGAGAGCAGAATATTTCCTTCAAAATTGTTCTGGAGAACAACACAGAAAAAGATATTGAGGACAATGATGACTTAGATTTCATGGATGAATCACAGGACCATGAATTAGTTCAATGCGTAGATGCAGTAGGTTCGCTGATTGAAAATGAGGACATTTCCAACAATGTGTTGTTAAATCTTCTGTTAAATTTGGAAAAAGAATCACAAAAATAAATTTATATTTAATAAAAAAAAGCAAAAAAAAACCAACAAAATGAACAATCAATAAACATACAATATTTAAAAAGTCTATCATTCTTTTTTCCTTATAGTACGCTCCCCAGACCACTTCCCGGTGCGCGTACCGGGCGCTCCCCACGCAAAAAAAATGATTTTTCCCCCCCCCGCGGGGCACTTTTAAAGCCTCCACATCAAACCTAGAGGGTCAGGGAGGATCTGCTATGCCCCCTTATGGTCATTTACCCCTTTGTTTTGCCCTCCTCTTGTCTCTCGATCCTACCGAGAGACAAGATGGCGGCCGCTCCGGACTGTTTAGAATGTTGACAGACACCGGAGAGCCAATCAGCTTCGCTTCGCGAAGTTCCGTTACGCGTCAGGTACGCAAACCGGGGCGCTGCCCGGAGCGCGCTTACAGATATATATATTTTTTTGAACGTTAATTTCTCAAAATCCACTGGAGCACATATATTGAGACCTAGCAAAGGCACATCGGGCTACCAGTCCCTACAATTTTGCCAGGTTTCGTGGAAATCCATTCAGCCGTTCGAGCTAAAAGTGAGTCCAACCGCCCTATGGAAAATTGCATGGGAAAAACGCGTTTTGGGACCCCCTTTTTTCTTGGCCCCCCCTTGATGAAACCCCCCCAAATTTTCAGGGGCTGCTTAGAAACAAAATGTTCAATTTTCCTGGAAGTTTCAGCCAATTCCGTCCTCAAACACCAAAGTTATTCGACATAGAATTTTCAAAAATCCCATAGAGAAAAAATACTAACTATATATACCTAGTATGTAATATATATATATTACCTACTGGCGGTCGCCAGTAGGTATATATAGTTAGGATTTTTTCTCTATGGGATTTTTGAAAATTCTATGTCTAATAACTTTGGCGTTTGTGGACGGAATTGGCTGAAATTTTCAGGAAAATGGCACATTTTGTTTCTGAGCAGCCCCTGAAAATTGGGGGGGGGGTTCGTCCAGGGGGGGTCGAGAAAAAAGGGGGTCCCAAAACGTGTTTTTAACATTGAGTTTTCCATAGGGCGGTTGGCCTCACTTTTAGCCTGAACGGCTGAATGGATTTGCACGAAACTTGGCAAAATTGTAGGGACTGGTAGCCCGATGTGCCTTTTGTAGGTCTCAATATATGTGCTACAGTGGATTTTGAGAAATTAACGTTTAAAAAAAGATATATATCTGTAACAGCGGACCGGGCAGCGCTCCAGTACGCGTACTTTTCGCGCAACGGAGCTTTGTGAAGCGAAGCTGATTGGTTCTCCGGCGTCTGTAAACATTCCAAACAGTCCGTAGCGGCCGCCATCTTGTCTCTCGGTAGGATCGAGAGACAAGAGGAGGCCAAAGCGAAGGGGAAAATGACCATAAGGGGGCATAGTAGATCCTCGCTGACCCCCTAGGTTTGATGTGGAGGTTTTAAAAGGGCCCCGCGGGGCAACAAAAAAAAATAATAATAATAATCGAACGGCTGAATGGATTTGCACGAAACTTGGTAAAATATTAGGGACTGGTAGCCCGATGTGCCTTTGCTAGGTCTCAATATATGTGCTCCAGTGGATTTTGAGAAATTAACGTTCAAAAAAAGATATATATCTGTAACAGCGCTCCGCTTCGCGTAACGGAGGTTTGCGAAGCTGATTGGTTCTCCGGCGTCTGTAAACATTGCAAACAGTCCGTAGCGGCCGCCATCTTGTCTCTCGGTAGGATCGAGAGACAAGAGGAGGCCAAAGCGAAGGGGCAAATGACCATAAGGGGGCATAGTAGATCCTCCTTGACCTCTTAGGTTTGATGTGGAGGTTTTAAAAGGGCCCCGCGAGGCAAAAAAAAAAAAATAATAATAATCGAACGGCTGAATGGATTTGCACGAAACTTGGCAAAATTGTAGGGACTGGTAGTCCGATGTGCCTTTGCTAGGTCTCAATATATGTGCTCCAGTGGATTTTGAGAAATTAACGTTCAAAAAAAGATATATATCTGTAATAGCGCTCCGCTTCGCGGAGATAAAATTATATCTGTATTACCTAGCTGTTGCTAACACCAGTTAGCGACGGCTAGTAGGAGATAGCGACCATCTTGGGCCCCACTTTGCATGTGAGTGATATTTATCACTAATGACATGCAAAGTGGGCATGCCAAGATGTTAGCGACTGGAAACAGTCGCTAACATCGCTATCTCCTATTATCAACTTTTGGAAATATTCGCGATAAGCGCAAATATCTCCAAAAGCTAGCACCTGCCCTGAGCAGTTCTAAGGCATGTTATCCAATGGGAGGTGGATAACATGGCTAAGAGCATTAGCTCGGTAATGCATGAATATCGCTGAGTTTTCAGCGATATTAATGCATTGCGGTCGTTTTTTATCGTATTTGCGATAAACCTTGATAATAGCAAGGTTTATCTGCGATAATTTCTGACGATGCTTAGCGGTAAAAAAATCGTTGCTAAGCATCGTTAGGGATAAATATCGCTTAACTTTGGTAATATGTCCCAACGTCTGTTAACGTTCGATTCGAAGGAAATCAGGAAGTGTTGAAAAACATTGTCTGCGCCATCTTGCCTTTTTTCAAATGCCACACTTTTGTCGTGCACGGCAGTCATTTTAGATGCCTTGACCAGACCCACTCTGTGCACGCTGTCGATCCTTAGCATGACTCCCCACCCTCGCAAGCATCTCCCCCAGGCAGTGGTCACCCCCGCTCTCTGTCTTATGCATGGGTAATAAACCACCCTCCATCTGCGCTGCTCTTCCCTGAGAATCACACCCTGTGCCCGCCCGACACCTCCCTTTCGCCCTATTCACTACCGCACCCTCTGACACTCCTTTTCCTCTGTGTCCGATTGTCCAGGCCGGTCCTAGGGTATCAGCTAGCCCTGCAGATGTAGTTTATGGCCCCAGCTGTAAAGAATCACCCCTCTTCAAAGGAGTTATAGTAGATCAAGGCCCACACTCGATGAGATCCGTCACAGCAGACGCGTTCCTATTATCTGAAAACCATCCTGTATTGTGATTGGGGAGGGGACCGAGCCTGAAGCGGAAGATTCCAGGGATGACTCTTTGTACATCAAAGTTTTTACAATTATGTGTCACATTAAAAATATATAGCACTCCAACAAAGTAGTAAGATTATAAAACTTTAATAACTTATAAATATATACAAGAAAACAAAAACAGTAATAACATATAAACATTTTTAGGGAAAAACAACGAAGTAGCGGTCGGCTGTGCGAATAGTCCCAACGCAGCACAACGTCCAGATTTCTGGCGTGGGGCGTCGCGGGGGGTGGGTCATCAGTAGCAAACTGTTGTGCGAATAGTTCCAAGGCAGCAGAACGATGGCACCAAGGTGATGTCCAGTAAGTTGCCGCACTGGTTTTGGTATCCTACAATGCTGCTCCGAAAAACGGCGTGGGGCGCCCCGGGGGAGGCGGCGTGAACGGGCCTCTCCAGGTGGAGTGTCATCTGTTGTACTGGGGCGCCCCTTTACCGTTTCAGTTGCCATTCCGTCCGTTTTTGGTCCACTGTGTCAAAAGCCGCAATTCAGCTGAGTTGCGCCCACTCTTGCGGTGCAGCGATAGGCGGCTGTCACGGGACTCTCAAAATGGCGGCAGGCTCTTTCCTTTTTGGGCCTGGTCCACTGAAATGGCCCTGGGACACCTTGGAAATCGGACGCTTGTCTGCTAGGTCTTGGACCCCATTCTCGAAAGCGTCCCCTCCGCCTTGAGGATTTATCAAAAGTTTTGGGGGCCCCCGACTCCTGGAGGCTTCTGGTGGGGAGCGGTTGCCATGATTGCTCGCGGAATGACCACGACGGAGCTACGAGATGGTGGTGCTCTCATGCTGAAGCCAGCTTCAGTCTGAAACATCCAGAAACAAGGTGGGGCTTTCATCGTTTGGGAAAAAAAAAAAGTTTTCATCCAATGAAAAGTGTTGTTTTTAGGTCATATGATCAAGCCTTCCATCATTAGGAAACCAAAAGTAAAATGAACCAATGAAAAGTTTTATAAACAAGTCACATGACCTGTTATGCGGCATAGGGTATAAAATGCGGAGAAAATACGTTGGCACGTGAGGCGGCGTCAGTAGCGGACCGATGTGCGAATAGGCCGAAGGCAATACAACGCGCCAAGATCCGGATGGCACCGAGGTGGTGTCCAGCAAGTTGCAGCACTGGTGTGGCCATCCTACAATGCTGAAAGTCGGCGTGGGGCGCCCCGTTGGCCTGTGAGTTTGCGTCAGTAGCGGACCGATGTGCGAATAGGCCAGAGGCAGCACAACGCGCCAAGATCCGGATGGCACCGAGGTGGTGTCTAGTAAGTTGCCGCACTGGTGTGGCCATCCTACAATGTTGAAAGTGGGCGTGGGGCGCCCCGTTGGCCTGTGAGATGGCGGCAGTAGCGGACCGATGTGCGAATGGGGCCAAAGGCAGCGCAACAATATTTTCGGAATAGAAGACACCACAAGGCGCTGAGATGCCAAGATCCGGATGGCACCGAGGTGGTGTCTAGCAAGTTGTGGCACTGGTGTGGCCATCCTACAATGGTAAAAGTCGGCGTGGGGCACCCTGTTGGCCTGTGAAATGGTGTCAGTAGCGGACTGATGTGCGAATGGGGCCAAAGGCAGCGCAACAATATTTTCTGACTTACACCACAAGGCGCTGAGATGCCAAGATCCGGATGGCACCGAGGTGATGTCTAAGTTGCGGACCGATGTGTGAATGGGGTCAAAGGCAGCGCAACAATATTTTCTGTATGGAAGATACCACTAGGCGTTGAGATGCCAAGATCCGGATGGCACCGAGGTGATGTCTAGCAAGTTGCTGTACTGGTGTGGCCATCCTACAATGGTAAAAGTCGGCGTGGGGCGCCCTGTTGGCTTGTGAGATGGTGTCAGTTGCAGACCGATGTGCGAATGGGGCCAAAGGCAGCGCAACAATATTTTCTGTATGGAAGATACCACTAGGCGTTGAGATGCCAAGATCCGGATGGCACCGAGGTGATGTCTAGCAAGTTGCTGTACTGGTGTGGTCATCCTACAATGCTGAAACTCGGCGTGGGGCGCCCTATTAGCCTGTGAGATGGCGTCAGTAGCGGACCGATGTGTGAATGGGGCAAAGGTAGCGCAAGAATATTTTCTGAATAGAAGACATCACAAGGCGCTGAGATGCCAAGATCCGGATGGCACCGAGGTGGTGTCTAGTAAGGTGCACTGGTGTGGTCATCCTACAATGCTGAAACTCGGCGTGGGGCGCCCCATTAGTCTGTGAGATGGCGTCAGTAGCGGACCGATGTGCGAATAGGCCGAAGGCAGCACAACGCGCCAAGATCCGGATGTCACCGTGGTGGTTTCATAGTTGAGAGGCACTTCATCTGCAGTGGGGCGCCGAGATCCGGATGGCACCGAGGTGATGTCTAGCAAGTTGCTGTACTGGTGTGGTCATCCTACAATGCTGAAACTCGGCGTGGGGCGCCCCATTAGCCTGTGAGATGGCGTCAGTAGCGGACCGATGTGCGAATAGGTCGAAGGCAGCACAACGCGCCAAGATCCGGATGTCACCGTGGTGGTTTCATAGTTGAGAGGCACTTCATCTGCAGTGGGGCGCCGAGATCCGGATGGCACCGAGGTGATGTCTAGCAAGTTGCTGTACTGGTGTGGTCATCCTACAATGCTGAAACTCGGCGTGGGGCGCCCCATTAGCCTGTGAGATGGCGTCAGTAGCGGACCGATGTGCGAATAGGCCGAAGGCAGCACAACGCGCCAAGATCCGGATGTCACCGTGGTGGTTTCATAGTTGAGAGGCACTTCATCTGCAGTGGGGCGCCGAGATCCGGATGGCACCGAGGTGATGTCTAGCAAGTTGCTGTACTGGTGTGGTCATCCTACAATGCTGAAACTCGGCGTGGGGCGCCCCATTAGCCTGTGAGATGGCGTCAGTAGCGGACCGATGTGCGAATGGGGCCAAAGGCAGCGCAACAATATTTTCTGAAGAGAAGACACCAAAAGGCGCTGAGATTCCAAGATCCGGATGGCACCGAGGTGGTGTCTAGCAAGCTATGCAGTTGAGTTGTGTGCGCACTTGCGGCGAATAGGTCGAAGGCAGCATAACAATGTTTTCTGAATAGAAGACACCACAAGACGTTGAGATTCGGTTACCACCGAGGTGATGTCTAGCAAGTTGCCGCACTGGTGTGGCCATCCTACAATACTGCTCCGAATAACGGCGTGGGGTGCCCGAAGGGGGGGGGGGGAGGCGGCGTGAACGGGCCTTCCTAGGTGGAGGCTCGTCTGCTGTAGTGGGGCGCCCCTTTACCGTTTCAGTTGCCATTCAGCTGAGTTTCGGCTGCTCTTGATGCTATAGCGACAGGCGGCTGCAACAGGACTCTCAAAATGGCGGCCTGTTCTTTGGATTTGGGCCTGGTCCACTAAAATGGCCCTGGGACACCTTAGAACTCGGACGCTCGATTTTTTTTTCCTTTCCTGTACATGCAAAAAAAGGTAAATGCCCGGTACGTTACACGCTTCATCTGCCACGATGAACTCTCCAGAGGAACCGAAAAAAAATATAGTTATGGTAACTATACCATGCATCGTCATATGGAGAGGTGGCACCAATTAATTATAGTGCTGCATAAAAGAGAGATTTGGAGGAGAACCCCTGACCTGCTAGTACATTCATCAAAGAAGTGGCACTGACAGCATCAGAGGCAAGGGAAACGGTCCCAAATATTTAGAAGAACTTTGGAAAGATTAAAATGACATGTTTAGATTGTGGCAAATTAATTTCATGTGGACAGATGAGTGTTACTCTAATAAATACAGCATATGAACATCATCATAGTCGATGGTTGGCAGAGACATTTTGACTATATCCTGGACCTGCCCGTCCTCGCCCAAAATGGCGCCGGAATAAATGGGACTCGTAACTCCTTGTTGTGTACTGGTTGCAGAACCTTGAAATCACGAGATACGTATGCAGTTTTGAAGCACATGGCGGGCGGGGACGAGAATTGATTGAATATTTCGACATCCCTATTGATATTAAGTTCTGATGTGTTATTGATTACTGTACTATTGAAAGTTCGAATTAACGTCACCCATGGTACTTGCCCGCAAATGTATATCTAGATAATTTTATTGTAACTGGCCCTGTCGTATTTTAATTATAAAATGTACGTCCACCGATTCCGTAACTGTTAGACACCTTAGTTCTTGCAACCTAATGGCCCGCCCGTTACGTTCCTCTACAGTGTAAATGTCTACTCATCATATACGATTACAGTTTGCTCCGTGGCCGGCCCACGTGGTTATAGGCTCGTATTTGTATAATGAAATTTTCACAATAAAGGTTTTTAAAAGAAAACATGGTAGTAGTATATACATTGGTAAAGTTTTTAATAATAGTCACTGTTTTAGAATCATTAAAAGGCAAGTGAAATAAAGCAGACCAATTACATGAAGGGTAAAAGGTATAATACGAAGGAACGCAGTAAAGATAAATGGTCAAGGGCTGTTGTGTTTTCTATTCCTGCAACATAAAGTGATCGATAAGAATCTCATATTCAGGCGTATCGGCGACTAAGACAGCAGGTCGACCCTCTTTTGCTCAACGGCTCCATCATGGGACGAAGAAACGCTCTTTTTCTCGAAAAAAGAATATATTTTACTTGCAGGACAGTTGTAAATTTTCCGGGAAAGTACATTAGCCTGGAACATTATAACATATATTTAAGAAAAAATAATGTTCGGAAGTAATAAAAAGCGTAATTTTTAGGTCATATGACCAAGCCTTTCATCATTAGAATAAGAAAAGTAAAATGAACCAATGAAAAGTTTTATTAACAAGTCACATGACTTGTTATGCTTACGTTACGCGCTGCGCGCCCCGGATGACTTCCGGATGCGCTAACGCGGCGCGTCATATGACGCATTATGCGACAACGCAGGTCCAGAATATAGTCAAAATGTCTCCACCAACCAGCGGTTGGAACACAACCCCTTTCAGCAGGCTAAATAGTTCTGTTAAATGACAACAGAAGGGACAGGCAACAAGAAACATCAGTCAAAGAGGGGAGGGCTAGTTCTTCTCTACCGGGTTACATTGGGGCGCTACCGGAACTGATCGAATTGGTAGTCTACAGTGTTTCTGGATGTTTCAGACTGAAGCTGGGGTTAGCATGAGAGCAGTACCATTTCGTAGCTCCGTCGTGGCCATTCCGCAACCAATCATGGCAGCCGCTCTTTATCGTTATTTTGGGCGGGGTGGGTGGCTGAGCCGAGCTGTTTTGCAGCCATCATTGTGTGGAGTTCAGTTCATTTCACTAGTTTTGTATTTGTCATGAGGGGTTGTTCCTAATGTTTCTATTTTAGCGAGGTCAAAAAGAGATCCCGTTAGTGGCCTACTGATTTTGCTCGATTCCTTTTCTTTTTTTTTACACGATTTTTCGTTATCTGCAAAGACTAAACAGAGTATTGCGGCTCTGTGTTTGTTTGTAAATAGAGAATGAACCAAAGAGAACCAATTCTAAAACAGTAAATACTTGGATAACAATCAATCAAATGGAGAGAGAAGCAGGCACGACGTATTACAACGGGGGCAAAGGCCTGCGTTAACTACCCTTCACTATGTGCAAAGAGAGAGTACTCCTAATAGAAATGAGGGGGGGGCACCATTCAAAGCAGATCAGTGTGCATAAACACGAAAATGTTTTCACTTACCACGTACTTGACATTCGACAGCTTATGATATTTGCTATTAAAAAAACATTGAAATTCACTGAAAAAACCATAGGTTATAGACCATATATAGTTAGGAATTAGCATTTACAAAACCTTGAAAATTCACTGAAAAAACCATAGGTTATAGACCATATATAGTTAGGAATTAGCATTTAAAAAACCTTATTTTACTCACACAAAACCATTGAAATTCCATATATAGTTAGTTGCACTAACTATATATCGCGCACCTGCAATCCACTGCTGATGATGTCACATATTACATCATTCATGACATGGTCAGTGACATCACTGATGACATCACTGATGACATCTCAAATGACATCACTGATGACATCACTGATGACATCTCATTTGACATCAATGACCACATCACTGATGATATCATTCATGTGACAATACAATGCATCTCCTCACATTTTAATATAACCTCTGTTTCACCCAGTGTTAAATACAGAGTATAATTTTTGAAACCATTGACACACCAATACTAGTTACTACATATGTACTCACTGATTCCTACGTCTACACACACATTCACTCATTCACCCATACAATCATTCATACATACAATCACTCATCTTTACAACACTATCATATGCACTCATACACCTATACAGACACTCACACTCTGCCACTCATCCATGGAGTTACTCACACACCTAGTCAGTCCTGTAAAGAATCAATCACACTTCCATTTTCTTGTCTATACAGTTAAACATAGAGCACCTTACATTTTCAAACATATACTAACACATACTTACTTTCTTATACAATCATTGATACAAGTACACATTGATCTGCACAGAGTCACACACCTCCCAGCCAGCCACACACACACTCAGTCTCCCATACAAATACTTGGACAATCAATCAATAACCCATATAGTTAATCATATAGCTACTGATCAACACATGCAGCAGTTTACAGAACAACAGACATAATGATGCACAAATTAAGACAGTTTAGTCACTAACCCATGCACTCAGTGAGACACATTTAATCACTCACTCATACATTCAGTCATGCACCTACTAAATCCTTCGTCCAGACAGTTATACATCTACTCATTCTTCAATATGTAAAACATATTTAAACTTTACAGAAACACACAGTCACTGGATGATGTCATCAGTGATGTCATCAGTGATGTCATTTGAGATATCATCAGTGATGTCACTGACCATGTCATGAATGATGTAATATGTGACATCATCAGCAGTGGATTGCAGGTGCGCGATATATAGTTAGTGCAACTAATTATATATGGAATTTCAATGGTTTTGTGTGAGTAAAATAAGGTTTTTTAAATGCTAATTCCTAACTATATATGGTCTATAACCTATGGTTTTTTCAGTGAATATATATATATATATATTACCTACTGGCAGTCGCCAGTAGGTATATATAGTTAGGATTTTTTCTCTATGGGATTTTTGAAAATTCTATGTCTAATAACTTTGGCGTTTGTGGACGGAATTGGCTGAAATTTTCAGGAAAATGGAACATTTTGTTTCTGAGCAGCCACTGAAAATTTGGGGGGGTTTGTCAAGGGGGGGCTGAGAAAAAAGGGGGGTCCCAAAACGTGTTTTTCCAATGTTAATTTACATAGGGCGGTTGGCCTCACTTTTAGCCCGAACGGCTGAATGGATTTGCACGAAACCTGGCAAAATTGTAGGGACTGGTAGCCCGATGTGCCTTTGCTAGGTCTCAATATATGTGATCCAGTGGATTTTGAGAAATTAACGTTCAAAAAAAGATATATATCTGTAAGCGCGCTCCGGGCAGCGCTCCGGTTCGCGTACCTGACGCGTAACGGAACTTCGCGTAGCGAAGCTGATTGGCTCTCCGGTGTCTGTCAACATTCTAAACAGTCCGGAGCGGCCGCCATCTTGTCTCTCGGTAGGATCGAGAGACAAGAGGAGGCAAAAACAAAGGGGGAAATGACCATAAGGGGGCATAGTAGATCCTCCCTGACTCCCTAGGTTTGATGTGGAGGCTTTAAAAATTTTTTTTTTTTGCGTGGGGAGCGCCCGGTACGCGCACCGGGAAGCGCTCTGGGGAGCGTACTATAAGGAAAAAAGAATGATAGACTTTTCAAATATTGTATGTTAATTGATTGTTTGTTTTGTTGATTTTTTTGTAATTTCTTTATTTTTTAAGCAATTATTTATTATTGTCATTGTGTTTCAAAATTTAATAAAATGTCTAATATTTCACTGTCTGAAATGTCGTTATTTTCATTGAACATAGCTTGTAATGTTTGAGTGTGTAAAATTTCCTCATTTTCAAGAAGGACATCTACTGATTGCACACATTGCAGTAGTTCTTGGTCCCAAGTTTCATCCAGAAATTCAATGTCATTTGGATCAATGATTTCTTGGTTGTTCTCTGCAAGGACAATTTCAAATGAAACTTTCTGTTCGCCTTCCATTTTGTCTGAAATTTGCATTAAAAAAAATATATATTAGTAGAGATAGGGCACTGTTGCGATTAATTTTAGATAGGCAGTTTTTAACAGTGAATTTATCTTTGGGCAGTGTATAGTATCAGAGTGGAAGTAGGAATATAAAAAAGTGTATGTGATTTAACGTAAGTAAATTCATAATTATACAAGAGAAGCCTAAGTCCATCCATAACTATAACAGAGAAGTCTATCTAAATCTATAACTACTACAGAGGGATAGTATATAACTATCAGAAAAAGTTTACCATATTAACTTAAAGTGCACAATATACTTCAGTTTTTAAAATAACAACTTACCTTTAAAAAGAAGTTGAAGTTATTAGTGAAAATCCTATTGAAATGTACACCAGGAAGTAGTAGTCAAAATGGCTGTGTTTCCTTCTCTTCCTTTATATATATTCAGGTACATAACCAATCAAATGTCAGGTAAAAAAAAATAGAAAATGAAAGTAACATTTTAATTAGTTGTCAATTCCAACACTTCAGATGTGTTTTGTGAAGTAATTTACCTCAGGGTATTTAGAGAGGTCTACAGGCTAAATGGCTAAATGGAATTCCAACCAAATGTGTGGAAATGGTAGGGATTGGTATGTAGTATGAGCTAATCTATATTTGGTGAAAGTGTCTCCAGGGTTCCTTCTGTAAATTACTTTCCCACCTTTTTTGATGGAGCGCTTCCCGGTGAGCGCCCCGGTACGCGAACCGGCAGCGTTACGGGAGTCCACCATTTTGTGTTTCGGTCGAATTAAGATACAAGATGGAGGGCAAATAATGTTCAGAATGGGTAGAAGGGGGCACGGTAGATGTATCTTGACCCCCTAGGTTTTCTGAGGGTGGCTGAGGAGGCCCATATGTGCGGAAAAAAAACATTTTTTTAAAAAATTTCGCGCGGTTAGCTTCCGGTTCGCGTACCGGGTAGCGCTCCGGGGAGCGTACTTTGTTGAAAATTTTTGAAAAAAGTTAGAGTAAAATAATAATTGTGAGTGATCAGATGTAGGGTAGCTCTGAGAAGAGCTTTTGGATTTATGGTACACTTAGGTACTTATAAGTAGGTACCAATGCACAGTCTTAAATTCAAAATGAAAACTCTGTTGCCCTCATCTGAGAAGTGAACTCCATCTCCTCTGTAGATATCTTGCATGTAGTAACACAAGTTATTGTTGTACATGGAGCCCATTCCATGGTCTCTCATGTAAGCTGAAACAGATTTGTTTACATGCTTCCTCGACTTCTCAATTTGTGGACAAAATTGGTTCGACCACCTACATTTCTGTCTTTGGCATATATTTGAATATACCAAGGCAGTTTGAGGAAAAAGTGCCATCAATTGCTCAAAGGTGTCCTTTAAAAGCATTTCCAGACCTACACCAGTCAAAGTGCCCAAGTCATTTCCTCCACAGTGCACAATTAACAGGTCAGGTTTAGGCAAATGCATAAAGGTTTTCACCAATGGTATCAATTGGTGACATTTTAATCCTCTGTGGCCAAACCACTTAATTTCCACATCTTGTAAATTGAGGTTAGGTAAATTTCTGTTCTCAGCATACCTTTGAGCCCAGTAGATGTAACTATGTCCAACAATCCAGACAGAAAACATGGTGAGAGGAGGTTCTGCTGCAGTCAGATGAAGTGTGGCAATGAAATGGGAGTTGAAAAAATAAGAGTTTAAAATGAAAAAAACTGTGGAGTTTCTGTGTTAAGGAAGCAGTAGCAGTGATTGGTGGATTTTGATTGCTGAAAACAGAAAGTTAGGGTGCATGGATGTGTTGTTTGAAAGGTGTAATTTGAATGGTCAAGAAAAAATCATTTAATGAAAGATTGCACTGGATACGCAGGTGCACTGAGAGTTCAGAGTTCAATTGAAACATTGTTGTGTGAACTTGCAAACATGAGAGGTCTTTCAGGAGGTGGTTGCTATGCAAAAAAGGCAGAAAGGCCAGAGGGGGGAAGGGTGTTGATTTGAAAAAAGTGAGGGAAGAGTTTTGATTGGGTGACATGAGAGATATGTGTGATGAGTTACAGCATTTCTGTGCTTTTCATAGCTGCAGACTCTGGAGTGCATACCTTTTGCTCTGCTAAAGACAATTTGGTGTGTTTCTGAGACTGTTTTGAAACTCATAAAGTATTTGCTAAGGTGAGAAAAGATTCATTTAATTTAGGTAGAGAATAGTATGGTTTAGGGAGAAAATTATGAAGAAAGTTGTGTATTTAAAATTTTGCTTTGTGTCAAGTGTTTTACAAATAGATTTTGTTTCTTTGTGTTACATAGCCATGTTAAAAGTGATGCAAAAAAAGTGCAAGGGTCTTACAAAAATGCTTTCATGTGTCTTAGGGTATTTTAACTCACTTCCCCATGAATGTATGAATATAATTGCTTTACAAGATGTGTTTAAAAACGTTTTTAAAAATCAATTAGGTTTCTTGATATGTACTGCTAGAGTGTCATAGGTTGCTTGGGGCATATTTTCAAGGCTTTTGACTTCCTTTGATGTAATTTTTCCCATTTTAATTTAAGACCTTTCCCTGTGGTGCAAGGTCCTTGTAAATATGCCCCCATCTGTGCTTGGCAAATTTAGATTTTAATTCTTTGACTAACATAGCCATGTTAAAAGTGACCCAAAAATGTTGCAAGGGCCTTAAAAAAAACGCTTTCATGTGTCTTAGGCCATTTTAAGTCATTTCCCCTTGAATGAAGGTATCTAATTGATTTAGTTGATGTGTTTAAAAACGATTTATGAAAACAATTAGGTTTCTTGATATGTACTGCTAGAGCTTCATAGGTTGCTTGGGGCATATTTATAAGGCCTTTGTGTCTCTCTGATGTTATTTTTCCCATTTTAATTTAAGACCTTTCCCTGTGGTGCAAGGTCCTTGTAAATACGCCCCCATCTGTGCTTGGCAAATTTAGATCTTGATTATTTGACTTACATAGCCATGTTAAAAGTGATCTAAAAATGGAGCAAGGGCTTAAAAAAAACGCTTTCATGTGTCTTAGGGTATTTTAAGTAACTTCCCCATGAATGTATGAATATAATTGCTTTACAAGTTGTGTTTAAAAACGTTTTTTGAAATCAATTAGGTTTCTTGATATGTAATGCTAGAGGTTCATAGGTTGCTTGGGGCATATTTATAAGGCCTTTGAGTCTCTCTGATGTTATTTTTCCCATTTTAATTTAAGACCTTTCCCTGTGGTGCAAGGTCCTTGTAAATACGCCCCCATCTGTGCTTGGCAAATTTAGATCTTGATTATTTGACTTACATAGCCATGTTAAAAGTGATCTAAAAATGGAGCAAGGGCTTAAAAAAAACGCTTTCATGTGTCTTAGGGCATTTTAAGTCACTTCCTGATGAATGTAGGTATATAATTTATTTAGATGATGTGTTTAAAAACGATTTTTGAAATCAATTAGGTTTCTTGATATGTAATGCTAGAGATTCATAGGTTGCTTGGGGCATATTTATAAGGCCTTTGAGTCTTTCTGATGTTATTTTTCCCATTTTAATTTAAGACCTTTCCCTGTGGTGCAAGGTCCTTGTAAATACGCCCCCATGTGTGCTTGGCAAATTTAGATTTAGATTTTTTGACTTACATAACCATGTTCCATACAGTTGTAACCTTCTGCGTAGTCTTTGATATGCTAGACTCCATCTGCACTATGAGATACCTAAGCAAAGGAAACACAGGTGATGTGATTGTGAAATGAGGAAAAGAAACTCCACATTTTTCAATTACATCACATGTGTTTCCTAAGTTTACGAATGACATTGTGCAGATGAGGTTTAGGTCTGTCCACGGACACAGAAAAGGTCTGGCCTTTGTTCAAGAGTGAAGTGGACATGACTTACTTCATTGGTAGGCCTTCACATGTATTATCTCCTCTGTACTCTTCAAAAAGCGTAAATTTCATCTGCAACCCTGAGTAGGCCTCACCTCAAACAAACCTCTGGATAGGCCACACTTTATCGTCATCCTGAATCAATCATTTAAAATATTAGGGACAGATTTATGATAGGTGTATGCCTCTTTTGCGTCACTGTGCGTCACTTTTGTGACGCAGCGGCGGTTCAAAAGATTTGCTATGTGGTGACATATTTACAACTTGATGCATCTAGGCAGATGTGTCATGCTGTAAAGTCCTGTGCCACATGAAACCGATGCAGCAGTGATGCAAAAGATGCACCATGTTGCAAGACAGGCCTCATTTCATCTCCAACAAGATAAGAAGCTGAATCTTCTCTAAATGTCAAAATTGTTGTATTCACTGCTCAACTTATGTGTAATCTTTGATATGCTAGAGTCCATCTGCACTATGAGATACCTAAGCAAACGAAACACAGGTGATGTGATTGTGAAATGAGGAAAAGAAACTCCACATTTTTCAATTACATCACCTGTGTTTCCTAAGTTTACGAATGACATTGTGCAGATGAGGTTTAGGCCTATCCACGGACATAGAAGAGGTCTGGCCTTTGTTCAAGAGTGAAGTGGACATGACTTACTTCATTGGTAGGCTTTCACATGTATTATCTCCTCTGTATTCTTCAACAAGCGTAAATTTCATCTGCAACCCTAAGTAGGCCTCACCTTAAACAAACCTCTGGATAGGCCACACCTTATCGTCATCCTGAATCAATCATTTAAAATATTAGGGACAGATTTATGATAGGTGTATGCCTCTTTTGCGTCACTGTGCGTCACTTTTGTGACGCAGCGGCGGTGCAAAAGATTTGCTATGTGGTGACATATTTACAACTTGATGCATCTAGGCAGATGTGTCATGCTGTAAAGTCCCGTGCCACATGAAACCGATGCAGCAGTGATGCAAAAGATGCACCATGTTGCAAGACAGGCCTCATTTCATCTCCAACAAGATAAGAAGCTGAATCTTCTCTAAATGTCAAAATTGTTGTATTCACTGCTCAACTTATGTGTACTCTTTGATATGCTAGAGTCCATCTGCACTATGAGATACCTAAGCAAACGAAACACAGGTGATGTGATTGTGAAATGAGGAAAAGAAACTCCACATTTTTCAATTACATCACCTGTGTTTCCTAAGTTTATGAATGACATTGTGCAGATGAGGTTTAGGTCTGTCCACGGACACAGAAGAGGTCTGGCCTTTGTTCAAGAGTGAAGTGGACATGACTTACTCCATTGGTAGGCTTTCACATGTATTATCTCCTCTGTACTCTTGAACAAGCGTAAATTTCATCTGCAACCCTGAGTAGGCCTCACCTTAAACAAACCTCTGGATAGGCCACACCTTATCGTCATCCTGAATGAAACATTTAAAATGTTAGGGACAGATTTATGATAGGTGTATGCCTCTTTTGCGTCACTGTGCGTCACTTTTGTGACGCAGCGGCGGTGCAAAAGATTTGCTATGTGGTGACATATTTACAACTTGATGCATCTAGGCAGATGTGTCATGCTGTAAAGTCCCGTGCCACATGAAACCGATGCAACAGTGATGCAAAAGATGCAGCATGTTGCAAGACAGGCCTCATTTCATCTCCAACAAGATAAGAAGCTGAATCTTCTGTAAATGTCAAAATTGTTGTAAACACTGCTCAACTTATGTGTACTCTTTGATATGCTAGAGTCCATCTGCACTATGAGATACCTAAGCAAAGGAAACACAGGTGATGTGATTGTGAAATGAGGAAAAGAAACTCCACATTTTTCAATTACATCACCTGTGTTTTCTAAGTTTACGAATGACATTGTGCAGATGAGGTTTAGGTCTGTCCACGGACACAGAAGAGGTCTGGCCTTTGTTCAAGAGTGAAGTGGACATGACTTACTTCATTGGTAGGCTTTCACATGTATTATCTCCTCTGTACTCTTCAACAAGCGTAAATTTCATCTGCAACCCTGAGTAGGCCTCACCTCAAACAAACCTCTGGATAGGCCACACTTTATCGTAATCTTGAATCAATCATTTAAAATGTTAGGGACAGATTTATGATAGGTGTATGTCTCTTTTGCTTCACTGTGCGTCACTTTTGTGACGCAGCGGTGGTGGAAAAGATTTGCTATGTGGCGACATATTTACAACTTGATGCATCTAGGCAGATGTGTCATGCTGGAAAGTTCTGTGCCACATGAAACCTGCGTCAGTTCTCATATATGTGTTTTGTTGCAAGGTATGCATTAATTTGCATGAAAGCCCTGTAAAAGTAACACAGTGAAATTTAGAAGATTTCACTGAGTCAGCTTTATAGCATTGCTGAATCAAATCCTTACACCTGTTTGAAACAGGCATAAGAAGTGATGCACCATGCAATGTGAGGCTTCCTCCTGTGCATTGCAGTAGACATGTCGCGCTTATGACGTGATTCCTGCAATGTGCTGCTTTTGCGGCACAGATGCGTGACGCATCTGTGCTGTTTTTGCTCAATGGTGCTCCACATTGTAAATGCGGCACACTATGGGTGGCAGAGCAGCGGTGCACATTAACTGGTGCATCCGTGGGGATGCGCCACTTAGCATAAATCTGCCCTTGTACATTTAAGTATGAGCAGGGGACACAGAGTCGGTGAGGCTTATCCAAGGTTAAGAAGAGATGAGTCCTGTTCACTGAAAACTTGGACATAGGCCTCACCTCCTCAGCATCGCTGGACATGGCTAAATAATAGCTGCAAAATGTTACTCTTGTTGAACAATTTTACTATTATAATCTCTGAGATTTGTCTCTTACTCTGCAACATCTCATTGTTGTTCTCTTTCTTTAAAGATAACGACAACATCAACCATGAGTGACAATCAGCAATCAGTTGATCTCGACCTCATCATTGAACTTGTAATTGAAACGTCAGTGGAAGTAGATCCCTTGGATGATTTAAATCCTGAGGATGATGAAGAACATGATGAGGATGCCGATTTGTCAGAATTGTATGACATAGGGTGGGAAGCTGACTTGCTTGAGCCTATGGAACTATAAACATTTATTTTTAAAATTTACAATAAATGAAAAGTAAAAATGTAAACAGTTTCTTTTAAAAATAAACACACCTTTAAAAACAGGTTATGTGTAGTGTCTTCAATAAAATATTAAAATATGCTCATAAAATTAGATCAGATTCACATATAAAACAGGACAGGTAAAATGAAGAAGAATTCCATTTCTTTTCTGATATTTGTGTATTCTAAATTTGCCAAAGCACTAAAAAATATTCTATGTAAAAATGTCAAGTAGTGTGTTAAGTTTTTGATGACTGTTATTGATTTACTGTTTGGTAATAGTGGTTAATAACATTTTTTATTATATTTTACCACAGATTCAACTGCAGATCATTTCAAATTTTGAGAATGCCAACTAAGGATAGAATGAGAAAGGCTACAAAACGTCAAAGACAGCAGGTCCATCATTTACTGCAGCAGTCCTCTACAATAAAAAATCGTGAAGTCACCAAGAAAGCACCGGGTAAGACCACGAAAACATTCATAAGAAACATTTCTAGAAAAAAAAGTAGTACTACAGAAAATGTTTTTGTCCAGAAAAAGAGAAGCAATTTAAACGGAAAGGAAAGGCCAATCAAAAATGTTACTGCTAGAGCAAGAGATAACTCTGTGCATGATAGTAGAAGGAAACAACAGTTTAGGGACATTCGTAAACGAATGTTCCGCAACAGGATAATTGGCAATTTGTTAAAAAATATTAAGAAAGGTCAACAGAAAGTGGTTTTTTATAAGAGAAAAAAAAAAGTTGAGAAAGTTATTGATCAGGCATTTGAAATTAAACGAAAGTTATTTATTTTCATAATCAATAGAATTAGGAAGCTAAACAAGGCAATTTATGATTTCAAAAGAAATAGTAGATGGAAGAGAACAGTTAATCGTAGTAATTTTTGTAAAGTTTTTTCCGGAGAATGGATGCATAGTTCAAGTTGTGAGGCATTTTTCAATGAGGAGAGTTATTTCCAGGATAATGATTTGGTGCATGCAGTTGACACCAGCGGTCGAGCTTATGAGGTGAAAGATGGTTGTCCAGTTGAAAAAGAAAAACTTGTGACAACAGAGGCAGAAGAGATGTTAGGTAATGAGGTTTTAGGAAGACGTCCTAAGGGACCTGTGTACACCTGGAAGTGTAGTAGTATTTGCAGTGTGCGACAGGATTCCATCAATTTGCTTTGTGATTTTGTACGGACATTTAATAAGAAAAGTTTGAAGCAGAAAATGAAGTTGTTGCAAGAATTAGATCCTTGCAGAGTGAGAGAAGTGACAGGTTTGCATGGTCATTCACTGGCTTGTCTTTCCAGGAGAGTATGCCAGAGTGTTTTTCATCATTTCAGGATGCTAGCAGTGCATCATAATAAAGTGAGGAAATTAGTTAGAATGTTGTATTATGCTAAGAGTCCAGCAGTTATGCTTAAACAATTATGCGCTGCTCTTTTGCATGGTTCTGAAATAGATGTGAAGAATATGTGTGAAGAAATTGAGTTTTGTTACTTTGGAAGTAAAGAGGAGAATGTTGAAATTGACCCAGAAGAAGAGGGTAATGTGGAAGATAGTGTACAGGTTTCCAGTACAGATAATTTTCAGAAGGAAATTGCCACGTTTCAGGTGAAATCAAGTGAGAGGCCTAATTTCACTTGTGTGTGTTGTCGACGCACTTATTATAAGAATCAGACTAAGTTAGTGGATTTATATGCAAAAAGTGAAAGGGAAAATAATAGTGAATGGAAGGATTTCGCTACATACTTGATGGTAGAAAATTGTTTTGATTTGGGATCGGATCAACGTGTGTGTACTTATTGTTGTAATAAATTAAATCAAAACCAGATGCTTGCTAGAGCGGTTCATAATAATCTGGAATTGGTTGAGATTCCTTCTGAATTGAAGGATTTAAATACTTATGAATCTATTTTGATTCAAAGTATCCATCCCTTTCAGGCTATTGTAAGAATGGAGCCAAAGACACGGAAATTGCCTCCATCAGATTTACAGAGAGGATTAAAGGGAAGAGTTGTTTATTTGCCTCTAGATTTGAAGAAAAACATTAACACAATTGGAGTAGAAAAAGTGGAAGAGGAACCTCTGGTTATCTTAGTTAATGGGGTTCCGACAAAGAATACAAAAATATGGCAAGATTTAGTGGATGTTAGGAAAGTCAAAAAGGCAACATTGTATTTGAAAAAAAATAATAAGTACTATAAGAATGTATATGTTGCAGAAGAGGAAGTAAGTGAGGAAGAGGATAGCGATTTGTGTGCTGGTCAAATTGAGAAAGTAGAACCCTCTAAAAGTGAAGAAATATATGAACATTATAGTGTTCATCCTTTGCATTCCAAGGAAGTCATGGGGAATGCTATTGAGTTGTTTCAAATGAAACAAGCCAAAGGGAGTCCCATTAGTGTCTGGGAGGAAAGTTTGGAAGCTCGGTGTTTCCCACAGCTATTTCCAACAGGTCAAGGAGGAAGATATGATGAGCGACCTTATCAAATTCCTGCTTCTGAATACCGGACTTTACGATTGTATGCAGAAGATGCTAGGTTTCGACAATGCATTCCCTATTTGTTTCATCTCCTGTTTGAAAGCGATCTGTCTGGACTGTCATATGCAGTGAACCACATCTTGAAAAGTGGTATACAGATGCAAAACATCTCGGCAAGTGACTTTATGGATAAAGTCAATGTCCAAGACAGTATTTTGGATTGTCACCTGATTAATCTCATGGCGTGTCAGCGTGGTACTAATGAGTACTGGTACCGTCGTCATGGTGATTTAAAATGTATGCTGAGGAACTTAGGAACTCCCACATGGTTCCTCACTCTGAGCTGTGCCGAGTATGGCTGGGAAGACTTACTTGAATTTCTACGAGAGGCAAATGGAAACATCGAAAACATCGAATTCAAGACACCCGGAGAACTGTGCTCTTTGGATCCAGTGAATGTATGCAGGTACTTTAATCATAGATTTGAAGCTATGATGTCTTTCATCATGAATAAGAAGAATCCACCTCTTGGAGAGGTGTTGGATTTCTTCTGGAGAAAGGAGTACCAAGCAAGAGGTGCTCCTCATATACATATGCTGCTGTGGATCAAGGATGCACCTAAATTTGGAACAGATCCAGAAGACTTAGTGATGAGTTTCATAGAACAGTATTTTACATGTGCTGTTCCAAACGCAAAGGAGGACAAATGCCTAAGAGAACAAGTTCTACGCTTCCAAAGCCATCATTGGGGAAAGTACTGTCGTGGTAAATTCAGAAACAAGGACAAGTTCTAAACCAAATGTCGTTTCGCCTTTCCACGACCGGTGATTTCTAAAGGAAGAGTGAACAGTTTGATGTCTTCGCTGCGACATAATGTGATGAAGAAATCACCTAAAAACACATACAATTTGAAGAGGAATGAAGAGTCCAAGTACATCAACGACTACAACCCAGTGATTTTGTCCATGTGGAATGCTAACATGGATATACAGTTTGTGGCTGATAACTGTATGGCTGTGGCTCGGTATGTGACATCTTACATCACCAAAAAAGAAAAGACAGAATTGAAGGATATGTGGGAGGACATTTCCCATGAAAAGAGCCTCAGTAAGAAGTTGTACAGTTTCAGTCTGAAGATGTTGTCGCATCGAGAAATCGGAGCTTACGAATGTTCTGACCGGTTGTCTTCAGCAAGTCTCTATGCCAAATCTAGGAGTATCGTTTGGGCGAGTCTTGGTCTTGCTGCAACGCGTAATCGAGTTCTGAAACCTGTGCGGGAAATTGAGTATTTGGCGGAAAAGGAGCCAAACAGTACTGACATTTTGAAGACCAACATGTTGGATACATATTATCCAAATCGAAGCAGTCACCTTGAGAATGTTTGTCTGTATGAGGTTCTACAAAATTACATATTCAAGAGGAACATCAAAGAAGATATTAATAAAGGAGTGTATGCTGTAATTGGAAGTGAGGGATGTCTGGTCAAGCAAAGAAAATGCCACTTGGTAAACCATCGAAAATTGAGTGGCGAATCTCCTGAAAAAAAGGAGTTTTTCTATTTAGCACTTTTGCAACTTTTCAAGCCTTGGCGTGCAGAAGAGGAACTGCTTGGAGATTTCCTCTGTTACGAAGACTCTTTCACTGCCGCCAAGGAGACCATAGAATGTCCTGCTTTTCCCAAATATGTAGAAATGTTGAATGCGGAAATCGAGCAGGAAGCAACGATTGCAGCCGAGATTGCCAGAGACGGTTCTCAGGACAGTCAGAGTTCTGTTTCGTTGAGTCAGGATCCACTAGGAGGACCTGTTATCGAAAATGAAGCTGCCACTGCCATGAATGAAGTGGAAAGAGCCATGGCACATGCTCAGGAGGATGCGGTTAACTTAGAAGACTTGGAAAGACAACTCAACGTTGAGCAGAGGAAAATATATGACGAAGTTACCAAGCAAATTGATCATGGATTAAGTCATGAGAAGAAAGAGTGCTCATGTACGTCGTTGAAGCCTGTCCGACTGTACGTGAGTGGAGAAGCGGGAACTGGAAAGAGTTTCCTCATTAAAGCAATTTCATGTTATTTGAAGGAAAGGACTGAGTCATCGCTGTCTTGTGTTGTCACCGCTCCAACTGGACTGGCAGCACATAACATTAATGGTATTACTTTGCATCGTCTACTGATGCTGCCAGTGGAGCATGATAACAAATTACAATACCACAAGTTATCTGGAGATGCTTGTTGTGAAGTTTCAAGAGTCTTGAGGAAAATGAAACTTCTTATCATTGACGAAGTAAGCATGGTTTCCAATGTCATGCTTGCCTTTGTGCATTTGAGAATGCAAGAAGTTCTTAAAACAGAGTATGATGTGTTATTTGGTGGCAAACACATCATTGTTTTCGGAGATCTTCTGCAGCTGACACCAGTGAAAGGACAACCTGTGTTCAAAATGCTCACGCATGAAGATACCAGGAAGTGCCTAGGGAGCATTGGCAATGTCAATATATGGTTAAACTTCAATTATGCTGAACTGCATGAAAATATGCGGCAGGCGAAGGATGAAGTTTACAAGAATATTCTACAAGATGTTAGAATTGGAAAAGTGACCGAGCATGGGAAAGAAGCTTTACATGCACGATTACTGTCAAATTTATATCCAGAACAAGACGTTGTGCCTGAGAATATTTTTCAGAAAATTACTGAGAAGAAATCTGGAATATGTTTGATGCCAACTCTTGCAAAATGTGCCATCTTCAACAACAAAATGTTGCATTTAGAAAACCAAGAGATTGTGAAACTGGAAGCTATTGACAGAGTAGAGCATATGGGATCAACAATTATTTTGTCTGAGAATTTGAAAACAAAATTGGATTCATTAGAGAAGACTATATCTAAAACTGCAGGTTTTGAAAAGACTCTGAATGTGTGCTTAAATTGCCGTATAATTTTAAGAAGGAATTTACATGCTGAAAGAGGTCTGGTAAATGGATCAATGGGTAATGTTGTTGATTTTGTGAAATACAGAAATAGAGATGGAATTGAATTTTTAAAAATTAAATTTGATGGCATTGAGGAAGTACAGCTAATTGGTCGTTGCTCTGCTAGATTTTTGCTTGTAAAAGACTTATATGTTCGCCGTAAGCAGTTTCCTGTTTGCTTGGCATATGCGGTGACAATCCATAAATCACAAGGTTTAAGTGTAGACAGTGCATTGGTGAATATTGGCAGTTCTGTGTTCAAGGAGGGTATCGCATATGTGGCATTGTCACGAGTTAGAACTTTATCGGGATTGTACTTGATTGAGTGTGATGTCACAAACATTTGTGCGGATCTAGATTGTGTTAAGGAATACAATAGGTTAAGAAGAGAGTATGCGCCACATTTGCCTCAATATCCTTTGTTTGAGAAACGTGTGGTAGGCCGGAAACGAAGAAATGTGACCAATACTAGGGAGGTTGTAGCAAAAAGACGAAAAGTTGATGAACCTGAAATTATAAGCAGAAAGAAAAAGGATTCTGTTGAAGATGTTGTTGGTTTTCAATTTGAAAACAGTTCTGGTGTCAACTGCTATGCTAATGTAGTGGTTAATGTTTTGTTTTCTATAGAAAATGTAAAAGAAGAGATTGTGGTCAATTCGTTTCACAGATTTTGCAGTTTGTTAAATTCTGTGTTAGAGAAATGTAGCACTGATAGAACAAAAATAGAAAGTGTGTCTGAAATTCGAAATCTGTTAGACAGATGTTCAGGTCAAACACAATTCTCTCAAAATATTCAGCAAGATTGTCAGGAGTTTTTAATGTATATGCTTGATGTACTGCATGCTGAAGGTGTAGATGTAGATCACCTGTTTGGGCTTTCTTATCAATGGCAGCATGACTGCGAGAACTGTAGGGTATCAAGTACTACTAGTGTAGACTCAGAAAGATTTATATATTTAACTTTGCCAGACAGTAAATCAGTGTCCTTTAATAAGCTAGTAAAAGCAGCTGATCACAACATGGAGTGTAGCCAATGTAAATCTGAAATGATGTCAACATTATTTATACGAACATATGGCCAGTATGTCATTTTAATGTTCCAACGATGTAGGCCTGATGGAACAAAATTGACAACTTTAATTAAAAATTTTGTGGCTTCACAGTTGTCAATATCAGGAAGGACTTTTGTAACTGCAGCAATTATATATCATGACGGTCCTTCAATAACATCAGGACATTACACAGCTTATTTAAAGTCTAGAAACGGCTGGTCATTCTGCAACGATTCTGTTTTAACTTTAAAAAAAAATTGCCGTATGACCTTAAAAATTCTTACCTGGTGTTTTTAAAACCAAAATTTTAGGGAAAGAATCTCGGGATGTGCTCTGAGGAATTTCAAGAGGTTCTAATGGCTCCTACACGATTTGGCCTTGAGGATAAGTGTAGTACAGAGACATAAGTTATTTTTGAGTATTAAATAGTTCCTGGAAAAAAAGAAGATTTTCTTACAGAAAGTGGTGGGCACAGATTAGTTGAGGGACAACAGAGTATTTCCCAAAGCAAACGGTCTTCTTACCATAACACTTGACGTCATGGAAAAATAACTGCACTTTGAATGAGTTCAGAAAAACTGTTTCTTTTTTATAAGCTAATTCAAGCTGCGAATCAAAACATGGAGTAGAGGGAATGTAAGTCTGCAATGCTGTCTAGATTATTGGTCCAAACTTTTGATTATAATGTCATTTTAAAAATCCAAGTATATAAACCTGATGAAAGTAAGTCTTCAACTTTAATTACAAATGTTGTGGCTACACAGTCATTGATTTTAGGAAGAACATTTGTAACTGCAGCTATTATATGGCATGATGGACATTTGACAAGATCCGCTTATTACACAGCTTATATAAAATGTAAAAAAAATTGCTGTTTCGGAAATTATTGTCATTTGACTACGATACAATGTTGCCTTTTTACTTAAAAATATTGTTACTTTCTGTTTTCAGAAAAGAGAATTTAGGGTATGTAACTGGCGTATAATGATTCTAGGGGTTGATATAATTTTATCTACTGTTTTATATTGCTTTGTGATTAAAAGTGATGTAGAGAATTAAATAATTGTAGTAGTCATAGAGGTAGTGTAAGTCTGCTTCATAGTAAGCAGTATCAGTGTCATAGGAAATGTAGAACATGACTGAGCAAGAAGGGTAAGATATTAGTAGTCTAGGATTGTGAAAGTGATCTTGAACGTTTTCTTTCTGAAAGTTGCGGAAATAGAAAATGACGGGATTTGCTTACAAGAATTCCAAGAGTTATAAATGGCTCTTACATGATTTGGCCTTGTGGAAACGTGTGGTAGAGAGCGAGAAGTCATTTATTGTATGTAACATATTTCTCAAAACTATGGAGGTTTTCTTTCAGAAAGTGGCGGGCTGAAAATAAAAACAGCACAACCGAGTGTAAGCTGTTCATAGGACATCCTTCGACGTCATGGAAAGTAAGTTACTTTTGAGGAGTTCTGATTTCTGATTGGTTATGTTATATGGGTTTTTTAAACACAATCATGTTGATTGTGTTTTTTTCCCCCCGCTGTTATATGATGAATACCTTCAAGTCACTGTTTTTAGTGAAATTTGATACATTCTGAGAACAGCAAAAATAAACCATTTAACATGTATAATTAATTCTGTACTGTTTGTATTTATGATGTACATTTAGAACTGTGTAGGAGGCATGGAGAAGGTGAGGCTTCTGTAAGTGTCAAAGTTGTTGCATACAGTGCTCACATTTTACGTAGTCTTTCATATGATAGACTACATTTCCACAATGAGATACCTAAGCAAAGGAAACACAGGTGATGTGATTGTGGAATGAGCAAAAAAAATTGCACGTTTTTCTATTATATTACCTGTGTTTCCTAACATTACACATCACATTGTGTAGATGAGGTTTATGCCTGTTCCAGGAGACAGAGGAGGTCTGACATTTGTTCAAGAGTGCAGTGGGCATGACTCACTTCATTAGTAGGCCTGCACATGTATTATGTCCTCTATACTCTTCAACAAGCCTAAATTTCATCTGCAACCCTGAGTTGGACTTACCTGAAACAAATCTGTGGATAGGTTACACCTTATCAGCATCTAGAAACAATTATTTAAAATGTTAAGGGCAGTTTTATGAAGGCTGTGTGCCTCTTTTACGCCGCTGTTCCGTCACTTTTGTGTAAAAGATGCACCATGTTGTAAGATACGCCTCAGTTCTTTTCCAGCAAGATACCGTCAGTTTAAAATGTATATAATTAGGACTGTGTAGGAGGTATGGAGAAGCTGAGGCTTCAGTAAGTGTCAAAGTTGTTGCATGCAGTGCGTACTCTTTCATATGCTGGACTACATCTGCACAATGAGATACCTAAGCAAAGGAAACACAGGTGATGTGATTGTGAAATGAGGAAAAGAAACTCCACATTTTTCAATTACATCACCTGTGTTTCCTAAGTTTACGAATGACATTGTGCAGATGAGGTTTAGGTCTGCCCACAAACATAGAAGAGGTCTGGCCTTTGTTCAAGAGTGAAGTGGACATGACTTACTTCATTGGTAGGCCTTCACATATATTATCTCCTCTGTACTCTTCAACAAGGCTAAATTTGATCTGCAACCCTGAGTAGGCCTCACCTGAAACAAACGTCTGGATAGGACACACCTTATTGCCATCCTGAAACAATCATTTAAAATGTTAGGAACAGTTTTATGATGATTGTGCACCTCTTTTGCGCTGCCATTGCGTCACTTTTGTGAGACAACAGTAGTGCAAAAGATGCACCATGTTCCAAGATAGGCCTCACTTCATCTGCATCAAGATACTGTTAGTTTAAAATGTATATCTTTAGGACTGTGTAGGGTGCCTGGAGAAGCAGAAGCTTCTATAAGTGTCAAAGTTGTTGAAAAACTGTTTGTCCTTCAATCTTTTCCCTTGTCTTTTCTAATTTTTAAATACATGTTTTAATATTTTTCAAATGTTTGTTTTCTCTTTCACAGATTGAAAGTATAAAAATAACAAGTGACTAAGTTAACGACAATTATAAGGTAAATGTTTTGTACTCTTTTCGTTACATTTCTATCACATTTAACTACTATTAGTTCCACTGCTTCATTTCTTTAACCCTCACTTTCCTGCCTTTGCTACTTCCCTCATTCCTTTCTCTATTACTTACTTACTCTACTCCTTCCACTCCTTTTCTCAGTCCCTCTCTTCTCATAGTTCCTCACTCTTGTTCACTCACTCCGTCTCTATTACTCTTAGTGTCTTTGACTGATCACTCTTTCACTACTTGTTCATTATGCTTTCTCTGTGTAGTTTAAGCACACTAAGGGGCATATTATGAACACAGCCAATAAAATTATTGCTGTTTTTATCGGCAGAAAACTGCTGCAAAAGCGGTTTTAGCGGCAGTTTTCTGCCGCAAAAGCGGCTTTAGCGACACATTTCTGCCGATAAAAGCTGCAAAACTTTTATCGCCTATGTTGATAATATGCCCCTATGTTATTTACATTTCTTTGCTGTTTCAATTATTCTTTTTCTGTTACTTCTTCTTTTCTGCTTTCTGTTTTTTCTCTCTGTTATTCCACATGTTTTAATCTTATTTTGAACATTCACTCACATTCTCTAACAAACTCTTCTTTGTTATTCTTCTACTCTCCTTTTTTCTTTCACTTCCTTATCTATTTTGTTTTTCAGAATTATATCCTCTTCCCTCTTTTCTTCGGTAAATAAATCTATTAAACAGTATTTCTGGTTTAGTCCCTATAGCTGTCTTTCTTTTAACATTACTCTCTGTTTACTTCCCTTATACTTACTCTTCTTTTTTTTTTTTTTTTTTTTTTGGTTCGCTCCCGGTTCGCGTACCGGCGAGCGAACCGGGAAGCGAACCAAAAGAAATAGAGCTTGCAGAGTGCTAAACATTCTAGCAATTTTTTTATAAAGGGGAGGTAGTTCTGAAAAGAACTTTTTTTTTAATGTTTTTGTTGTTTTATATATTTTTTTTATTTTTCTGAACATTTTTTGTTTTTTTTGTATTTTTTGAACAGTTTTATGTTTTTTTTGTTTTTTTTGGAGGGGAAACAACAAAAAACAGGCATTGGAAAGGGCTCAACAGGAGCAAAAAAAAAATTCTTTTCTGGGGCGTTTAGAGCACTTGTGGTTTTCAAATGCTCTGTTTATTAAGTTAATGCTCATATTGCCACATGAGAGTAATGTACCGCAATATAAACAGACCATCTTTATGTGGACAAAGTTTTCCTGAATGTTTGGCACTGTTTCCCGTGCCTCTGGCCCCGACAGAGATATCTGTGCCGATGTCCTGGCCACAGGAGTTGGTGGGTTATCCTGAAGGTCACGCATTTCTGCCCGGCTGTAATTTAGTGGATGCCACCTTATCATGTGACGGTGCATAGTATAGTTGCCGTAACTATACTTCTTTTCTGTGCCTCTAGATAAGTCCTCTTTACATATCAGGCACGTCACATATCGAGCATTAACTTTTTTCTGTCCTTCAGGAAAAGAAAAAAACTGCCAAATGAAACTAGTTTTATGATGAGATACCCGGGGCTCCTCTTGTAAAAACTGTGTTCCCTGTATCTCCTCTTCCTCTTCTTCATCCTCTTCCTCCTCTGTGTTGGTAATGAACTGTGGAGGTGGTCCTCTCTTCCTATGAGGAGGTGGTCGTGGTGGTGGGGGTGCACCAGCTGAAGCTACTAATGAAGCCATTGCTCAGTGATCACAAAGGGTCTTCCTCTCACAAAGATGAAAGTCAGAGTGAGGAAAGAAGGAGGGGTTTTCATCATTTTGGGAAAAAAATAGGTCTAAACCAATGAAAAGTGGTATTTTTAGGTCACATGACCTAGCCTTACATCATTAGGAAACCAAAAGTGAAATGAACCAATGAAAAGTTTTATTAACAAGTCACATGACCTGTTACGCTTATGTTACGCGCTGCGGAATGCGCCCCGGATCGCTTCCGGGGAGCTGCGCTTCGCGCCTCGGTTCGCGCTCCGGAGCACTTCCGGGTGCGCTAACGCGGCGTGTCATAAGATGCATTACGCGGCAACGCGATACGTCGCGCTTTCGCGACGCGCCCCGGATCACTTCCGGGGAGCTGCGCTTCGCGTCTCAGTTCGCGTACCGGAGCACTTCCGGGTGCGCTAACGCGGCGCGTCATAAGACGCATTATGCGACAACGTGATACGTCGCGCTTCCGCGACGCGTCACGATGTTGATTTCTAACGCGGCAGTTGCGCAAACGGAACGTTTACTGGTTCGCGGACCGGGTTGCGGCACCAAATTGAGCTAACGGGAAGCTTCCCGGTTCGCGAACCGGGAGCGAACAAAAAAAAATAATAATAAAAAAAATTATTAATAAACATATAAAATATATTTTTTGATTTAAAGAAGAATACATTTTACAGCTATAGATATTAGCTTTTAAAAAACCAATGAAATTCACTGAAAAAACCATAGGTTATGGACCATATATAGTTAGGAATTAGCATTTACAAAACCTTGAAAATTCACTGAAAAAACCATAGGTTATAGACCATATATAGTTAGGAATTAGCATTTAAGAAACCTTTTTTTTACTCACACAAAACCATTGAAATTCCATATATAGTTAGTTGTACTAACTATATATCGCGCACCCGCAATCCACTGCTGATCATGTCACATATTACATCATTCATGACATGGTCAGTGACATCACTGATGACATCACTGATGACATCTCAAATGACATCACTGATGACATCACTGATGACAACATCCAGTGACTGTATGTTTCTGTAAAGTTAAACTATGTCTTACATATTGAAGAATGAGTGGATGTATAAGTGTCTGGATGAAGGATTTAGTAGGTGCATGACTGACTGTATGAGTGAGTGATTAAATGTGTCTCACTGAGTGCATGGGTTAGTGACTAAACTGTCTTAATTTGTGCATCATTATGTCTGTTGTTCTGTAAACTGCTGCATGTGTTGATCAGTAGCTATATGAGTAACTATATGGGTTATTGATTGGTTGCCCAAGTATTTGTATGGGAGACTGAGTGTGTGTGTGGGTGGCTGGGAGGTGTATGACTCTGTGCATAGATGTGTGAGCAGTTGATTCACTAGATGTATGGGTTCAAAAATGCATGTGGAAACAGCTGTATGGGCGGTTGACTGTGTGCATGAGTGTATTGGTGAGTGAATGGATATCTCAGTGCTACATGTCAAAGTAAGTACATATGTAAAACACAGTACATGTGAGAGTTGACATATATAAATAACTGTGCAAAAGAGCCAGTAAATGTGTGAGTGGCTGTATGGATCATTGTGAACTTGTATCAGGGATGGTATAAGAGAGTAAATATCTGTTAGTATATGTTTGAATAAGTAAGGTGTGTATAACTGTATAGTTGAGGAAATGGAGGTGTGATTGATTCTTTGCATGACTGACTAGGTGTGTGAGTAACTCCATGGATGAGTGACAGTCTGTGAGTGTCTGTTTACACTGAGTGTATCTAAGTTTTTATTAGAGTCTGAAGAGATTCATCGTATTATCACATGAATAATGTCATCAGTGATCTCATCAGTGATGTATTTTGAGATGTGATCAGTGATGTCATCAGTGATGTCATCGGTGATGTCATTTGAGATGTCATCAATGATGTCATCAGTGATGTCAATAGTGATATCATCAATGATGTCATTTGAGATGTCATCAGTGATGTCATCAGTGATGTCATTTGAGATGTCATCAGTGATGTCATCAGTGATGTCACTGACCATGTCATGAATGATGTAATATGTGACATGATCAGCAGTGGATTGCGGGTGCGCGATATATAGTTAGTACAACTAACTATGTATGGAATTTCAATGGTTTTGTGTGAGTAAAAAAAAAATTTCTTAAATGCTAATTCCTAACTATATATGGTCTATAACCTATGGTTTTTTCAGTGAATTTTCAAGGTTTTGTAAATGCTAATTCCTAACTATATATGGTCTATAACCTATGGTTTTTTCAGTGAATGTATATATATATATATATATATATATATATTCATTGAAAAAACCATAGGTTTTATAACAGTTATAGTTAGCTGGACAATTTACTCATACAAAACCATTGAAATTCCCACGTTATAGTTAGTTGTACTCACTATAACTGGCGCGCCCGCAAAGCACTGCTAATGACGTCACATCACTCATGACATAGTCAGTGACATCACTCATGACATCACTAATGACATCTCAAATGACATCACTGATGACATCATCTAGTGAATGTGTATCTTTCTTATAAAATTTTTTTTTTTTATATATGTGTACCTAAAAATCGATGGAAGAACACACGATTAAATTAGAGTTTAAATGGATGGGGTTTTTTAATTGATTGTATAACTAATTTATTAAGTGTATGTTAATAAATATATGTATTACCATTTATTGTTTAAAGTTGTAAATATCTCTATCACTGTCTCCCTTTATCTACAGACGGATGCTTAGGTTGGTGAGTAGCTACATGATTGTCTATATGGGTTATTAGTTAGTTTTTTGAGTATTAGTATGAGTGTCTGTTAAGTTTGGTGGGAGGTATTACTTTGTGCATATATGAATGAATGAGTGCCTTACTGTTTGCATATGTTTTGAAGACAGCATGTGTGCACGACTGTATGGTTGGATGAGTGTGTGTATAGGTGTGTTAGTGAGTGAATTACTGTCAGAATAATTTCTTTATAAGTAACTACATATGTTTTAAATTACTATAAGTAAGAATTGATGCATATAGGTAAGTATGTGTGAGAGTGAGAAATTGTAAGAAATTCTGTATGAATACTTTTTTGTTCCTATAAGGGATAGTTTTAGTAAAAAAGTATGTGTACGTTTCTGTAGAAGTAAGAGCAGTGGTGTATGTATAGCTGTATAAGCAAGTGTATGGTTGTTTTATAATTTATTTGCTTGTGTGAGTATGTGTGTGAGTAACTCTAAGGATGAGTGTCGTTTTGTAACAAAATGTATAGATGAATGAGTATTTATGATGATTGAGTATGTGCATGAGTAACTATATAGATATGTTGGTGAATGTGCGAATGTGTATGTAGATTTTGCAATTTCTGAATAGATTGTTGTAAGTGGAATTAGTTTCTACATTGTTTTGTAATTATTTGATTCTATTTGTCAATGTGTGTATCAAAACTTATATTACACTTAGAGAGAGTGTGCCATTTTTTCACAAGGATGATGTCATCAGTGATGTCATTTGAGATGTCATCAGTGATGTCATGAGTGATGTCACTGACAATGTCATGAGTGATGTAATATGTGACGTCATTAGCAGTGCTTTGCGGGCGCGCCAGTTATAGGGAGTACAACTAACTATAACGTGGGAATTTCAATGGTTTTGTATGAGTAAATTGTCCAGCTAACTATAACTGTTATAAAACCTATGTTTTTTTCAATGAATTTGCTAGGTTTTTTAAATGCTAATTCCTAACTATAACGTGTGTAAAACCTATGGGTTTTTTTGTGAATTTGCAAGGTTTTTTAAATGCTAAATCCTAACTATAACGTGTGTAAAACCTATGGTTTTTTTAGTGAATTTGCAAGGTTTTTTAAATGCTAACCCCTAAATAAAATGTGTGTAAAATTCCTTTTTTATTATGAATTTAAATACAACATCAAAACACTGAAAGTAGTTCTTTTTCTCCTTTCTTTATTGCCCTTCCTTTAGTTTTTCAGTCCCTTTAACTCACTCCCCTACCCTTAGTCCCCTTCTTTCAGTTACTCTTCAACTCCTCTTTTGTCACTCACCATACTCCCCTTTTCTCACTCTTTCACTCAGTCCCTTCCTTCCCTCAGTCATTTCAATCACTCATTTATGCACTACACTTTCATTCAAAAAAATGAACGACACAGTGTTTAAGAATATAACTCTTTTTAGAGAATTGAATGAGTTCTGAAAATAACTGTTTTTTTTCTTTTGTTGTTTTCTTTTTTTTCCTTTTTTTTAAATTTTGAGAATTTTTTTTTTTTTTTAAAGAAAATTCAGGAACTGCAACAAGGAAACTGTTCAACCGGAACAAAATAAATGATAAATAGAAAAAAATTATCTCCTTTCAGAGCATTTATGACTCTGAATACTGCGTTCAATTAGATTCAGGCTCTGTTCTCCATAAACAATAATATCAAAACATTTGTTGCACCGCATATGCACATGTGCCAAATATGGCCTAACGTCAATTTCTGCTGTTGCTGGCGATGGAGGTGGAGCTGTAGATGTGCTAGCCACAGCTAATGGAATCTGCTGGGCCAGAGCTCTTGTGGCTGCTTATGCATATTGCACAGGGTGCACATTTTTTACATGTCTTAACATGGTATGGATAGAAAAAGAGTATTTTTTAAGAGGGTTTCCCCTTGAAAGAACAGTACCACAAAGGGTACACGTTACTTTAGGAGCATTTACCTTTTTTTGATGCTCAGGAAAAGTAAAAAACTTCCAAATAAAAGAAGATTTCCCTTTCTTAGCTGGCTGACAATATTCCATGTGGGAGTCAGAAGAAGAAGATGATGTTTCTTGTCTTTCTGCCATTCTGTTCTTTTTTCTGCCTCCAGCTCCAAAAAGGGTCCTTCTTCCAGGAGAATAAAGCAAATAGTGAGGGAAATGGTTGGGGTTTTGAAGATTCTAGATCTGTAACTAATATTAACCAATGAAAAATGTTGTTTTTGAGTCACATGATGACTTTTTTTTTTTAATTCAATTGTGAGGTGCGCGACCGGGTGCGCGCACCCCGCAAACTTAAAAAAAAAAAAAGGTTTTTTTGCCCGTCGGAGTTGTTTAGGGACTCCCTGAGAAACTCTAGGGGGTCAGGGACTGTCTATGTTTCCTCCTTTTCACGTTTTGAAACTTTTTGTAAATAGGGAAAAACGCCATTTTAACCCGACGTGCGCGACCGGGTGCGCGCACCTCGCAACTTTTTAGAAAAATAATAAAGGATTTTTTGGGCCTTGGGGGTCCTTATTGGACCCCCTGAGAATACCTAGAGGGTCAGGGAGTGTTTACCAAGCCTCCTTCTCACATTTTGAAACTTTTATGTAAATCAAGTTGAACGCCATTTTGAGGCGGGGTGCGCGACCGGGTACGCGCACCCCGCTTTTTTAAAATAAAAAAAACAGATTCTTTGGCCCGTTGAGATTCTTCTGGGACCCCTTGAGAAGGTCTAGGAGGTCAGGGTGTCTCTACCTTGCCTCTTTTTTACGTTTTGAAACTTTTATGAAAATCGGGCAAAACGCCATTTTAAAGCGACGTGCTCGACCGGGTGCGCGCACGTTAAGTCATGTGACACGAAAACAACACTTTTCATTGGTTCATAGTAGTTTAAGCTCTAGAATCTTCAGGAACTCCACCCACTTCCCTCACTATCTGTCTTACTCTCATGGGAGAAGGAGACTTTTTGAAGTTTCCAGAGAATTATCTGAAATGGCTGCAAGACAGGATTCTTCTTCTGAATCTGGGGAAGATTATCAGCTTCCACAAAAAAAAGGCAAGGAATCTTTTATATGGACATTTTTTACGTTTCCTGAAGAACTTAAAAAAGTGAATGCCCCGAAAGTCACTTGTACTATATGTGGCGCTGTTTTATCCAGAGGAAATCCATCCAAAAAGTACTCATTTTCAATTCATACTATGATAAGGCATGTCAGACAAGTGCACCCTGTGCAATTTGCACAGGCATCAACAAGAGCTCTGCCTCCCAAATACCACCAGCTGTGGCCAGCACATCATCTGGAGGACGACCTGCATCTCCATCAACTGCACAGATGGACCTAAGACCATTCTTATCCAAAGTCCACATGAGATGCAACAAATGTTTTGAAATTGTTGTGTACGGGGAGCAGAGCCTTACTCTGGTTGAGCGCAGAATTAATGAACATCAATGCTCCCAGAGAAGATACATTTTTTCAAACTTTGGATTTCTTTTGTTCCTGTTGAACAGTGTTTCAGTTGAAGATTTCTGTTCCTATTAGAAAAATCAAAAAAATATAAAACTTTCAAAAAAGAAAAAAAATATAAAACAACAGAACAAACAAAAAAATTCTTTTCAGAAATAACTTATTTTTCCAAAAAGAGCTCTATCTGTTACGCACTGTGTCATCTTTCTTTTGTATGAATGTGTAGTGTATAAATGACTAAATGAAATGAATGACAAAAACGGAGTAAGGGACTCAGCAAATGAGTGAGGTAAAGGAAGTATAGTGACTGAACATAGTGAAGTAAAAGAGTGACTGAAACTACAGGACAGATGTACGTTACATGGTACATCTCCGCAAATTAGCAGGGATGCGCCACATAACCTATGACAAGCAAAACCACCTGTGTGCCACCACTGATGTGCCATATTTACAATGTGGCGCACCATGGGGCAAAAACGGCACATATGCGTGGCGCATCTGTGTCGTAAAGGTGTCACATTGCTGGAGTTGCATCATATGCGCGATACAGCTCCAGCAATGCTCCTTGGGGGGTCATTCAACTAATGCTGCTTCAATGCTGCTTCAAGCCTTACGCCTGCTTCAAGCAGGCGCAAGGTTTTGACATGGTCTAAAAGTGATTGAGTCAAATCTTTTAGCAGGCGTTCCTGCGCAGGAACCCCCCCCCTGCCCCATAACGCTTCCTTAAGGCGCAGGGCTTTACAACGTGACGCATCTCCCAGATGGGTCACGTTGTAAATAACATGCACCATGGTGCATCTTTTGCACCGCCGCTGTGTCACAAAAGTGACACAACAGCGGCGCAAAAGATGCGTAAAGGGCTTGTAAATTTGCCCCAAGATGTTTAAAGGTAGGGTAGTGAGTTAAAGGAAATTAAAAATTATGGTAAGAACAGTATGGAAAAGAAAGAAAAGGTGCAGGACTCACAAAAGGGGAGTGAGGATGAATATATGGACGGACAGTAAGGGACAAAGAGAGATACATAGAGCAGGGTTAGGGGAGTGAAGGTAAAGGAAATGGAAAGATGATGAAGGAAGGGGATTTGAGGATGATAAAAGGGAGGTAAGTTGAAGTGAGAATTGGTCAATTAGTGATTAAAAAATTGAATAAGAGAATGAAGGGACTTAGGAAAGCATAGAAAGGGAATGGAACAGAGGGACAGATTTATGTTACATCTCTGCAAAATAGTAAAGATGCACCAGGAAAGATGCGATACACAAATTAATCCTTGCACCACTCATGATATACATCACATCTAGGGCTGAAAGTTTGCAAAGTATTGAAATTCTGTTACATGCATGACGCAACTCCAGCACTTTTCCAACTTCCTCTATCTGTTACGTGCTATGTCAACCTTTACTCCTGCTTCAACAGATGCAATGTTTTGACACATTAGTGTTGGTGAAGTGACTCAGTGAAATCTTGTAGATTTCACTGAATCACTTTTCAAAGGAGTTCTTGTGACGGAACGCCTACCCCTGCGTGGAAATGCCCACATGAAACCTGAGACTGGTTTCATATGGTGCAGGGTTTTACAACGTGATGCATCTCTCTGCACTATGGCACTTCTTTTGCACTGCCACTGCGTAAGAAAACTGATGCACAGGCGGTATAAAAGAGGCGCAAAGGGTTTTTTAAATTTGCCCCTGAGGAATTAAATGAGTGAATGAGGGAGAGTAATGGAAAGAGAGAGGAAAAGAGAAAAGGGGTGAGATACAGACAGGAAGAGAAGTTAGACTGAGTTACACACAATTAAAGAAGGAGAAAAATATATTCAAAATATGAGTGAGAGAGTAAATGAAAAGGAAGTAGCACAAGGGAATGAGAAAAATAAATTAGGGAACAAGATTGACAGATGAAGTGAGGAAAAGAAAAAGAGGGGTACTGAAGAAATTAGAGAAGAAGAAAAGGAATGGGAGTGATGCACAGAGAAGAGAACATGTAGTGGGATTAGACAAGTGAGATTCAGTAAAGGGCAGTGATAGTGAGGGAAGGGATATAGGAGTGAGGGGAAAAGAGTAATGGGAAAAAAAGCAAAACAAACGTAGTGATAGTAGGAGATAGGAAAGACAAGTAAAGGACAGAGAGAGAAAAAGGTAGTTAGACAAGGTGAGTGAGGCTGAAAAAACAGTATTAATAATGAAAGAAAGACTGTAAAGAAGAAAGAAGGGAAATAATGGGAATAAGTAAAGGAAACTAAAGGTAAGTAAAAAGAGTTAAGGAAGGCGAATAAGAGATAGATTTAACAATGACCAAGACACAAAGAGAAGTAAGAGAGTGATTAAAAAGGATTTCTGTTTTTCATACTTACCTTAGAAATAGTAAAAAACTAATAGTAAATTTCTTTTAAAAATATACTATCTGTGGAAGAAAAGAAAAAATTGAGTTATAATATACATTTCATAAAACAAAAAAAAAGTAGGACTGCAGGAAACAGAAAGTGAAACAAAGGAAGAGAAAGGGAGAGAGAGAGAGAGATGGACAGAATGTGTAGTGTATAAATCAATTACTAAGATGACTGAGTGAAAGAGAGGAAGGGACTGAGGGTATGACTGTGGAAAGGAAAGTATGGTGAGGGAGGAAAGGAGAGTGTGATGAGAAAATGGAAGATGAGAGAAACAATGTGTAAAACAAAAGGACTAAGGGTAGAGGAGTGAGTTAAGAAGAGTGTTAAGGCACTAAGAGAAATAGAGTTAAGAAGACTGAGTAAGAGAAGGTGAATGGGGTAGAGACAGGGAAGGAGTGTAAGGGATGGACAAACGGAAATAGAGTAGGCTAAGGGAACTGAAGTATGAATTGAAGTATAGAGAATGAGGAGAAGTGAAGGAAGCAGAGTAAGGGAACAGGGGTGAGGTTGGGTAAGAGAAGGGCATTGAGATTGTGGAAACAGGGGTGATAGAGGGTGGATAAAGGCGAGTGAGCATGAGATAAGGGGAGTGAGAAAGGAAAGAGACAGAGGGAGTGAATGAAACAGTGACAGAAGGGGACTCAGGGAAGGAGCAAAGAAAGGTAAATGACGAAATGTAGATGAGTTAAAGGGAGTGACCGTGAGAGAAGGGGACTGACAAAATGAGGAGATGAAGGGAGTTAGGGTAACAGAGAGAGAGTGAGGGAGGTATAGGGAGAAACAGAAATAAAAAACTAATGAAAAAGTATTTTTTATTAGTCATACTTACCTTATAAATGTAATATCTGTGGAAGAGAATAAACAAAACAGTTATAATAAATATTTGTGAATGCAAAATACAAAATAACTTGTACAATATGTTATATGATTTATTTTTGCTGTTCTCAGAATATATTGATTTTCACTATAAATAGTGAGCTCAATACTACTCATCATATAACAGCGGGGGAAAAAACACAATCAAAAATGATTGTGTTTAAAAAACCCAGACAACATTTGATTACATAGTGTAAATATGAGAACAAAACATGTCTTAAATGTTTTTCTCTAAATCGCAATTTCTTGTGGAAGTTTGCTACATCTTCAACAATCACAAAGTAATAAAATAATATGACTTATTTTTAAATACCTCTCAATAAACTTCTATACAAGCATGTTTTACCAACATTTATCTGAAGTAGTCATTTTGTTCTCAGATACTATTCCTCACGGCCAAATAGTATGAGTAAAGTCCTTATTTTGCAAATTACTTAATTGTACTCTTAACCATTCTTTTCCCGACCTTTAGAATAAAACGTTCCAACGTGTTATGTTCCAAGAAACATTACTTAAACCTGTACCTGATACTCTCACTATGCCAAATACAAGTTTCAGTTTTTAAATTCCATCACCCTCACTCGCATGATATTTCTGACCAACAGAGTATCTTTTCTTAACAGTAGTAATCTTCCTACACCAAGTCATTTTACTGAAATTTGGGTTGCAAAAAAAACCATATAAGAATTTGGTAAGTCAAAAGGCAAACGTTTTTTAAAAGTCAATTGACTATCATTACAGTGAGTCCAGCCTGTTGGAGATTTCAAATAAGCTGTGTAATGTCCTGATGTTGTTGAAGGACCATCATGGAAGATAATTGCTACAGTTACAAAAGTTCTTCCAGAAATTGATAGTTGAGAAGCCACAAAATTTTTAATTGAAGTTGTCAATTTTGTTCCATCAGGTCTGCACCGTTGGAACATTAAAATTACATACTGTCCATATCTTCTGATAAATAATGTTGATAACATTTCTGAGTTACATTGAGAACAGACCATGTTTTGATGCACATCTCTAACTAGATTATTGAAAGACACTGCTTTACAGTCTGGTAATGTTAAATATATAAATCTTTCAGTGTGTATATCAGTAAAACTTGAAAATGAACAATTGTCGCAGTTATGTTGCCATTTATAAGAAAGGCCAAAAAGACTATCAATATCTACACCTTCATCTTGTAAAACTGTAAGCATACACATAATAAATTCTTGACAATCTTGCTGAATATTCTGAGAAAATTGATTTAGTCCAGTACATATGTCTAAAACATTTCGAAGTTCAGAAACATTTCCTATTTGACTATTATCACTGTTACATTTATGAAACACAGAATTTAGTGAACAACAAAATGTTTGGTCCCGATTTTCAACAATCTGTTGCTGTGAACTTTTAAGAAAAAAACAACATTAACCACTACATTTTGCATAGCAGTTGACACCAGAACTGTTTTCAAATTTAAATCCAACAATCTCTTCAGTAGTAACTTTTTGCTTTTTGCTACCAATCACAGGATCATTTTTTTTTTTCATTTCTCAACTACTTCAGTACATTTTTCCTCATATCTCCTTTTTCGACCTACCACACACTTTTCAATTAAAGGATATTGAGGTAAACTAGGAGCATATTCTCATCTTAACCTGTTATACTCTTTCACACAATTTAGATGCTCACTAATCTTTGTCTCATCAAAATCAATCAGATACAATCCAGATAAAGTTCTAACACGAGATAAAGCAACATAGGCCAAACCCTCTTTGAACACAGTACTTCCAATATTTATCAAAGCACTATCTACACTTAAACCTTGAGATTTATGAATAGTCACCGCATATGCCAAACAAACAGGAAACTGTTTTCGTCGGACGTATAAATCTTTTACAAGCAAAAATCGATTTGAACAACGACTGACTTGTTGTACCTCTTCAATTCCATCAAATTTGATTTTTAAAAATTCAATCTCATCTCTATTTGGGTAATTCACAAAACCAACAACATTACCCATTGCTCCATTCACCAAACCTCTTTCCACATGTAAATTTCTTCGTAAAATAATACGACATTTTAAACATACATACAGATTATTTTCTAAACCAGCAGTTTTAGATATTGATTTCTCTAAAGAATCCAATTTTAACTTCAACCTTTCTGACAAAATAATAGTACTTCCTTCATGCTCTATTCTATCTTTAGCTTCCAGTTTCTTAATTTCTTGATTTTCTAACTTCAACATTTTTTCATTGAACATAGAACATTCGTGTAGAGTTGGCATCAGGCATATAACTGATTTATCTTCTGCCTCTTTACTATATATTTTCTCTGCCACATTATTTTCATTTGGAAACAAATTGGAAAGTAATCGTGTTTGTAAAGTTTCTTTGGCATGTTCACTTAGTATTCCAATTCTTATATCTTGGAGAATATTTCCATATTTGGTATCCTTTGCCTGTCGCATATTTTGAATAAGTTCAGTATATTTGAAATGTGACCATATATTAACATTTCCAATACTTCCCAGGCACTTTCTTGTGTCTTCATGTGTCACAGTTTTAAATACAGGTTGTCCTTTTACAGGAGTTAGCTGCAGTAGATCTCCAAAAACGATGACGTGTTTGCCTCCAAATAACACATCATACTCTGTTTTAAGAATCTGTTGCATTCTTAAATGCACAAAGGCAAGCATTAGATTTGATACCATGCTTACCTCATCAATAATGAGAAGTTTCATTTTTTTAAGGACTCTAGAAACTTCACAACAAGCTTCTCCAGATAGCTTGTGGTATTGTAATTTATTTTCATGTTCAACTGGCAGCATCAATAAACGATGTAAAGTAATCCCTTTAATATTGTGTGCTGCAACCCAGTTGGAGCAGTAACAACACAAGAGAGTGATGAGTCCGTTCTTTGCTGTAGATATATAGCAATTCCTTTAATTAGAAAACTTTTTCCAGTTCCAGCTTCTCCACTCACATATAGTCGGACAGGTTGAAATGACATACATGAGCATTCTTTTTTCTCATGACGAAAACCATGCTCAATCTGCTCTGTCACTTCATCATATATCTGTTTTTGCTCAAGATTAAGTTGCTTTTCCAATTCTTCTAAGTTTATTACATCCTCTTGAACTTGTTCCATTGCTCTTTCCACCTCATCCATGGTAGTGGCTGCTTCATTTTGGATAATTGGTTGTCCAAGTGGATCTTGACTCAACGATGCAGAACTTTGACTATCTTGAGAACTGTCTCTAGCAATCTCTGCTGCTATAGTTGCTTCTTGCTCTATTTCGCCCTTCAACATTTGCAGATAATTACTAAAAATAGGACATTGTATACTATTTTGAGATGCGTTGAATGAATCTTCATAACTGTCAAAGTCACCAAGTAGTTCCTCTTCTTTACGCCATGGTTGCAAAAGAGCTAAATAGTAAAATTCTCTTTTGTCAGGAGTTTCACCACTGAGCTTTCGGTGATTAATCAAATATCCTTTTCTTTGTTTCACCAGACATCCTTCACATCCAATCACAGCATATACACCTTTATTAATATCCTCTGTAATATTCCTTTTAAAAGTGTAGTTTTGTAGTATTTCATACAGACAAATGTTTTGAAGCAGATTACTTCTATTTGGATAGTATGTATCCAACATGTTTGTCTTCAGAATGTCTGTACTGTTTGGTTCTTTCTCTGCTAAATATTCAATTTCTTGAACAGTTTTCGTGATCTTGCCAGTCCTAAACTCACCCAAATGATTGTTCGAGATTTTGCGTAAAGATTTGCTGATGATAATCGATCACAACATTCATATGCTCCAATTTCTCGATGAGATAACATCTTCAAACTGTAGGTATACAATTTCTTACTTAGGCTCTTTTCATGAGAAATGACTTCCCACATATCCTTTAGTTCCGTCTTTTCAGATTTGGTGATGTAAGACATTACATATCGAGCCACAGCAATAGAGTTGCCTGAAACATATTGAATATCCATGTTAGCATTCCACATGGACAAAATGACTGGGTTATAGTCATTTATGTATTTTGACTCTTCGTTTCTTCTTAAATTGTACGTATTTTTTGGTGATTTTCTTGTAACAGTATGTCGCAAAGACGACATAAAATTGTTCACTCTTTCTTTTGGAATTACTGCTCGTGGAAATCCAAAACGACATTTGGTATAGAATTTATCCTTTGATTTGAATTTTCGTCAACAATATTTGCCACAACGATGGCTTTGAAGTCGTAACACTTTCCCTCTTAAGTCCTTATCAATTGTACATTTGGGTATATCACATGTTGCATATTCTTCAATGAAAGACAGTACATTGTCATCTGAGTCTTTTCCAAATTTGGGAGCATCTTTGATCCACAATAGCATATGAATATGAGGAGCACCTCTCGCTTGATACTCTTTTCTCCAAAAGAAATCCAGAACTTTGCCAAGAGGAGGATTTTTGTTTGTTTGTAATAAAAAACATCATAGCTTCAAATCTATGATTAAAATATCTGCAAACATTAACTGGATCCAAAGAGCACAGTTCTCCAGGTGTCTTGTACTCTATATTTTCGATGTTTGCATTTGCCTCTCGAAGAAATTCAAGTAAATCTTCCCAAGCATACTCAGCACATCTTAGAGTTAGAAACCATGTAGGTGCTCCTAAGTTTCTTAGCATACATTTCAAATCTCCATGACGACGGTACCAATACTCATTAGTACCACGTTGACATGCCATTAGATTAATTAGGTGAGAATCCAAAACAGTGTCTTTCTGTTGGACTTTATCCATAAACTCCCTTGCTGAAACATTTTGCAGATGTACTCTACTTTTTAGTATATGGTTTACTGCATAAAAAGTCCAGATAAGTCACTTTCAAACAGAAGATGAAACAAATATGGAATACATTGACGAAATCCCAGATCTTCTGCATATAATCTTGTTGTCCGGTATTCAGATGCAGGAATTTGCATAGGTCGGTCATCGTATCGTGCACCTTGACCTGTTGGAAATACCTGAGGAAAACAACGAGCTTCCAAGCTCTCTTCCCATACACTAATGGGAGTTCCTTCTGCTTTTTTCATCTGAAATAATTCAATAGCATTTCTCATTGCTTCTTTGGAATGCAGTGGATGAACACTGTAATGTTCATAAATTTCTTCACTTCTGGACACATCTACTTTATCAATTTGTCCAGCAGGCAAATCATTTTCCTCTTCTTCATTTATTTCTTCTTCTCCTACGTATACATTTTTATAGTATTTATTGTTTTTGACCAAATACAATGTTGCCTTTTTGACTTTTCTAACATCCATTAAATCTTGCCAGATTTTCTTACTCTTTGTAGGCACACCATTAACTAGAATAACTAAAGGTTCCTCTTGTACATTTTCAACACCAATTGTCTCAATGTTTTTCTTTAAATCAAGAGGCAAATATACAACTCTTCCCTTTAATCCTCTTTGTAAATCTGAAGGATTTAATTTCCCTGTCTTAGGCTCCATACGAACAATAGCCTGAAATGGATGCACACACTGAATCAGAATAGTCTCGTAGGTATTTAAATCCTTCAGTTCACATGGAATACTCACCAACTCAAGATTATTATGTACAGCTCTAGCAGGCATTCTATTATCACTTAATTTATTATAACAATATGTACAAATACGTTGATCAGAACCCAAATCAAAACAATTTTCTACCAACCAATAGGTTGCAAAATTTTTCCACTCACTATTATTTTCCTCTTCACTTTTTAAATATAAATCAACTGACCTGGTTTGATTTTTATAATGAGTGCGTCGACAACACACAGTAGGAAAATTTTGTTTTTCACCTGCAATAACCTTAAATTTTGTTACTTCCTGTTCAAAATTTTCAGTATTAAAATTCCGGACATTTTCTACCACATTTCTATCTATTACTGTATCAGTTTCTGCACTGTCTTCTTCTGGACCAAAGTAACTAACTTCAATTTCTTCACATATCTTCTTTACATCTAATTCAGATCCATGCAAAAGAGCACTATTTAACTGTTTGAGCTTAAGTGCTGGACTTTTTGCATAATACAACCTTCTCACTAATTTCCTTACTTCGGTATGATGCACTGCTAACATCCTGAAATGGTGAAAAACACTCTGGCATACTTTTTTAGAAAGACAAGCCAGAGAATGCCCTTGCAGACCTGTTTTTTCTCTCACTCTGCAAGGGTCTAATTCTTGCAACATTTTAACTTTTTGTTTAAGACTTTTCTTAGCATACTTACATAAGAAATTGCGAAAGAAATCAATTGAATCCTGTCGTACACTGCAAATACTACTACATTTCCAACTGTACAAGGAGCCTTAGGACGTCTCCCTAAAACTTCATCAGCTATCATCTCTTCTGTATTTCTAGGCACAATTTTCTCTTTTTCAATAGGACAACCGTCCTTCACCTCATATGCTCGACCACTGGTGTCAACTGCATGCAACAAATCATTAGTTTGAAAGTAACTCTCTTCATTAAAAAATGGTGCACAACTTGAACTATGCATCCATTTTCCAGAAAAAACATCACATAAATTAGTCCGATTAATTACTATTTTCCATTTACACATAGCTTTTAAAACTTTGATTCCCTTATTCAGTGTATTTATTCTATTAATTACTAAAACAAATACCTTTTTTTTGTCTGAAATGCGCATTCAACAACATTCTCAATATACTTTTTTTTCTTATAAAAAGCAGATTTCCTTTTAGGAATGTTTTAATTTTTTAACAAATTCGAAACTACTCTATTATAAAACATACGTTTCCTGATTTCCGCAAACTGATTAGTACGTCTATTAATTTGTTCACCGCAGAGTTGGGAAACATTTTTCTTTTTTCTCTGATTTGTCCTTGTAGATACTGCCAAATGTTTTTCCTTTCCCACATTATCCTTTTTTTTTTTACTTTGACATAATTGTTTTAGAAAATCCTTGGTTGTCTTACCAGGAGCACTCTTCTTTTTGACCGTCTTTTGTTGATTACGTAATTCTTCTAATTGTTTTCTCTTGGAATAGTATGTTTGTTTTTGTTTTTTCCTTTTTTCCTTTTTGTTCGGCATGTTGATTTTTCTTTCTGTTCAAAATTATAATCTGGTATGAATAAAGAAAAAAAATAATATAGACCTCTACTAACATATAACATAGAAATTATAACCACTAAATAATGTAAACACTGGTTCAGTTTATAAGTAAAATTAAGGCATAGCAACAGTCTCAAAACAGAGTAGGAAATCATGTAGTGAGTGCTGTTTAAGACTTGATGGCAGAGCATTGATATGTCAAAATTATAGACATATTTGCTGAGAATAATATTTCAAGGTTAAAAATAGTACAGTAGTTTTCAGGCGGTGTAGGGGGTCATAGTGGAATTAATGTGTGTGACCCTAATCTCTAACACACTTCATTAAAACATTTATTCTCATATTAATTAAAAACATGAACGATCAATACTAGAAGAAGACTGAATCAAAAAATGTTTTATTATAAATTAAAAATGTATTCGTCAAACATTTCATAGTCCAATAAAACTTGCAACATGACATCATCCGGTATTTCATTTTGATCATAAACAAAATTTTGATTTTCCAATTTAAATGCTTCTACCACTTCAACAAAAGAACTGTCCAAACTCTCATCCATAAAATCTTCCTTTACAGTATCATTTTCCGCCGGAAAAAGTTCATCTTTCAGTTCCTCTACCATTCTTTTAAATACATTAACTACACAAGTTAATCTGCCACCTTCCTCTTTTTTGAAAGCAGACTCACACTGTGATCCGAGTCACATAACACTGGGCCAGATGTAGGAGAGGAAATACCGGTCGGTAACGGCTGATTTCGGCCGTTACCGACCGGTATTTAGGATTAGGCATGTAGGGGCCAGCATTTTACAGAATCGGTAAATTTACCGATTCGGTAAATTTACAGATTCTGTAAAATACCGTGTAGGTGACACTCCTGAGAGTGCCACAGGCCCTTAAGAGTCGGTATTTTACCACCCAATCCTATTGGGTGGTAAAATACGGAATAAAGGTGTGCATGCACATCTGTGCATGCACACCTGTGCCATGTGGCACACAGACATGCCCTTAGGGGCATGTCTGTGTGTCACATGGCACACATGCCTGTATTTGGGGTGCTAGAGGGTGTCAAAGTTACACCCCCTGCACCCTAGCAGGATTTGGTATTTACCGATTCGGTAAATACCGAATCGGTATTGCCCATTGATTACTATGGGCTTCAAGGCCCATAGGAATCAATGGGCAATACCGATTCGGTATTTACCGAATCGGTAAATACCGAATGTTACTGATTCGGTAATTCAAATTTAAGAATTACCTACATCTCCCACCTTCCTATTTACCGATTCATAAATACAGATTCGGTAAAATTCGGAATTTATGAATCGGTAAATAGGAATTACCTACATCTGGCCCACTATCCTTTGCAATTACTGCAGTCAAAGGAGGTCTTACTGTGAGTTTTGTTTAAGGGTTTTCTGGACTATAGAACTGATGAAAGACTATATAATTTATTTCTAGGAATGGATTTTCTAAGTTTAGCACAATAAACTGGTGTTTAAACTGTGTACAGACTGAAGGTGGAACTCACAGTGCAGAAATATAAATTCACTAAAAAGATTACTACTTGCCACAGAGACAGTTGCTTTTGCCTTTGAACAGCACACTCAGAATCTAAATTGCACAGCATGTACAAAATGTCATGCTAAACATGAGCAATCATATCATAATAGACCTCTGCAAGTGCATATAAAAGGGTCTAGAGACATGGTATAGGCACACATATAGAGAGATGGTGCTGACGAAAAATAAAATAACGCAGGCAGACAGTAAACTGTTACAATCAGAGAATAGATGGTGCAGTGCTGTAAGTAAAAGAACAGATGCAGCAGTTACAAAAAAAGAAGGTGTAGAGACACAGTGAGATGGTATGAGCAGAGAGACATAGTACAGGTAGAGACAGACATAGTAGATTACATGTAACATGCTGGTCATGTGTCTAAAATCACACTGTGAGTCAAAGTTGGTTTTAAATTAATCTGGGTGAATAATTTGCTTAGTTGATGAGTTTTAAAATCATGTTTAGAAGACAATTATGCTTCAGGATATGTACTATTAAAGAATCTTAAGCAACACATCGGTTAGGCCTCTTATTTGCTAAAAAGGCTCTATGTTGTGCATGTATATGGTCTGTTTTTTGCCAGTAGAGACGGTGAAATGGTATGAAAACAGACACAGATAATAAAATAGTATAATACAGAAAAATTACTAGAAACAGACACTGAAATGTTACATCCAGAGGCTACAAGAAGCACACAGAGGCGCAGATAGAGAACACAGACAGAAAACAGTACAACCAGAGAGTGCGAAACTACAGACAGAGAGGAAAAATATATATCATGGTAGGACTGCATAACACACACCAACAGCTAAATCATAATAGGCCTCTGCAATTACACAAGAACGGATGCAGACAGATTGTACAGCCAGAGTTAGATAGATAATGCAGATTTAGAAGAAATAATGCATGCAGACAGTAAACTGTTACAAGCAGAGGATAGATAAAGTAGGACTGCAAAGAATACAACACATGGAGCAGTGCCATAAAAAGATAGTGCCGAGAGACAGTAAAATAGTATGAGAACATACATAAATAATGCAAGCAGATACAGACAAGGTACACATAAAAGATAAAATGATACAACACAAAACAAATGGTGGAAACATTGAGAGAATGTTTTCTTATTATTTTAAACTACAGAAAAATAGATCACCTTTACAAATTAGAAACTCACCTTTAAAAATTTTTTTGAAGGTTCAGAACACTCTCAATTACACTCTAGATTCTTGGATTTGAGCAGCAAACACTAAAAAGAAAAAAACGAACACAACTTTTATTACCATGTTACACATATCTTTATTACACAGCATAGAGCCTTTTTGGCAAGTTAGAGGCCTAAAAGACATGCTACCTACGATTCTCTAGCAGTACATATCATAAAGCCTAACTGACTTCAAGAAATAATTTTTAAACACATCAAATACGTAAATTATACACTCATGTTCATTTAAAATCACGCTTGACTCACAGTGTGATCTTAGACACATGAGCAGGATGTTATGTGTAATTTACCATCTCTGTCCCTGCAAGCAGTATGTGGGTCTATGCTCATAATATTTCATTGTCTCTACTGGCCAAAAACAGGCCACCTATATATAAGCATATATATATATACCAGACTTTTTAGCAGAAAGCATTTTCCATACTAAATCTTTTTTAAGTCATCTTAAACACATGAGCAGCATGTTGCATGTAATTTACCATCTCTGTCTCTGCAAGCAGTATGTATAATTTACCATCTCTGTCTCTGCAAGCAGTATGTGTGTCTCTGCTCATAATATTTCATGAGCAGCATGTTGCATGTAATTTACCATCTCTGTCTCTGCAAGCAGTATGAGTGCCTCTGCTCATGAATCGTTTTTAAGTCATCTTAAACACATGAGCAGCATGTTGCATGTAATTTACCATTTCTGTCTCTGCAAGCAGTATGTGTGTCTGTGCTCATAAATCGTTTTTAAGTCATCTTAAACACATGAGCATCATGTTGCATGTAATTTACCATCTCTGTCTCTGCAAGCAGTATGTGTGTCTCTGCTCATAAATTGTTTTTAAGTCATCTTAAACACATGAGCAGCCAGAATGTTGCATGCAATTTACCATCTCTGTCTCTGCAAGCAGTATGTGAAATTGACCATCTCTGTATCTTCAAGCAGTATGTGTGTCTGCTCATAATATGTCACCGTCTCTACTGGCTAAAAACAGGCCACCTATATATAAGCATATATATATACCAGACTTTTTAGCAGAAAACATTTTCTATACTAAATCGTTTTTAAGTCATCTTAAACACATAAGCAGCATGTTGCATGTAATTTACCATCTCCGTCTCTGCAAGCAGTATGTGTAATTTACCATCTCTGTCTCTGCAAGCAGTATGTGTGTCTCTGCTCATAAATCCTTTTTAAGTCATCTTAAACACATGAGCAGCATGTTGCATGTAATTTACCATCTCTGTCTCTGCAAGCAGTATGTGTAATTTACCATCTCTGTCTCTGCAAGCAGTATGTGTGTCTGCTCATAATATTTCACCGTCTCTACTGGCCAAAAACAGGCCACCTATATATAAGCATATATATATACCAGACTTTTTACCAGAAAACATTTTCTATTCTAAATCGTTTTTAAGTCATCTTAAACACATAAGCAGCATGTTGCATGTAATTTACCATCTCTGTCTCTGCAAGCAGTATGTGTAATTTACCATCTCTGTCTCTGCAAGCAGTATGTGTGTCTCTGCTCATAAATCCTTTTTAAGTCATCTTAAACACATGAGCAGCATGTTGCATGTAATTTACCATCTCTGTCTCTGCAAGCAGTATGTGTGTCTCTGCTCATAAATCGTTTTTAAGTCATCTTAAACACATGAGCAGCATGTTGCATGTAATTTACCATCTCTGTCTCTGCAAGCAGTATGTGTGTCTCTGCTCATAAATCGTTTTTAAGTCATCTTAAACACATGAGCAGCATGTTGCATGTAATTTACCATCTCTGTCTCTGCAAGCAGTATATGTAATTTACCATCTCTGTATCTGCAAGCAGTATGTGTGTCTGCTCATAATATTTCACCGTCTCTACTGGCCAAAAACAGGCCACCTATATATAAGCATATATATATACCAGACTTTTTTAGCAGCAAACATTTTATATACTAAATCGTTTTTAAGTCATCTTAAACGCATAAGCAGCATGTTGCATGTAATTTACCATCTCTGTCTCTGCAAGCAGTATGTGTAATTTATCATCTCTGTCTCTGCAAGCAGTATGTGTGTCTCTGCTCATAAATCGTTTTTAAGTCATCTTAAACACATGAGCAGCATGTTGCATGTAATTTACCATCTCTGTCTCTGCTCATGAATCGTTTTTAAGTCATCTTAAACACATGAGCAGCATGTTGCATGTAATTTACCATCTCTGTCTCTGCAAGCAGTATGTGTGTCTCTGCTCATAAATCGTTTTTAAGTCATCTTAAACACATGAGCAGCATGTTGCATGTAATTTACCATCTCTGTCTCTGCAAGCAGTATATGTAATTTACCATCTCTGTATCTGCAAGCAGTATGTGTGTCTGCTCATAATATTTCACCGTCTCTACTGGCCAAAAACAGGCCACCTATATATAAGCATATATATATACAAGACTTTTTAGCAGAAAACAGTTTATATACTAAATCGTTTTTAAGTCATCTTAAACACATAAGCAGCATGTTGCATGTAATTTACCATCTCTGTCTCTGCAAGCAGTATGTGTAATTTATCATCTCTGTCTCTGCAAGCAGTATGTGTGTCTCTGCTCATAAATCGTTTTTAAGTCATCTTAAACACATGAGCAGCATGTTGCATGTAATTTACCATCTCTGTCTCTGCAAGCAGAATGTGTGTCTCTGCTCATAAATCGTTTTCAAGTCATCTTAAACACATGAGCAGCATGTTGCATGTAATTTACCATCTCTGTCTCTGCAAGCAGTATGTGTGTCTCTGCTCATAAATCGTTTTTAAGTCATCTTAAACACATGAGCAGCATGTTGCATGTAATTTACCATCTCTGCCTCTGCAAGCAGTATGTGTGTCCCTGCTTATAAATCGTTTGTAAGTCATCTTGAACACATGAGCAGCATGTTGCATGTAATTTACCATCTCTGTCTCTGCAAGCAGTATGTGTAATTTACCATCTCTGTCTCTGCAAGCAGTATGTGTGTCTGTGCTCATAAATCGTTTTTAAGTCATCTTAAACACATGAGCAGCATGTTGCATATAATTTACCATCTCTGTCTCTGCAAGCAGTATGTGTGTCTCTGCTCATAAATCGTTTTTAAGTCATCTTAAACACATGAGCAGCATGTTGCATGTAATTTACCATCTCTGTCTCTGCAAGCAGTATGTGTGTCTCTGCTCATAAATCATGTTTAAGTCATCTTAAACACATGAGCAGCATGTTGCATGTAATTTATCATCTCTGTCTCTGCAAGCAGTATGTGTGTCTCTGCTCATAATATTTCACTGTCTCTACTGGCCAAAAACAGGCCACCTATATATAAGCATATATATATACCAGACTTTTTACCAGAAAACACAGAGCACAACCCATTTAAATGACCACTACAAAGCAAAGCAGAAACCTAACTCATTTCAAAAATTAATTTCCAATATACACCATACAAAAACACTATTTGCTTCTTAATTATCCCCATACTGCATACAGCAGTGTATCTTCATTAAATAAATCATATTTCAGATACCACACAGGCACAGAGTAAGATGAGGCACAGGCACAGAAAACCCTTTAAGCTAAAAGAGGCAAACTGTTACAAAGCACATGTGACATTATTGAAAATTATATAAATATAATTTCTGACTTTAAACAGACACTCAGAGTAATCCTTGACCAAAATTTAAACACCACACTTTTTACCTGAAAACATTTTCCACAGTAAATCGTTTTTTACACAGGGCACAGCTCATTTAAATGACCACTACAGAAACAAAGCAGAAACCTAACTCATTTTGAAAATACATTTCCAATATGCACCATTCTATTTTTAAACAGCATTACAAAATAACATGACACAAAATACAAGAATAAAGAAGCACAATAAGCTTCTAATCTTCCCCATAGTACATACAGCACTCTATCTTTATTAAAATAATAATTACTCACCTTTAAAAATGCTTTGGAAGATGTAGACAGTGTCAATCACAGTCAACAGATTTTCTGAAGCAGAATCTCTGAATTATGCTTCTGACACTAGAGCCTGATAATAATGGCACAGATTCTTTTTCATTTCAGACCCATATCCTTGTACATAGCCAATAAAAATTCTTCCCACACAAATTCAAAACCAAACTGCACATTTTAATTGGTTGTACATTTGAACACTTTGAAAGTCACATAACATTCACCCATCCCCCCAGTGCTCATTCCCCTGTAACCATGGTAACTCCTTCCTCCTGCAGAAGTTCATCATACAATGTTGCAAAATATTCCATCAAGGGTGTTTGACCTCTCACTGTTCTACCTAATCATGTGCCATGTTTGTTTAAATGACTTTTTCTCAACCATTGAAATGACTTCTTAAAAAAAAAAGCATGCACCCTAATTTGCAGTGCTGAATTTTAAGAAAGCACCAATAATTTCTTGTTTTTCAAGTGCACTGAATCTTAACCAGTTTTTTTTCATAACTCCCACTTTCAAACTACCATTTCATTTCCACAACTCATCTGAATACAAGCACATCTACCTTGAAGATGCAAAAAGTCTGGTTTGTGGGTCATAGCTATGTCCACTGGGCTCAAAAATACACAGCTAACAGAGGTAATTACAACCTTGATTTACCAAATGTGAACATTGTATGGATTGGACAGAGAGGATTGAGATGTCACCAATTGATACCATTGGTAAAATCCTTTATGCATCTCCCACACCCTGACCTTATAATTGTGCACTGTGGTGGCAATGACTTGGGCACTTTGACTGGGGTAGGTCTGGAAATGCTTTTAAAGGACATCTTTGGGCAATTTATGACACTTTTTCCAAAAACTGCCTTGGTATATTCTAATATATGCCAAAGGCAAAAATGGAACTGGTCCAACAAATTTTGTCCACAGATTGAGAAAGCAAGGAAACATGTAAATAAATCTGTTTCTGCGTACATGAGAGACTATGGAATGGGTAGTATATACCACAACAACTTGCGTTACAACATGCAAGGCATCTATAGGAGAGATGGTGTACATTTCACCGATGAGGGGAATAGAGTCTTCCTCTGTACCATAAGACTCTGCATCGGTACTTACTTGTAAGTACCAAAAACACCCAATAAACACAACGACTCTTTTTAGAGCCATCTAACATCTAAACACTCAAACTTATAATTTAACTCCATTTTTTTTATCTTTTTTTGTCGCCGTGCGCGCACCCGTAACTTTTCGGCGAGAAGAAAACAAAAAAAAGTTTCTTTTTGGCTTTGGGGGTCCTTAATGGACCCCCTGAGAAAACCTAGGGGGTCAGGGAGTCTCCACCTGCCCCCTTTCCACGATCTCTGCTATAGTTTTTAATAGTCTTGTAAATTGAGGTGCGCGACCGGGTGCGCGCACCACGCAACTTTTTAGAAAAAAAAAAGATTTTTTTGGGCTTTGGGGGTCCTTAATGAACCCCCTGACAATACCCTCGGGGTCAGGGACTGTCTACCAAGCCTCCTTCTCACGTTTTGAAACTTTTATTTGAAACAAGTAAAACGCCATTTTGAGACGGGGTGCCCAATCGAGTGCGCACACCCCGCAACTTTTTAGAAAACAAAAATGATTTTTTTGGGCCTTGGGGGTCCTTAATGGACCCCCTGACAATACCTAGGGGGTCAGGGAGTCTCCACCCTGCCCCTTTTCCATGTTGTGCCCCTTTGTTATCTACAATATGTGGACTCGCACTGACAAAATGGCAGTCAATACTTCCTGATTTCCTACAAATCGAATGTTGACAAACGTCAAACAACAAATCAGAATTCCGCTCGCGCACGGGAAGGTGCGCGCTTATAGATATATAATTGATTTTAACTTTAATTTTCTCAGGCACTACTGGAGGGATTTACACTATTTAACCAAAAGCGTGATCTGCGTACCAGACTCTACCATTTTGCCAAGTTTGGTGTAATTCCGTTCAACCGTTCGGGCTGTAGCCGTGTCTAAAGGTCCTATGGAAAATAACATGGGGAAAACACGTTTTGGGACCCCCCTTTTTTCTTGGCCCCCGTTTCATGAATCCCCCCGAAACTTTCAGGGAAAGAGCGGAGCGTACCTGGCCAAAATTGTGGAAAATTACACGCAAATTCCTCCACCGGCGCCAGAGTTATTCCCAATAGAATGTTGCGGATTTCCTATGGAAACTAGGTCCTAACTATAACTACCTACTGGCGACCGCCAGTAGGTAATATATATATATATATATATATATATATATTTTTTTTTTAATGTGCTATTATATATTTTTTTTTAATTTTTACATTGCAGCTTCATATTTTAACTTACATTCCAGATGTTTTCTTTACTTCATTTTAGTTATAGATTGTATATTTTAAGGTTGATTTTTACACTAAATTAAGTTTCATGCTTTAGTTGCAATACTTTCTTTTAAGGTGGTCTTTGTTGTATTTTGAGTAATTCAGTGTCTGCACCTTTATTTTTCATCATTTTAAAGCCTATTCTTCCTATGGAGGATACACATGTATGTTGGAGAATTAATAGTTTAATAGTTTTCATTATGTCTCTTACTATAGCCCTCATTACGATGGCGGTCAGAATGTGCCTGTTTTTACTCCAGGAAAATGGTTGCAGTACAAATAGGCACTTTTCAAACATCCATGCATCATGTGGTGTCTGGCACACAGAGCACGGATGTTTACGACTTAACAGTGACCCAAGGCAATCGGGGCCCTGCTTGGGCCCCCAAAGTGCTTTTAGGACAGCTTTTTCATGGCAGTGGGACCGTCATGAAAAGGCTGTGGGAAATAGACATCCTAATCCCTAAGGCGGTGCTTGTGCAGGCACCGCCTCCATTGTGGGGATTAGTTTTTGTCCGCTGCCCTGACTGGATCCTTCATCATGTTCAAGGTGACATCTGTCCCCCACTTCTTTGTGGTCCACCTGACTGCATCGTATTGCAGCAGTCAGACCAATGGCCTGTCGGTGGCAGTCCTACTGCAATGAAAATGGGCCGAATATTTTTCCTACTGTTTTGTTAGCTGTCAAATTGACAGTCTTACTTTGTTTATATTATTTAGTGGTTCAGTGAAGTTTTGAAGTCCTCTTTTGCAGAGTTGCAATCTGACAGAGTGATGATGTCCTGTTGTATTTGTTCTTCAGACAGCATTTGTTGGGCAATTTAGTGGCCTTGTTATGCTGATTTTATTTGGAAAAGTGTGTCTTTTGATTTACTGTATTAGGGTTTAGTTTGATCTGTTGGACTTTTTTTTTGCACCATTTATGGCAAGCACTGATCAGTGTTTTCATTATATATTTAATGGATAACTATTATATTATGACTTATTTGTATGATTCTTGTTATGTTTCCTTACTCTTAATATGTGGGCAATATTTGGTATTTCCTTATTTCTGTTATTAATATTTTTTTTATTTAATTATTTTTTCAGCAGTATTCTTGACATCTATATTTGTTCATTTACTGTTTCAGTAAAGATCTACAATATTAATTAAAATATTCCATATTTTTTGGGTGATATTTATACATGACCACATTGTTTTTTTGATCAAGTGTCATGCAACCCTTTCAGTTGCATGGATTAACGTGATATCAATGCTTTACCTTGGGCAAACTTGATCAACTTCTGTCTTCATAAATGCCAAAGTTGTTACCTGACGTATCAAACATATATACATATTTATATATTCACTGAAAAAAAACATAGGTTGTACATACCTTATAGTTAGGAATTAGCATTTATAAAACCTCAGAAATTCACTGAAAAAAACATAGGTTTCAGGGACGTTATAGTTAGTTGGACATTTGACTCATAAAACCAGAGAAATTCGCCTGTTATAGTTAATTGAGCTAACTATAACTCACGCGCCTGCAATGCACTGCTGATGACATCACATATTACATCACTCATGACATGGTCAGTGACATCACTCATGAAATCACTGATGACATCTGAAATGAAATCACTGATTACATCATCCAGTGAATGTGAGTTTCTGTAAAGTTTAAATATTTTTCATATATATCTATGCCAAGGTCTATTCAAGAATAAGTTAATGGAAAAGTGCCTGAATACATTATAAAGTAGATGTAAGACTGACTCTATAAGTCACTGATTGAATGTATGTTACTGAATGCATGGATTAGTGACTAGACTGTGTGAATGTCTCTCTTAGTCTCTCACTTGGTGTGTAAGCAGGTGCATGGGTTGGTGTATAGCTATATTAGTGTGTATATATGTTTTTCATTGATTGTATGAGTATCTGTACGGGGTCTGAGTGCGTATGTGGGTGTGTGGGTGGTGTCTGGCTCTGTGCATACATGTCTAAATGGCTGATTCACTGGTTCTATAGATTCAAAAGTGCATCTCAGAAGGGATAGCTGACTGTGTGTACAGGCGTGTTGATTAGAGAATTGATGTCTCAGTGGTATATATGTGAGTAACTATATATGTTTTTACACAGTATATGTGAGTGTTCGGGTGTATAATTGACTACGTGAGAGACAGTGATTGCAGGAGTGTCTACATACCAAAATGCGTACATGTATTAGTGATTGTATAGGAAAGTAAGTTTGTGATACTATCTATATAAATAAGGAAAGTGATGTGTGTATAAATAAGGCAGGTGTTGTGTATATATCTGCATAGGTGAGTGCATGCGTGTATGATTGATTTTTGGCATGACTGAATATATGTGTGAGTAACTCTATAGACCAGTAGCACTTTGTAAATGTATATATAGGTGTATGAGTGGATATTATACTGATGTAAGGATGAGTGACACAATGTATGAGTGACTGAATCAGTGTATATCTGGCTCAAAATAAATAGATAGCAATCAGTGGATGGATATCTAGTATCTGGTATTGGTGTGTCTATGTTTTTCAACACGGTAGTCTGTATTTTAGAGTGCATGTTTCAGAGGTTATATTACAGTGTGAAGAGGCGTGTCAGACTATCACGTGGATGATGTCATTTGAGATGTCATCAGTGATGTCATGAGTGATGTCACTGACCATGTCATGAGTGATGTAATATGTGACGTCATCAGCAGTGCATTGCAGACATTGCAGGCGCGCGAGTTATAGTTAGCTCAACTAACTATAACAAATGAATTTCTCTGGTTTTATATGAGTCAAATGTTCAACTAACTATAATGTCCCTGAAACTTACATTTTTTTAAGTGAATTTCTAAGGTTTTTTAAATGCTAATTCCTAAATATAACGTCTGTAAAACCTATGGTTTTTTCTGTGAGTTTCGAAGGTTTTTTTTAATGTTAATTTCATATTTTATTATTTATAAAACCTATATTTTTTCAAATTGTTTTTTAATATTTTGCAACTCTATCATATTTTTTCAAACTTTGAAAATTATGTAATCTTTTATATCTTCCCCACAAAAAACTAAAGTCCCGTACCGGTAGTCTACCAAGCTCGATCAACACTCGAATCCTATCTTCCACATTTAAATGATGCACTTTTCATATCCAACGGGTTTGTGACACCGCGTCCCACTTAACAGCATGTACGTATGAGGTTGCGCCAGCTGCTACTGTGGTATTCGACCGGTACGCACTACCAAGCGGCGCATTACATCATGTACGTATGGGGTGGCACCCGCTGCGCGTTCCAAAAGGGATGAATGCACGCTGCCACGCCCTGTGTTACGTCATAGACATATGATGTTGTGCTGCATATGCCATTCTCTCATTTTTTTGTCTCAAACTAAATCTAAAAAACTTTAAAGTGTATATGATCGCAAGCGATAATTAAAAATATTTTAAACAGTCATATATTTCTAACTCTAATAAACTTATATTATAATAAATATATTTTCTCAAAATCACATCGGGTGCGGTCTCATTGCGCACTGGCTGCGCAATTGCCATGTGACCATTAAAAAAAAGCATTTCATTAGTTCAGAACATTTCCCATTGTAACAGTTCAAAAACGCCACCCATTTTAGTCAATATGCGTACTGCATTTCATGAGACACACCTCTTCTGCTTAGAGAGCTTTGTTCTAATCTTTTTGCAACATACACATATCTTGCACTACACGTAACATGCAACCATCATTTTCATTAATATTCATGCTCTGTAAAGTAGCTGTCTACCTATGATAGCCATACACCTAAAAGTTACATTACCGAAATTTTCTCCAATACCACATGTAACATGGTTGCATATACTCTCCACAGAACAACGTAATATAGTACGGTCCAGGGATAGTATTGTGCATAGATAATGAACACACAGAAACAGATAGATAGTGGAAGTGGATACGGGCATGTGCGCTCAACTCCTTTTTATTACCTTGGTGACATATCCAGTGACGTCTGTGCTGGATGTGTGTGCGGTAAGTGTAAACCGGCCTTCAGGGAATGGTTACTGCTAGCATCAACTACAACAGTAACCATTGGATCACACACAGAGATTCAATATTAAAAGAATCAATAATTTATGCTGCAGTAAGGTAGGGTTAGTAGATGTGAAATAATACAGAAATAATTCCATCGTAAAAGAACAACAACTTGTGGTATACTGACACACAATCAATAGATCTGAAATAATACTCAAAAAGATGATATCAAAAACGCTCCATCAGTTCTAGTGCACTCACATAACCACATCAAAAGCATCCAGCATGTGCACAGCCACCGATAATGCGTGCTGTAGACAGGCCGTACTAGGAGCAATATCTGTTGCCATCAACACTGCATCATCTGCAATCGCGACTCAATCTGAATTATGAACACTGCTGTCTGCACTGTAGGCCACAGAGAGTGGTCAGCAAGGACCCACAGGTATGTAAGGTGACTTGACCTACCTAGTTTGTTGTCAGCGAAGCAACAGTAAAGCGTGTGCAAAGCCTGCAATGATACATTTGCATGGTATAGTCAGTACACACTGGAGCAATGTCTTTTCCCACAGGACTACCTCATCTACAATGCCGACTCAATTTCAATTGTGAGCACTGCTGTCTGCAGTGTAGGCCAAAGTGAGCCGTCAGCAAGGGCCCATAGCCACATGGCCTTCCCCTTAGCTCTACAGTTTGCAATACACAAACCTAAAAAACATGTGCAGAGCCTGCAATAATGCAAATAAGTGGTGCCGACAGTATACACTGGAGCAATATATTTTCCTACAGGACTACCTTATCTACAATAGCGACTCGCTCTCAATTGTGAACACTGCTGTCTGCAGTGTAGGCCATAGAGAACGGTCAGCAAGAGCCCACAGCCACGTGGCATTGACTTGTGCTCTACAGTTCGCAATACGCAAAGCAAAGAAAACGTGTGAAGAGCCTGCAATGATGCGTATAAGTGGTGCAAACAAAGTGCACTGGAGGAATGTCTTTTTCTACACTGCATCTTCCACAATGCCGACATAATGTCAAATGTGAACATTGAAGTCTGCAGTATAGGCCAGAAAGAGCGTTCAGCAAGGGCCCAAAGCCATGTGGCATTGACTTAAGCTCTAAATTTTGAAATTCGCAAAGCAAACAAAACGTGTGCACAGCCTGCAATGATACATATGAGTGGTGCAGAAAGTAAACACTGGAGGAATGTCCTTTCCTACAGGACTACTTTATGTACAATAGCAACTCGATCTCAATTGTGAACACTGCTGTCTGCAGGGTAGGCCAAAGAGAGCAGTCAGCAAGAGCCCACAGCCACCTGGCCTTCAGTTGAGCTCTTCATTTTGAAATACACTAAGCAAAAAAAGTATGTGCAGAGCCTGCAATGATGCATATGTGTGGTGCAGACAGAATGCACTGGAGCAATGTCTTTTCCTACAGGACTGCATTATCTAAAATACCGACTTAGGGGTCGATTAGGATGGCGGACGGAAACGGGTACCGTCCGCCATGGCCGTGGAAAAATCACTCCCGGCCGCACCGCGGAGATTCCGCGGTTGCGATTAGGATATCCATGTCAAGAAACTCCGACCGCGGCGGACGGATCGCATCAAACACCATCCGCGGCGGACGGAACACATCTAACACCGTCCACGGCGGACGGAATCAAAAGAACAACCACCGCCGCGGACGGACATGACCGTGGGAACAAGCCCAACCGCCGTCATACCTGCGGAGGGTCCATCCGCGCGATTAGGATAATGCCGCCATTCCAACGGAACTCACCGCCGTCCTCCACCGTCGCGGAAACAATACCTCCGAAAACTGACCATGACTGCGGAAGTACCACACAAACACCATCCCTGCCTTCAAACCAATTACAAAATGGCAGACGGAAGTAAATAGAAAATACATTAAACCGACCACCAACCATCAGAAACACCCACCCCCAGCATCTACACGCCCCAATTACACCCCCACAGCTCCGAAAAATGCACAAAAATAACCACACCCACAGAACACCTGATTGCCTACAACCATTGGGGCACCACCACCACACAGAGTATAAAAACACACCCTCCTAGCTGCAAGCAAGAGCCACATCACCACGAGCAGCAGACACACACAAACACACATACTACCTGCTCACAAACACACACACCACACAACCCAACCCAACACCATCCCTACACACCACACACCTGCACATCCCACCCCGCCACACCAACACCTTGCACATCACACACCATGGCACCCAAGAAAAATCCTAAATTCACTGACACTGAGTTGAAGGTCATGGTGGATGATATCATCCGTGTGGAACCACAGCTCTTCAGCAACCTAGTCCAGCAGACAACTGTGGCAACCAAAAACCACATGTGGGAAAGGATAGTGACCAGAGTGAATGCGTCAGGGACCGTGCCACGCACCAAACACGACACCCAGAGGCGGTCGCACGACCTCAAGGCAAGGGTGAAAGGCATCAGGGTGAAGAACCACCTGCGGGCAAACCACACTGGCGGCGGCACTCCCCCGGAGCCCTTACCATTTGCTGAATGGGAGGAGAAGGTGCTGGGCATACTGCACCCTGAGAGCCTGGAAGGAATCGAGGAGGGAGAAGAGGCTGGGAAGTACAAACAAATGACCACGATCACCCTGCCATGGTCTGCCATGCACAATTGACAATCCGCATCCGCTTGAGGCGACTTGGAGCCATTGCAGAGCGTGTATTGAGGCATTAAGTTGGCGTTTCTGAATACTAAAAAAGTGAGTTATCGTTGAAGATCGAGTACAATTGAATGAGACGGCGCGTTGTGCTCAACTTAGCACACTGATACTACGTCCGGGTACGGATTAACACCGTACGTGTGGCACACCGACAGAGGGTGGCCATTGATATTGGGGTCATTACATCAACGTGCACATTGCCCCTTCCCTTCCCTCCCTTGTCCTGATGAAGACCCGCCCCTGAGGAACCTAGCCACCCAGTATTTTGTTTTGGGTCGAAACGTCGACTTTCCCTCCCCTTATTGTGTTAGCCTGTACCTTATTTTCCCGGCCCTTCCCCTTCTCTCTTTCCCGTTGTCTCCTGTGCCAACTCAGGAATACGGAGGACTATTCAATTACGTGCCAGCAAGAAAGAATTACATTTTTTGCGAGCAATATATTTTTAGGACAGGCTAATTTGTTGTTGTTTTTAAATAATTCAATTTTTCCACTACTGACCTTCTTGGTCGCTTTACACGAGCACCTACTTTCACCCTTTTCTGTGCACTCTTATTGATGCTGAACCCTGTTTGTAAATATGTGTATATATTGTGTATCCTTAAAAATATATATTAAATGAAGGAAGTCTCTCGAACTTTGTGAGGCATATTCACTTGGTTTCTTTGTGTAATTTTTGTATTAGTTGATGCTCTGGACTACTGTATCTGTCATGTTCTGATTTAGATGAATCTCATTTGATTTAATCCAAGACTGAAAAAAGTGATTGATTAATTTGTATCATTACATTGTATAGGCTGAGCTAATGTCTAGGACCATTTTTTGATTATAATATATGCACAATTGACAAGACACATCTCCCTGGCCCCAATCCATGCATGTGGACCACACAGTCACCCAATTGTGAAGTCCTCAGCTCAAATGCACCCACCATGACCAACCACAAATGTTGCCTCCTTCGTTCCAATGCTTGCATGTTGTCAGAGCAACCAACACCACAACTCCCAACAGTCCCCCATGTCAACAGGGAGGGATGGCGGGGGGGTGAGAGAGAGACCAGCACTGCAACTCCCAACAGGCCCCCATGTCCACAGGGAGGGATGGCGGTGTGGGGGGTGTGTGAGAGAGGTGTGTGGGGTGTGTGGTAGACCGCACTACAACTCCCAACAGGCCCCCATGTCCACAGGGAGGGATGGCAGTGGGGGGGTGTGAGAGACCAGCACTACAACTCCCAACAGGCCCCCATGTCCACAGGGAGGGATGGCGGTGGGGGTGTGTGTGTGTGAGAGACCAGCACTACAACTCCCAACAGACCCCCATGTCCAGAGGGAGGGATGGCGGTGGGGGGGGGTGAGAGAGAGACCAGCACTACAACTCCCAACAGGCTCCCATGTCCACAGGGAGGGATGGCGGGAGGTGAGAGAGAGACCAGCACTACAACTCCCAACAGGCCCCCATGTCCACAGGGAGGGATGGAGGTGTGGGGTGTGTGTGAGAGAGGTGTGTGGGGTTTGGGGAAGACCAGCACTACAACTCCCAACAGGCCCCCATGTCCACAGGGAGGGATGGCGATGGGGGGTGTGGGAGAGACCAGCACTACAACTCCCAACAGGCCCCCATGTCCACAGGGAGGGATGGCGGTTGGGGTATGTGTGTGTGAGAGACCAGCACTAAAACTCCCAACAGGCCCCCATGTCCACAGGGAGGGATGGCGGTGGGGGGTGTGTGAGAGACCAGCACTATAACTCCCAACAGGCCCCCATGTCCACAGGGAGGGATGGCGGTGGAGGGGGTGAGAGAGAGACCAGCACTACAACTCCCAACAGGCCCCCATGTCCACAGGGAGGGTGGTGGTGGGTGGGCGTGTGAGAGAGCGGTAATTGATTAGTAATGTTGTTACCAAAACCATGTCATGTCCACAGCATTGTATTTATGAAAAAATAACGTACCCAGGCAAAAGCAAGTATACTGGCAAAGTTCAAGTAATAACAAATTAATAAAAGAAGGTAATAATCAAGCACAAAATTAGCATTTGAGAATTTAATTAGATAAAATTGATAAAAATGGTCATGAGGATAATCAATGACATAGACAGAAATAACAAATGATGATAAAAAGTTATTTCATGAAAGAATCAATGAATATAAAATATTATGTATACAGATGTTTTCAATGATCTGAAGGAGAGATGGTTTTCGTCTACGCTTTTCAACACATAAGAAGTGTCTTCCTCAGGACGCTACCATCTTGTAGCTAGAAATAGATAAAACATTTTTGAGAAGAACTATTGGTTTTAGTGCTAACAGTGTGCATTTGGTCAATACATTGACTAAGACTATGACTTGAACAAAAAAGCCAGAAGAATGATAATATCACATGGTGTGCCGCTTTATAGTGGTTATTTGTGTAAGACTGATATAATTCAGAAACACACATCAATGTCATCTAGTTGTACACATCAATATCATATACTTATGTAAACAAACGCTCTTTGTGTCTAAATGACAGAAAAGAATATACAAAGGTCTAGAGAGAAAAATAGGCCAGAGATAATGAGGAATTACTTATATGACAAAAGTACCTGGTTCCGCCCAAACCGACAGAAAGTATGTTTTTATTTTATTTTATTTTATTAAGTAGTGACCGGCCTAGACTGGCGGTAGCTGACCGGCATGGACTGGCGGTGGATGAGGCAATAACACTGTAAGGGGTTGTTTCAACTGCCATTTCAGATTGCATCATCAAATGTATCTTTTTGCCTGCACCGCCACCGCGGAAGGCGTGCACCGCCATAGCGGCGCCAGTGAGTGATTGATTTCAAATGATGCACCGTCGCGGTAGTGCGCACATGCGGTTGCCGGTGTGTGAATGTGACGGTCCGTGCACATGTAGCCAATGGGAACAGGTTGCGCGTAAGCGCTTTCAAAAATTGCGGAAGACGTGCTCCGCCACAACAATGTGAGACATTGGCTCTTTTTGAATGAAGCATCCAGGGAAAACCAATTGCTGTAGACATGTGCCAATGGAATGAGCTCAGGGCCCTATATATGTGTGAAGATCTCCTGCACACATTCACTGCTTCCAGCCACTGCTGCCTGTGACCGTCACCTCGACCTGCTGCTTCTGAGCTATCCAACAACTGCTGCCTGCGACCGTCACCTCGACCTGCTGCTCCTGAACTATCCAACAACTGCTGCCTGCGACCGTCACCGTGACCTGCTGCTCCTGAGCTATCCAACAACTGCTGCCTGCGACCATCACCTCGACCTGCTGCTCCTGAGCTATCCAACAACTGCTGCCTGCGACCGTCACCTCGACTTGCTGCTCCTGAGCTATCCAACAACTGCTGCTATACTGCCACAGTCGTGAACCTTGCCATGCAGGGAGTGCGAGAGACCCGGTCTCGTCCCTTCACCGCAGCGGAGCTGGATGTTCTTGTGGACGGTGTGCTCACCCACTATGAACGGCTCTATGGTGCCCCCGGACAGGTGGTATGTGAAGTGGGTAACATGTTGGTGGGCATGAGGTGGTCACTGACTCCTTGCTTCTGCAAGCTTGGCGGTGTGCTGTGGGACCTTCACATATGTTGTACTGCGCATGGCTGCCTGAAGATACGTGTTTCTGCAATGTATATGATTGTCAAACATTCCATTGACGTTCCCTTCTTGTCTTCCATCCTGGTAGGTGAAGCTGCACCTTCGCAAGACCGTGTGGAAGACCGTGGCACGTGATGTACGGGCAGTGGGGGTGTGCAATAGATGACACACACACTGCCACAAGCGCTGGGACGACATATTCAGGCTCAGCAAGAACGTTGCAGTGATGACACTGGGGAGCATTCAGAGAACAGGCCGCCTTGAACGACGCACCATGACACCTCTAATGCACCGCATAAATGCTGTGACGCATCCTGACCTGTCCGCCCGGCTGAGAGGGGATCAACAGCAAACTAGCGGTAAGCAGACTGTATGTGTCTGTAACTTGTGAGTGAATGCATGTATCTGTGCACAGACACAGTAGTGACATCCGTGGTGCGCATCTTTAGCTATATTGCATGTTGGTGGCATTAGCGGAGTGACCGGTAGCACCCATTTCTGCCAGGTGGACATGCCAGTTGATTTGCATTTGCGGGTTCCGGGACATGCCGTTGAGGTCTGGTGTCCCATGGCATGACATGTGTGGTGGTCTGCATGCACTTGGCCTGTTTGTTTGATGTACAGGTTTCACATACACACATGGATCTATGATGTGTGGACGTGTGGTAGGGGTGGTTCGTGTACAGGATGGGTGCTACATGTCAATTGACTGTACGGAACGGTGTGACTTTCAAACATTCAGTACGTGAGTGTGTCACTTAGGTTAACATCTCTTCCCTCTCTCTTCCAGCTTTGGCCGAGGGCACTGAGACACAGACAACGGAGATGAGTGATGGCAATGCATCCGGGTCCGAGATGACACGCACGCAGACTGACACTGAAGAGGGCAGCCACGGAGAGGGGGACAGAACCGTCCCTGAGGACTCACCTGTGGAGACACCATCGCCCTCATCCTCAGAAAGTGTTGGTGAGTCAGCACTGTTGTCACAGACAGGGAGTGGGCAATCGACACCTTCAGTCGGGACACAGCACACAGGGCCCACACTGCCACCCACTGCAACATGTACTGCTCGTGCTCGCCAGAGAAGGGGGAGCAGAGTTGCCTTCGGTGCAGGAACCGCTGCCCCTGCACCTGTGACATAAAGTGCACTTTGTGCAGAGGCTGTTGATCTGCTGCGACAGCTGTGTGTAGGGCAGACCAACATGATCAATGCATTCCAAGACCACGATAGGAAGTTGGGGCAGGTGGTGGCATTCATGGAGGGGATGCATGTCGATGTTGCTGGTCCCCACAGAACAGTTCACTCATTGGCAAACACTGTGTCCTCAGCCATTGTACAGTCGCAGAGACAGGGTGCAACTTCTGTACCACCATCCACACCACTTGATGTTACAGGGGAGAGTGAGTCATCAGACCAGGCCTCTTATTCAGGTTATTACACTAGGAGCAGCCACAGGCAGCAAGGCAGGGCACAGAGGACACAGACACCATCCCCTAGGACTGGGATATCTTTCTCCGAAGACGACGTGAGCAACACTGGAGTTGACACACAGGATCATCAAGGGGTGTTGGTGGAAATGGAATCACATGCTACACAGGCATCCCCCACAAAAGGGACTCCCAAGCCAAGGCCACCTCCCAAGAGCAGGGACACTCCCAAGGACAAGGACAGTACCAAGGAAAGGGCACCTCCCAAAAGCAGGGACACTCCCAAGGACAAGGACAGTACCAAGCAAAGGGCACCTCCCAAGAACAGGGACACTCCCAAGGACAAGGACAGTACCAAGGAATGGGTACCTCCCAAGAGCAGGGACACTCCCAAGGACAAGGACAGTACCAAGGAAAGGGCACCTCCCAAGAGCATGGACACTCCAAAGGACAAGGACAGTACCAAGGAAAGGTCACCTCCCAAGAGCAGGGACACTCCCAAGGACAAGGACAGTACCAAGGAAAGGGCACCTCCCAAGAGCAGGAACACTCCCAAGGGCAAGGTAGCTTCAAAGGAGAGGGACACTACAAAGGACCAGTCTGCACCCAGGGACAGGGCACTGGCAAGGGATCAGGGACATTCCAGGGACCTCCTACGTCCAAGGCACATCCCATGGGCAAGGGTTCTCCCATGGACACGAGCACCATCAAGGACAGGCATATTTCACCCCTGGCTGCACTGAGGATGATGTTTAAGGAACGTACAACCCATGTGTCAGCAGTGGAGTCCCCCCATACCTCTACTCCCATCCACACCCCGCAGAAGCAGAGGAAGGAGTACACTGTTATTGCATCCCCCATTACACATGATGCAGAGGGCAGAAGGCAGGCCCACAGCAAACGGCAGGCAGGGTCCAGCACGTCCCCAGAGGGCAGACCACCACAAGCACATGATACACCTTTGATGTCTGATGAGGCGACAACACTTACCAGTCCAGTCATGTCCGTGGTGCCCCTATGTTTCACAAAGAAATGTAGACACACACCAGTGAGACCTGACCACCCCATTGTCGCTCCAGTACAGCTGTCCCCAGCTCCCAGAGCCACCCTGCCTCCTGGCCCATACAGCCCTGTGGCTCATCATTTCAGTGGTCCTAGTGGGTCAGCTGCAGTTCACTCTCATGTGTCAGATAGTGGCACTGTGTCTATTGTTCACTGTCATGCATCATGTAGTAGCACTGTGTCAGTTGTGCCCTCTCCTGTTGCAGGTACTGGCACTATGTGTGTCCGCCACTCTCATGTGTCAGATGCAGGCATGGTATTTGTTGGTCAGTGTACAGGGACATGTCCTGGCCGTGTGTCTGGGTCTATGGCTCATGTGTCAGTCAGTAGATCTGTGGCTGTGTCTCACACTCCTGCTTCTGGTGCTGGCGGTGTGTCTGGGTCTAGGGCTCATGTGTCAGTCACTACAGCTGTGGCTGTGTCTCACACTCCTGGTGCTGGTGCTGGCGGTGTGTCTGGGTCTATGGTTCATGTGTCAGTCAGTAGATCGGTGGATGTGTCTCACACTCCGGTTGCTGGTGCTGGCGGTGTGTCTGGGTCTATGGCTCATGTGTCAGTCAGTAGATCGGTGGCTGTGTCTCACACTCCTGTTGCTGTTGCTGGTGCTGGCGGTGTGTCTGGGTCTATGGCTCATGTGTCAATCAGTAGATCGGTAGCTGTGTCTCACACTCATGTTTCTGGTGCTGGCGGTGTGTCTGGGTCTATGGCTCATGTGTCAGTCAGTAGATCGGTGGCTGTGTCTCACACTGGTGCTGGCAGTGTGTCCGAGGCGAGTAGTGTTTGACCAGTGGCCCGGTGGCAGTGGGTTGTTTGGTCACACTTTGGAGAGTTCCTTGCTTCCTACACATCCCGCCTCGCTGATTACGAGCGGAGGCGATTTCCCTGTCAAATATTGGAATCTGTTTTTTAAATGCACTGTGACTAACCGCTTTTAAACTTATGCAGGTTCTGACCTCATTGTGATTTCAGGGGTGAGTGGCCGACTGGGGCTGATCGCATTTTCGGGGGCTCCCAGTGGGAACGGGCGCCATTTTGGCTTGGGCAGTATTTCTCCATCATAGCCCTGCCACTCCCCCGCAGCTCCGCCCCTATTTAGGAGCGCGCTTTCCGCTTTCTCTCGTGTTTGACCAGTGGCCCGGTGGCAGTGGGTTGTTTGGTCACACTTTGGAGAGTTCCTTGCTTCCTACACATCCCGCCTCGCTGATTACGAGCGGAGGCGATTTCCCTGTCAAATATTGGAATCTGTTTTTTAAATGCACTGTGACTAACCGATTTTAAACTAATGCAGGTTCTGACCTCATTGTGATTTCAGGGGTGAGTGGCCGACTGGGGCTGATCGCATTTTCGGGTGCTCCCAGTGGGAACGGGCGCCATTTTGGCTTGGGCAGTATTTCTCCATCATAGCCCTGCCACTCCCCCGCAGCTCCGCCCCTATTTAGGAGCGCGCTTTCCGCTTTCTCTCATGTTTGACCAGTGGCCCGGTGGCAGTGGGTTGTTTGGTCACACTTTGGAGAGTTCCTTGCTTCCTACACATCCCGCCTCGCTGATTACGAGCGGAGGCGATTTCCCTGTCAAATATTGGAATCTGTTTTTTAAATGCACTGTGACTAACCGCTTTTAAACTTATACAGGTTCTGACCTCATTGTGATTTCAGGGGTGAGTGGCCGACTGGGGCTGATCGCATTTTCGGGTGCTCCCAGTGGGAACGGGCGCCATTTTGGCTTGGGCAGTATTTCTCCATCATAGCCCTGCCACTCCCCCGCAGCTCCGCCCCTATTTAGGAGCGCGCTTTCCGCTTTCTCTCGTGTTTGACCAGTGGCCCGGTGGCAGTGGGTTGTTTGGTCACACTTTGGAGAGTTCCTTGCTTCCTACACATCCCGCCTCGCTGATTACGAGCGGAGGCGATTTCCCTGTCAAATATTGGAATCTGTTTTTTAAATGCACTGTGACTAACCGCTTTTAAACTTATGCAGGTTCTGACCTCATTGTGATTTCAGGGGTGAGTGGCCGACTGGGGCTGATCGCATTTTCGGGGGCTCCCAGTAGGAACGGGCGCCATTTTGGCTTGGGCAGTATTTCTCCATCATAGCCCTGCCACTCCCCCGCAGCTCCGCCCCTATTTAGGAGCGCGCTTTCCGATTTCTCTCGTGTTTGACCAGTGGCCCGGTGGCAGTGGGTTGTTTGGTCACACTTTGGAGAGTTCCTTGCTTCCTACACATCCCGCCTCGCTGATTACGAGCGGAGGCGATTTCCCTGTCAAATATTGGAATCTGTATTTTAAATGCACTGTGACTAACCGCTTTTAAACTTATGCAGGTTCTGACCTCATTGTGATTTCAGGGGTGAGTGGCCGACTGGGGCTGATCGCATTTTCGGGGGCTCCCAGTGGGAACGGGCGCCATTTTGGCTTGGGCAGTATTTCTCCATCATAGCCCTGCCACTCCCCCGCAGCTCCGCCCCTATTTATACGGATAGCATGAGGCAGCGCAGCGGACGAGCGCAGCGGGCGCGACGGAGGCGCGCCGGAGTCGTGCCAGAGTCCTGCCCGTCTGCGCCCGTCCGCGGCCGGCCGGGGCTAGGGGCACGAGATTCTGCTGGTCTTATCTCCTACTCATCGTCTCAGCTGCGCCTTTACTGGGGCCCCGGTAGCATTAACTCTACTACCACAACCTATCTACATCATCTCGGCCTGTATCGTCTCCCTTCTAAACCTCCCCCTGAGGTAGCACCCCCGCCAGCTTTACCGGCCCCTACACTCCCCCCCGTTTACCCTCCGCTCTTTGCTCCCCCTGTCCAACGACTCACTACCTCGGCTGCCCTCCTTAACACCAGGTCCGCAGTGAAGCACCAATATGAGATAGCGGATTACATTGATTCCCACGACCCAGATCTCCTTTTTTTAACCGAGACCTGGTTCAAGACTGACTCCACGCCCAATGTACTTGCCGCATTACCATCGTCATATTCCGCCATTCGTGCAGACCGTCCTGAAGGCAAGCGAGGCGGTGGAGTGGCCTTAATAGCCCGCTCCGATCTTAATTTTCAAGTCCTCCCCTCCCCCCGATCACTGATGTTGACCTTCTCGTAGCCCGCTCTACCTCTCATCAATTCCCTCTTACTTTTGTTCTTATCTACCGCCCTCCCCAGCTCACTCCTTCTTTTCTCCCTAATATTCAAACTCTTTTGGCCACCTTAGTAGTTAACAATTCCTCTGTATTAGTTTTAGGTGACCTCAACTACTGGCCTAATGACCCCGCCGAAACCCCACAATCTAAGGATTTCACATGTCTTAGGGAAAGCTCGAATTTTGTCCCGCTCATCCATAGTTCCACCCACTCACATGGTCATGCGCTCGATCAAATTTGGACACTGAACATTCCCTCCACACCTCCTACCATATCCCCCTGCTCATGGTCGGATCATTTTACCATTACGCTTTCCCTTACCCTCGCACCTCTACTTAAACCTCCCCTACCAAAAAACACCTGGGTTCGGAAATGGGGAAAGATCGACATGCCCTCCTTTTGTTCATCCCTGACCAAGACCTGTCCTGTCTTATCCGACCTACCAGTCGTTTCGCAGCTGGCCGCTATTAACAACTGGCTCACGGCGGCAGGCGATGAATTTGCCCCCCTCAAGCGGCTCTCAGTTAAGCGGACCCACGCAGCTAACCGTTGGTTCACTTCTGATCTCAAAGAAAAAAAACTAGCTGCAAGAAGGGCTGAACGAACCTGGAGAAGAACCTACGACCCTGCCCAAAAAACAATCTACTTGGCCATCTTGCAGACCTATAAAAAAAGCATCCTGGAAGCAAAAACTGAATATTACACCAACAGGATAATGGTCGCGGAGTCACAGTCGAAGGAAATCTTCTCCACCGTTCATGAGCTTGCCTCATCCTCCAGAGCCACGGCCACCATTCCCCCGTCCCAATCCCTCTGTGACTCGCTCAACGAGTTCTTTATTGACAAAGTTGTCAAAATCAAACTCAACATCCCCCCGCCCCCCTCTACCTTTGTTGACCCTTCCCTTTTGCCCACCACCGCTAAGCTGACTAGTATCCCACCCTTAACAATCGATACTCTCCCCCCTCTGCTACACCGGATCAAATCAGGCTCTCCCCTGGATTTTGCCCCTGCTAGTATTCTTAAGGCAGCTTACTTTGCTTGCCCTATCCCCCGTCTCACCCTTCTTAATGCCTCACTTACTCTTGGTTATGTTCCCAGTCCACACAAAGCGGCGACGGTCATCCCAATCCTAAAAAAATTGGACGCCGATCCCTCCCTTTCCTCTAACTATCGCCCCATCTCACTCCTCCCCTACCTTGCAAAAGTGCTTGAAACTCACGTTGCCACTACATTAAGCACCCACATTGAGGCAAATCACTGCCTCTCTCCCTGCCAAGCTGGTTTCCGTCCCCTGCATTCTACAGAAAAGGTGGTCATTTCAGTCATGGACAAGCTGCGTGAAGGTATCGACATCAACCTTCCGCAAGCCCTGATCCTCTTAGATCTATCCGCCGCCTTTGACACGGTGGACCATACCATCCTCCTCAACCGTGTCTGGGCGGCGGGTATAGAAGGCTTAGCCTTCTCCTGGCTGAAGTCTTTCCTTGCTGGGAGGACTCAGGCCGTCCGGTTGGCCGATTTTACGGCGGCCTTTCGAAAAGTAGAATGCGGGGTCCCCCAGGGCTCATCACTTTCCCCTCTTTTGTTCAACCTTTATATTTCTCCCCTCATTTTTATGTTGCAGCAACTGGAGGTCACCGTGTTTAATTACGCGGATGACCTCCAGTTAATCTTCAATCTGTCTCACTCACCCTCATCTGCTTTGAACGTCCAAACTATCATGACCCTCATTCAAGATTGGATGAGCTGCAGCCACCTCAAACTCAATCCGGATAAGACCGAATTGGTCTTGACCGGGGGTGGCTGCAGTCCGTGGTCCCCTTCCTTTTGGCCCCCCTCCCTCGGAACCCCCCCACTCCCTGTGGCCAAAGTAAAAACCCTGGGAATTTTTCTTAACCCCTAACTTACTGTTCACCCACAAGTCAGTTCGGTGGTTTCTTCATGTTTTTTCTCCCTTAGGGTAATCAGAAAGGTCTCCCGCTTTTTCACTCCCTCAGCCCTTAAAATCATTATGCTAGCCATGGTACTATCCCGTATAGACTATGGAAACATAGTCTATAACGGAGCTCCTGCATACTTGACTCACCGTCTACAACTGGTGCAGAACCAGGCGGCTCGCCTGATCCATGGCCTACCCAGATACCATCGGGTCACTCCACTACTCAAAACACTGCACTGGCTTCCTGTTAGAGAGCGTGCCTTGTTCAAACTCGGCTGCCTTGTGTATCAGGCCAGATCGGGCACCGCTCCCGAGTTCATCTGCTCCCTCATCAAGCCATATTGTCCAGGCAGAGAACTTCGCTCAGCCCACTTGGCCCTCCTCACCATCCCCCGCTTTAAAAAGCAGAGGGCTGGCGGAGCGAGATTCGCTGTCCTGGCTCCAACCTTTTGGAATTCTCTCCCTGTTACTTTACGCACTTCACCCTCTTACCCTCTATTCCGAAAAGATCTTAAAACATTTTTGTTTACACAAGCTTACCTGACCTAACTCTTCAGTTGCTGTTGTCCACTGATCACCACTAGCGCCATGAAACCGCTGGGTATGCGAGCGCTGTATAAATGTTTTTAAATTCAAATTCAAATTCAAGCAGTCCACCAGATTCTGTGGTGTGAGGTTTAGTTGCCATCACTCACATGTCATTTAACTTTGTGTGTAGATTGACGAATGTAACCACCTAGATAATATTATTGTCCATGTCACGGGTCGCTTGACACACGTACTTGGGTTACCTCTGATGTTCCTGCTCTGTTGTAAACACTGCCCTGTTGCTGTTCTGATTCTGCATTGTGCCCTCTCACGTGCTGCCTCTGATGTTCCTGCTGTGTTGTAAACACTGCCCTGTTGCTGTTCTGATACTGCATTGTGCCCTCTCACGTGCTGCCTCTGATGTAGCTGTTCGGTGCAATGGGCTGTTGATGCACTTCGCCCCTCTCATTTCCTCCCTCTGATGTACCTGCTGTGTTGGCCACAATGCCCTGTTGCTGTTCTGATACTGCATTGTGCCCTCTCATTTGCTGCCTCTGATGTAGCTGTTCGGTGCAATGGACTGTTGATGCACTTGGCCCCTCTCATTTGCTGCCTCTGATGTAGCTGTTCTGTGCAATGGACTGTTGATGCACTTACCCCCTCTCATGTGCTGCCAATGATATAGCTGTTATGTGCAATGGACTGCTGATGCACTTACCCCCTCTCATGTGCTGCCAATAATGTAGCTGTTCTGTGCAATGGATTGTTGATGCACTTCGCCCCTCTCATTTCCTGCCTCTGATGTACCTGCTGTATTGTCCACAATGCCCTGTTGCTGTTCTGATACTGCATTGTGCCCTCTCATATGCTGCCTCTGATGTAGCTGTTCGGTGCAATGGACTGTTGATGCACTTGGCCCCTCTCATTTGCTGCCTCTGATATAGCTGTTCTGTGCAATGGACTGTTGATGCACTTACCCCCTCTCATGTGCTGCCAATGATGTAGCTGTTCTGTGCAATGGACTGTTGATGCACTTTGCCCCTCTCATTTCCTGCCTCTGATGTACCTGCTGTGTTGGCCACATTGCCCTGTTGCTGTTCTGATACTGCATTGTGCCCTCTCATATGCTGCCTCTGATGTAGCTGTTCGGTGCAATGGACTGTTGATGCACTTGGCCCCTCTCATTTGCTGCCTCTGATGTAGCTGTTCTGTGCAATGGACTGTTGATGCACTTACCCCCTCTCATGTGCTGCCAATGATGTAGCTGTTGTGTGCAATGGACTGCTGATGCACTTACCCCCTCTCATGTGCTGCCAATGATGTAGCTGTTCTGTGCAATGGACTGTTGATGCACTTCGCCCCTCTCATTTCCTGCCTCTGATGTACCTGCTGTGTTGGCCACAATGCCCTGTTGCCGTTCTGATACTGCATTGTGCCCTCTCATATGCTGCCTCTGATCTAGCTGTTCTGTGCAATGGACTGTTGATGCACTTACCCCCTCTCATGTGCTGCCAATGATGTAACTGTTCTGTGCAATGGACTGCTGATGCACTTACCCACTCTGACGTGCTGCCAGTGATGTACATGATCTGTTGTACCCAATGCCCATGCTCTTGGATATTCTGAAATTATGCACCTATTATGTTGAATAAAGCTAATAAATCATGTTTTGTGGTTTGTCGTTGTCATTCCAGGTTGTGTACTTCAATTGTATATGTTTTGGTGCGATCATCAATGTATTTCCTGTGACATGACACTCCCCCTTCCAACGTCACTGCCCTGCCAGGTACTCCCCTTCCAACAGCATTTGGTGAGTTGGCGTACCTGCGTCGTCGTCGATGATGGTCCATGACTTGCTGGTGGTGGAGCACGAAGAGTATCGGAAATGTGTGCAGCGCTGGGTCCATGACGGCGATCTGCTTGTGGTATGTATCTCCGCTGTGGTGATTCCGCCGTGTTCAGGCAGGTTGTTTTTCCGCAGCGAATTTATGTGTGTTTTCCGCCATCGTGATTTGGAGGACGGTCGGAGACGTCATTCCGTACAGCGGTGTGTCTGGATTGAGTACGTCCACTGCGGGGTCGGGTGTACTTCCGCGGCGGTGCGTGCTCTTCTGCCGCCAACGGAAATTTGACTGTGTTTCCCATCCTAATATGGCGTACGGAGTGTCAGCGGCAGGCGGACGGACAAATGTCTTTTTCCGCCTACTCCAGGACGGCGGTCGCCCTTCCGTCCGCCATTCTAATGAGCCCCTAGGTTGTTAAAAGACACTGATTCACAGTCTGGTAAAGTCAAATAAATACATCTTTCAGTATCCATGTTAGTGCTACATGTAAACAAACAATTTTCACAGTCATGTTGCCATTTATAAGAGAGGCCAAAAAGATTTTCAATATCTATACCTTCATTTTCCAATACAACATGCATATACATTAGAAATTCCTGACAATCTTGCTGAATATTCTGCGTAAATTGAGTACAACCAGAACATATGTCCAAAACATTTTGAATATCAGAAACGCTTTGTATTTTACTTTTATAACTACTACGTTTCTCATAAACAGAATACAACAATGAACAAAATCTTTTTTCCCGATTTTCAACAATGTGCTGTTGCAAACTTTCAAGAAAAAAAACATTAACAACTGCATTAGCATAGCAGTTGACACCAGAACTATTTTCAAACTGATAACCAACAGTCTCTTAAACAGTGTCCTTTTTCTTTTTGCTTCCAATCACAACTTCATCTTGTTTTTATTCTTTCTCTACAGCTTCACTACAGATATTCTCATATCTTCTTTTTCAACCTTTTCAAATACAGGATACTGACCTAAATTGGGAGTATATTCTCTTCTTAACCTATTATACTCTTTCACACAATTTGCATCTGCACTAATCTTTCTCTCATCAAAATCAATCAAGTACAATCCAGATAAAGTTCTGACTCAAGAAAAAGCAACATATGCCATACCCTCTTTAAACACAGTACTTCCAATATTCACCAAAGCACTATCTACACCTAAACCTTGAGATTTATGAATGGTCACCGTATACGCAAAAGAAACAGGAAACTGCGAACATACAAATCTTTTAGAAGCAAAAACTGAGCTGAACAACGACAAAATTGTTGTACTTCTTCAATTTGATAAAATTTGATTTTCAAAAATTCAATACCATCTCTATTTAGGTAATTAACAAAATCAACAACTTTACCCATTGCTCCATTTACTAAACTTTTTTCCACATTCAAATTACCTCGTAAAATTACCCAACACTTTACACATGCATATAGATTCTTTTCTAAACCAGCAGTTTTACTTATCGATTTCTCTAAAGAATCAAATATCCTCTTCAATTTTTCTGTAAAAACAATAGTGATTCCTTCATGCTCTATTTTATCAAAAGCTTCCAATTATATAATTTCTTCATTTTCCAACTTTATAATTTCTTCATTGAATATCGAACATTCACGCATTGTTGGCATTAAGCAGATTACAGTTGTGTTTTCGCAATTCTCATATATATTTTCTCAGGAACAATATTTTCATTTGGAAACAAATTGGAAAGTAATCTTCTCTGTGACGCTTGTTTGCCATGTTCAGTCACTTTTCCAATTCTTATATCTTGAAGAATAGTTCCATAATCAGGATCATTTGCCTGTCGCATATTTGTAATAAGTTACTCATATTCAAAACATGACCAAATATTAACATTTCCAATACTCCTCAAAGACTTTCTGTTATCTTAATGCATCAGTGTTTTAAATACTGGTTGTCCTTTTAAAGGAGTAAGTTGTAGTAGATCTCCAAAAACTATGACGTGTTTGCCTCCAAATAACACGTCGTACTCTGTTTTAAGAATTTGCTGCATTCTTAAATGCACAAAGGCAAGCATTAAGTTTGATACCATGCTTACCTCATCAATAATGAGAAGTTTAATGTTCTTTAAGACTCTTGAAACTTCATAACAAGCTACTACAGAAAGCTTGTGGTATTCTAATTTGTTTTCATGCTCTACTGGTAGCATTAGTAAACGATGTAATTAATTCCTTTAATATTGTGTGCTGCCAACCCAGTTGGAGCAGTGACAACACAAGACAGATGCGACTCAGTTGTTTTCCTTAGATAAGCTGTAATTACTTTAATTAAAAAACGTTTTCCTGTTCCAGCTTGTCCACTCACGTACATTCGGATAGGTTGAAATGACGAGCATGAGCACTCTTTTTTTTCATGAAGTAATCCATGGTCAATCTGTTCTCTTATTTGCTCATATATTTGTTTTTGATCAACATTTAGTTGTTCTTCCAAGTTTCCTAAGTTTGTTACACCTTCTTGAGCTTGATACATTGGTGTTTCCACCTCATCCATGGCAGTTGCTGCTTCATTTTGAACAATTGGTTCTCCTGGTGGATCCTGACTCAACGGAGCAGAAGTTTGACCGTCTTGAGAACTGTCTCTAGCAATCTCAGCTGCAATTGTAGCTTCTTGCTCAATTTCGTTGTTCAACATTTTCACATAATTAGCAAAAACAGGACATTCTATAGTATCTTTAGTTGCGTTGAACGAATCATCGTAGCTCTGAAAATCTCCAAGTAATTCCAATTCTTAACGCCACGGCTTGAAGAGTTGCAAAAGAGCTAAATAGTAAAATTCCCTTTTGTCAGGAGTATCACAATTCAATTTACGGTGATTAATCAAATGTCTTTTTCTTTGTTTCACCAAGCATTCTTCAGAACCAATCACAGCATATATACCATTATTGATGTGTTCTGTAACATTCTGTTTAAAAATATAGTTTTGCAGAACTTCATAGAGACAAATGTTCTCAAGATGATGACTTCTATTTGCATAATATGTATCCAACATATTTGTTTTCACAATATCTGTACTTTTTGGCTCTTTTTCAGCTAAATATTGAATATCTTGTACAGATTTAAGTACTCAATTTTGTGTTGCAGCAAGATCTAGACTCACCCAAATGATTTTTCTAGATTTGGAGTATAAACTTGCAGATGATAAGCGATCTCAGCATTCATACGCTCCAATTTCTCGTTGAGATAACATCTTCAAACTGTAACTGTATAATTTCTCACTCAGACTCTGCTCGTGGGAAATCTCTTCCCACATTTCCTTCAATTCCATCTTTTCTGATTTTGTTATGTAGGATGTTACATATCGAGCAACAGCAATGGAATTGTCCGCAACGTATTGAATATCCATGTTAGCATTCCACATGGACAAAATAAGTGGGTTGTAGTCATTTATATATTTTGACTGTTTATTTCTTCTTAGGTTGTTGGTATTTTTTGGAGACTTTCTTGTGATAGTATGTCGCAAAGATGACATAAACATGTTCACTCTTCCTTTCGATATTACAGGACGTGGAAATCCAAAACGACATTTGGTGTAGAACTTGTCCTTAGATTTTTACTTTCGACGACAATATTTCCCACAACAATGGCTTTGGAATCGTAAGACTTGTTGTCTTAAGTTCTTTTCTTCTGTGTCCAAAGAGCACAATTCTCCAGGTGTCTTGTATTCAATATTTACTATATTTGGATTTGAAGAATTTGAAGTAAATCATCCCAAGCATATTCAGCACAGCTTAGAGTAAGGAACCATGTAGGAGTTCCTAAGTTTCTTAGCATACATTTAAGTTCTCCATGACGACGGTACCAGTTGTACCACGCTGACATGCCATGAGATCAATCAGCTGAAATTCCAAAACATTATCTTTCTGCTGTACTTCATCCATAAATTCCTTTTCGGAAACATTTTGCAGATGAACACCTGTTTTCAATATATGGTTGACTGCATAAGAAAGTCCAGATAAGTCACTCCCAAACAAAAGATTAAACAAATACGGAATACATTGTCGAAATCTTGGATCTTCTGCATACAATCTTAATGTCTGGTATTCAGATGCAGTAATCTGCACAGGTCGTTCTTCATATCATCCTCCTTTTCCTGTTGGAAACAATTGAGGGAAACAACGAGCTTCCAAGCTTCCTTCCCATACACTCATGGGACTTCCCTTTGCTTCTTTTCATTTGGAATAACTCAATAGTATTCCCCATCACTTCTTTAGAATGAAGTGAATGAACACTGTAATGTTCATAAATTTCTTCAGTTATGGACATGTCCACTTTTTCAATTTGTCCAGTTGACCAGTCAGTATCTTCTTCTACAGTTATTTCTTCTTCTCCCACATACACATTTTTATAGTACTGATTATTTTTTACCAGATACAACGTTGCCTTTTTCACTTTCCTAACATCCACTAATTCTTGCCAGATTTTCTTACTCATATTAGGAACTCCATTAACAAGAATAACTAGAGGTTCATCTTCTAAATTTTTTACACAATTGTTTCAATATTTTTCTTTAAATCTAGAGGCAAATATACAATTCTTCCCTTGAATCCTCTCTGTAAATCTGAAGGAGGCAATTTCCCTGTCTTAGGCTCCATACAAACAATTGCCTGAAATGGATGCACACATTGAATAAGAATAGACTCATATGTATTTAACCCCTTCCGTGCTCGTGATGGAACCACTCCGTCACAAGCCACAGACATGCTGTGCTGGCGCCCACGCTGCAGCAATTCAGCGCCTGCACGGCAGTTTTAATGAGCTGGCGGGGCCGTGACGGAACTACTCTGTCACAAGCACAGCGCGCCCGTGGCTCGTGATGGAGTGTTTCGGTCATGAGCATGGTGGCGCCGCGCGTTCCCCCTCCCCCACAGCGGCGCGGCGGTAATTCCGAGGGGTTAAATCCCTCAGTTCAAAAGGAATATTTATCAACTCAAGATTATTAGGCACAGCTCTAGCAGGCATTTTGTTTTCGTCTAATTAGTTATGACAATATTTACAAATATCTTGATCAGAACCCAACTCAAAACAATTCTCTACCAAAAAATAAGTTACAAATTCCTTCCACTCATTATTATTTTCTCTTTCACTTTTTAAATACAGATCAACAGTTCTGGTCTGATTTTTATAATGAGTTTGAAGCAGTCCATGCCCTAGGGCCTTCTTTGCTGCATGAGTACTTGGGTACTGACTGAATGATTACAGTTCTGCAAGGAGAGTTTCTGACTGAATTTGTAACTGCTTCAGTTTTAGCACAGTGCATAGATAAGCATATACTGTTGAATGGCTCACTACAATACTGAAACACCAGTGACAGAGTGTTTGGTGGAAGTGTAAGGATACAGACTGGGGAATTGAAGGTATAAAAGACAAGTTTGCAGCTGCATAGAGGACTGCATGCATAGTGTATAGGGGTTTGAAGCAGTCCATGCCCTAAGGCATACTTTGCTGCATGAGTACTAGGGTACTGACTGAATCATTATGGTTCTGCAAGGAGAGTGCTTGACTGAATTTATAAGTGGTTCAGTTTTAGCACAGTGAATTGATAGGCACATACTGCTAAATGGGTTACTACAATAGAGCAACAGCAGTCACAGAGTTTTTGGTGGAAGTGTAAAGATGTAGACTGGGGAATTGAAGGTATAGAAAACAAGTGTGGAAGTACATACAAGAGTGAATGCATAGTGCATAGGAGTTTGAAGCAGTCCATACCATAAGGCCTACTATATATCTAACTACTGCATTTTACTATACAACTCTAACTCATTTTGCAAATACATAGGCAATTTGCTGAACTATTTGCACCAACATTACATCAAAAAAGTGACACAATAGAACCACAAAGAGGCACAAGGAGCTTGTAAATCTGCCCCAGAGTGTATGCAGCAGTGTATATATGCTGACTGGGAAATTGTAGATATGAAACACAAGTCTGATTCTAGACAAGCAACACTATAAATTACTCTTGAAGGGCTAATATGACTGCACACATTTCAGAAATATAAATACTGCATTTTACTGTACAACCATGAGTCATTTTGCAAATACAAAAGCAATAACTAGTTTCTAATTCTACCAAAATTTGAAAAAGGATACATTTGTAAGCACTTATGTGTCTGCAAACACAAAACATACAAAAATGTTTCACTCAGAATAATTCCTACATGCACACAGACACACACTGTGATTCTAGACAAAACATATTAGACCTTGCATTTTATCATAACACATTTAATAGTCGAGAAACAGTAAAGTGACTAAACTCATTCTATATATATGAATGCTGCATTTTACTATACAATCCTGATTCATTTTGCAAATACATAAGCAATTAACTGCATTATTGGTGCCAACATTACATCAAAAAAGTGACACAATAGAACAACAAAGAGGCACAAGGGGCTTGTAAATCTGCCCCAGAGTGTATGTAGCAATGTATATATGCTGACTGGGAAATTGTAGATTTGAAACACAAGCCTGATTCTAGACAAGCAACACTATTACTACTCTACAACTGGAAAACTGATTGCACACATTCTACATTTTTTACTACTGCACTTTACTACACAAAGCTGACTCACCAAACACATTACCTTACCAAATGCTTTTATCACAATGGTTATCCAAATGCAGACAAACTCAGAATGTGATTCTACACAATTAAACTACTCCTTGCACTTTAGAAGGATAAACACATTACTCTTATTAAAAACAAAATGCACCACATACATCCTCTTACAAGCTAACACCTCACCTTTCAGATTTGTAGATTTAGAAGAATGCTAGTCACACAGCGGATATTCTTATACAGAATTTCTCTACTTCAGTGTTCTCAGCAAAACCAGAAAATGGCACACTTTCCCTCTCCATCCACACGTTTATACATGTAAATAACAAATCAAATTGCTTCCCACATTAATTCAAAAGCAAACACACATTTCTATAGGTTGAACATTGAACCCTTTCCAACTGACATAAATTCGAACCCTACCCCCAACAGAGCATTCTAAACTCGACTGACCACAAAGGTGAAAAGTTCAGCACACTGTAAAACACTCCTCCTCAACAAGTTTATACTCTGCATAGGTACTTACTTATAAGTACCAATAAAGAGAAAAGCTCTTGTTAGAACTAACCAACATCTAAACACAGAAGCTTGATAGATATCTCAAAAATATATTTGTTTTATTGCTTTTTTTCTTGCTTGGTACGCATACGGGACGACTTAGAAACCTCGCAGCATAGGTGGTACGGCCGCGCATGGCACGCGTACTCTAATTTTACCGTATTACCCCATCCCCCGGGGCTCATATAAAATGTTGGGGACAGTGGGGGGAGCCCCAATGCCCTCACAGTCCCAGCCGGCTCCCCGCGTCCTTTGGGAGCCGGCATTGCTTTTCGTCAGGGAGAGCAGCTAATATGCTGCTCCCCCTGACGAAAAGCAATCTGATTTCCTATTTGCAAGAGAGAGCAGGGTAACCAGCTCTCTCTTCTAAATAGGAAAGCATTTTGCTATAGTAGGGGGGGAGCAGCGAGGCTCCCGCCGTACCATAGCAAACTACGATGTCCCGGGGGTAGGCACCCCGGGACACTACAGGAGCCGGCACTGGGGGTGGTGGTCCCCAGGGCCACCACAAGGTTCCAGGAGGGGGCGGCACGGTCCCCCCTCCCAATATTTAAAAGTCCCAGGGGGTGGTGGTCCCCAGGGCTGGGGGGTCCTTCACGGACCCCCCAATTTTAAAACATGGTGCCCTGGCGAGGTGGCAGTCCTCGGGCATGTGGGGGGCTTGAGCCCCCCCACACAGGTATTTTTTATTTTTTAATAAAAAGAAGTCCCAGGGGTGGTGGTCCCCAGGGCTGCGGGATTTGGCCCCCCGGGTTTTTTTTTCTTTTTCACGGACTACGCATACCGTACGCATATCACGTGATTTAAAACAAAATGTATATATATTTTTTAGGCCTTGAGGGTCCTTGTGGGACCCCATGAGCAGGCCTGGGGGGTCACAGTGTTTCTACCCTGCCACCTTTGCATCTTTTGCACACTTGTTTTTCAGTTTTCTTGTGCCTCGGTTCTACCGAGACACAAGATGGCTGCCAACATTTCCTGGTTTGGAGTGTTGACAGACAGTTGACAGCCAATTAGCATGCAGCTCGGGCTCTTAATAGTACGCGTATAGTCTGCGGACAGTACGCCGACGGTACTTTGTTCATAGATATATCTATGATTTTACTTTTTATTTTCTCAGGAACTACTGAACGGTTTATACCATTTAACAAAAAGTGTAATCTGCGAACCAAACTCTACCTTTTTGCCAAATTTGGTGAAATTCCGTTAAGCAGTTCAGGCTGTAGACATTGTCTGAAGGTCCCTATGGAAAATTGCATGGGGAAAACAGGTTTTGTGACCCCCCTTCTTTCTCAGCCCCCACTTGACAAATCACCACGAAACTTTCGGGATAGGAGCGGAGCGGAGCGCCCCATCTTCTTGGAGACTGTCGCGAAGATTCGTCGACCGGCGCCAAAGTTATTCCAAATAGAATGTTGTGAATTTCACATGGAAGCTAGGTCCTAACTATAACTACCTACTGGCAACCGCCGGTAGGTAATATATATATATCCAACAAAGCAGGTAAGCCCCAAAGACGAAGTAAAGCCACAAGAAGTTTAATCGGCACTAAAAATTTACATCCATTTCACAGCAGAAAACACACAACTGCAGTTTTCGAAGGTTAAGGTCAGCCTGACGCATTTCAGGATTTCTCCAATCCTTTCATCTGAGGCAAAGTTCAAGGATTGAGGAAATCCTGAAAAACGCGTCAGGCTGACATTAACCTTTTCTTCTGGCAAGCTGTGAAATGGATGCAAATTTTCAGTGCCGATTAAACTTCTTGTGGCTTTACTTCGTCTTTGGGGAGGGGCTTATCTGCTTTGTTGGATATATATATATATTATAATATTTATATATATATATATATATTCACTGAAAAAACCATAGGTTATATACCATATATAGTTAGGAATTAGCATTTAAAAAACCTTATTTTACTCACACAAAACCATTGAAATTCCATATATAGTTAGTTGTACTAACTATATATCGCGCACCCGCAATCCACTGCTGATCATGTCACATATTACATCATTCATGACATGGTCAGTGACATCACTGATGACATCACTGATGACATCTCAAATGACATCACTGATGACATCACTGATGACATCTCAAATGACATCACTGATGACATCACTGATGACATCTCAAATGACATCACTGATGACATCTCAAATGACATCACTGATGACATCACTGATGCCATCTCATTTGACATTACTGATCACATCACTGATGACATCATTCATGTGATAATACGATGAACCTCTTCAGACTCTAATATAACCTTAGATACAATCAGTGTAAACAGACACTCATAGACTGTCACTCATCCATGGAGTTACTCAGACACTTAGTCAGTCATACAAAGAATCAATCACACCTCCATTTCCTCAACTATACAGTTATACACACCTTACTTATTCAAACATATACTAAAACATATTTACTCACTTATACAATCCTGGATACAAGTTCACAATGATCCATACAGCCACTCACACATTCACTGGCTCTTATGCACAGTTATTTATATATGTCAACTCTCACATGTACTGTATTTTACATATGTACTTACTTTAACATGTAGCACTGAGATATCCATTCACTCACCAATGCACTCATGCACACAGTCAACTGCCCATACAGCTGTTTCCACATGCACTTTTGAACCCATACATCTAGTTAATCAACTGCTCACACATCTATGCAGAGAGTCATACACCTCCCAGCCACCCACACACACACTCAGTCTCCCATACAAATGCTTGGGCAACCAATCAATAACCCATACAGTTACTCATATAGCTACTGATCAACACATGCAGCAGTTTACAGAACAACAGACATAATGATGCACAAATTAAGACAGTTTAGTCACTAACCCATGCACTCAGTGAGACACATTTAATCAGTCACTCATACAGTCAGTCATGCCCCTACTAAATCCTTCATCCAGACACTTATACATCCACTCAAGACATATTTTAACTTTACTGGATGTTGTCATCAGTGATGTTATCAGTGATGTCATTTGAGATGTCATCAGTGATGTCATCAGTGATGTCATTTGAGATGTCATCAGTGATGTCATCAGTGATGTCATTTGAGATGTCATCAGTGATGTCATCAGTGATGTCACTGACCATGTCATGAATGATGTAATATGTGACATGATCAGCAGTGGATTGCGGGTGCGCGATATATAGTTAGTACAACTAACTATATATGGAATTTCAATGGTTTTGTGTGAGTAAAATAAGGTTTTTTAAATGCTAATTCCTAACTATATATGGTCTATAACCTATGTTTTTTTCAGTGAATTTTCAAGGTTTTGTAAATGCTAATTCCTAACTATATATGGTCTATAACCTATGGTTTTTTCAGTGAATTTTCAAGGTTTTGTAAATGCTAATTCCTAACTATATATGGTCTATAACCTATGGTTTTTTCAGTGAATTTCATTGGTTTTTTAAAAGCTAATATCTATAGCTGTAAAATGTATTCTTCTTTAAATCCAAAAATATATTTTATATGTTTATTAATAATTTTTTTTAAAATATTTTTTTTGTTTCGCTCCCGGTTCGCGAACCGGGAAGCTTTCCGTTAGCTCAATTTGATGCCGCGACCTGGTCCGCGAACCGGTAAACGTTCCGTTAGCGCAACTGCCGCGTTAGAAATCAACATCGTGACGCGTCGCGGAAGCGCGACGTATCACGTTGTCGCGTAATGCGTCTTATGACGCGCTGCGTTAGCGCACCCGGAAGTGCTCCGGTACGCGAACCGAGGCGCGAAGCGCAGCGACCCGGAAGCGATCCGGGGCGCGTTCCGCAGCGCGTAACATAAGCGTGAGAGGTCATGTGACTTGTTAATAAAACTTTTCATTGGTTCATTTAACTTTTGGTTTCATAATCATGTAAGGCTAGGTCAGGTGACCTAAAAATAACACTTTTCATTGGTTTAGAACTATTGTTTTTCCCAAATGATGAAAACCCCTCCTTCTTTCCTCACTCTGACTTTCATCTTTGTGAGAGGAAGACCTTATTTCATACTAGAGCAATGGCTTCAATGGTAGCTTCAGCTGGTGGACCCCCACCACCACCACCACCTCCTCATGGGAAGAGAGGACCACCTCCCCAGGTCATCACCAACACAGAGGAGGAAGAGGAAGAAATAGAGGAAGAGGAGAGAGAAGGACCACAGTTCTTGGAAGAGGTGCCCCGGGTTTCCCATAGGAAAGCCAGTTTCATTTGGCAGTTTTTTTCAATGCCTCCAGGCCAGAAAAAAGTGAATGCGAGGTATGTCACCTTCCTCATTTGCAAAGAAAAATTATCAAGAGGGACTGATAAAAAGTATAGCTATGGGAACTATACCATGCATAGGCACATGAGCAGGTGGCATCCACTCAATTACAGCCGGGCGGAAATAAGAGACATGGAACAGAACCCAACAGCAACTCCTGTGGCCAGGTCAACTTCGTTGATTTCTTTGACAGCAGCAGAGGCACGGGAAACCGTGCCAAACATCCAGGATAATTTTGGGCATATGAAGTTTACTTGTCTGCACTGCGGTGCATTGATATCATGTGGCAACATGAGTATCAATTCAATAAACCTAGCTTACAACAATCATAATTGCCCTAACCGCCCCACACAGTAATTTTTTTTTTGCTCCTGTTGAGCCCTTTTCAATGCCTGTTTTTTGTTGTTTCCCCCCCAAAAAAACCCAAAAAAATATAAAATTGTTCAAAAAATACAAAAAAAACAAAAAATAAAAAAAAATAAAAAAAAAATATAAAACAACAAAAACATTAAAAAAAAGTTCTTTTCAGAACTACCTCCCCTTTAAAAAAAAATTGCTAGAATGTTTAGCACTCTAGCAAGCTCTATTTCTTTTAGTTCGCTCCCAGTTCGCTTCCCGGTTCGCGAACCGGGAGCGAACCAAAAAATTTAAAAAAGAAGAATAAGTATAAGGAAAGTAAACAGAGAGTGATGTTAAAAGAAAGACAGCTATAGGGAGTAAACCAGAGATACTGTTTAATAGATCTATTTACCGAAGAAAAGACGGAAGAGGGTATAATTGTGGAAAACAAAATAGATAAGGAAGTGAAAGAAAAAAAAGAGAGTAGAACAATAACAAAGAAGAGTTTCTTGGAGAATGTGAGTGAATGTTCAAAATAAGATTAAAACATGGGGAATAACAGAGAGAAAAAATAGAAAACAGAAAACAAAAAATAACAGAAAAAGATTAATTGAAACAGCAAAGAAATGTAAATAACATAGAGCCATATCATCAACATAGGCAATAAAAGTTTTGCAGCTTCTATCGGCAGAAATATGTCACCAAAGCCGCTTTTGCGGCAGAAAACTGCCGCTAAAACCACTTTTGCACCAGTTTTCTGCCAATAAAAACAGCAATAATTTTATTGGCTGTGTTCATAATATGCCCCTTAGTGTGCTTCAACTACACAGAGAAAGCATTGTGAACAAGTAGTGAAAAAGTGATCAGTCAAAGACACTAAGAGTAATAGAGACGGAGTGAGTGAACAAGAGTGAGGAACTATGAGAAGAGAGGGACTGAGAAAAGGAGTGGAAGGAGTTGAGTAAGTAGGTAAAAGAGAAAGGAATGAGGAAAGTAGCAAAGGCAGGAAACTGAGGGTTAAAGAAATAAAGCTGTGGAACTAATAGTAGGTGAATGTGATAGAAATGTAACGAAAAGAATACAAAACATTTACCTTATAATTGTCGTTAAATTACTCACTTTTTGTTTTTATACTTTCAATCTGTGAAAAAGAGAACAGACATTTGAAAAATATTAAAACATGTATTTAAAAATTACAAAAGACAAGGGGAAAGATTGAAGGACAAACAGTTTTTCAACAACTTTGACACTGACATAAGCTTCTGCTTCTCCAGGCCCCCTACACAGTCCTAAAGATATACATTTTAAACTAACAGTATCTTGATATAGATGAAGTGAGGCCTATCTTAAAACATGGTGCATCTTTTGCACTGCTGTTGTCTCAGAAAAGTGTCGCAAGACACTAACATTTTAAATGATTGCTTCAGGATGCCAATAAGATGTGTCCTATCCAGAGGTTTTTTTGAGGTGAGACCTACTCAGGGTTCCAAATGAAATTTCGAGTTGTTTGAAGAGAACAGAGGACATAATACATGTGGAGGCCTACCAACGAAGTGATTAATGTCCACTGCACTCTTGAACAAATGTCAGACCTCCTCTGTCTCCAGGAACAGGCCTAAACCTCATCTACACAATGTGGTGTGTAATGTTAGGAAACACAGGTAATATAATTGAAAAACATGCAAATTTTTTTGCTCATTCCACAATCATATGACCTGTGTTTCCTTTGCTTAGGTATCTCATTGTGGAAATGTAGTCTATCATATGAAAGACTACGTAGAATATGAGCACTGTATGCAAGAACTTTGACACTTACAGAAGCCTCTCCTTCTCCATCCCTCCTACACAGTTCTAAATGTACATCATAAATGGAAACAGTACAGAATTAATTATACATGTTAAATGGTTTATTTTTGCTGTTCTCAGAATGTATCAAATTTCACTAAAAACAGTGACTTGAAGGTATTCATCATATAACAGCGGGGAAAAAAAAACACAATCAAAATGATTGTGTTTAAAAAACCCATACAACATAACAAATCAGAATTCAGAACTCCTTAAAGTTAACTTACTTTCCATGACGTCAAAGGATGTCCTATGAACAGCTTACACTCTGTTGTGCTGTTATTACTTTCAGCCCGCCACTTTCTGAAAGAAAACCTCCATCGTTTTGAAAAACATGTTACATACAATAAATTACTTCTTGCTCTCTACCACAAGTTTCCACAAGGCCAAATCTTGTCAGAGCCATTTATAACTCTTGGATTTCTTGTAAGCCAATCCCGTCATTTGGCATTTCCGCAACTTTCAGAATTAAAATGTTGAAGATCATTTTCACAATCCTGGACTAGTAATATCCTCCCCTTCTACCTCAGTCAAGTTCTACATTTCCTATGACACTGATACTGCTTACTATGAAGCAGACTTACACTACCTCTATGACTACTACAATTATTTAATTCTCTACATCACTTTTAATCACAAAGCAATGTAAAACAGTAGACAGCATTGCAGACTTACATTCCCTCTACTCTATGTTTTGATTGGCTGCTTCAATTAGCTTATAAAAAGAAATAGTTTTTCTGAACTCATTCAAAGTGCACTTATTTCTCCATGACGTCCAGTCTTATGGTTAGAAGTTATGTCTCTGAACTACACTTATCCTCAAGGCCAAATCGTGTAGGAGCCATTAGAACTTCTTGAAATTCCTCAGAGCACATCCCAAGATTCTTTCCCTAAAATTTTGGTTTTAAAAACACCAGGTAAGAGTTTTTAAGGTCATACGGCAATTTATTTTTGAAAATTAAAACAGAATCATTGCAGAATGACCAGCCATTTCTAGACTTTAAATAAGCTGTGTAATGTCCTGATGTTATTGAAGGACCGTCATGATATATAATTGCTGCAGTTACAAAAGTCCTTCCTGATATTGACAACTGCGAAGCCACAACATTTTTAATTAAAGTTGTCAATTTTGTTCCATCAGGCCTACATCGTTGGAACATTAAAATGACATACTGGCCATATGTTTGTATAAATAATGTGGACATCATTTCAGATTTACATTGGCTACAATCCATGTTGTGATCAGCTGCTTTTACTAGCTTATTAAAGGAGACTGATTTACTGTCTGGCAAAGTTAAATACATAAATCTTTCTGAGTCTACACTAGTAGTACTTGATACCATACAGTTCTCGCAGTCATGCTGCCATTGATAAGAAAGCCCAAACAGCTGATCTACATCTACACCTTCAGCATGCAATACATCAAGGATATACAATAAAAACTCCTGACAATCTTGCTGAATATTTTGAGAGAATTGTGTTTGGCCTGAACATCTGTCTAACAGATTTCGAATTTCAGACACACTTTCTATGTTTGTTCTATCAGTGCTACATTTTTCTAAGACAGAATTTAACAAACTGCAAAATCTTTGATCAGAATTGACCACAATCTCTTCTTTTACATTTTCTAGAGAAAACAAAACATTAACCACTACTTTAGCATAGCAGTTGACACCAGAACTGTTTTCAAATTGAAAACCAACAACATCTTCAACAGAATCCTTTTTGTTTCTGCTTATAATTTCAGGTTCATCGACTTTTCGTCTTTTTGCTACAATCTCCCTAGTATTGGTCAAATTTCTTCGTTTCCAGCCTACCACACGTTTCTCAAACAAAGGATATTGAGGCAAATGTGGCGCATACTCTCTTCTTAACCTATTGTATTCCTTAACACAATCTAGATCCGCACAAATGTTTGTGACATCACACTCAATCAAGTACTATCCCGATAAAGTTCTAACTCGTGACAATGCCACATATGCCATACCCTCCTTAAACACAGAACTGCCAATATTCACCAATGCACTGTCTACACTTAAACCTTGCGATTTATGGATTGTCACCGCATATGCCAAGCAAACAGGAAACTGCTTACGGCGAACATATAGGTCTTTTACAAGCAAAAATCTAGCAGAACAACGACCAATTAGCTGTACTTCCTCAATGCCATCAAATTTAATTTTTAAAAATTCAATTCCATCTCTATTTCTGTATTTCACAAAATCAACAACATTACCCATTGATCCATTTACCAGACCTCTTTCAACATGTAAATTCCTTCTTAAAATTATACGGCAGTTCAAGCACACATTCAGAGTCTTTTCAAAACCTGCAGTTTTAGATATACTCTTCTCTAATGAATCCAATTTTGTTTTCAGATTCTCAGACAAAATATTTGTTGATCCCATATGCTCTACTCTGTCAATAGCTTCCAGTTTCACAATCTCTTGCTTTTCTAAATGCAACATGTTGTTGTTGAATTTGGCACATTCTGCAAGAGTTGGCATCAAACATATTCCAGATTTCTTCTCAGTAATTTTCTGAAAAATATTCTCAGGCACAACATCTTGTTCTGGATATAAATTTGACAGTAATCGTGCATGTAAAGCTTCTTTCCCATGCTCGGTCACTTTTCAAATTCTAACATCTTGTAGAATAGTCTTGTAAACTTCATCCTTCGCCTGACGCATATTTTCATGCAGTTCAGCATAATTGAAGTTTAACCATATATTGACGTTGCCAATGCTGCCTAGGCACTTCCTGGTATCTTCATGCGTGAGCATTTTGAACACAGGTTGCCCTTTCACTGGTGTCAGCTGCAGAAGATCTCCGAAAACAATGATGTGTTTGCCACCAAATAACACATCATACTCTGTTTTGAGAACTTCTTGCATTCTCAAATGCACAAAGGCAAGCATGACATTGGAAACCATGCTTACTTCGTCAATGATAAGAAGTTTCATTTTCCTCAAGATTCTTGAAACTTCAAAACAAGCATCTCCAGATAGCTTGCGATATTGTAATTTGTTGTCATGCTCCACTGGCAGCATCAGTAAACGATGTAAAGTAATCCCTTTAATGTTATGTGCTGCCAGTCCAGTTGGAGCGGTGACAACACAAGACAGCGATGACTCTGTCCTTTCCTGCAAATAACATGAAATTACTTTAATAAGGAAACTTTTTCCAGTTCCCGCTTCTCCACTCACGTACAGTCGGACAGGCTTCAACGACGTACATGAGCACTCTTTCTTGTCATGACTTAATCCATGATCAATTTGCATGGTAACTTCGTCATATATTTTCCTCTGCTCAACGTTGAGTTGTCTTTCCAACTCTTCTAAGTTAACCGCATCCTCCTGAGCATGTGCCATGGCTCTTTCCACTTCATTCATAGCAGTGGCAGCTTCATTTTCGATAACAGGTCCTCCTAGTGGATCCTGACTCAATGAAGCAGAACTCTGACTCTCCTGAGAACTGTCTCTGGCAATCTCGGCTGCAATCATTGCTTCCTGCTCAATTTCCGCATTCAACATTTCTACATATTTGGGAAAAGCAGGACATTCTATGGTCTCCTTGGCGGCATTGAAAGAGTCTTCGTAACAGAGAAAATCTCCAAGCAGTTCCTCTTCTGCACGCCAAGGCTTGAAAAGTTGCAAAAGTGCTAAATAGAAAAACTCCTTTTTTTCAGGAGATTCGCCACTCAATTTTCGATGGTTTACCAAGTGGCATTTTCTTTGCTTGACCAGACATCCCTCACTTCCTATTACAGCATACACTCCTTTCTCAGTATCTTCTTTGATGTTCCTCTTGAATATGTAATTTTGAAGAACCTCATATAAACAAACATTCTCGAGGTGAATGCTTCGATTTGGATAATATGTATCCAACATGTTGGTCTTCAAAATGTCGGTACTGTTTGGCTCCTTTTCCGCCAAATACTCAATTTCCCCCACAGGTTTGAGAACTCGATTACGCGTTGCAGCAAGACCAAGACTCGCCCAAATGATACTCCTGGACTTGGCATAGAGACTTGCTGAAGACAACCGGTCAGAACATTCGTACGCTCCAATTTCTCGATGCGACAACATCTTCAGACTGAAACTGTACAACTTCTTGCTGAGGCTCTTTTCATGGGAAATGTCCTCCCACATATCCTTCAATTCTGTCTTCTCTTTTTTGGTGATGTAAGACGTCACATACCGAGCCACAACCATACAGTTATCAGCCACAAACTGTATATCCATGTTAGCATTCCACATGGACAAAATCACCGGGTTGTAGTCGTTGATGTACTTGGACTCTTCGTTCCTCTTCAAATTGTATGTGTTTTTAGGTGATTTCTTCATCACATTATGTCGCAGCGAAGACATCAAACTGTTTACTCTTCCTTTAGAAATCACCGGTCGTGGAAAGCCGAAACGACATTTGGTGTAGAACTTGTCCTTGTTTCGGAATTTACGACGACAGTACTTTCCACATCGATGGCTTTGGAAACGCAGAACTTTTTCTCTTAGGCTTTTCTTCTCCTTTGCGTTTGGAACAGCACACGTAGAATACTCTTGTATAAAACTCATCACTGAGTCTTCTGGATCCGTTCCAAATTTAGGTGCATTCTTGATCCACAGCAACATATGTATATGAGGAGCACCTCTTGCTTGGTACTCCTTTCTCCAGAAGAAATCCAACACCTCTCCAAGAGGTGGATTCTTCTTATTCATGATGAAAGACATCATAGCTTCAAATCTATGATTGAAGTACCTACATACATTGACTGGATCCAAAGAGCACAGTTCTCCGGGTGTCTTGAATTCGATGTTTTCTACGTTAGCATTTGCCTCTCGTAGAAATTCAAGTAAGTCTTCCCAGCCATACTCGGCACAGCTCAGAGTGAGGAACCATGTGGGAGTTCCTAAGTTCCTCAGCATACATTTTAAATCACCATGACGACGGTACCAGTACTCATTAGTACCACGCTGACACGCCATGAGATTAATCAGGTGAGAATCCAAAATACTGTCTTGGACATTGACTTTATCCATAAAGTCACTTGCCGAGATGTTTTGCATGTGTATACCACTTTTCAAGATGTGGTTCACTGCATATGACAGTCCAGACAGATCGCTTTCAAACAGGAGATGAAACAAATAGGGAATGCATTGTCGAAACCTAGCATCTCCTGCATACAATCGCAAAGTCCGGTATTCAGAAGCAGGAATTTGATGAGGTCGCTCATCATATCTTCCTCCCTGACCTGTTGGAAAAAGCTGTGGGAAACACCGAGCTTCCAAACTTTCCTACCAAACACTAATGGGACTCCCTTTGGCTTGTTTCATTTGAAACAACTCAATAGCATTCCCCATGACTTCCTTGGAATGCAAAGGATGAACACTATAATGTTCATTTATTTCTTCACTAGTAGAGGGTTCTACTTTCTCAATTTGACCAGCACACAAATCGCTATCCTCTTCCTCACTTACTTCCTCTTCTGCAACATATACATTCTTATAGTATTTATTATTTTTTTTCAAATACAATGTTGCCTTTTTAACTTTCCTAACATCCACTAAATCTTGCCATATTTTCTTATTCTTTGTCGGAACCCCATTAACTAAGATAACCAGAGGTTCCTCTTCCACTTTTTCTACTCCAATTGTGTTAATGTTTTTCTTCAAATCTAGAGGCAAATAAACAACTCTTCCCTTTAATCCTCTCTGTAAATCTGATGGAGGCAATTTCCCTGTCTTTGGCTCCATTCTTACAATAGCCTGAAAGGGATGGATACTTTGAATCAAAATAGATTCATAAGTATTTAAATCCTTCAATTCAGAAGGAATCTCAACCAATTCCAGATTATTATGAACTGCTCTAGCAGGCATCTGGTTTTGATTTAATTTGCAACAACAATAAGTACACACACGTTGATCCAATCCCAAATGAAAACAATTTTCTGCCATCAAGTATGTTGCGAAATCCTTCCATTCACTATTATTTTCCCTTTCACTTTTTGCATATAAATCCACTAACTTAGTCTGATTCTTATAATAAGTGCGTCGACAACACACACAAGTGAAATTTGGCCTCTCACTTGATTTGACCTGAAACATCGCAATTTTCCTCTGGAAATTATCTGTACTGGAAACCTGTACACTATCTTCCACATTACCCGCTTCTTCTTGGTCAATTTCAACATTCTCCTCTTTACTTCCAAAGTAACAAAACTCAATTTCTTCACATATATTCTTCACATCTATTTCAGAACCATGCAAAAGAGCAGCGCATAATTGTTTAAGCATAATTGCTGGACTCTTAGCATAATACAACATTCTAACTAATTTCCTCACTTTATTATGATGCACTGCTAGCATCCTGAAATGATGAAATACACTCTGGCATACTCTAATGGAAAGACAAGCCAGTGAATGACCATGCAAACCTGTCACTTCTCTCACTCTGCAAGGATCTAATTCTTGCAACAACCTCATTTTCTGCTTCAAACTTTTCTTATTAAATGACCGTACAAAATCACAAAGCAAATTGATGGAATCCTGTCGCACACTGCAAATACTACTACACTTCCAGGTGTACACAGGACCCTTAGCACGTCTTCCTAAAACCTCATTACCTAACACCTCTTCTGCCTCTGTTGTCACAAGTTTTTCTTTTTCAACTGGACAACCATCTTTCACTTCATAAGCACGACCACTGGTGTCAACTGCATGCACCAAATCATTATCCTGGAAATAACTCTCCTCATTAAAAAATGCCTCAAAGCTTGAACTATGCATCCATTTTCCAGAAAAAACTTCACAAAAATTACTACGATTAACTATTCTCTTCCATCTACTATTTCTTTTGAAATCATAAATTGCCTTGTTTAGCTTCCTAATTCTATTGATTATCAAAATAAATAACTTACGTTTCATTTCAAATGCCTGATCAATAACTTTCTCAACTTTTTTTTTCTCTTATAAAAAAGCACTTTCTGTTGACCTTTCTTAATATTTTTTAACAAATTGCCAATTATCCTGTTGCGGAACATTCGTTTACGAATGTCCCTAAACTGTTGTTTCCTTCTACTATCATGCACAGAGTTATCTCTTGCTCTAGCAGTAACATTTTTGATTGGCCTTTCCTTTCCGTTTGAATTGCTTCTCTTTTTCTGGACTGAAACATTTTCTGTAGTAATATTTTTTTTACTACAAATATTTCTTATGAATGTTTTTGTACTCTTACCCGGTGCTTTCTTGGTGACTTGACGATTTTTTTTTGTAGAGGACTGCTGCTGTAAATGATGGACCTGCTGTCTTTGACGTTTTGTAGCCTTTCTCATTCTCTCCTTAGTTGGCATTCTCAAAATTTGAAATTATCTGCAGTTGAATCTGTGGTAAAATATAATAAAAAATGTTATTAACCACTATTACCAAACAGTAAATCAATAACAGTCAACAAAAACTTAACACACTACTTAACATTTTACATATAATATTTTTTAGTGCTTTGGCAAATTTAGAATACAGAAATAGCAGAAAAGAAATGGAATTCTTCTTCATTTACCTGTCCTGTTTTATATGTGAATCTGATCTAATTTTATGAGCATATTTTAATATTTTATTGAAGACACTACACATAACCTGTTTTTGAAGGTGTGTTTAATTTAAAATTAAACAGTTTACATTTTTACTTTTCATTTATTGTAAATTTTAAAAATAAATGTTTATAGTTCCATAGGCTCAAGCAGGTCAGCTTCCCACCCTATGTCATATAATTCGGACAAATCTGCATCCTCATCACGTTCTTCTTCATCCTCAGGATTTAAATCATCCAAGGGATCAACATCCACTGATGTTTCAATTACGAGTTCAATGATGAGGTCGAAATCAACTGATTGCTGATTATCGCTCATGTTGATGTTGTCTTTATCTTTAAAGAAAGATAACAACAATGAGATGTTGCAGAGTAAGAGACAAATCTCAGAGATTATAATAGTAAAATTGTTTAACAAGAGTAACATTTTGCAGCTATTATTTAGCCATGTCCAGCGATGCTGAGCAGGTGAAGCCTATGTCTAATTTTTCAGTGAACAGGACTCATCTCTTCTTAACCTTGGATAAGCCTCACCGACTCTGTGTCCCCTGCACATACTTAAATGTAAATGGGCAGATTTATGTTAAATGGCACATCCCCAGACATGCACCAGTTAACGTGCACCACTGCTCTGCCACCCATGGTGTGCCGCATTTACAATCAGATAGGAAAAAGCTGCGTCAAAACCCTGCGCCTGCTTTAAGCAGGCATAGGTCTTGACACAACATTGTGGAGATGGGGCACCCCTGAGCCTTGCTAGAGCTGCATCGCACTTGCGATACAACTCCAGCAATGCGCCACCTTTACGGCACAGATGCGTCATGCATCTGTGCCATTTTTGCCCCATGCTGCGCCGCATTGTAAATGCAGCACACCATGGGTGGCGGAACAGTGGCGCAGGATGACTGGCACATCCCTGCTGATGCGCCAGTCATCATAAATCTATCCCTAAGCTTCTTATCTTGTTACAGATGAACCGCCATATGTATCATCAAACTATTTAGCATTTCCTAAATAGTGAATTTTAAGGGATAAATAGCGATTCTTTACCATTCCTAATTTGCGATGAGCAAATTGCTAATTGCAAATTACCCATTCATTTCCATGGGCCAGGAGGCCCATAGGAATGAAGGTGCAATTTGCGATTAGCAATTAGCTCATCACAAATTAGGAATTTTTCCAAAGGTGCAGGGGTGTCTCAAGAACACCCTGCTGCACCCCTGAAAAAGAAATTTGGGGGCATATGACGCACATACATGCCCTAAGGGCATGTATGTGCGTCATATGGCACCTTTTGTTTTTTGGAAAAAAAGCTTTTTGAAAAGAATTCGCAAATTACCACCAACTAGAAGTTGGTGGTAGTTTGCAAATCCTTAATGGCATTTTTTGCATGTTTTTTGTTTGATACATTGCATTTAAGGAATCGCAAAATTTGCAAATCCTTCAGTGCATTCGCAAAATAAGTAATAGCAAATTTTGCTATTCCTTATTTTGCATCAAACTTGTTTGATACATACCATTTGTCTAATTAGCATTCGCAAAGGCCGAAATTCGCAGAATTTTGACCTTTCCGAATGGTAATTAGCTTGATACATATGGCCCCAAGTGAGGCCTGTCTTGCAACATGGTGCATCTTTTGCATCACTGCTGCATCGGTTTCATGTGGCACGTTTTTTTTACACCATGACACATCTGCCTAAATGCATCAATTTGTAATTTTGTCGCCTCATAGCAAATCTTTTGCACCACCGCTGCATCACAAAAGTGACGCACAGTGGCGCAAAAGAGGCATACACCTATCATAAATCTGTCCCTAGCATTTTAAATGATTAATTCAGGATGACGATAAGGTGTGGCCTATCCAGAGGTTTGTTTAAGGTGAGGCCTACTCAGGATTGCAGATTAAAGTTACGCTTGATGAAGAATACAGAGGAGATAATACATGTAAAGGCCTACCAATGAAGTAAGTAATGTCCACTTTATTGCGCCAGTCATCATAAATGTATCCCTAAGCTTCTTATCTTGTTACAGATGAACCGCCATATGTATCATCAAACTATTTTGCATTTCCTAAATAGCGAATTTTAAGGAATAAATAGCGATTCTTTACCATTCCTAATTTGCAATGAGCAAATTGCTAATTGCAAATTACCCATTCATTTGCATGGGCCAGGAGGCCCATAGGAATGAAGGTGCAATTTGCGATTAGCAATTAGCTCATCGCAAATTAGGAATTTTTCCAAGGGTGCAGGGGTGTCTCAAGAACACCCTGCTGCACCCCTGAAAAAGAAATTTGGGGGCATATGGCGCACATACATGCCCTAAGGGCATGTATGGGCGTCATATGGCACCTTTTGTTTTTTGGAAAAAAAGCTTTTTGAAAAGAATTCGCAAATTACCACCAACTAGAAGTTGGTGGTAATTTGCAAATCCTTAATGGCATTTTTTGCATATTTTTTGTTTGATACATTGCATTTAAGGAATCGCAAAATTTGCAAATCCTTCAATGCAATCGCAAAATAAGGAATAGCAAATTTTGAATTAATTACATTTTAAGTCATTTCCCCATGTACAGTGTTTTCAAATTATGATTTGAAAATCGTTTTTAGGGTAAAGGAATGGTTTGTAAATTTATGACAAGGACATAATGGTGTATGCTTCTTTATAAGGCATTTCAGTGTCTCTGATGTCATTTTTCCCATATTACATTAAAAGACCTTTCCCCGTGGAGCACATTCCTTGTAAATATGCTCCCACCTGTGCATGGTAAATTTAGATTTTGACTGTTTGAGTTACATAGCCATGTTAAAAGTGACCCAAAAAAGTTGCAAAGGCTTAAAAAAAACACTTTCATGTGTCTTAAGGACATTTTAAGTCATTTCCCCGTGGGCAGTGTTTTGTAAGTGGCGCAAAAGAGGCATACACCTATCATAAATCTGTCCCTAGCATTTTAAATGATTAATTCAGGATGACGATAAGGTGTGGACTATCCAGAGGTTTGTTTAAGGTGAGGCCTACTCAGGATTGCAGATTAAAGTTACGCTTGATGAAGAATACAGAGGAGATAATACATGTAAAGGCCTACCAATGAAGTAAGTAATGTCCACTTCATTGCGCCAGTCATCATAAATGTATCCCTAAGCTTCTTATCTTGTTACAGATGAACCGCCGTATGTATCATCAAACTATTTTGCATTTCCTAAATAGCGAATTTTAAGGAATAAATAGCGATTCTTTACCATTCCTAATTTGCAATGAGCAAATTGCTAATTGCAAATTACCCATTCATTTCCATGGGCCAGGAGGCCCATAGGAATGAAGGTGCAATTTGCGATTAGCAATTAGCTCATCGCAAATTAGGAATTTTTCCAAGGGTGCAGGGGTGTCTCAAGAACACCCTGCTACACCCCTCAAAAAGAAATTTGGGGGCATATGGCGCACATACATGCCCTAAGGGCATGTATGGGCGTCATATGGCACCTTTTGTTTTTTGGAAAAAAAGCTTTTTGAAAAGAATTCGCAAATTACCACCAACTAGAAGTTGGTGGTAATTTGCAAATCCTTAATGGCATTTTTTGCATATTTTTTGTTTGATACATTGCATTTAAGAAATCACAAAATTTGCAAATCCTTCAGTGCAATCGTAAAATAAAGAATAGCAAATTTTGCTATTCCTTATTTTGCATCAAACTTGTTTGATACATACCATTTGTCTAATTAGCATTCGCAAAGGCCAAAATTCATAGAACTTCGACCTTTGCAAATGCTAATTAGCTTCATACATATGGCCCCAAGTGAGGCCTGTCTTGCAACATGGTGCATCTTTTGCATCACTGCTGCATCAGTTTCATGTGGCACGGTTTTTTTTACACCATGACACATCTGCCTAAATGCCTCAATTTGTAATTTTGTCGCCTCATAGCAAATCTTTTGCACCGCCGCTGCATCACAAAAGTGACGCACAGCGGCGCAAAAGAGGCATACACCTATCATAAATCTGTCCCTTGCATTTTAAATGATTAATTCAGGATGACGATAAGGTGTGCCCTATCCAGAGGTTTGTTTAAGGTGAGGCCTACTCAGGATTGCAGATGAAAGTTACGCTTGAAGAAGAATACAGAGGAGATAATACATGTAAAGCTCTACCAATGAAGTAAGTGATGTCCACTTCATTGCGCCAGTCATCATAAATGTATCCCTAAGCTTCTTATCTTGTTAGAGATGAACCGCCATATGTATCATCAAACTATTTTGCATTTCCAAAATAGCGAATTTTAAGGAATAAATAGCGATTCTTTACCATTCCTAATTTGCAATGAGCAAATTGCTAATTGCAAATTACCCATTCATTTCCATGGGCCAGGAGGCCCATAGGAATGAAGGTGCAATTTGCGATTAGCAATTAGCTCATCGCAAATTAGGAATTTTTCCAAAGGTGCAGGGGTGTCTCAAGAACACCCTGCTGCACCCCTGAAAAAGAAATTTGGGGGCATATGGCGCACATAAATTTTAACAACATTCCTTTACGTCAAAAACGATTTTCAAGTCATAATTTGAAAACACTGCACCCGGGGGGAAATGACTTAAAATGTCCTTAAGACACATGAAAGTGTTTTTTAAAGCCTTTGCAAGTTTTTGGGTCACTTTTAACATGGCTATGTAACTCAAACAGTCAAAATCTAAATTTACCATGCACAGGTGGGACCATATTTACAAGGAATGTGCCCCACGGGGAAAAGTCTTTTAATGTAATATGGGAAAAATGACATCAGAGACACTGAAATGCCTTATAAAGAAGCATACACCATTATATCCTTGTCATAAATTTACAAACCATTCCTTTTCCCCAAAAACGATTTTCAAATCATAATTTGAAAACACTGCACATAGGGAAATGACTTAAAATGTCCTTAAGACACATGAAAGCGTTTTTTGATTGCCTTTCCAGCATGGTTGGGTCACTTTTAACATAGCTATGTAACACAAACATTCAAAATCTAAATTTGCCATGCACAGGTGGGAGCATATTTACAAGGAATGTGCCCCACGGGGAAAGGTCTTTTAATGTAATATGGGAAAAATGACATCAGAGACACTGAAATGCCTTATAAAGAAGCATTCACCATTATATCCTTGTCAAAAATTTACAAACCATTCCTTTTCCCCAAAAACGATTTTCAAATCATAATTTGAAAACACTGCACATAGGGAAATGACTTAAAATGTCCTTAAGACACATAAAAGCGTTTTTTGATTGCCTTTGCAGCATGGTTGGGTCACTTTTAACATAGCTATGTAACACAATCATTCAAAATCTAAATTTGCCATGCACAGGTGGGAGCATATTTACAAGCAATATGCTCCACAGAGAAAGGTCTTACATTAAAATGGGAAAAATAACATCAGAGACACTCAATTGCCTTATAATGAAGCATACACCATTATGTCCTTGTCATAAATATTATAACCATTCATTTTCCTCAAAAACGATTTTCAAATCATAATTTGAAAAGACTCCACAGCTCCTATGCACAATAACACCCTGTCAGTACTAATACTTCACATTTTCTCCAATTACATTTTCTCAAAGAAACAAAATCTATTTGTAAAACACTTGAGACAAAGCAACATTTGAAGAACACAACTTTCTTCATAATTTTCTCCTTAAAGCACACTATTCTCTATCTAAATTAAAAAAATATTTTCTCACCTTAGCAAATACTTTGAGTTTCAAAACAGTCTCAGAAACACACCAATTTGTCTTCAGCAGAGCAAAAGGTATGCACTCCAGAGTCTGCAGCTATCAAAAGCACAGAAATGCTGTAATTCTTCACACATATCTCTCATGTCACACAATCAAAACTCTTCCCTCACTTTTTTTCAAATGAAAACCCTTCCCCCCTCTGCCATTTCATGCCTTTTCTGCATGGCAACCACCTCTTGGAAGACTTCTGGTGTTTGCAAGTTCACACAACAATGTTGCAATTGAACTCTGAACTCTCAGTGCACCTCATATCCAGTGCATTCTTTCATTTAATGATTTTTTCTTGACCACTCAAAATACATCTTTCAAACAACTCATCCATGCACCCTAACTTTCTGTTTTCAGCAATCAAAATCCACCAATCACTGTTACTGCTTCATTAACACAGAAACTCCACAGTTTTTTTCATTTTAAACTCTTATTTTTTCAACTGCCATTTCATTGCCACACTTCATCTGACTGCAGGAGAAGCTTCTCTCACCATGTTTTCTGTCTGGATTGTTGGACATAGTTACATCTATTGGGCTCAGAGGTATGCTGAGAACAGGAATTTACCTAACCTCAATTTACAAGATGTGGAAATTAAGTGGTTTGGCCACAGAGGATTAAAATGTCACCAATTGATACCATTGGTGAAAACCTTTATGCATTTGCCAAAACCTGACCTGTTAATTGTGCACTGTGGAGGTAATGATTTGGGCACTTTGACTGGGGTAGGTCTGGAAATGCTTTTAAAGGACACCTTTGAGCAATTGATGGCACTTTTTCCTCAGACTGCCTTGGTATATTCAAATATATGCCAAAGACAGAAATGGAGGTGGTCAAACCAATTTTGTCCACAAATTGAGAAGTCGAGGAAGCATGTAAACAAATCTGTTTCAGCTTACATGAGAGACCATGGAATGGGCTCCCTGTACAACAATAACTTGCGTTACTACATGCAAGATATCTACAGAGGAGATGGAGTTCACTTCTCAGATGAGGGCAACAGAATTTTCATTCTGAATTTAAGACTGTGCATTGGTACCTACTTATAAGTACCTAAATGTACCATAAACCCAAAAGCTCTTCTCAGAGCTACCCTACATCTGATCACTCACAATTATTATTTTACTCTAACATTTTACACTAATTTTCAACAAAGTATGCTCCCTGGGGCGCTTCCCGGTACGCGAACCGGGAGCTAACCTCGCTAAATTTTTTAAAAAATGTTTTTTTTTTTCGCACATATGGGCCTCCTCAGCCACCCTCAGAAAACCTAGGGGGTCAAGATAAGTCTACCGTGCCCCCTTCTACCCATTCTGAACATTATTTGCCCTCCATCTTGTATCTTAATTCGACCGAAACACAAAATGGTGGACTCCCGTAACGCTTAAGGTTCGCGAACCGGGGCGCTCACCAGTTCGCGTACCGGGTCGCTCCCTGGGAAGCGCACCATCAAAAAAGGTGGGAAAGTAGTTTACAGAAAAGCGACTGGAGACAATTTCACCAAATATAGATTAGCTCATACTACATACCAATGCCTACCATTTTCACAAATTTGATTGAAATTCCATTTAACCATTTAGCCTGTAGACCTCTCTAAATACCCTGAGGTAAATTACTTCACAAAACACATCTGAAATGTTGGAATTGACAACCAATTAAAATGTTACTTTCATTTTCTACTTTTTTTACCTGACATTTGATTGGCTATGTACCTGAATATATATAAAGGAAGAGAGAGAAACACAGCCATTTTGACTACTACTTCCTGAACTACATTGCAAGATCATTTTCACTCACAACTTAAACTTCTTTTTAGAAGGTGAGATATTATTTTATAAATTTGAAAACATTTTCAGATAGTTATATACTATCCCTCTGTAAGAGTTAGACATTGAGAAAGGCTTCTTTATTATAATTATGGATTGATTTAGGTTTCTGTGGTATAATTATGAATTTACTTAGGCTTCTTCACAGGCACTTTTTAATAGTACTACTTCACGCCTGAAACCATACAGTGCCCATAGATTACTTCTCTGTTATAAACTCACAAGTACCTGTCTGAACTTAAACCCAACAGTGCCCTATCTCTACTGATATATTTATTTTTTATGCAAATTACAGCAATAAAATGGAAGGTGAGCAGAATGTTTCCTTCGAAATTGTTCTGGAGAACAACACAGAAAAAGATATTGAGGACAATGATGACTCAGATTTCATGGATGAATCACGGGACCATGAATTAGTTCAATGTGTAGAATCTGTGGATCATTTACTTCATTATGATGACGGTCAAATGTGGGAACTTATGTTCACTCAACAAGAGGACATATCGGACAGTCAAATGCTAGACGTTCTATTAAATTTTGAAAAACAATCCGAAAAATAAAATTGTATGTAATATTAAAAAATTGTTTGAGTCTTTAATCATTTTTATATGTAATTCATAAACTAGTTAAATGTTAGAAATGTTATTAAATTTTCAAACACAATCACAATAATAAATAATTGCTTAAAAAATAAAAAAATTAAAAAATAATCAACAAAACCAACAATCAATTAACATACAGTATTTGAAAAGTCTATCATTCTTTTTTCCTTATAGTACGCTGCCCAGAACGCTTCCCGGTTCGCGAACTGGGCGCTACCCACGCAAAAAAAACAAAAAAAAAATTATTATTTTTTGCCCCGCGGGGCCCTTTTAAAGCCTCCACATTAAACCTAGGGGGTCAGGGAGGATCTACTATGCCCCCTTATGGTCATTTCCCCCTTTGTTTTGGCCTCCTCTTGTCTCTCGATCCTACCGAGAGACAAGATGGCGGCCGCTCCGGACTGTTTAGAATGTTGACAGACACCGGAGAGCCAATCAGCTTCGCTTCGCGAAGTTCCGTTACGCGTGAAGTCCGCGAACCGGAGCGCTGCCCAGAGCGCGCTTACAGATATATATCTTTTTTAAACGTTAATTTCTCAAAATCCACTGAAGCACATATATTGAGACCTAGCAAAGGCAGATCGGGCTACCAGTCCCTACAATTTTGCCAAGTTTCGTGGAAATCCATTCGGCCCTTCGGGCTAAAAGTGAGGCCAACCGCCCTATGGAAAACTCAATGTTAAAAACACGTTTTGGGACCCCCCTTTTTTCTCGGCCCCCCCCTTGACGAACCCCCCCCAAATTTCCAGGGGCTGCTCAAAAACAAAATGTTCCATTTTCCAGAAAATTTCAGCCAATTCCGTCCACAAACGCCAAAGTTATTAGACATAGAATTTTCAAAAATCCCATAGGGAAAAATCCTAACTATATATACCTACTGGCGACCGCCAGTAGGTAATATATATATATATATATATATATATATATTCACTGAAAAAACCATAGGTTATAGACCATATATAGTTAGGAATTAGCATTTACAAAACCTTGAAAATTCACTGAAAAAACCATAGGTTATAGACCATATATAGTTAGGAATTAGCATTTAAAAAACCTTATTTTACTCACACAAAACCATTGAAATTCCATATATAGTTAGTTGTACTAACTATATATCGCGCACCCGCAATCCACTGCTGATGATGTCACATATTACATCATTCATGACATGGTCAGTGACATCACTGATGACATCACTGATGACATCTCAAATGACATCACTGATGACATCACTGATGACATCTCAAATGACATCACTGATGACATCACTGATGACATCTCATTTGACATTACTGATGACATCACTGATAACATCATTCATGTGATAATACGATGAAGCTCTTCAGACTCTAATATAACCTTAGATACAGTAAGTGTAAACAGACACTCACAGACTGTCACTCATCCATAGAGTTACACACACACCTAGTCAGTCATGCAAAGAATCAATCACACATCCATTTTCTCAACTATACAGTTATACACACCTTACTTATTCAAACATATACTAACACATATTTACTCTCTTATACAATCCCTGATACAAGTTCACAATGATCCATACAGCCACTCACACATTCACTGGCTCTTATGCACAGTTATTTATATATGTCAACTCTCACATGTACTGTGTTTTACATATGTACTTACTTTTACATGTAGCACTGAGATATCCATTCACTCAGCAATACACTCATGCACACAGTCAACCGCCCATACAGCTGTTTCCACATGCACTTTTGAACCCATACATCTAGTGAATCAACTGCTCACACATCTATGCACAGAGTCATACACCTCCCAGCCACCCATACACACTCTCAGTCTCCCATACAAATATGTAGGCAACCAATCAATAACGCATATAGTTAATCATATAGCTAATGATCAACACATGCAGCAGTTTATAGAACAACAGACATAATGATGCACAAATTGAGACAGTTTAGTCACTAACCCATGCACTCAGTGAGACACATTTAACCACTCACTCATACAGTCAGTCATGCACCTACTAAATCCTTCATCCAGACATTTATACATCCACTCATTCTTCAATATGTAAGACATATTTTAACTTTACAGAAACATACAGTCACTGGATGTTGTCATCAGTGATGTCATCAGTGATGTCATTTGAGATGTCATCAGTGATGTCATCAGTGATGTCACTGACCATGTCATGAATGATGTAATATGTGACATCATCAGCAGTGGATTGCGGGTGCGCGATATATAGTTAGTACAACTAACTATATATGGAATTTCAATGGTTTTGTGTGAGTAAAATAAGGTTTTTTAAATGCTAATTCCTAACTATATATGGTCTATAACCTATGGTTTTTTCAGTGAATTTTCAAGGTTTTGTAAATGCTAATTCCTAACTATATATGGTCTATAACCTATGGTTTTTTCAGTGAATTTCATTGGTTTTTTAAAAGCTAATATCTACAGCTGTAAAATGTATTCTTCTTTAAATCCAAAAATATATTTTATATGTTTATTAATAAATTTTTTTAAATATTTTTTTTGTTTCGCTCCCGGTCCGCTAACCGGGAAGCTTCCCGTTAGCTCAATTCGATTCCGCGATCCGGTCCGCGAACCGGTAACAAATCAACATAGTGACGGTATCGCGTTGCCGCGTAATGCGTCTTATAACGTACTGCGTTAGCGCACCCGGAAGTGCCCCGGGGCGCGGACCGAGGCGCGAAACGCAACTCCCCGGAAGCGATCCGCGGCGCGAAAGCGCGACGTATCGCGTTGCCGCGAAATGCGTCTTGTGACGTATCGCGTTAGCGCACCCGGAAGTGTCCCGGGGCGCGGACCGAGGCGCGAAGCGCAGCGAACCGGAAGCTAACCGGGGAGCGTTCCGCAGCGCGTAACATGAGCGTGAGAGGTCATGTGACTTGTTAATAAAACTTTTCATTGGTTCATTTCACTTTTAGTTTCATAATTATGGAAGGCTAGGTCATGTGACCTAAAAATAACACTTTTCATTGGTTAAGAAGTATTGTTTTTTCCAAATGATGAAAACCACTCCTTCTTTCCTCACTCTGACTTTCATTATTGTGAGAGGAAGACCTATTTTGCTTCTTGGAAGACCTATTTTGATTGTATGAAAATGGCTTCACTGATTGCTTCAGCTGGTGCACCCCCACCACCACCTCCACCTCCTCATGGGAAGAGAGGACCACCTCCCCAGGTGGTTACCAACACTGAGGAGGAAGATGAAGAGATGGATGAGGAGGGAGAACAACCACAATTCCTGGAAGAGTTGCCCCGGGTTTCAAGAAAGAAACCCAGTTTCATCTGGCAGTTTTTTTCCATCCCTCGTGGCCAAAAAAAGGTCAATGCCAGGTACGCAACATGCCTCATATGCAAGGAACAATTGTCCAGAGGGACGGACAAAAAATACAGCTATGGTAATCATACCATGCATAGGCACATGACGAGGAAACATCCCCTAAATTACAGCCGGGCGGAATTAAGGGATATGATGGACAATCCTCGACCAACTCCTGTGGCGAGACCAACAACATCGGTTTCTTTATCACCAGAGGAGGCACGGGAAACTGTGCCAAATATCCAACCAAATTTTGGGAATATGATACATTTATGTATGCGCTGTCGTGCATTATTAGCTTGTGGCAACATGAGCATCAATGCACTGAACCTGGCGTATGAACACCATGATTGCCCTAACCGCCCCCAGTAATTTTTTTTGCTCCTGTTGAGCCCTTTTCAACGCCTGTTTTTTGTTGTTTCCCCCCCCCCCCCAAAAAACCAAAAAAAATATAAAATCGTTCAAAAAATACAAAAAAAACAAAAAATGTTCAAAAAATACAAAAAAATATAAAACAACAAAAATATTAAAAAAAAAGTTCTTTTCAGAACTACCTTCCCTTTCCAAAAAAATTGCTACAATGTTTAGCACTCTGGCAAGCTCTCTTTCTTTTGGTTCGCTCCCGGGTTAGCTTCCCGGTACGCGGACCGGGAGCTAACCAAAAAAAAAAATTTTTTAAAAAAAAAAGTGTAAGTATAAGGAAAGTAAACAGAGAGTGATGTTTCAAGAAAGACAGCTATAGGGAGTAAAGAAGAGATACTGTTTAATAGATCTATTTACCAAAGAACAGACAGAAGAGGGTATAATTGTGAAAAACAAAATAGATGACAAAGTGAAAGAAAAACAAGCATTGGCATAGCCAATAGGTATCGACTTTGGGACCTTCTAAGTATTTAGTTATGCAGCATAATATCCTTGGTGCAGCAACATCAACTGTTGCATGGCTAAACACATATAAGGTCCCAAAGGCGAGACCTATTGTCTATGCCAATGCTTGTTTCTTAAGTAGAATTGCAATACGTCTGGCTCTTCCATGTGAAAAGATCTTATCTTGTGCTCTAAAGATTGCTAAAGTCTCGACAGAGAACAGGCTAGATTGTAAGTAGGGTAAATTGCGCTTGGTGATCTGTTTGAGGGAGCGTCTGCTTTGCCTGGTGTCTTTGGAGAGCAATTTTGATTGTTATACTGGACAATATAGCCCTAATGTAAATAACATAGGGGCATATTATCAACATAGGCAATAAAAGTTTTGCAGCTTTTATCGGCAGAAATGTGTCGCTAAAGCTGCTTTTGCGGCAGAAAACTGCCGCTAAAGCCGCTTTTGCACCAGTTTTCTGCCAATAAAAAGAGCAATAATTTTATTGGCTGCATTCATAATATGCCCCTTAGTGTGCTTCAACTACACAGAGAAAGCATTATGAACAAATAGTGATACAGTGATCAGTCAAAGACACTAAGGGGCAGATTTATGTTAACTGGCGCATCCCCAGGGATGCGCCAGTTAACATGCGCCACAGTGCGCCACAGCTCCGCCACCCGTGCGCCGCATTTATGATGCGGCGCACCATGGGGCAAAAACGGCACAGATGCGTGACGCATCTGTGCCGTAAAGGTGACGCATTGCTGGAGTTGCGTCGCAAGCGCGACGCAGCTCCAGCAAGGCTCGGGGGTGCCCCATCTCGACAATGCTGCGTCAAGACCTACGCCTGCTTCAAGCAGGCGCAGGCTTTTGACGCAGCATTGGCCTGAAAGTGACTGAGTGAAATCTTATAGATTTCACTCAGCCACTTTTGCGAGGCGCACCTGCCCCGGAACGCCCACCCTGCGCCGGAACGCCCACAAGCGGCGCAGGGCTTTACAACGTGACGCATCTGCCTAGATGCGTCACGTTGTAAATCGTTCGTAGGGATGCGCCACGTTTACGCCGCCTTGCGTGACGCAACAGCGGCGTAAACGTGGCGCAAGTGCCTCATAAATCTGCCCCTAAGAGTAATAGAGACGGAGTGAGTGAACAAGAGTGAGGAACTATGAGAAGAGAGGGACTGAGAAAAAGAGTGGAAGGAGTTGAGTAAGTAGGTAATAGAGAAAGGAATGAGGGAAGTAGCAAAGGCAGGAAACTGAGGATTAAAGAAATGAAGCAGTGGAACTAATAGTAGTTCAATGTGATAGAAATGTAACGAAAAGAGTACAAAATATTTACCTTATAATTGTCGTTAAATTCCTCATTTTTTATTTTTATACTTTCAATCTGTGAAAGAGAGAACAAACATTTGAAAAATATAAAAACATGTATTAAAAAATTACAAAAGACAAGGGCAAAGATTGAAGGACAAACAGTTTTTCAATAACTTTGACACTTACAGAAGCTACACAGTCCTAAAGATATACATTTTAAACTAACAGTATCTTGATGCAGATGAAGTGAGGCCTATCTTAAAACATGGTGCATCTTTTGCATTGCTGTTGTCTCAGAAAAGTGTCGCAAGACACTAAAATTTAAAATAATTGCTTCAGGATGCCAATAAGATGTCTACTATCCAGAGTTTTGTTTCAGGTGAGGCCTACTCAGGGTTGCAGATGAAATTTCGAGTTGTTGAAGAGAATAGAGGACATAATACATGTGAAGGTCTACCAATGAAGTGAGTCATGTCCACTGCAATCTTCAACAAAGTCCAAACCTCCTATGTTTCCCTGGACAGACCTAAACTTGATCTGCACAATGTGATTCGTAATGATAGGAAACACAGGTGATGTAATTGAAATACATGCAATTTATTTTGCTCATTTCACAATCACATCACTTGTGTTTCCTTTGCTTAGGTATCTCATTGTGCAGATGTAGTCTAGCATATGAAAGAATACGCAGAAGTGCAGCACTGCATGCAACAACTTTGACACTTACAGAAGCCTCACCTTCTCCATGCCTCCTACACAGTTCTACATATACATCATAAATGCAAACAGTACAGAATTAATTATACATGTTAAATGGTTTATTTTTGCTGTTCTCAGAATGTATCAAAATTCACTAAAAACAGTGACTTGAAGGTATTCATCATGTAACAGCGGGGAAAAAAAAACACAATCAAAATGATTGTGTTTAAAAAACCCATACAACATCAGAAATCAAAAATCAGAACTCCTTAAAGTTAACTTACTTTCCATGACGTCCAAGGATGTCCTATGAATAGCTTACACTCTTTTGTGCTGTTATTACTTTCAGCCCGCCACTTTCTGAAAGAAAATCTCCATCGTTTTTAAAAACATGTTACATACAATAAATGACTTCTTGCTCTCTACCACAAGATTCCACAAGGCCAAATCTTGTCAGAGCCATGTATAACTCTTGGATTTCTTGTTAGCCAATCCCATCATTTGGCATTTCCGCAACTTTCAGAATTAAAATGTTGAAGATCATTTTCACAATCCTGGAATAGTAATATCTTCCCCTTCTTGCTCAGTCATGTTCTACATTTCCTATGACACTGATACTGCTTAATATGAAGCAGACTTACACTACCTCTATGACTACAACAATTATTTAATTCTCTACATCACTTTTAATCACAAAGCAATGTAAAACAGTAGACAGCATTGCAGACTTACATTCCCTCTACTCCATGTTTTGATTGGCTGCTTCAATTAGCTTATAAAAAGAAACAGTTTTTCTGAACTCATTCAAAGTGCACATATATCTCCATGATGTCCAGTCCTATGATTAGAAGTTATGTCTCTGAACTACACTTATCCTCAAGGCCAAATTGTGTAGGAGCCATTAGAACTTCTTGAAATTCCACAGAGCACATCCCGAGATTATTTCCCTAAAATTTTGGTTTTAAAAACACCAGGTAAGAGTTTTTAAGGTCATACGGCAATTTTTTTTTGAAAATTAAAACAGAATCATTGCAGAATGACCAGCCATTTCTAGACTTTAAATAAGCTGTGTAATGTCCTGATGATATTGAAGGGCCGTCATGATATATAATTGCTGTAGTTACAAAAGTCCTTCCTGATATTGACAACTGCGAAGCTACAAAATTTTTTATTAAAGTTGTCAATTTTGTTCCATCAGGCCTACATCGTTGGAACATTAAAATGACATACTGGCCATATGTTCGTATAAATAATGTGGACATCATTTCAGATTTACATTGGCTACACTCCATGTTGTGATTAGCAGCTTTTACTAGCTTATTAAAGGAGACTGATTTACTGTCTGGCAAAGTTAAATATATAAATCTTTCTGAGTCTACACTAGTAGTACTTGATATCATACAGTTCTCGCAGTCATGCTGCCATTGATAAGAAAGCCCAAACAGCTGATCTACATCTACACCTTCAGCATGTAATACATCAAGCATATACATTAAAAACTCCTGACAATCTTGCTGAATATTTTGAGAGAATTGTGTTTGGCCTGAACATCTGTCTAACAGATTTCGAATTTCAGACACACTTTCTATGTTTCTTCTATCAGTGGTACATTTCTCTAACACAGAATTTAACAAACCGCAAAATCTTTGATCAGAATTGACCACAATCTCTTCTTTTACATTTTTTAGAGAAAACAAAACATTAATTACTACATTAGCATAGCAGTTGACACCAGAACTGTTTTCAAACTGAAAACCAACAACATCTTCAACAGAATCCTTTTTGTTTCTGCTTGTAATTTTAGGTTCATTCACTTTTTGTCTTTTTGCTATAACCTCCCCAGTATTGTTCTCATTTCTTCGTTTCCGGCCTACCAGACGTTTCGCAAACAAAGGAAACTGAGGCAAATGTGGCGCATAATCTCTTCTTAACCTATTGTATTCCTTAACACAATCTAGATCTGCACAAATGTTTGTGACATCACACTCAATCAAGTACAATCCCGATAAAGTTCTAACTCGTGACAATGCCACATATGCCATACCCTCCTTGAACACAGAACTGCCAATATTCACCAATGCACTGTCTACACTTAAACCTTGCGATTTATGGATTGTCACCGCATATGCCAAGCAAACAGGAAACTGCTTACGGCGAACATATAAGTCTTTTACAAGCAAAAATGTAGCAGAACAACGAGCAATTAGCTGTACTTCCTCAATGCCATCAAATTTAATTTTTAAAAATTCAATTCCATCTCTATTTCTGTATTTCACAAAATCAACAACATTACCCATTGATCCATTTACCAGACCTCTTTCAACATGTAAATTCCTTCTTAAAATTATACGGCAGTTCAAGCACACATTCAGAGTCTTTTCAAAACCTGCAGTTTTAGATATACTCTTCTCTAATGAATCCAATTTTGTTTTCAGATTCTCAGACAAAATAATTGTTGATCCCATATGCTCTACTCTATCAATAGCTTCCAGTTTCACAATCTCTTGCTTTTCTAAATGCAACATTTTGTTGTTAAATTTGGCACATTCTGCAAGAGTTGGCATCAAACATATTCCAGATTTCTTTTCAGTAATTTTCTGAAAAATATTCTCAGGCACAACATCTTGTTCTGGATATAAATTTGACAGTAATCGTGCATGTAAAGCTTCTTTCCCATGCTCGGTCACTTTTCCAATTCTAACATCTTGTAGAATAGTCTTGTAAACTTAATCCTTCGCCTGACGCATATTTTCATGCAGTTCAGCATAATTGAAGTTTAACCATATATTGACGTTGCCAATGCTGCCTAGGCACCTCCTGGTATCTTCATGCGTGAGCATTTTGAACACAGGTTGCCCTTTCACTGGTGTCAGCTGCAAAAGATCTCCGAAAACAATGATGTGTTTGCCACCAAATAACACATCATACTCTGTTTTGAGAACTTCTTGCATCCTCAAATGCACAAAGGCAAGCATGACATTGGAAACCATGCTTACTTCGTCAATGATAAGAAGTTTCATTTTCCTCAAGATTCTTGAAACTTCAAAACAAGCATCTCCAGATAGCTTGTGATATTCTAATTTGTTGTCATGCTCCACTGGCAGCATCAGTAAACGATGTAAAGTAATCCCTTTAATATTATGTGCTGCCAGTCCAGTTGGAGCAGTGACAACACAAGACAGCGATGACTCTGTCTTTTCCTGCAAATAGCATGAAATTGCTTTAATGAGGAAACTTTTTCCAGTTCCCGCTTCTCCACTCACGTACAGTCGGACAGGCTTCAACGACGTACATGAGCACTCTTTCTTATCATGACTTAATCCATGATCAATTTGCATGGTAACTTCGTCATATATTTTCCTCTGCTCAACGTTGAGTTGCCTTTCCAACTCTTCTAAGTTAACCGCATCCTCTTGAGCATGTGCCATGGCTCTTTCCACTTCATTCATAGCAGTGGCAGCTTCATTTTCGATAACAGGTCCTCCTAGTGGATCCTGACTCAATGAAGCAGAACTCTGACTGTCCTGAGAACTGTCTCTGGCAATCTCGGCTGCAATTGTTGCTTCCTGCTCAATTTCCGCATTCAACATTTCTACATATTTGGGAAAAGCAGGACATTCTATGGTCTCCTTGGCGGCATTGAAAGAGTCTTCGTAACAGAGAAAATCTCCAAGCAGTTCCTCTTCTGCACGCCAAGGCTTGAAAAGTTGCAAAAGTGCTAAATAGAAAAACTCCTTTTTTTCAGGAGATTCGCCACTCAATTTTCGATGGTTTACCAAGTGGCATTTTCTTTGCTTGACCAGACATCCCTCACTTCCTATTACAGCATACACTCCTTTCTCAGTATCTTCTTTGATGTTCCTCTTGAATATGTAATTTTGCAGAACCTCATACAGACAAACATTCTCGAGGTGACTGCTTCGATTTGGATAATATGTATCCAACATGTTGGTCTTCAAAATGTCGGTACTGTTTGGCTCCTTTTCCGCCAAATACTCAATTTCCCGCACAGGTTTGAGAACTCGATTACGCGTTGCAGCAAGGCCAAGACTCGCCCAAACGATACTCCTGGACTTGGCATAGAGACTTGCTGAAGACAACCGGTCAGAACATTCGTACGCTCCGATTTCTCGATGCGACAACATCTTCAGACTGAAACTGTACAACTTCTTGCTGAGGCTCTTTTCATGGGAAATGTCCTCCCACATATCCTTCAATTCTGTCTTCTCTTTTTTGGTGATGTAAGACGTCACATACCGCGCCACAGCCATACAGTTATCAGCCACAAACTGTATATCCATGTTAGCATTCCACATGGACAAAATCACCGGGTTGTAGTCGTTGATGTACTTGGACTCTTCGTTCCTCTTCAAATTGTAAGTGTTTTTAGGTGATTTCTTCATGACATTGTGTCGCAACGAAGACATCAAACTGTTTACTCTTCCTTTAGAAATCACCGGTCGTGGAAAGCCGAAACGACATTTAGTGTAGAACTTGTCTTTGTTTCGGAATTTACGACGGCAGTACTTTCCACATCGATGGCTTTGGAAACGCAGAACTTTTTCTCTTAGGCTTTTCTTCTCCTTTGCATTTGGAACAGCACACGTAGAATACTGTTGGATGAAACTCATCACTGAGTCTTCTGGATCCGTTCCAAATTTAGGTGCATCCTTGATCCACAGCAACATATGTATATGAGGAGCACCTCTTGCTTGGTACTCCTTTCTCCAGAAGAAATCCAACACCTCTCCAAGAGGTGGATTCTTCTTATTCATGATGAAAGACATCATAGCTTCAAATCTATGATTGAAGTACCTACATACATTGACTGGATCCAAAGAGCACAGTTCTCCGGGTGTCTTGAATTCGATGTTATCTACGTTAGCATTTGCCTCTCGTAGAAATTCAAGTAAGTCTTCCCAGCCATACTCGGCACAGCTCAGAGTGAGGAACCATGTGGGAGTACCTAAGTTCCTCAGCATACATTTTAAATCACCATGACGACGGTACCAGTACTCATTAGTACCACGCTGAGATTAATCAGGTGAGAATCCAAAATACTATCTTGGACATTGACTTTATCCATAAAGTCACTTGCCGAGATGTTTTGCATGTGTATACCACTTTTCAAGATGTGGTTCACTGCATATGACAGTCCAGACAGATCGCTTTCAAACAGGAGATGAAACAAATAAGGAATGCATTGTCGAAACCTAGCATCTCCTGCATACAATCGCAAAGTCCGGTATTCAGAAGCAGGAATTTGATGAGGTCGCTCATCATATCTTCCTCCCTGACCTGTTGGAAAAAGCTGTGGGAAACACCGAGCTTCCAAACTTTCCTCCCAAACACTAATGGGACTCCCTTTGGCTTGTTTCATTTGAAACAACTCAATAGCATTCCCCATGACTTCCTTGGAATGCAAAGGATGAACACTATAATGTTCATATATTTCTTCACTAGTAGAGGGTTCTACTTTCTCAATTTGACCAGCACACAAATCGCTATCCTCTTCCTCACTTACTTCCTCTTCTGCAACATATACATTCTTGTAGTATTTATTATTTTTTTTCAAATACAATGTTGCCTTTTTGACTTTCCTAACATCTACTAAATCTTGCCATATTTTCTTATTCTTTGTCGGAACCCCATAAACTAAGATAACCAGAGGTTCCTCTTCCACTTTTTCTACTCCAATTGTGTTAATGTTTTTTTTGAAATCTAGAGGCAAATAAACAACTCTTCCCTTTAATCCTCTCTGTAAATCTGATGGAGGCAATTTCCCTGTCTTTGGCTCCATTCTTACAATAGCCTGAAAGGGATGGATACTTTGAATCAAAATAGATTCATAAGTATTTAAGTCCTTCAATTCAGAAGGAATCTCAACCAATTCCAGATTATTATGAACTGCTCTAGCAGGCATCTGGTTTTGTTTTAATTTGTTACAACAATAAGTACACACACGTTGATCCAATCCCAAATCAAAACAATTTTCTACCATCAAGTATGTTGCAAAATCCTTCCATTCACTATTATTTTCCCTTTCACTTTTTGCATATAAATCCACTAACTTAGTCTGATTCTTATAATAAGTGCGTCGACAACACACACAAGTGAAATTAGGCCTCTCACTTGATTTCACCTCAAACGTCGCAATTTCCCTCTGGAAATTATCTGTACTGGAAACCTGTACACTATCTTCCACATGACCCTCTACTTCTTGCTCAATTTCAACATTCTCCTCTTTACTTCCAAAGTAACAAAACTCAATTTCTTCACACTTATTCTTCACATCTATTTCAGAACCATGCAAAAGAGCAGCGCATAATTGTTTCAGCATAATTGCTGGACTCTTAGCATAATACAACATTCTAACTAATTTCCTCACTTTGTTATGATGCACTGCTAGCATCCTGAAATGATGAAAAACACTCTGACATACTCTCCTGGAAAGACAAGCCAGTGAATGACCATGCAAACCTGTCACTTCTCTTACTCTGCAAGGATCTAATTCTTGCAACAACATCATTTTCTGCTTCAAACTTTTTTTGTTAAATGACCGTACAAAATCACAAAGCAAATTGATGGAATCCTGTCGCACACTGCAAATACTACTACACTTCCAGGTGTACACAGGACCCTTAGCACGTCTTCCTAAAACCTCATTACCTAACACCTCTTCTGCCTCTGTTGTCACAAGTTTTTCTTTTTCAACTGGACAACCATCTTTCACTTCATAAGCACGACCACTGGTGTCAACTGCATGCACCAAATCATTATCCTGGAAATAACTCTCCTCATTAAAAAATGCCTCACAGCTTGAACTATGCATCCATTCTCCAGAAAAAACTTCACAAAAATTACTACGATTAACTATTCTCTTCCATCTACTATTTCTTTTGAAATCAAAAATTGCCTTGTTTAGCTTCCTAATTCTATTGATTATCAAAATAAATAACTTACGTTTAATTTCAAATGCCTGATCAATAACTTTCTCAACTTTTTTTTTTCTCTTATAAAAAACTAGTTTCTGTTGACCTTTCTTAATATTTTTTAACAAATTGCCAATTATCCTGTTGCGGAACATTCGTTTACGAATCTCCCTAAACTGTTGTTTCCTTCTACTATCATGCACAGATTTATCTCTTGCTCTAGCAGTAACATTTTTCATTGTCCTTTTCTTTCCATTTGATTTCCTTCTCGTGTTATGGACTGAAACATTTTCTGTAGTAATATTTTTTTTATTACAAATATTTCTTATGAAATATTTAGAGCTCTTACCCGGTGCTTTCTTCGTGGCTTGAGAAATCTTTTTGTTAGAGGACTGCTGGGTTTTTGTTTTCACCTGCTGTCTTTGACGTTTTGCAGCCTTTATCTGTCTTTGTATTGTAGGCATGGTGAAATCTTGAAATGATCTGCAGTTGAATCTGAGGAAAAATATAATAAAAAATGTTAATAAACATTATTACCAAACAGTAAATCAGTAACAGTGATCAAAAACTTAACACACTACTTGACATTTTAATTTGAAGATTTTTTAGTCATTGGCAATCTTACAATACAAAAATACCAGAAAAGAAATGACATTTATATTTATGTTACCTATGCTATTTTATATGTGAATCTGATCTAATTTTATGAACATATTTTAATATTTTATTGAAGACACTACACATAACCTGTTTTTGAAGGTGTCTTTATTTTTAAATTAAACGGTTTACCTTTTTACTTTTTATTAATTATAAAATTTAAAAATAAATGTTTATATTTCCAAAGGCTCAAGCAGGTCAGCTTCCCATCCTATATCATATAGTTCGGACAAATCTGCATCCTCATCACGCTCTTCTTCATCCTCAGGATTTAAATCATCCAAAGGATCAACATCCACTGATGTTTCAATTACAAGTTCAATGATGAGGTCAAAATCAACTGATTGCAGATTGTCGCTCATGTTGAGGTTGTCTTTATCTTTAAAGAAAGATAACAACAATGAGATGTTGCAGAGTAAGAGACAAATCTCAGAGATTATAACAGTAAAATTGTTTAACAAGATTAACATTTAGCAGCTATTATTTAGCCATGTCCAGCAATGCTGAGCAGGTGAAGCCTATGTCTAATTATTCACTGAACAGGACTCATCTCTTCTTAACCTTGGATAAGCCTCACCGACTCTGTGTCCCCTGCACATACTTAAATGTAAAGGGGCAGATTTATATTAAATGGCACATCCACAGGCATGCACCAGTTAACGTGCACCACTGCTCTGCCACCCATGGTGTGCCGCATTTACAATCAGATAGGAGAAAGCTGCGTCAAAACCCTGCGCCTGCTTGAAGCTGGCATAGGTCTTGACGCAGCATTGTGGAGATGCGGCACCCCTGAGCCTTGCTGGAGCTGCATCGCACTTGCAATACAACTCCAGCAATGCGCCACCTTTACGGCACATATGCGTCACGCATCTGTGCCATTTTTGCCCCATGCTGCGCCGCATTGTAAATGCAGCACACCATGGGTGGCGGAACAGCGGCGCAGGATGACTGTCACATCCCTGGTGATGCGTCAGTCATCATAAATGTATCCCTAAGCTTCTTATCTTGTTAGAGATGAACTGCCATATGTATCATCAAAATATTTTACATTTCCTAAATAGCGAATTTTAAGGAATAAATAGCGATTCTTTACCATTCCTAATTTGCGATGAGCAAATTGCTAATTGCAAGTTACCCATTCATTTCCATGGGCTAGGAGGCTCATAGGAATGAAGGTTTAATTTGCGATTACCAATTTGCTCATCACAAATTAGGAATTTTTCCAAGGGTGCAGGGGTGTCTCAAGAACACCCTGCTGCACCCCTGAAAAAGAAATTTGGGGGCATATGGCACACATACATGCCCTAAGGGCATGTGTTGGCGTCATATGGCACCTTTTGTTTTTTTGAAAAAAAGCTTTTTGAAAAGAATTCACAAATTACCACCAATTTACCACAATAGTTTCCAAATCCTTAATGTCATTTTTTACATAGTTTTTGTTTGATACATTGCATTCACGTAGTCACAAAATTTGCAAATCCTTCAGTGCAATTGCAAAATAAGGAATAGCAAATTTTGCTACTCCTTATTTTGCATCAAACTTGTTTGATACATACCATTTGTCTAATTAACATTCACAAAGGCCGAAATTTGTAGAATTTTGATCTTTGCAAATGCTAATTACCTTCATACATATGGCCCCAAGTGAGGCCTGTCTTGCGGCATGGTGCATCTTTTGCATCACTGCTGCTTGGGTTTTATGTGGTACGTTTTTTTTACACCATGACATATCTGCCTAAATGCATCAATTTGTAATGTTGTCGCCTCATAGCAAATCTTTTGCACCACCGCTGCATCATAAAAGTGACGCACAGTGGCACAAAAGAGGCATACACCTATCATAAATCTGTCCCTACCATTTTAAATGATTAATCCAGGATGACAATAAAGTGTGTCCTATCCAGAGGTTTGTTTAAGGTGAGGCCTACTCAGGATTGCAGATTAAAGTTACGCTTGATGAAGAATACAGAGGAGATAATACATGTAAAGGCCTACCAATGAAGTAAGTATTGTGCACTTTATTGCGCTAGTCATCATAAATGTATCCCTAAGCTTCTTATCTTGTTACAGATGAACCACCATATGTACCATCAAACTATTTTGCATTTCCTAAATACCAAATTTTAAGGAATAAATAGCAATTCTTTACTATTCCTAATTTGCAATGAGCAAATTGCTAATTGCAAATTAACCATTCATTTCCATGGGCTAGGAGGCTCATAGGAATGAAGGTTGCAATTTGTGATTAGCAATTAGCTCATCACAAAATAGGATTTTTTTCAAGCGTGCAGGGGTATCTCAAGAACACCCTGCTGCACCCCTGAAAAAGAAATTTGGGGGCATATGGCGCACATAAATTTTAACAACATTCCTTTACCTCAACAACGATTTTCAAATCATAACTTCAAAACACTACACATGGGAAAATTACTTAAATTGTCCTTAAGACACATAAAAGCGTTTTTTGATTGGCTTTCCTGCATGGTAGGGTCACTTTTAACATGGCTATGTAACACAAACATTCAAAATCTAAATTTTCCATGCACATGTGGGAGCATATTTACAAGCAATTTGCGCCACAGAGAAAGGTCTTACACTAAAATGAGCAAAATAACATCAGGGACAGTCAATTGCCTTATAAAGAAGCATACACCATTATGTCCTTGTCATGATTTTAAAAACAATTCCTTTTCCCCAAAAACGATTTTCAAATCATAATTTCTAAACACTGCACATGGGAAAATGACTTTAAATGTCATTAAAACACATGAAAGCGTTTTTTTATTGCCTTTCGAGCATGGTTGGGTCACTTTTAACATGGCTATGTAACACAAACATTCAAAATCAAAATTTTCCATGCACACGTGGAAGCATATTTACAAGCAATTTGCGCCACAGAGAAAGGTCTTACACTAAAATGAGAAAAATAACATCAGGGACAGTCAATTGCCTTATAAAGAAGCATACACCATTATGTCCTTGTCATGATTTTAAAAACAATTCCTTTTCCCCAAAAACGATTTTCAAATCATAATTTCTAAAAACTGCACATGGGAAAATGACTTAAAATGTCCTTAAGACACATAAATGCGTTTTTTGATTGGCTTCCCTGCATGGTAGGGTCACTTTTAACATGGCTATGTAACACAAACATTCAAACTCTAAATTTTCCATGCACATGTGGGAGCATATTTACAAGCAATTTGCGCCACAGAGAAAGGTCTTACACTAAAATGAGAAAAATAACATCAGGGACAGTCAATAGCCTTATAAAGAAGTATACACCATTATCTCCTTGTCATGATTTTAAAAACAATTCCTTTTCCCCAAAAACGATTTTCAAATCATAATTTCTAAACACTGCACATGGGAAAATGACTTAAAATGTCAATAAAACACATGAAAGCATTTTTTGATTGCCTTTCCAGCATGGTTGGGTCACTTTTAACATGGCTATGTAACACAAACATTCAAAATCAAAATTTTCCATACACATGTGAGAGCATATTTACAAGCAATTTGCGCCACATAAATCATAATTTTCTCCTTAAAGCACACTATTCTCTATCTAAAGTAAAGAAATATTTTCTCACCTTAGCAAATACTTTGAGTTTGAAAACAGTCTCAGAAACACACCAATTTGTCTGCAGCAGAGCAAAAGGTATGCACTCCAGAGTCTGCAGCTATGAAAAGCACAGAAATGCTGTAATTCTTCACACATATCTCTCATGTCACCCAATCAAAAGTCTTCCCTCACTTTTTTCAAATGAAAACCCATCCCCCCTCTGCCCTTTCTGCTTTATCTGCATGGCAACCACCTCCTGGAAGAACTCTGTTGTTTGCAAGTTCACACAACAATGTTGCAATTGAACTCTGAACTCTCAGTGCACCTGCATATCCAGTGCATTCTTTCATTTAATGATTTTTTATTGACCACTCAAAATACATCTTTCAAAGAACACATCCGTGCACCCTAACTTTTTGTTTTCAGCAATCAAAATCCACCAATCACTGTTACTGCTTCATGAACACAGAAACTCCACAGTTTTTTTCATTTCAAACTCTCATTTTTTCAACTGCCATTTCATTGCCACACTTCATCTGACTGCAGGAGAACCTTCTCTCACCATGTTTTCTGTCTGGATTGTTGGTCATAGTTATATTCACTGGGCTCAAAGGTACGTTGAAAGCAGGAATTTACCTAACCTCAATTTACAAGATGTGGAAATTAAGTGGTTTGGCCACAGAGGATTAAAATGTCACCAATTGATACCATTGGTGAAAACCTTTATGCATTTGCCCAAACCTGACCTGTTAATTGTGCACTGTGGAGGTAATGACTTGGGCACTTTGACTGGTGTAGGTCTGGAAATGCTTTTAAAGGACACCTTTGAGCAATTAATGGCACTTTTTCCTCAGACTGCCTTGGTAAATTCAAATATATGCCAAAGACAGAAATGGAGGTGGTCAAACCAATTTTGTCCACAAATTGAGAAGTCGAGGAAGCATGTAAACAAATCTGTTTCAGCTTACATGAGAGACCATGGAATGGGCTCCCTGTACAACAATAACTTGCGTTACTACATGCAAGATATCTACAGAGGAGATGGAGTTCACTTCTCAGATGAGGGCAACAGAATTTTCACTCTGAATTTAAGAATGTGCATTGGTACCTACTTATAAGTACCTAAATGTACCATAAACCCAAAAGCTCTTCTCAGAGCTACCCTACATCTGATCACTCACAATTATTATTTAACTCTAACATTTTTCACTAATTTTCAACAAAATACGCTACCGGGGCCGCTACCCGGTACGCGAACCGGGAGCTAACCTCGCGAAATTTTTTTTAAAAATGTTTTTTTTTCGCACATATAAGCCTCCTCAGCCACCCTCAGAAAACTTAGGGGGTCAAGATAACTCTACCGTGCCCCCTTCTACCCATTCTGAACATTATTTGCCCTCCATCTTGTATCTTAATTCGACCGAAACACAAAATGGTGGACTCCCGGAACGCTTAAGGTTCGCGAACCGGGGCGCTCAACGGTTCGCGTACCGGGTCGCTCCCTGGGAAGCGCACCATCAAAAAAGGTGGGAAAGTAGTTCACACAAAAGCCACTTGAGACAATTTCACCAAATATAGATTAGCTCATACTACATACCAATCCCTACCATTTTCACAAATTTGATTGGAATTCCATTTAGCCATTTAGCCTGTAGACCTCTCTAAATACCGTGAGGTAAATTACTTCACAAAACACATCTGAAGTGTTGGAATTGACAACCAATTAAAATGTTACTTTCATTTTCTACTTTTTTTACCTGACATTTGATTGGTTATGTACCCGAATATATATAAAGGAAGAGAAGGAAACACAGCCATTTTGACTACTACTTCCTGGTGTACATTTCAATAGGATTTTCATTAATAACTTCAACTTCTTTTTAAAGGTAAGTTGTTATTTTTAAAACTGAAGTATATTGTGCACTTTAAGTTAATATGGCAAACTTTTTCTGTTAGTTATATACTATCCCTCTGTAGTACTTATAAATTTAGATACACTTTTTTATATTCCTACTTCCACTCTGATACTATACACTGCCCAAAGATAAATTCACTGTTAGAAACTGCCTATCTAAAATTAATCCCAACAGTGCCCTACCTCTACTAATATATATTTTTTTTATGCAAATTTCAGGGAAAATGGAAAGTGAACAAAAAATTTCATTTGAAATTGTCCTTCCAGAGTCCAACACAGAAATCATTGATCCAAATGAGATTGAATTTATGGATGAAACTTGGGACCAAGAACTACTGCAATGTGTACAAGCAGTAGATAACCTCCTTGCAAATGAGGACATTTTACAACCTCAGAGACTACAATGTATATTCCATGATAATTATGAAATTTCTGACAATGAAATGTTAGAAAGTTTAATAAATTATGAAACACAATAAAAAATGCTTTAAAAAAAAAAAAAAAAAAAAATAATCAACAAAACCAACAATCAATTAACATACAGCATTTGAAAAGTCTATCATTCATTTTTCATTGCAGTACGCTGCCCAGAACGCTTCCCGGTTCGCGGACCGAGCGCTACCCACGCAAAAAAACAGAAAAAAAATTTTTTTTTTGTTGCCCCGCGGGGCCCTTTTAAAGCCTCCACATTAAACCTAAGGGGTCAGGGAGGATCTACTATGCCCCCTTATGGTTATTTCCACCTTTGTTTTGGCCTCCTTTTGTCTCTCAATCCTACCGAGAGACAAGATGGCGGCCGCTCCGGACTGTTCGGAATGTTTACAGACGCCGGATAACCAATCAGCTTCGCTACGCGAAGTTTTGGTACGCGCCCCGGTCCGCGAACCGGGAGCTGCCCAGTCCGCTGTTACAGATATATATCTTTTTTTAAATGTTAATTTCTCAAAATCCACTGGAGCACATATATTGAGACCTACAAAAGGCACATCGGGCTACCAGTCTCTACAATTTTGCCAAGTTTCGTGCAAATCCATTCAGCCGTTCGGGCTAAAAGTGCGACAGACCGCCCTATGGAAAACTCAATGTTAAAAACACGTTTTGGGACCCCCCTTTTTTCTCGGCCCCCCCTTGACGAACCCCCCCCAAATTTCCAGGGGCTGCTCAGAAACAAAATGTTCCATTTTCCAGAAAATGTCAGCCAATTCCGTCCACAAACGCCAAAGTTATTAGACATAGAATTTTCAAAAATCCCATAGGGAAAAAATCCTAACTATATATACCTACTGGCGACCGCCAGTAGGTAATATATATATATATATTCACTGAAAAAACCATAGGTTATAGACCATATATAGTTAGGAATTAGCATTTAGAAAACCTTATTTTACTCACACAAAACCATTGAAATTCCATATATAGTTAGTTGCACTAACTATATATCGCGCACCCGCAATCCACTGCTGATGATGTCACATATTACATCATTCATGACATGGTCAGTGACATCACTGATGACATCACTGATGACATCTCAAATGACATCACTGATGACAACATCCAGTGACTGTATGTTTCTGTAAAGTTAAAATATGTCTTAGATATTGAAGAATGAGTGGATGTATAAGTGTCTGGATGAAGGATTTAGTAGGTGCGTGACTGACTGTATGAGTGAGTGATTAAATGTGTCTCACTGAATGCATGGGTTAGTGACTAAACTGTCTTAATTTGTGCATCATTATGTCTGTTGTGATGTAAACTGCTGCATGTGTTGATCATTAGCTATACGAGAGGCTATATGTGTTATTAATTGGTTGCCCAAGTATTTCTATGGGAGATTGAGTTTGTGTGGGGGTGGCTGGGAGGTGTGTGACTCTGTGCATAGATGTGTGAGCAGTTGATTCACTAGGTGTATGAGTTCAAGAGTGCATGTGGAAAAAGCTACATGGGCGGTTGACTGTGTGCATGAGTGTATTGATGAGTGAATGGATATCTCAATGCTACATGTCATAGTAAGTACATATGTAAAACACAGTACATGTGAGAGTTGGCATATATAAATAACTGTGCATGAGAGCCACTGAATGTGTGAGTGGCTGTATGGATCATTGTGAACTTGTATCAGGGATTGTATAAGAGAGTAAATATGTGTTAGTATATGTTTGAATAAGTAAGGTGTGTATAACTGTATAGTTGAGGAAATGGAGGTGAGATTGTTTCTTTGCATGACTGACTAGGTGTGTGAGTAACTCCATGGATGAGTGACAGTGTGTGAGTGTCTGTATACACTGAGTGTATCTAAGGTTATATTAGAGTCTGAAGAGGTTTATCGTATTAGCACAAGAATGATGTCAAATGAGATGTCATCAGTGATGTCATCAGTGATGTCATTTGAGATGTCATCAGTGATGTCATCAGTGATGTCACTGACCATGTCATGAATGATGTAATATGTGACATCATCAGCAGTGGATTGCGGGTGCGCGATATATAGTTAGTGCAACTAACTATATATGGAATTTCAATGGTTTTGTGTGAGTAAAATAAGGTTTTCTAAATGCTAATTCCTAACTATATATGGTCTATAACCTATGGTTTTTTCAGTGAATTTTCAAGGTTTTGTAAATGCTAATTCCTAACTATATATGGTCTATAACCTATGGTTTTTTCTGTGAATTTCATTGGTTTTTTAACAGCTAATATCTGTAGCTGTAAAATGTATTCTTCTTTAAATCCAAAAATATATTTTATATGTTTATGAATAATTTTTTTTTTAAATATTTTTTTTTCTTCGTTCCCGCTTCGCGAATCGGGAAGCTTCCCGTTAGCTGACCTTGATGCCGCGAAATAGACCGCGAGCCGGTAAACGTTTCTTTACCGCAAGTGCCGCGTTAGAAAACAACATCGTGACGCCTCCCGTCCGCATGACGTTTCACGTTGTCGCGTGATACGTCATATGACGTGCTACGTTAGCGAACTGGTACGCGAAGCGAGTCGCAAAGCGCAGGTTTCTGGAAGCAAACCGGGAGGCCCTGCAAAGCGCTTAACGTAAACACAGCAAGTCATGTGACTTGGTAATAACACTTTTCATTGGTTCATTTCACTTTTGGTTTCCTAATGATGTAAGACTAGGTCATATAATCTAAAATGAACACTTTTGATTGGTTGAGAACTCTTGTTTTTCCCAAATGATGAAAATCCCTCCTTCTTTCCTCACTCTGACTTTCATCATTGTGAGAGAAAGACCCTTTGTGATCACTGAGCAATGGCTTCTTTAGTAGCTTCAGCTGGTGCTTCCCCACCACCTCCACCACATCCAAGGAAGAGTGGACCACCTGCTCAAGTTGTAATTCAACAAGAAGAAGAAGAAGAGGAACAGGAGGACGAGCACGAAGAGAGGCAGTTTTTGCCTGAGCAGCCCAGGACGTCTCACCAGAAAGAAAACTTCATTTGGCAATTTTTTAAAATTCCCAAAGGTCAGAAAAAAGTAAATGCAAGATACGTAACTTGCCTTATATGTCAAGATAGACTGTCCAGAGGGACCGACAAAAAATACAGTTTCGGAAACTACACAATGCATCGCCATATGACTAGGTGGCATCCTAACAACTACAGTGCTGCACAGTTTCGGAACGACCTAGATAATCTCCCTATTATGGCCAGAAGATCTGTTGTACCGGAAGTAACGGGACCAGAGGGCAGGGAGATGGTGCCAAATATACAAATGAGATTTGGTGATGTAAAACACACCTGCGCATTTTGCGATGGATTCATTTCCTACGGAGAAAAAAGCATCACTCTGATCAACAGAGCTATTGACTATCATATGCAAGTTTGTCCGAAACGCCCAAAATAATAAATACTTCTTTTTTTTGTTTTGTTGCTCCTGTTGAGCCCTTTACAATGAATCGTTTTCATTGCCCCCTCCAAGAAAAACCCAAAAAAATATAAAACTGTTCCGAAAAATTCCAAAACAGTAAAAAAATGTTCAGAAAAATAAAAAAAAAAGTTCTTTTCAGAACTACCTCCCCGTTATTAAAAAATTGGTACAATATTTGGAACTGTGCCAACCTCTATTTCTCTTAGTTCGCTTCCTAGTTCGCTCGCTGGTACGCGAACTGGAAGCGAACCAAAAACAGTAAGTATAAGGGAAGGAAACACACACTTATGTTAAAAGAAAGACAGCTATAGGGGAGTAAACTAGAGATACCATTACCCGTAATCCACTGCTGATGATGTCACATATTACATCATTCATGACATGCTCAGTGACATCATCAGCAGAGGATTGCGGGTTTTTTGGCAACATGCCTTATCCACGGTTTAATAACGCTGCCTTTTGCTTTATATAAGTTTTCAAATTGTATGAAATATATACCAATAGGTCGTTATGAACCTTTAGGTAGTGCTTTTCTTCATGAGGTCTGGTCGCTTCCATACACATACAGATGTTTCAAAGATGATCAAGAAGTTTATCTGAATGGAGAGGAATGCACTGAGACGCCAGATCATTCACTAATGTGTAGGCACATACAGTTACACGATTCATGCAACAAACACCGACCAAATATGGCTTGCGTGTTGCAAGGCACGCCAGTTCCTGCTATCATCCCCACGTTCAAGTTGTTGGAAAATGGTAGTTATTTGATGCTCAATAATGAAGATTGTTCTGAGTTAATTAAAAGTATTCCTTTTATCATAACAGTAAGTGAACGGGTTATTTGCTGCAGAAATGTTCTATTTCCTCCCACACATGAACATAGGGAGTTTTCAATCTGGCCACAAATACCAACCTTGGGACACGTTTCAACGGCATGGCAAGAATAAGAGCTCTTTTGTCTCAGAGAGAGGTGGCCTTGAGTTCGGCCCGTGAAACTTTCGTACTTCACATAGCGAACACCCGTACACAGGTTTGCCTTTCAATTTCAGCAACATGTTTCCGACTATCTTTAACGCATCCTCCACAAAATCCCTGGCACACTTTTTTAAAGTTGTTACCAGTGGTCTCGTGACTTCATTTGAGAAAATCTTTGGAGTCATCCCTACTTCCTTTCATTGTATTTTCTGCACTCTGGTTCGTGGATTGGCATTTTTACTTGCATTACCAGCGGACGCTCTTGTGCTTTTTTACATTTTTAAATATGGATGTCCCTCCTATGCAACCTCCGACCCTGCAGCTGCTGACACTGTTCCGCAATCGCATGCTAGAATATTATGGCACAATGCCGTTGGCGATATTAAGCACGGCATATGGATTATCTTTTCGGTTCTCCTACTTCACCTGTGTCCAGCCTGTATTTCACTGCCTGACCTGTGATTTCGATTGGGCCATTGATTTGTGTCTCTGCGGACCGGTTTCTCCTGACGTCGACTTTAATCAGCTGATGACTCCTATCATTACTCACGAGTTGGTTTGTCCTGGCGAAAGGATTATGGCTGTGGCATTGATGCATGGACTACTTGGTCCCTGGAATTTACTGGCGGCAGCACAGTCTTTCTTGGAACAGAGCTTTCTTGAAAACCCACCGAGCTGTCCTCTGATGGTGATAGAGGATCCGGTGCTGGGAGAGCACGTATGTTCTTTTCCGCTTTTAAATTGGATGGCTGAACTGTTTTCGGATGAAGACGGTGACTTCCTATTGGAGGCTGTTGCAGCTTATTTTGCATACACAGTTATGTCATAGACCTTTTTCATGTTTGATATGCTGAGTACTAGCATTTCATTGACAATTCATTGACTTATTTGTCAAGTTTTTATTATTTACCTTGCCTATTGGCTTAAGACTCGATAAAGTACTTGGCTGTTTTATTTTTCTTTAGCATTAAATTTTCCTAGTTTTTAATGCTTTACCTTGCGGACCGTCCACATATAAACTTGCAATCTGCTCTCATGAGATGGCACTTCTATTATCTTATTCAGTTCGTTTCCGGATCATGAGGAGGTGTCATCTAGGTCCTGGATATCTTTACACCATGTTAAGTTAGCATGGGCTCATTACCGGTTTAAACGCCATTTTTCCTTTTTTGCAACTTCTGCACACGACACTTAGTTGTTGCTTTAGCTTTCCACCTAGTAGTTCATCGTGGTTTACATGAGAATAATATGTTATTGGTCTACTATCTGCTTTACTTGTTAAACTATATCTGTACAGCGAGTGCTAAAGTTTCAAGAACAACACGATACAGAATTGTTATGAGGTCTGATCTCCACGACTTCATACTCATAACATAAGTGCAACTTCTGCCAATTCTGGGCATGAGGCGGGTTTTATATTGCTTTGCCGAACACACATACACAACAGTTGATGCGGTTCACATGAAGAGAGAGCTGGTGTATGCTGATGTGATTCCTTCAAATCTAAGACACTAAAGTATGGGCACGCCCTAAACCAACACAAAGAGACCTTCTTAGCAAATAATATAATATGTGTATTAGGGAGGGTGAGATATAAGCAGCCGCGGGCCGTGGAGGGAGTTACGATGGGGCAGGGAGGCGGGGAGGGGGAGAAGCAGGGTGGAGCCCTCTCTACCTTGCCCCTCCCCCTCCCCGCCTCCCTGCCCCACCGTAACTCCCTCCACGGCCCGCGGCTGCTTATAAGTGTTGCTAACTCTTATTCATTTACAGCATGTTAACATACTGTCACCATTCGCTTTTTATGTACTAGTAACTATGCTGGTAATTTTGCTACTGATAATATGTGTACTTGTATTCTCCACCCTGCTTCTCCCCCTCCCCGCCTCCCTGCCTCACCGTAACTCCCTCCACGGCCCGCGGCTGCTTATAAGTGTTGCTAACTCTTATTCATTTACAGCATGTTAACATACTATCACCATTCACTTTTTATGTACTAGTAACTATGCTGGTAATTTTGCTACTGATAATATGTGTACTTTTATTATCTAAGGTACTACGCCTGAGAAGACGGCATTAGTAAATAAACATTTCAAATACACATCTGTTCTTCTTAACTCCATGTTCTGGTTTCTAAGAAATCTATAACGACCGACTGTTCATGAGTTCCACGTATCCTGAGGTACTATAAGTTCATATTCTGGATTGTCTAAACATTGAGAGTTTGTTATATCCAATGTGACACTGTACCTAGCTTGCTAAATAGTTTTTGATTACTAACGTGAGTTTTGGGACACCCTAATTCGCCGAGGTTCCAATCCTCTGTCCACAGTTCTCTGTGAGAACAGAAACCCTGCGACAGGGGCACCCCCGACCCTTGCTGGAGCTTCATCACACTTGCGATACAACTCCAGCAATGCATTCGCCGAGGTTCCAATCCTCTGTCCACAGTTCTGTGTGAGAACAGAAACCCTGCGACAGGGGCACCCCCGACCCTTGCTGGAGCTTCATCACACTTGCAATACAACTCCAGCAATGCGCCACCTTTACGGCACAGATACATCACGCATCTGTGCTGTTTTTGCCCCATGATGCGCCGCATTGTAAATGCAGCACACCATAGGTGACGGAACAGCGGCACAGAATGACTAACACATCCCTGGTGATGCGCCAGTCATCATAAATGTATCCCTATGCTTCTTATCTTGTTAGAGATGAACCGCCATATGTATCATCAAAGTTATTTGCATTTCCTAAATAGCGAACTTTAAGGAATAAATAGCGATTCTTTACCATTCCTAGTTTGCGATGAGCTATTTGCTAATTAGCCGAATGTAGCCCAATGAAGCCCAATGTAGCCCAATGTAGCCCAAAGATGGCCGCCAGACACACAAAAAAACAAATGTAGCCCAAATATCAGCCAGATGTAGCCCAACTATAGCCCAGTGACAGAATGACCAATCAGCTTCGCAAACCTCCGTTACGCGAAGCGGAGCGCTGTTACAGATATATATCTTTTTTTGAACGTTAATTTCTCAAAATCCACTGGAGCACATATATTGAGACCTAGCAAAGGCACATCGGGCTACCAGTCCCTAATATTTTGCCAAGTTTCGTGCAAATCCATTCAGCCGTTCAATTATTATTATTATTATTTTTTTTTGCCCCGCGGGGCCCTTTTAAAACCTCCACATCAAACCTAGGGGGTCAGCGAGGATCTACTATGCCCCCTTATAGTTATTTCCCCCTTTGTTTTGACCTCCTCTTGTCTCTCGATCCTACCGAGAGACAAGATGGCGGCCGCTACGGACTGTTTGGAATGTTGACAGACGCCGGAGAACCAATCAGCTTCGCTTCACAAAGCTCCGTTGCGCGAAAAGTCCGCGAACCAGTGCGCTGCCCGGTCCGCTGTTACAGATATATATCTTTTTTTAAACGTTAATTTCTCAAAATCCACTGGAGCACATATATTGAGACCTACAAAAGGCACATCGGGCTACCAGTCCCTACAATTTTGCCAAGTTTCGTGCAAATCCATTCAGCCGTTCGGGCTAAAAGTGAGGCCAACCGCCCTATGGAAAACTCAATGTTAAAAACACGTTTTGGGACCCCCCTTTTTTCTCGGCCCCCACTGGACGAACCCCCCCCAAATTTTCAAGGGCTGCTCAGATACAAAATGTGCCATTTTCCTGAAAATTTCAGCCAATTCCGTCCACAAACGCCAAAGTTATTAGACATAGAATTTTCAAAAAACCCATAGAGAAAAAATCCTAACTATATATACCTACTGGCGACCGCCAGTAGGTAATATATATATATATATATATATATATATATATATATATATATATATATATATATATATATGTATGTATGTATATATATATATATAGATAGATAGATAGATAGATAGATAGATAGATAGATAGATAGATAGATAGACAGACAGACAGACAGACAGACAGACAGACAGACAGACAGACAGACAGACAGACAGACAGACAGACAGACAGACAGACAGACAGACAGACAGACAGACAGACAGATAGATAGATAGATAGATAGATAGATAGATAGATAGATAGATAGATAGATAGATAGATAGATAGATAGATAGATAGATAGATAGATAGATAGATAGATAGATAGATAGATAGATAGATATTACCTACTGGCGGTCGCCAGTAGGTAGTTATAGTTAGGACCTAGTTTCCATAGGAAGTCCGCAACATTCTATTGGGAATAACCTTGGCGCCTGTTGATGAATCTTTGCGAATTTCCCAAAAGAAGATGGCCCGCTCCGCACCGCTCCTTCCCTGAAAGTTTTGGGGGGATTCGTCAAGTGGGGGCTGAGAAAAAAGGGGGTCCCAAAACGTGTTTTCCCCATGTTATTTTCCATAGGACGATTAGACACGGCTACATCCCGAACGGCTGAACGGAATTACAAGAAAATTGGCAAAATGGTAGAGTCTGATTTGCAGATCAGGATTTTGCTCAAATGGTGTAAATCCATCCAGTAGTTCGTGGGAAAATCAAAAGAAAAAAATATATATATCTATAAGTGTGCACCGTGCGTGCTCCCGTGCGCGCACCGTGCGCGAAACGGGTGTGCCCGAGCGGAATTCTGATTTGCTGTTAGACATCTGTCAACATTCTAATCGGTGGAAACCAGCAAGTGTTGGCCGCCATTTTGTCACTCCGAGGCAGAAGAGAGCCCAAAACAAAAGTGGAGAACATGAAAAGGGGGCAGGGTAGAGATTCCCTGACCCCCTAGGCCTTCTCAGGGGGTCCCTGAAGGACCCTGAAGGGCAAAAAAAACATTTTTTTTTTTAAATCGCTGGGTGCGCCCACGTTGCACGCACTCCCGAGGCAGAAGAGAGTTAAAAACAAAAGTGGAGAACGTGAAAAGGGGGCAGGGTAGAAACTTCCTGACCCCCTAGGCCTTCTCAGGAGTCCCTGAAGGATCCCGAAGGGCAAAAAATATATATTTTTTTTTAAATCGCGATGTGCGCGCACGTTGCACGCACCCTCGAGGCAGAAGTGAGTCAAAAACAAAAGTTGAGAATGTGAAAAGGGGGCAGAGTAGAGACTCCCTGACCCCCTAGGCCTTCTCAGGGGGTCCCTGAAGGACCCCGAAGGGCAAAAAAACCAAATTTTTTTTTACTCACGAGATGCGCGCTCGTTGCACGCACGTCGAAAAAAAAGTGACAAAAAAAAACAAGTTAATTAACAAGTTTGAGTGTTTAGATGTTGGTTGGCTCTAAAAAGAACCGTTGTGTTCATTGAGTGTTTTTTGTACCTACAAGCAAGTACCGATGCAGAGTCTAAAGTTCAAGAGGAAGACTCTGTTTCCCTCATCTGTGAAATGTACACCGTCTCCTCTATAAATGCCTTGCATGTTGTAACGCAAGTTGTTGTGGTATATAGAACCCATACCATAGTCTCTGAGGAAAGCAGAAACAGACTTATTCACACGTTTCCTTGTTTTTTCAATCTGTGGACAATATTGGTTGGACCAGTTCCATTTTTGCCTTTGGCATATATTAGAATATACAAAGGCAGTTTGTGAAAAAAGTGACATCAATTGCCCAAAGGTGTCTTTTAAAAGCATTTCCAGACCTACCCCAGTCAAAGTGCCTAGGTGATTGCCACCACAGTGCACAATTATGAGGTCAGGGTGTGGGAGATGCAAAAAGGATTTTACCAATGGCATCAATTGGTGACATCTCAATCCTCTCTGGCCAATCCATATTATATCCACATTTGGTAAATCAAGGTTGAGAAAGCATCTATTTGCTGCATACCTTTCACTCCAGAAAATATAGCTGTGTGCTACAATCCACACTCTTAGCATCTTGAAGGGAGATCTGGTTGTACTCCGATGGGCTCTGGAAATGAAATGGCAGTTTGAAAAGTAGGTGTTTAGAAAAAAATGTGGATGACATTCAGTGCACTTGTAAAAAAAGAAATGATTGGTGGTTTCTGAAAAATCAACATTGAAAACTAGGGTGCATGCTACTGTTTTTTTTTTAAGGAGAAATGCTAATATTTGAGAAAAAATCATTTAAAGGAACATTGCACAGGATACGCTGGTATATTGAAAAGTCAAACACCCTTGCTGGTTTCGTTTGCAGATTAACTTTTCACCTGTGTGTTCAGTTAGGTGTTCAATGAAGTGTTACCATGGTAACAGGCAGAGAGAGCAGTGGGGGAAGGTTCAATATTATGTGAGATTGAAAGTGTTGCAATGTAGACCCAATTAAAATGTTAGTTTGGTTTTGAATTCTAGTGGGAAGATATTTCATTGGTTATCTACAAGATTATGTGTGTAAAATGAGAGGGAAGCTATGTCATTCCATGATTCCAGTGACTGGTGCACAATTGAGAGATTCTGCTTAAGAAAATCTGGTGTGTGATTGACACTGTTCTAAAACTACAAAAGCATTTTTAAAGGTGAGTTATTAATTTGTAAGGGGATCTATGTTGTGCACTTTAAGTTAATAAGAAAAATGTGTTCTAATGTGGAAGCAGGAGTTTATTTGTATAGAGTCTTATTCTGAATTTGTCTGCTTTGGGGAAAACATTGCGATAGGAGAATTTGGTATGTTAATGTGTTTGAGGAGATATTTTTTGCAGTACAGTGTTGTTTATACTTGGCTTTTATAGACTTGAAGACAGCATTTGACGTCATCCCACGGACTAAGCTTTGGTCGGTCTTATCTGATATGGGTTTTCCTAGTTACCTTCTACAATTTATTGTTAAACTTCATGATGGAAATTATGCCAGAATCCGCTGGGGATCTCAGGGTCAACTGACTGAGAGGATTCCGGTAAACAGGGGAGTGAGACAGGGGTGTGTGATGGCTCCAACCTTGTTCTCCCTCTTTATTAATGGGGTGGTAGACCATTTGAGGGAGGACCAGGCTGATGCCCCCACCCTTGCCGGTGAGAAAACACCTACTCTCCTGTTTGCCGATGACACTCTTCTCATGTCTAAATCCCCTATGGGTCTGCAGAAACTGCTTGATCGGTTTTGCAGTTTTTGTAAAGAAAGAGGGTTGACAATAAACACTTCTAAAACAAAGTTGATGGTGTTAACATCGAAAAAGCAACATAGGAAGGTTAACCTCTTGTTGAATGGCACCGCGCTGGAGGTGGTTCAAGAATTTGATTACCTAGGAGTAAGACTTTGTAATAATTTGAGTTGGTCTGCCCATATTACTAAAATGGTTTTAAACCTTAAAAGGGTGGCAGGAGTGATTCTCAAAAACCAGCGACGTTCTATTAGCAGACCCATAGCCCCTACCCTGGCAGTGTACGAAGGGAAAGCACTGGCGGCGGCAGTTTATGGTTCAGAACTTTGGGGTGCGGAAAATACAAAAGCTTTAAAAGTGGCGGAAAATAAGTTTATTAGAAATATGGTTTCGCTACCTTTATCGTCCCCCTTGAAACCCTTATTTTTAGACCTGGGCAAAAAATCAATAGTAGATCTGGTGCAAATTCGCCCCTTGTTATTTTGGGTTCGACTTAGAAGGACCCCAGAACTCTCTAACTATGCCATGGTTTTGGATGAGTTGATTGGTTTGAATGTAGCAAACAAAATCAAATGGTTGAATAATCTAAAGAGGCTCGTGAAAGCCATAGGTTTGGAGGAGAGTTGGATCTCTCAAATGCCACCCCCAAAAACAATTGTAAAGAAATTATATTGGGATTGGGTTGTTGCAAAAGATCTTAGGAACCAAAATTGGGGCCACTTAACCAACTCCTTCCTTGAACATAAGCCCCTTGGAAAATTGGAGCCCTTTTTGGACTTTATCCAGGTCCCTCGAGATAGAACTTTGTTTCTGGAATTCAGATACGGCATTTTACCTCTTAACACATCCAAAGAAGGTTGGAAGGGATATAGCGGTACAGGGGTTAAATGTCCAGGTTGTCCCTGCCCGAAAGAATCATTAGGACACTTCCTATTTGCTTGTGTAGCCTACAAAAAACCTAGAGATAGGTGGTTGAAACCTGTTTGTAGGAATTTAGGGGTGAGGGAACATAGATTAGCCATGCGTATTTTACAAACAAATGTTATTTCAATGCATATGATTTGTGGGGTGGCTAAATATGTGGCGAATGCTTGGTTCATTAGGTCAAAATTTTTGCCCATTGTCTGAAATTATTTTTATGTTAATAATCTGTTTACTGGTGAAAAATTTTAATTTTTGTGAATAGCTTATTTTGGATATTGTGTGTTGTACTTTTATGAAACTTGTTTCGAATAAAGTAAATAAATGTTAAAAATATAGAGTGTGTACATGAAATGGTCTAACCACTTACACACTTGTATATCAGGGTTAGAATTCTCAGATAGTCTCCTTGCAGTCTAGTAAACATTCTGGGTGTGCTGCACAAATGCCATAGAATATCTTTCAGTAGCATGTGGCAGAATAATTTGCTTAGTTGATATATGGGGATACATGTACTCATGGAGTGAGTCAGGCTTTAGGACATGTAGTGCTAGAAATTCCTATGTAGCATGTGTGTCAGGCCTCTTAATTCCCAAATAGTCTCAATGCTGTGTAACAAAGAGCCTGGGTGTGCTGTAGAAATGCCATAGCAACTCTCTCTGTAGCATGTAGTAATCATTTCAGTGCATTCCCAGTCCCACCTTGACCCCTTATACTGCCTGAATACCATTGCACTGTCCTAAACCCTGAAACACCATCCCTAGCAAAACCTGCTAAACTCTTTCAACACTACTGCACTGCTCTAAACCCTGAAACAGTACTCCCAGCAAGACCCTCTGTCAATGTAGTAATCATTTTACTGAATTGCAAGGCATACTGTCATGTGTCTAAGATCACACTGTGAGTTAGTATTCATTTCAGAAAATTGTGGCAGAATAATTTGCTAAGTTGATGTGTTTAAAAATATGGGAATACATGTACTCATGGAGTGAGTCAGGCTTTAGGACATGTAATGCTAGAAAGTTCTATGCAGCATGTGTGTCAGGCCTCTTAATTCTCAATTAGTCTCCATGGTGTGTAATAGGGATACTGGGTGTGCTGTAAAAATGCCATTGCAACTCTCTCTGTAGCATGTAGTAATAATTTCAGTGAATTTTCATTTCTACATTCTCAGTCCCAGCTTGACCCCCTACACTGCCTGAACAGCACTGCACTGTCCTAAACCCTGAAACACCATCCCTAGCAAAACCTGCTAAACTCTTTCAACTCTACTACACTGCTTTAAATCCAGAATCACCTTCCTCAGTGAATGCCCCTATATTGTTGAAACACCACTGCACTGCCCTATTCCCTGAAACAGCACTCCCAGCATGATCTCCTACAGTGCCCGAACACTGCTGCTGTGCCTTAAAGTTTGAAAGTACACCTCCTGATATACCCCCTAAACGGGGTGAATACTAGTGTAGTTTTCTAAACCCTGAAGCAGCACTCCCAGCAAGATCCCCTTTCACTGTAGTAATCATTTTAGTGAATTGCAAGGGATATTGTCATGTGTCTAAGATCACAGTGTGAGTCAGTATTCATTTCAGAAGATTGTGGCAGAATAATGTGCTTAGTTGATGTGTTTAAAAATATGGGAATACGTGTACTCATGAAGTGAGTCAGGCTTTAGGACATGTAGTGCTTGAAAGTCCTATGCAGCATGTGTGTCAGGACTCTTAATTTCCAAATAGTCTCAATGGTGTTTAATAAAGATCCTGGGTGTGCTGTAGAAATGCCATAGCAACTCTCTCTGTAGCATGTAGTAATCATTTCAGTGAATTTTCATTTTTACATTCTCAGTCCCACCTTGACCTCGTACACTGCCTGAACAGCACTGCACTGTCCTAAACCCTGAAACGCCATCCCTAGCCAAACCTGCTAAACTCTTTCAACACTACTGCAATGCTTTAAATCCAGAATCACCATCCTCAGCGAATGCCCCTATAATGTTGAAACACCACTGCTCTGCCCTATTCCCTGAAACAGCACTCCCTGCATGATCTCCTACAATGCCAGAACACTGCTGCTGTGCCCTAAAGTCTGAGAGAACACTTCCTGCTATACCCCCTACACTGTGTGAATACTAGTGTAGTTTTCTAAACCCTGAAACAGCACTCCCAGCAAGACCCCCTTTCACTGTAGTAATCATTTTACTGAATTGCAAGGGATACTGTCATGTGTTTAAGATCAGACTGCGAGTTAGTATTCATTTCAAAAAATGGTGGCAGAATAATTTGCTTAGTTGATGTGTTTCAAAATATGGGAATACATGTACTCATGAAGTGAGTCAGGCTTTAGGACATGTAGTGCTAGAAATTCCTATGTAGCATGTGTGGCAGGCCTCTTAATTCGCAAATAGTCTCCCTGGTGTGTAATAGGGATCCTGGGTGGGCTGTAGAAATGCCATAGCAACTCTCTCTAGCATGTAGTAATCATTTCAGTGAATTTTCATTTCTACATTCTCAGTCCCACCTTGACCCCCTACACTGCCTGAACAGCACTGCACTCTCCTAAACCCTGAAACCCATCCCTAGCAAAACCTGCTAAACTCTTTCAACACTACTGCACTGCTCTAAACCCTGAAACAGCACACCCAGCAAGACCCTCTTTCACTGTAGTAATCATTTTACTGAATTGCAAGGGATACTGTCATGTGTCTAAGGTCACAGTGTGAGTCAGTATTCATTTCTGTTAAATGTGGCAGAATAATTTGCTAAGTTGATGTGTTTAAAAATATGGGAATACATGTACTCATGAAGTAAGTTAGGCTTTAGGACATGCAGTGCTTTATACTCCTAGTCCTTGCATGATACCATACATTGCCCAAACACAACTGTTTTGCTCTACACTCAGAAATATCAATACCACCATGACCCCCTACACTGCCTGAACACCACTGCACTGACCTAAACCCTGTTACAGCACTCCCTGCATGATCTCCTACACTGCCCGAACACTGCTGCTATGCCTTAAAGTCTGAAAGAACACCTTCTGCTATACCCCCTACACTGGTTGAATACTAGTGGTTTTCTAAACCCTGAAACAGCACTCCCAGCAAGACCCCCTTTCACTGTAGTAATCATTTTACTGAATTGCAAGGGATACTGTCATGTGTCTAAGATCATAGTGTGAGTCAGTATTGATATCAGAAAAATGTGGCAGAATAATTTGCTTAGTTGATGTGTTTAAAAATATGGGAATACGTGTACTCATGAAGTTGATAAAGCTAGTTTTGTATTATCTATTAGTAAAAATGATAAAATTAAGTGTTTATATTTTTCTGCAAGGTACAGCAACATAATAAAATGTATTATGGATCAAAATCAGAACAACATTGAAGTCACTTTTGAAATTTCTAACACTCTGATAGAGGACTTAAATGTACCTTTTGTGGACAGCAGCAATGAAGAACAACCTCTTGGTGCAGGAGATATAACCTGTGATTTTTTGGATGAAAGTTTGGACAATGATTTCTTTTTTTTTTTATATATCTATATTTGATTTTACAACAGTTATTATCCACCGTCAGACCCCCCCCCCCGCGCATACAATGAAAAATAATAAAAAGAGAGAAAAGGGAAGATAAATATGAGAAAAGAGAAAACATAGGAGGACAGAAATATACCATTACTCACCGACGAAAAAAAATGTATATATATATATACAAACATATGCATACATCATTGAAAAAATACACTATTTATCAATCCATTCAATCAGGAAGGACCATATCTTATAACCCTTTATCCGGCGCCTGTTGCCTTTTGTTTTGTATATAGCCATTTCTAAATTAAAAATTGCTAACAGTCTGGGGAACCATTGTTGGAATGAAGGAGCGATGGGATCTAGCCAAGCTGAAGCTATACAAATCCTTAATACTGCCATTGCAATAAAAATTAATTCATGTCCAATTATCGGGTCTATGGAATTCGATACCCTCAAAACTATCATTTCATTTGATAATGTTATCTCTGTTTTTAACACTAAGGTCAGAACATTTTGGATACTAGTTTTTAGAGATGTTAATCCTACACATGAGGAGAAAATGTGTATACAGTCTGCGTTAGGTAGCATACATCTAAAACAACAAGTGCCCTTCCCACTCCCCCATTTAGCAATTCTATCCGGAGTATAATACATGAAAAAACACATTTTGTAAAACTGCGTCTGTAATTTAGTCGACATAAGCACAGATTGTGACAGGGCATAGGCATGTTCAAATTCTTTAATTGTAATAGTTATTTTATTATGCCATTTTTGTACTGTTTTCTCTAGGTTATCCGGAAATTGTTGTAACAAGAGAGAGTACATCTCTCCAATCATGAATCTTTCCTTGGGGGTACAGAGTATCTCAGCTATGTCTAGTTTATCAAACGTTGTATTTCCCCTGGTATGTTGTAGTAAAAAATCTCTAATTTGGAGATACTTGAAGAAATCTCTCCATTCTAGGTGATATTGTTCTCTTAATTCCTCAAAGGAGAGTAGCCCTTCTGTTGAGAAAAAACATCCAATGTGGGTGATTCCGGCGGCATTCCACCTGTTTATGCACATATCACTAAATATTTCAGGGAGAGCTGTATTTTTTAGGAGAGGTGAGTAGAATGACAGACGCCCTATACCCAACAATTTTCTCACATTCTTCCACACTTTAAAGCTACCCATTAATGTTTTAAGTCTTCCTTTTTTGTGATAGCTGTCATAGAGATATCTCCAGAGATAGCCAGTAGTTTTATTACCCAGAATTAACTGGTAGATGGAGGGACCATCACTGACCTGGGATTGTCCCTGTCACTTTAAACAGAAAGAGCTCATGACTATATAACAAAACCGAAGCCCAGTAATAAGCCCTTAAAATTGGGAGGGCTAGTCCCCCTTTCTCTTTAGGGAGCGTCAATAATGTATATGCTCGGCGGGGTTGGGAGTATGCCCAGATAAAATTCGACAAGGTGCGCTCCATTACTTTAAACCATTGGTCTGATATTTCTAAATTAATTGATCTGAAGATGTAGAGAAGTTTAAAAAAATACACCAATTTTAAAGCATTCGCCCGACCTATCAGGGACAGATGTAAATTATCAATACGGCGAAGATCTTTCTGCTTTGTATCTAACGTAGGTTTCATATTTATATCAACTATATTCCCTAGTTTAGAGGTGATACAGATACCTAGATATGTGGCCTTTTCCGTTACACGGGTGTCTGTCATATCACATTTGTTGTTCAGGATTATTTGTGTCTTCCCTTGGTTCAGTGCATACCCTGCAACTTTCCCAAAGTCTTCTGCCTCTGCTTCAATGATAAGCATAGCCAGGTTTGGGTCAGCGGTCACTATGGCGATATCGTCGGCATAGGCAAGGGTTTTTGTCAGGTATCCTTGTGTGGAGATAGGTACTATGCCACCGTTGCTTTCCAATCGACGGATGAAGCTGTCGATGTAGATTGCAAACAGCAACGGTGAGCACAGACACCCCTGTCGCGTTCCTCTTGATATTATCAATTCTTTAGAAAGGCTACCATTGACCATAACCATATCTCGAGGGTTAATGTATAATTTCTGGACAGCCTGTATGAACCCTTGCTTAAATCCTACCCGGGACTTTGAGAGCCACAGGAATGGCCAGGAGACCCTGTCGAAAGCCTTCTCTGCATCAAGAAGTACTAGCACCATAGGGTCTCCTGCCACCTCGGTGTTATCAAATAAACTAATCACTCGCCGAATATGATTGGTGGTTTTCCTTCCGGGGACAAAGCCATGTTGAACCTTTGCAATGATTTTATGGATGATTGCTGAAATGCGGTTAGCTATTAATTTAGAATATATTTTTGAATCAACAGTGATCAAAGTGAAAGGTCGATAAGACCCCATCTGATCCGGGGGTTTGTGTTTTTTGGAAAGATCACTATTTTGGCCATGGACCAAGAGGTTGGAGGCTGCCCCCTATAAATATATGCACACAGAGGTCTTATATTAAATCCTTAAGTTGGTACATAAAAACTACATAAAATTCCAAAGGAATAGTATCCAATCCAGTTGCTTTCCCACGGGGAAGATCTTTTATTACTTTTACTATTTCCTCAATGTTCGGAATCCTCTCTAAATCTCCCTGATCTTCTTCATTAAGTTTATCAAATGTATCTTTATCAAGGTATTGTATTTTTTCTGGATCTGGTTCGCTATCCTCAGTACATAGCGTGCTATAAAAGTGCCAGAATGCGTCTCTTATTTTCGTTGGATCAGATATCAGGCCTTCGGTTGGGTCTTGAATCTCACATATATTATTCTGTGAAGCTAGCTGTCTCATACCAATGGCCAGCTGATGACCAACTAGCTCACCAACCTCATAAACTTTTTAACTGTCAGTGGCAGCTTTTTAAATCGCTTTGTTAGTGAAAATGTTGGTGATAGCTGCTTTGGCAATTCCCACCTGATATTGTCTATTCGTAATATCTTCTGTGTTAAGGGAGTTTCGCGTTGCCCTTATAAGATTTTCCTCAGCCTCCTTCAGAACCCCCTGTAGTTCAGCGAGAGTCTCCCTTGTCAGTTTATTAGTTCTTAATGAGTATTGCATTGTTTCTCCCCTGATCCCTGCCTTTAGAGCATCCCATACAAAATTTACTGAGGTGCTCCCATAATTATCTTTTATAAAGTTAGTGATCCCGCCTCTCATATGATTGCATTATTCATTCTCAAGAAGTAAGGATCTCTCAAATGTCCATACTCTCGGTGTCTGATTCATATGGGCCAAATTAATTGTACACAACAAGGGATTGTGATCCGAAAGAACAGGTGGTAGTTTTTTACTTCCGATATGGTTCTTAATGAATTGGAAGTGTGTCTGGTGCGGATTCGAATAAAACGTATAACCTGGGTGATTAGGGTTCGACTTTTGCCATCCATCAACTAACCCATGTGTAATGCATAAGTTCTTTATCGCCCTAAAGACTTTAGGCTTCCGCCCATGATACTTCCAGTCATCTCCCACTGACCAGTCAGGAGGGAGGTTTATATTAAAGTCCCCACAAATAAGTAATGGCAGTGGCCAGTGGGAGAGTTCACTGGAGACCTGATCAATTACGGAGGGGTCGTCACAATTACTCCCATAGATAGAGCAGATGGTCATTGGTTGAGATTGTCCCACCTGTAACTCTGTGATTGCCCATCTTCCATGTTTATCATTTTTTGTCTGAATAAAGCGGTTTCCCACAGCTTTCGCTGAAATTGCCACCCCTCTTACCCGAGCGCCCTGCGTCGTGGCACCAATCAGATTGTATCCCAATGTTTTTAGTAGATGAGATCGTGAACCTTCAATATGGGTCTCCTGTAAACAAACTAGGTTAGCACCCATAGTTTGTAGAGCTACTGAGACCATCTGCCTCTTTTTTATATCGTTTAAACCACAAATGTTTAGTGATAGAATTCTTATCATCCCCATTTCATTAATTTACACATCTTTACAAATGCTTTAGATACTTTAGATACATTGAGCTCCAAACCCTCAATCATCGCGAAGAGAAAAACAGCTAGATTATTAGAATCTCCCCTTTCTCTAAAAAAACCCAAGAAACTCTGTCTGACCAGCCCTTACCCGCCACCAACCCCCCCGCACCTCCCTCTCCCCACCCACCACCACCTCTGGAGGTTACCTGACCCTTACGGGGCCAGGGATGTGACTCCGCTGTTTCAGGACCGAGTGAGCCCGGTGTGAGCTCCCCCTGAAGCTAGTTAGCATCGTGGTTAGGCAAGACTGAAGAGAGTAAATAAGAAAGAAAAAGAAGATAAAGAAAAGAAAAAGGGAAAAAAGAAGGATTGAAAGTATTTCAGATTTGTTTTTTTGTTTTTTCCTTTTCTTTTTTTTCCGCAGCATTACTTTAGTTCCTGGAGTTCTGCTAAATAGTTTTTAGCCTGTATCCCGGAGATAAAGCTGCGGGTCCGCCCTTTATGTACAATCTTTAGTCTAGCAGGGTTTTGGAGGACTGATGCCCCTAATTTCTGGAAGGGGTCGAAGAGTTGTCTTAATCGCCATCTCGGCTCCACCCTGGCATGTGCAAAGTCTGGCCTGGTGAAAAATGTTATGCCATCAAATGATCTTTTGCTGGTAGGTTGGGCTAGATCGTAGAGAGCCTCACGAAGTAGAAAGTTCCCAAAGAACACTAGCATAGCACGAGGGTGTTGTGGTGCTTTATTGCGGTTCTTGATCATCAGAGGAAATCTATGGGCTCTTTGAACCTCTTTCTCCCAATCCCAGGATTGTAAGTCAGGAAAGGAGTTTTGAAGGAGTGAGATCATACATTTCCTGGGATCGTCCTTTTCACTACCTTCGGGTATTCCTATTAAGCGGAGATTATTGCGTCATTGGTGATTTTCCTGCTCCTCGAGCATCCACATCATGTCTTTGACAGCTTCCTCATGCTCCTCGCGTTTCGTTTGTAGGGAGGTAACATCTTTCTCCAATTGCTCCGTTCTCTCTTCGACTTGAAGTTTTTTTGCCGCAAGACGGGATCTGCGGTTGTCGGATTTAACTTCGGCTTGAAAACTTTTGATGGAATGGAGGATATCTCCAAGAGCTAGCTCCTTTCCCATCTCGCTGGCAGGATCAGTATATTCCATCCTAGTACTTATAATTGTTTGATTCCCCCCGGAGTCATCCGTAGAGTTGGAGCGAATTATAAAGGGTAGTGTACCGCTGTAATCCCATGTCAGTTCTGGAGCGATTTCTTCTTTGTCCGATAAGCCCTGCTTTTTCCTGAGACGGTCTCTGTCTCTTTTTTTTGCAGTTTTTTAGAGAAACGCTGTTTTTGTACATCCGAAATAGAGCTGGCGCTATTATACCACTTGCCTCCTTCCTCCTCACTTGATAGGGAGATACTCACATCTAACATCAATGATCATCCGTGAGGGAGTAGTACAGATCTGGATTGTCCGGAGTGCAGGGGATATTCTCCTGTTGTGTTTTCTCCAAAGGATCTTGTGCAGGGTTCCACCCCTCAGCCCCTGAAGTATGATCTAGTAAGAGCGCATGAGATGAGCTGGCAGTGTTTTCTTCAAGACAGTCATGTATAGGGAGGGCAATGGGTGAAGCCGGTTCACTTAGATTCGTTATCGCCTCTGATAGCGATTCTACAACACTTGAATCGACATTAGCTACATTAACCTTTGTTGATTTAGTCTGAGGGGTCTGACCCCCATCCACACCCAGGGCCCCAAAGCTGGCTGTAATCAAAGGCTGGCAGCCGTCATTTTCTTTGGCAGGGCAGCCTGAGACTTTTTTAGTGGAGCTGCCACCTGCGGGAAGAGTCTCACTGGCTGATTTACCTGGAAAATCCTTTCTGGCTACCACTTTATCAGTGCCCCTGTTTTAAACTGTCAGCGCACCTAGCCTCGGCATATCTTGTTTTATGGTGTCTCGTTTTTTTAGCGGGTGACAGCGGGGGCCGGAGCGAGTTGTATGCTAGGGGTCGCGTTGCTCTTAGGTTTAATGGCGCGGCTTCCCTTACCCGACATGTCTTCTTCCCCTTGTTCTCCTATAGCAACAAGGACTATAGCGAGTGCAGATTGTTTCCTTCCTTGTCTTTGGTCCCTTTTTGCGAAGCTGCCAAATGTTAGCCTGTTGGAGTCAGGGTGAGAGTGTCTCCTCCACAGAATCCATCTCTGCCTGCTCCTCGCGGTTCCCGTGCATTTCACTCCATTACTCGGTTGGCCTGTAGGGGGCTTGCTCAGGCCGACATGCATCCGGGATGCCAGAGCAAGGACGAGCTCCCCGAGGCACTGCAGCAATGGAGAATGCCAGGAGCCGTGTCCACGCGAACCTGTAAGAGAGATGGGTGGCCGTTTCTCCTGTAATATCATGTTATGTTTCACTTCTTTTTCCCGAATTCTCCCGGTCAGGTTCTTATTTGCATTTCCTTTCTTTTTGGGCCATTTCTTGCCTTAGCGCTTCGGATTGAGCGAGGCGTCAGGGGAGTCACATCGGAGCGTCACATCGGCGATGTTAGCCGGACGCCATCTTCCTCCTGGACAATGATTTCATTGAAGCATTAGATGTTATTGAGTTTAATGTCACAAGATTTGAAGTTGATGAAGATGTTAATGAAATTCCTGATGACATCATGCTAGATGTTTTATTACAATATGAAATGTTACAAGTATAAATTGATGATTAAAAATTAAAAATGATTTGAGAGAGTCTTCTTGTACAATTGTAATCTTTGAGCTAGTAGTCAAGTTATTGTGGTATAAACTGAGTCTTACAGCATAGTTTTTATTTTCCAGGTGTATATCCTTTGACTTTTAGCAAAGTCTATGTGATTGTTGACTTCGTATTGTACAGAGCTATTCAACAGAATGTCTGTTTGTGTGCACTGTGGTAAAAAATGGAGCTATTTAAAATTCAGTAGGTACTCTCCTTGCAGTACTTTAATCAATCAGTTAGTACCCAAGTACTTATGCAGTGACCCAGGTTTTAACACATAGACTGCTACAAACCCCTCTCCAATTCACATGCAGGCCTTTAACCACCTACACACTTGTAATTCCCCAGTCAGCAAACATCCTGTCAATTGCACTCCTTTAGTTTATTTTACTGAATTGCAAGGGATACTGTCATTCGTGTAAGATCACACTGTGAGTCAGTATTCATTTCAGAAAATTGTGGCAGAATAATTTGCTTAGTTGATGTGTTTAAAAATATGAGAATACATTTAATCATGAACTGAGTCAGGCTTTAGGACATGTAGTGGTAGAAAGTCCTATGTAGTATGTGTGTCAGACCTTTTAATTCCCAAATACTCTCAATGCTGTATAATGGAGATCCTGGGTGTGCTGCACAAATGCTATAGAAAATCTTTCAGCAGCACGTAGTTATCATTACAGTGAATTGCAAGGGATATTTTGATTTGTCTAGAAACAGAATGTGAGTCAGTGTGTTTTTGGGAATATTGTGGCAGAATCACTTGCTCGGTGCATGTGTTTGCAGACATGAGAATACATGTAGTCATGGAGTGAGTCAGACTTTAGGAAATGCAGTGCTTTATAGTCCTAGCAATTGCATGATAACATACACTGCAGAAACACAACTACATTGGTCTAAACTCAGAAATATCAGTCCCACCTTGACCCCCTACACTGGCTGAACACCACTGCACAGTTCTAAACCCTAAACAGCATCCTTAGCAAAACCTGCTAAACTCTTTCAACACTACTGCACTGCTCTAAACCCAGAATCACCATTCTCAACTAATGCCCCTATAATGTTGAAACATTACTGCACTGCCCTAAACCCTGAAACAGCACTCCCTGCATGATCTCCTACACTGTCCAAACACTGCTGCTGTGCCTTAAACTCTGAAAGAACACCCCCTGCTATACCCCCTAAACTGGGTGAATACTAGTGTAGTTTTCTAAACCCTGAAACAGCACTCCCAGCAAGATCCCCTTTCACTGTAGTAATCATTTTAGTGAATTGCAAGGGATATTGTCATGTGTCTAAGATCACAGTGTGAGTCAGTATTCATTTCAGAAGATTGTGGCACTGCTGCTGTGCCTTAAAATGACTTATAGAGTGAACCAGACTTTACAACATATAGTGCTTCTAATTGCTATGTAGTATGCTAGTAGTGGTCTATAATTGTAAAATAAAAAAAAATCTAATTTTTTTTTTCTTCACAACAGATTTTAATTATCTACAGAAAGAAAAAACAATATGCAGTCAAAGAGTGAGAAAAGAAAAAGATATAAACAGGCGTACTTTTCCAAGATAAAAAAAAGAAGTACAAGATTTATCTAAACAGCAATGTGTGGAAAAAACATAGAAAGCTCCTGGTAAGTCAACAAAGGATTTTATAAGGAAAATAACACAAATAAAAGAAAGTGTGGAGAATCAGGAAAAATAAATATATATCTGTAACTACAAAGAAAAACCAGACAAAAAAGAAAAATGATGGAAAAATATGTGGTAAAGATAGTGTGTATAGTAATAGACAAAAAAAATCAGTTTGTTGAAATTCGCAAGCGAATGTTTTATAACAGAGTTGTTTTAAATTTATTAAAAAATATAAAGAATTGTAAAAGAAAAACAGCTTTTTATAAGAAAAAAAACATATAGAGACTATTGTTGAGAAGGCTTTTGAATTTAAAAAAAAGTTGTTCCTTTTAGTAATCAGTAGGATTCGAACAATAGATAAGCCAATCAATAATATGAAGGCCAAAAGTAAGTGGAAAAGACTAATTAATTGAACTAATTTTTGTAAGGTTTTTTCTGGAGAATGGAAACATAGTTCAAGTTGTGAGCCATTTTTTAAGGAAGAGAGTTACCTTCAGAGTAATGATTTGTTGCATGCAGTTGACACCAGTGGTCGAGCTTATGAGGTTAAGAATGGTGGTCCGATTGAAAAAGAGAAAATTGTCCCTAGAAATGCAGAAGAGGTGTTAGCTGATGAAGTTTTCGGGAGACGTCCAAACGGCTCCAGTGTACACTTGGAATTGTAGTAGTATTTGTAGTGTACGACAGGATTCAATTGACTTTTTTTGCAATTTCTTACGCAAGTATAGTAAGAAAGGTGTTAAACAAAAGATTAAGATGTTGCAAGAATTAGATCCTTGCAAAGTGAGAGAAAAAACGGGTTTGCAAGGTCATTCTCTGGCATGTCTTTCTAAAAAAGTATGTCAGAGTGTTTTGTCACCATTTCAGGATGTTAGCACTACATCATACTGAAATAAGAAAATTAGTGAGAAGGTTGTATTAGGCAAAAAGTCCAGCACTAATGTTAAAAAAGTTAAACAGTGCTCTTTGCATGGATCTGTATTAGATGCAATCAACATTTGTGAAGAAATTGAGATTAGTTACTTTGGTCCTGAAGAAGACAGTGCAGAAACAGATACATTAATAGAAGGAAATGTGGAAGACATTGTACAGAATTTTAGTACAGAAACTTGTGAGCAAGAAATTACAAGGTTTAAGGTCATTTCAGGTGAAATGCCAAACTTTTCTTGTATTTGTTGTAGACGAATTCATTATAAAAATCAGACCAGGTTAGTTGATCTATATTTAAAAAGTGAAAAGGAGAATAATAACGAGTGGAAGGAATTTGCGACTTATTTGTTGGTAGAGAATTGTTTTGATTTGGGTTCTGATCAATGTATTTGTAAATATTGTTATAACAAATTAAATAAAAACAAAATGCCTGCTAGAGCTGTACATAATAATCTTGAGTTGGTAAATATTCCTTCTGAACTGATGGATTTAAATACTTATGAGTCTATTCTTATTCAATGTGTGCATCCATTTCAGGCTATTGTTCGTATGGAGCCTAAGACAGGGAAATTGCCTCCTTCAGATTTACGGAGAGGATTAAAGGGAAGAGTTGTATATTTGCCTCTAGATTGAAAGAAAAATATTGAAACAATTGGTGTAGAAAATGTGGAAGAGGAACCTCTAGTTATTCTAGTTAATGGCGTTCCTCCGAAGAGTAAGAAAATCTGGCAAGAATTAGTGGATGTTAGGAAAGTGAAAAAGGCAACGTTGTATTTGGTAAACAATAATCAATACTATAAAAATTTATATGTAGGAGAAGAGGAATCAACTGTAGAAGACGACAGTGATTTGTCAACTGCACAAATTGAAAAAGTGGATGTGTCCAGAACTGAAGAAATTTATGAACATTATGGCGTGCATCCACTTCACTCTAAAGAAGTGATGGGGAATACTATTGAGTTATTCCAAATGAAAGAAGCAAAAGGAAGTCCCATTAGTGTATGGGAAAAAAACTTGGAAGCTTGTTGTTTCCCTCAGTTATTTCCAACAGGCAAAGGTGGACGATATGATGAACGACCTGTGCAGATTCCTGCATCTGAATACCGGACATCAAGATTATATGCAGAAGATCCAAGGTTTCGCCAATGTATTCTATATTTGTTTCATCTTCTGTTTGAGAGTGGCTTGTCTGGACTTTCTTATGCAGTGAACCATATACAAAAAATTGGAGTACATTTGCAAAATGTTTCGGCAAAGGACTTTATGGATAAAGTCCAACAGAAAGATACTGTTTTGGAATCTCAGCTAATTAATCTCATGGCATGTCAGCGTGGTACTAATGAGTATTAGTACCGTCGTCATGGGGAATTGAAATGTATGCTAAGAAACTTAGAAACTCCTACATGGTTCCTTACTCTAAGCTGTGCCGAGTATGCTTGGGAAGATTTACTTCAATTTCTGCGAGAGGCAAATTCAAACATAGAAAATATAGAATACAAGACACCTGGAGAACTGTGCTCTTTGGATCCAGTTAATGTATGCAGGTATTTCAATAATGAGCTATGATGTCTTTTATTACAAACAAAATAAATCCTCCTCTTGGAGAGGTTATGGATTTCTTTTGGAGAAAGGAGTATCAAGCAAGAGGTGCTCCTCACATACATATGCTGCTATGGATCAAAGATGCCCCCACATTTGGAACAGATTCAGATGACACAGTGAGGAGTTTTATTGAACAATATTCTACATGTGCTGTACCAAAACGTACAGAACAAAAGAATTTAAGACATCAAGTCTTACGGTTTCAAACCCATCGTTGTGGAAAATGCTGTCGTTGAAAGTATAAATCTATGGATTAGTTCTACACAAAATGTCGATTTGCATTTCCACGTCCAGTATTATCAAAAGGAAGAGTGAACAATTATATGTCATCCTTGCGACATACTGTCACAAGAAAATCACCGAAAAATACCTACAACTTAAGAAGAAATGAAGAGTCAAAATACATAAATGACTATAACCCAGTCATTTTGTCCATGTGGAATGCTAACATGGATATTCAATATGTTGCAGACAACTCCATTGCTGTGGCTCGATATGTAACGTCTTACATTACTAAATCTGAAAAGACGGAAATAAAGGAAATGTGGGAAGAAATTTCTCATAAAAAGAGCCTAAGTAAGAAATTGTACAGCTACAGTTTGAAGATGTTGTCTCATCGAGAAATCGGAGCATATGAATGTTCAGATCGCTTATCATCTGCAAGTCTATACTCCAAATCTAGAACAATCATTGGGGTGAGTTTAGGTTTTGGAAGAACACAAAACCGAGTTTTGAAATCTGTAGAAGAAATTGAATATTTAGCAGAGAGAGAACCAGACAGTACAGATATTTTGAAGACAAATATGTTGGATACATACTATCCAAATAGAAGTAATCATCTTGAGAATGTTTGTCTCTATGAAGTACTGCAAAGCTATACTTTTAAGAGGAATATTACAGAAGATATCAATAAAGGAGTATATGCTGTGATTGGATCTGAAGGATGTTTAGTGAAACAAAGAAAAGGACATTTGATTAATCACCGAAAACTGAGATGCGAAACTCCTAACAAAAGGGAATTTTAGTATTAAGCTCTTTTGCAACTCTTTAAGCCATGGCATACAGAACTGGAACTACTTGGATATTTTGACAGTTGTGAAGATTCATTCAACGCAACTAAAAATACTATAGAATGTCCTGTTTTTAGTAATTATCTGAAAATGTTGAACGACGAAATACAGCAAGAAGCTACAATTGCAGCAGAGATTGCTAGAGACAGTTCTCAAGATAGTCAAAGTTCTGCTTCGTTGAGTCAGGATCCACTAGGAGAACCAATTATTCAAAATGAAGCAGCAACTGCCATGGATGAGGTGGAAACAGCAATGCAACAAGCTCAAGAGGATGTAATAAACTTAGAAGAATTGGAAAAACAACTAAATGTTGAGGAAAAACAAATATACGATCAAGTGACAGAACAGATCGAGCATGGTTTATATCATGAGAAAAAAGAGTGCTCATGTACGTCATTTTAACCTGTCTGACTGTACAAAATTATTGTACATGAGTGGAGAAGCAGGAACTGGAAAAAGTTTTCTAATTAAAGGAATTGCAACTTACCTACAGAAAAGAACTGAGGGCCAGATGTAGGAGCCCAAATACCGGTCGGTAACGGCCGATTTCGGCCGTTACCGACCGGTATTTAGGAATTGGCATGTAGGGGGACAATTGTACCGATTCGGTAAATTTACCGAATCGGTAAATTTACCGAATCGGTAAAATACCGATTCAGTATTTTTACCGATTCGGTAACTTCCAGATGTAGGTGGGACTCTTCTGAGTCCCAAAGGCCTTTGAGATTCGGTATTTTACCACCCAATCCAATTGGGTGGTAAAATACCGAATCCAGGTGTGCATGCACACCTATGCCATGTGGCAGACAGACATGCCTGTATTCGGGGTGCTAGAGGGTGTCAAAGTGACACCCCCTGCACCCTTGCTGGATTCGGTATTTACCGAATCTGTAAATACCGATTCGGTATTGCCCATTGATTCCTATAGGCTTCAAGGCCCATAGGAATCAATGGGCAATACCGAAACGGTATTTACCGATTCCGTAAATACCGATTTTTACAGAATCGGTAATTCAATTACCGATTTTACCTAAATGTCCCTCATTCTATTTTACCGATTCATAAATACCGAATCAGTAAAATTCGGTATTTATGAATCGGTAAAATAGAATTACATACATCTGGCCCTGAGTCGTCACTCTCTTGTGTTGTTACTGCTCCAACTGGGTTGGCAGCACATAACATTAAAGGGATTACTTTACATTGTTTATTGATGCTGCCAGTAGAGCATGAAAATAAATTAGAATACCACAAGCTATCTGGAGAAGCTTGTTGTGAAGTTTCTAGAGTCTTGAAAAAAATGAAACTTATCATTATTGATGAGGTAAGCATGGTATCAAATTTAATGCTTGCCTTTGTGCATTTAAGAATGCAACAAATCCTTAAAACAGAGTATGATGTGTTATTTGGAGGCAAACATGTCATCGTTTTTGGAGATCTACTACAACTAACTCCTGTGAAAGGACAGCCAGTATTTAAAACAGTTAAACATGAAGACACCAGAAAGTGCCTGGGAAGCATTGGAAATGTTAATATTTGGTCATATTTCGAATATTCAGAACTCATTACAAATATGCGACAGGCAAAGGACGCTGATTATAAAAGTATTCTTGGAGATATAAGAATTGGAAAAGTGAGTGAACATGGCAAAGAAGCTTTACAGGCACGATTACTTACAAATTTGTTTCCAAACAAAAATATTCTTCCAGAGAATTTATATAGAAAAATTGCAGAACAGAAATCAGTGATATGCTTGATGCCAACTCTGCAAGAATGTTCAATATTCAATGAAAAAATGTTAAAGTTAGAAAATCAAGAAATTATAAAACTGGAAGCTATTGATCGAATAGAGCATAAAGGAGCTACTATTCAAAATTGGATTCTTTAGAGAAATCAATATCTAAAACTGCTGGTTTAGAAAAGAATCTATATGCATGTATAAATTGTAGGATAATTTTACGACATAATTTACAGGTGGAAGGAGGTTTAGTAAATGGAGCAATGGGTAATGTTGTTGATTTTGTTAATTACCCAAATAGAGATGACATTAAATTTTTGAAAATCAAATTTGATGAAATTGAAGAAGTACAACAATTGAGTCGTTGTTCAGCTCGATTTATGCTTGTAAAAGATGTATATGTCTGCCGAAAACAGTTTCCTGTTTGTTTGGCATATGCGGTGACTATTCATAAATCTCAAGGTTTAAGTGTAGATTGTGCTTTGGTGAATATTGGAAGTACTGTGTTTAAAGAGGGTATGGCATATGAGTCAGAACTTTATCTGGATTATACCTGATTGATTTTGATGATACAAAGATAAGTGCAGATGTAAATTGTGTAAAAGAGTATAATAGGTTAAGAAGAGAACATGCTCCCAATTTACCACAATATCCAGTATTTGAAAAGCGTGTGGTAAGTCAAAAAAGAAGATATGAGAAAAATTGAAGCGAGATTGCAGAGAAAAGAAAAAAACTAGATGAACCAGTGATAGTAACCAAAAAGAAAAAGGATTTTATTGAAGAGGTTGTTGGTTTTCAGTTTGAAAAAATTTCTGGTGTCAACTGCTATGCTAATGTAGTGGTTAATGTGGAAACTTTACTACAACAAATTGTTGAAAATCAGGACAAAAGATGTTGTTGTTTGTTGAATTCTGTGTTTGAGAAATGTAGTAGTGATAAAACTAAAATAGAAAATGTTTCTGATATTTAAAATGTTTTAGACATATGTTCTGGTTTAAATCAATTTTCACAGAATATTCAGCAAGATTGTCAGGAATTTCTAATGTATATGCTTTTTGTATTGCAAGATGAAGGTATAGATATTGAAAATCTTTTTGGCCTTTCTTATAAATGGCAACATGACTGTGACAATTGTTTGTTTTCAAGTAGTACTAAAATAGACACTGAAAGATTTATATATTTGAATTTACCAGACTGCAAATCAGTGTCTTTTAATAATCTTACGAGGACGGCGGCTCTCATGTGAGCGCTCCAGGTCGTCGTGGGACTTCGCTACCTTCTTCCGACTCCCGACGCCTGCAAACGCCGCATTCCCTCATCGGACATTACGGACATCACCGGGCTCCTAAATGCGGCAACACCCGAGCGGCGGAACGTCCGCTATCTTCAATTTCTCGGCGGACACGGTTCCCTGATAGCCGCGACCGCCATTTTGAATCTCCACAGCTCTCGCTACGGAGCATCCGCTCGCAGGACATGCCTGTCAAACGAGGTGCCTTCCTTCACGCCGCTTGCTCCTGTTGAGCTTTTACCCTCAGGTTAGCAACTCTGCTGAATGTCTTTGAGGAACGCTGCTTTTTCATGACTTTTACTCACATTCTGCTGTAATCTCACATTGGCGGCCATTTTGCGCAATTCAGCCTTCCTCACATAACCTACATGTAAGCGTAGTTTCTGCACACTCTCCAATGTCAGCGCTGTAATTTATAACACTTCTGTGCATATATTCGCTTACAATTGGTGGTTTCCTCTACAATAAGCTGGCGCATTTCCCTTTGCGTGAGCAGCTTTATTCTATAATGTTCCTCGCCTGCAGAACTTATTATGTTATCTACTGTGCCAGCTACTAGCATTTCAGTGTCATGTTGATTTTTTGCTTCACTCATTTCTGGGTCGCTTCCTCCAGTTAAATACACGAAGGCTGCTCTAAATATCTTCTAACTTTTGGGCATTCCTGACCTCAAACAGACAGCCTCTCCTCCTCTCTCTTTCCATTTTCTGGAGCTTGTGTACCTTGCCTCACTCAAGTGTTCCTGACCAGACTCTGAGACATCTACGGGTGCGCACTGCTTACTACTGGGCCTCCTTCCTTTCAAACGTTATCTCTCTTGTATGGAACAGAGGGCAACCCCTCGAACTCTCAAGACTCCACGTCGTGTTTTTATCAAAAACTCGAAAGTCTTTTCAGCATTGGCGCACCTTGAAGCATCCCAAGCGCTCGCCACCCGGATGTCACAGTCTAGCACAGAACGATCTACCAAACCTACCGGGAAGGTGACCGCGAAACGCCTCAAAAAAGCTCCTCCATCGCCGACTGGGTCCACATCGGCTGTCTCCATGGAGCTGTTATTAGAAGAGATCCGTGCCCTCAAGCCATTCATGGAAGAGACTAATTCTAAATTGCAAGTTCTTACTGATAGTTGGTCTCAGATGGATGCTAGGGTGACCAATGTAGAACACTCTATCACATCTCTTCAGGAGTCATCTTCCAAGGTGACACACATGCAGTCTCAGATCTCCTCTCTCCAAAAACAAGTCGAAGAATTGGAGAACCGAAACAGACGCAACAACCTCCGTCTCTACGGCCTGGCGGAGAATTGCGAAGGGACTGACCCCATTGCCTTTTTCAAATCATTTTTACCCAAACTTCTTCATCTACCTGAAGGCACGACGCTTAACATTCAGCGTGCACATAGGCTAGGTCGCCTACCTTCTACTCCTTCCCCCTCTTCACGGCCAAGAGGTGTCATCATGTACTTTTTAGAATATACTGACCTACTCAAAGTCATCTCGGCGGCCCGTGCCTCCCCTCGTCTTCAATGGTCAGGTTCCAATCTCTTCTTCGCGCAGGACTACGCCAAGGCCACAGCCAATCGCCGCAAGGCCTTCCTGGATATGCGACCAGAACTTCGTGCCCTTGGAGCCAGATACGGCCTCTTTCATCCCTGTCTATTCCGAGTAACTTACAACAACAAGACAACGACTTACGAGGATCCTGTTCGTCTCCGAAGCTTCTTGAATGCAACGCAATCATCTGCAATGGACTCCTCCAGTTCTTCATCAGCTTTCCCTCCATGATTTCTGCATGATGTAGCTTAGATGCTTTACTTAACCTATATGTTTTTACTTGTTGCAGATTGCGCTGTTGTTTCCCTTTGCTAGGTTTCCTAGCGACTTCAATTTCTTTGTTCCTTTCTTTGCTTTTCCCCATTTCTCATGCATCCCGGTTGGATGATTATGCCATGATTCCTGCGTGACGCAGCATTGCAGTTTCAATTATTACGCATGCTTATCATGCACTGTTGCATGTATTACTGTTTGTTTATGTCACGTTTCCAGCGACTCTAATTTTCCAGCTCTTCCCCTTACCCTCCGCCATTTCTCTTGTACTCCTGTTCGTCAGTTAGTATTGCTTACTACTATTTCTTCGCACACCTCTTTGTTCCTCGTCATTGTTCTGTTCTCCTCTTCTTTCATTCCTCTCATGCATTATTGTTTTTCCTCCTTTTTCCTTGCAGGTTTTACAATACGTATGGCGTCTTCCCCCCGACCTGTTGGTTCGCTTGCATTGGATGCTTGCTTCCTCTGCCTGGCGCTCCCCCCTCATCCATTTCCTCGCGCATCCTCCCCCTGGTGCTCAACCCTCCCCATCTCTACCCTTCGTAAGTATGTTTTCCCTTTCCTCCCGGTTGTTCACTTTCCTTTTTGTTTCTCTCTCACTTTTAAGTTCCCCAATTTCCCTTGTTTCACAGGTGTCTCTCTCTCTTGCCTCTCGAATACTCTTCTCTTCTCACCTTCTTTCTATCATTCTAACTACTTCTTGGACTACCTTCTCACTTTTTCCACATCATTTGCCTCTCTCTTCCTTTTCCTCATCCTATTTTCTCTTTCCTCATCCTTTTACTCAATGTTATACTGCATTGACTTTCATCGATTCCCTTATTCTCCTTGACTTTTTTGCTCCTCTGGGTCCCCTTCGCACCTCCTCTTCTTCCTCTGTCTTCTTCCTCTTCTCTGATATCATATGTCTCTGAAGGTAATCACATGGAATGTTAAGGGCGTCAACTCTCCTATCAAGCGACAAAGAATTTTATCTCATCTCTCCCGTTTGAATGTGGACATTGCTTTTTTACAAGAAACCCATTTATCTGCTGAAGAATCTGTCAAATTGAAGAGAAGTTGGGTGGGTGATGTTTATTATTCTCCTGGGGATGGTAAACGTAATGGCGTTGCAATTTTATGTCACAAGGCTCTTGCTCATTCCTTGCTTGCCCAAGAATCCGATGCTGAAGGCCGATGGATATATACCAAACTCTCTATCAAGAATGTTCCAATTTCTCTCCTAAATGTTTATGCCCCTACCACTGGTGATCCCACTTTCTGGCACTCATTCTCCCAGCATATCACCAGATTCATTGATGATAACTTTATACTTGCCGGAGATTGCAATCAGCCCCTAGATCCCTTTCTTGACAGGAACTCCAAAGCACACTTCATCCCTAACAAATCTCATAAATCCTTCTCTCAAGCTATTTCCCAACACAAACTCACTGATGCTTGGCGTCTATGTAATCCAGAACTCCAGGAATTTACTTTCTACTCTCCGTGTCACCATTCCCAATCCCGAATTGATTACATTTTTGTTACCCACAATATTGCCCAAACTCTCACTCATGCAGAAATTGGTCCAATTTTACTTTCTGACCATGCCCCCACATTAGTTCAATTGGACATCTTACCCAAATCAATAGGCCCTAAACGCTGGCGTTTCAACAATTCTCTCCTCCTTGACCCTAAATTTACTACCTCCTTCACTTCCTTCTCCCATGAATTTTTCTCCCTCAATGATAACTCCCCTGTCCCCAAACACACCATTTGGGATGCCTTTAAAGCTGCGGCAAGAGATTTCATCATTGGCTTTGTCGCTAAAAAACGCAGAGCTGCTCGCGATTCTACCAAGGCTATCCTTCTGGACATTAAGAAATTGGAGCATTCTTATTTTACTTCCCGCTCACAGCAAACTCTAACTGCCCTGGTTAGTGCTAAGATGAAATTTAATAAAAAATCTACGGACGATGCATCCCTGTACTTACTAAAATCTAGTGCCAAGTTCTATGGAGGTAAAAATAAGGCTGGCAAGATCTTAGCCAATTATCTCAAGGTGAAACACAACAAATTGAACATTGAATCAATCTACGACACCAATTTGAATCTCAAACACACAGATGCAGACATTCTTACTGAATTCTCTACCTTCTACAAGACCTTATACTCTTCTGAAACTCAGCCTTCTTCCCACTCTCTAGACACATTTTTCTCCTCCATTCAAAAACCATCTCACTTTCCACTTGACCTCTCTCACTTAGAACTTGATATATCCCAACAAGAACTACTCAATGCGCTTCAAACCCTTTCTCCACTTTTCAAAGCTCCTCATTCCCAGACTCCACTCCCTCATTGGTACCTTCCTTTCCTTGGGTTCCTCAGGCTCTTTTTCAGACCCCCATATTTGCCTCATACCCAAGGAGGGGAAGGACCCTCAACACTGCAAAAACTACAGGCCAATCTCTTTAGTCAATATTGACTATAACATTTTTGCAAAGTCTCTTGCGGCACGTCTTGACCTTCTTCTTCCAGACCTTTTGGGTGAGGAACAGTCGGGCTTTGTCAAGGGTCGTTTTATAACTGATAACACCAGACTCCTCTTCAACATTCTTTCTAAATCCCGCCTTTTACCCCATTCCCTTGCGGCCATTGCCCTAGATGCCGAAAAGGCGTTTGATAGGGTCGAATGGACCTATCTTTTTCACACCCTCCGTTGGTTTGGTTTCGGTCCCGTCTTTATATCCTTAATTTCACTACTCTATTCAAACCCACGCGCAGCGGTTTGTGCCAACGGTCAAATATCTTCCTTTTTTGATTTAAAAAGAGGTGTTCGCCAAGGCTGTCCCCTATCTCCCTTTCTCTTTAATTTGGCCTTAGAACCCTTCCTCTCCAAGCTCCGTCAAAATCCCTCCATTCATGGTTTCCAACTGTCAGAGTCCCACATCAAACTGGCCGCTTATGCTGATGATATTTTGCTGTTTCTCTCCAACCCCTCCGTTTCCATTCCTGCTTTTCTCACTGAAGTCCATGCTTATTCTCAAATATCTGGCTATAAACTCAATAACGATAAATGTGAGATTCTTCCCTTGACTAAATTCACATTCAAACCCGATTTTGCCGCCTCCAACTTCACATGGAAACCCTCCACTATCAAGTACCTTGGAATGCATATTACCCCTACCATCCCAGATACCGTTTCCCTGTGCATGTCCAAATGTATTCAAAAATTAACGGATCTCACATCCAAGTGGCATCCCCTTTACCTATCCTGGTGGGGTCGCCTTGACACTATTAAAATGATGTTGTCTCCCATTGTTCTCTACACCCTCTCCAATATTCCGGTCCCTGTCCCCTCCAAATTTTTTAAAAAAATCAACTCTATTTTAATGTCCTTTCTTTGGAGTAAAAAGAAGCCACGAATGTCTCTAGCACGTTTGATTCGTCCTAAATCAGAAGGTGGGGCTAACTTTCCCGACTTCCCAGCCTACCACAAGGCGTTTCAGTTGAGACAAGCCTCTTTTTGGCTACAGAACCCTGACACCCCATGTCCTTTATGGACCAAATTTGAACGCCTCCTTCTTTCTCCCTTCTCCTTTGCTGAATACCTTTCCTTCTCTCGCAAACCCACCTCTATCTCTACTCCGATTCATAAGTTTACCACTAAACTGCTCCTCTCTTCCACGCACTTACCTCCTACTACCATTGCTGATTTCCTTTCCTCCCCCATATGGCATAACACTTCCTTACTCATCCACAACAGACCCTTTTTTTGGAAAACTTGGCATACTCGGGGTCTGCAGTGGATCTCCCAACTATTTTCTCACTCCTCTTTCTTATCTTTTGACACCCTTCGCACCCTATATGACTTACCCACTTCCTTTGCACGCAAATACCACTTGCTTAAAACTACAGTCCTAACACAATACAATGACCTCTCTCAGCCCTGCCCTTCTCCTGTTTCATCCACTCCCACTCCCGCACTTCATTCCTTCTTACGCACTACACCAAAAGCTGCTGCTATTTACAAATATCTTCACTCTGGTGAGGCCCCAAGGCCTAAATCTAAAGTTGAAGAATTTTGGGAGCATGACTTATCTGTCTCTTGGTCGGTTTCCTTCTGGGACAAAATTTGGACCAAACTTCCAAATCTTCCAGAGCAGCAACCCTCACTCAGACTTTGTTTTTTATTTACAATAGACTCCTCTTCACACCCTCTGACCTTCACAAACGCTTTCCTAATACTCCCCACACATGCTGGTCTTGTTCCTCACCACAAGCCAATTTATTTCATATGTTATTTTTATGCACTCATGTTCGTGATTTTTGGTTACAGGTTTGGGCTCAAATTAATTTAATTTTCCACACTTCTATCCCTTTTTCTCACACACATATTTTTATGGGTAGCCTCTCTCCTTGTTGGGGTGCCGTTGATCTAAAACCTCAGATTGTTGACCTATTACTTGCTGCTGCCTTCCAACAAATAACGGTCAACTGGAAAGACTTCTCCAAAATTTCCTTCAAAGCGTGGTGGTTTAATGTCTGTCATAACCATAGACTCGATACTGCCCATGTTTTCCCGGCGTGTATGGCTACAAAACGCATGGACTTATGGACTCCCGTCACACTTTATCTGGACTCATGTAGTAAACGCTTGTTTCACCCTCCGCCTCCACAACAGGAAGTTCCTAAACCTCCTTAATCGCTCGATACATTCCTCTTATCCTCCATTGTACCAACCTTTTTTTTATATACTTTCCAATGTTATCATGCTTTTCATATTTTATGCTTACCGTGTTTTTTTTTTGTTTTTTTTTTCCTTGCCTTTTCCCTTTTCCTCATCTTGTACCCAGATTTCTTTTATTATATTGCTCGCATTTGTATGATTGTATTACTATGCTCAGATTCTTTACTTTGATACCACGTTGTACTTTGTTTTGACACCTGGTTTTCTCTCTTATTACTATTAATAAAATTTTCTTGAACTTAAAAAAAATAATCTAGTTAGAGAAGCAAATCAAAACATGGTCTGTACCCAATGTAACTCACAAATGTTAGGGCGTCCAAGATGGCGGAGTGAGGATGCCGAGTAGCAGCAGCTCGCTTTGAGGCTCCTGTCGCCTTAGTAAATGTAGCGAGGAAACCAAATGTAAAGAAGAAAGCAATTGGAAAAATACTTGTCTCTACAATGCCGGCAATTCAGGAGAAAATCAACATTAACTTCACTTTTTCCTGACTATCGGATGGTAACCAGAAATCTGACGGAGGCTGACGGCGGCTATTGGACCCAGCAAATGGAGACTAACGGAGACTAACGGTCTTGCCTGTATACCTGACTTATGGTGCATAGCGAGTTGTGAGGTGGCGAAGCAGCAAGGCAACGAAGTGGCGGAACGGCGAAGTGACGGACTGGTGAAGTGGTTTGTGAAGCTGCAGGCTGTTGCAGTTTCAGAAGTGTTTTCCATCGTGGGAGCGCAGAGAGGGTGAGGCGACGAATGCTGTGGCTCTATCTTGCCAGCGGCTCCCTGCATACAACGAGGCGCACAATCCCGCGGCTTGTCCGGGCTTCAACGCTTGGCTGGTTAGGTCTGCCACTGCAGCGGGGTCGGCTCTCTCCGGCTCAGCTCTGGAGTAGGAAGGAGAATATGGCACCTAAAAATCCGCCGAGATCTACACGGACGGCTAAAGCAGCCACTATGGAGTCTACAACTACCCTGCAAACAACTCCCCCACCCTCAGTCGCGGCCCCTGCCTCAGCCTCAACCTCGGCTTCTGCCTCAGCTACTCCGGCCGTATCGGCGGCTGCGGCAATGGCTTCACCTCACCATGTTTCAATGGACACATTGAATTTGCCCTCGGAGACTGCGGAGATTGGCAGAATGGGTAAGCAGCTCTTTCAACTACCAGTTTCTGTTACGGTGGATACTTTGACGCCTGATATTGAAGATATTAATAGCAGCAACCATCCAAACACCGGCTGTTACAAAGTTATGCCTCCCTCAGACCGGGTGATCCCTGGTATATCTGACATTTCTCCCCCCTCTAATTTAAAGTCTGAACCACCTATGGTGCAACTGCTGGAAGGGAGCCCAAATACTGTTAATCCATCTGTCTTGATCGAGGGGCCACAGGAGGTTCCATCTGTCGGGGGCGGGACTGTTAGCGCTGGTCATGAGGCAGAACGAGTGAAGAAGGGAGAAATTGTTTTGCAGGGCACCCTGGAAGAGGAAACAAGTACTGAACTGGTAAATATAATAAACACGCAAGTTAATAGAGAAATCCCTTCCTCTTCTTCTCCCGGAACGGGGGCCGAGGCCGAGGCTGAGGGCGACGGCATAGGCTCTAATGAGGATTATGAGGAGGTGGACTTGTTAATTCTGCATACCGCTCGTCTCAAGATACTGTTAAATTTCTGGCTAGCTGAAGGGAAAAATCTAAAGATAAGGTTAAGCCAAAGAACAAGAGAGGGATAGTTCACTCATTTGAGGGTCCAGCGATTAATATTACTACTTTGAAAAAGTATTTTCTCACTGAAAAAAGCCCTCTCAGAAAGTGGATACAGGCTAAAGGGCTAACTAGAAATACGACTTTGCAGTTATCTGGCACAAGCTTACTGATTCTTGAGTCTCCGAAAGGGCTACCTGTGGTTTCAAGGGTTCTATCTCCTATAGCTACTAATATAGATACTAATACCAATACTAATACCACCAACACTGAGAACGGAAGCACAAGCCCTTCTCCATCAAACATTAGTGCCCCGATAGCTTCGGTAACCTCTGTAGCTTCGGTAACCATACTACATGCTTCCCCCTCCGACTCTATCTTGGCCTCTAGCCATCATCCAACTACCACTGCAGGATCCTCACTAAATCATAACATCTCATCTCCTACAGCAACTTCAAATCCACAGGGTCCACCCCCATCGTCTAAATATAAATCAAATGATTCAATCTCCGATGCTGCCAATACAGCACCATTGTCTACCATCTTCAGAGAATCTGAATCTGCCATCTCTCCCGTTGATATCATTTTGCAAACCCTAACAAATCATCGTTTGGAAGCTCAAGAACATTTTCTACAATTGCGCGAGGACAATAATAAACTTCAGAATTCATTATCAGAGGTCACTTCTAAATTGGGGGGGATGTCACAGGATATAGAGGAGCTGCAACAGAGAGTGGTACATTTAGAGGAGGACTGTGCCCACACTGAGTCTTCCCTGAATCAACATGATGCCCTGATCACATCATTGCAGCTGAAAGTGAAAGACTTAGAAAATCGCCAAGGGGCTGAAGGGTCAGATGCGAGGGCTTATCTTGTCATCTTGTCATGCTACTATCTAAGGCTTTCCCTGATTTAGCGGATTGGGATTGGGATTTCCATGTCCAGAGAGCTCACCGGCTACCCTTAGTTCAAAGGAATAAAGAAAGAAAATTCCCTAGACCTTTCCTTTTTTATTTTGGTAATTTTCTTTTGAGGCAAGCAGTCTCTCTGAAGGCACGCCCCAACTCTCCAGTAACTATTGAGAACTTGTCCCTTTTTGTACGGTCAGATTTGAGTAAAACCACCATGGATAGGAGGTGGAAGTTAAGGAAACTTATAGATCCTCTTAAATCGAAAGGGGTGTAAGTGTTCTTACAAGAACGGGCCCGTCTTAAGGTAATCAAGGGAGGCCACACTTATTTTTTCACGGACGAGAAGGAAGCAGAGACTTTGCTATCTCAATTAGGCTACTCTCCGAATCCTTACCCCCTTTTTTTTCCTGAAGCATAGCATACACATTTCTCTTATTAAACTTCATTAATTTTCTCTTCTCCTTCTCTTCTGTATTTTCTTTTTCTGTTATCCCAGTGCTTATCTTCTTGAAAAGTAGTTAGGCGGCAGGTAGTCCTCATGCTGCTGCTCTCCTTACCTGCCTCTACAGCGGCAGCAGGTTCAAGGGGGGGTTCTCTCTCCAGATGGAGAGTAAGATAGGGGGAGGGTAGGGGGGTCTGGGCTCCTTGGGGAGGGTCGGGCTCCAGGGGGTAAAATAAAAAAAAAACAGCACGACGTGGTATATTATGGAATATGTTGGGAAGAAGACATGTATGTTTATGTAATGGATAGAATGGTAGAATAATTTTAAATAATGTTTTGAGATGTATAAATTAAAATGCCTGGCTTGGAATGTTGTGGGGTTGAACAGTAAGAATAAAAGACGACTTGTCTCGAAAGAGCTTAGATTATATGACCCACATTTTATTTTTTTATCCGAGACACACCTTGCCTTTAAGGATAGGAAGCTACTTAGCCAACTTGGATATGATGTGATAATTAGCTCCATGTTACAAGTATCAAACAGAGGAGTTGCTATTCTTAAGGATAGACGGATCAGAATAGAAACTCTTAGAACTACCTCAGATAAAAACAGCCGCTGGGCAATTGCTCAAATATCCACAGGAAACCACAAATATGTACTTTGTGTAATGTATGGGTCAAATAGCAACGAAGACTATGTCTTTGACCAATTAAATACGGAGCTTTTGGGGTGGGAAGGGGAATTACTTTTGATGGGGGATTTCAATTGTATTATGGAATATCGGTTAGACACCACTAGACAGGGCGCTTTTCAGCGCATGTGCAAAGTCCGCGGATCTATTTTGGAAATTGGCCGATTACATAATATCAGGGATATCTGGCGTTCTATTTACCTAAAGATCCCCGATTATACATATTACTCAGCTCCACACAAATTATGTTCCCGTATCGACATGGCTTGGGCCTCTACTAATATATTATCTACAAGCTCTATGGAGATCTGTCCTCGTGTTACCTTGGACCACAACCCAATTCTACTGACCTTTAATAATTTACAAGCTCCAGCTGGCCCAAGAATGTTTTCATTTCCTCGCTATTTATTTATTTATTTATTTATTTATTATCAGATGCGGTATATTTAACACAACTTAAGCAACATATTTCCGAATTTATTCAATTCAATCTTAACTCAACTTCATGCATAATTGTCTGGGACGCCCTCTAAAGCCAGCATTAGAGGGTTTACCCAACAATTTGTTCTCAGACAAAACTCGGAACGCCGTAAGGTCAATACTAAACTAATTTCTAATATTTCGAGACAAGAATCGCTTTTGGCAGACGCCATTCGAACTCGCTCTCCCAAAATAGACGAGATTGGGTTAGTCTTGGGGCGGCTAAAAGCTAATCTGAAAACAACTCTTATTGAAAAAAGCAGCACTAAACTGCACAAATTAAATATCACTTATTATGAAGGAGGAGATAAAATAGGAAAAATACTGGCCCATAAAGCTGCGGAGGATAAGGCTCACACCATGATCAAAAGTGTACATGATATATAGCATCGGGTGGAGGTATAACCATTGTTAGATGGTACAAAAGATGTTGGTGCTTTTGATTCAGAGGGTTGGGAAACGGACGCTTCAGAGTACTATTAGGTATCTTCCAAATTAAGGATTTCACACATACTATTTGGCCATGAGGAATGGTATTTGAAACAAAAAATGACTATTTCGGGTAAATGTTGTTAGCATATGTTTGTACATAACTTTATTTAGAGTGTATAAAAAGGAAGTAATAATGTTTTGTTACTTTGTGATTGTTGGAGATATCCCATACTTACGTAAGAAATTGCTGTTCGAAAAAAACATTTAAGATATGTTTTTTTCTAATTTTTACATTCTTAATGAAAATGTTGAATGGGTTTTTTAAAGACAATCCTATTGATTGTCTTTTTTTTTTGCCCGCTGTTATATGATGAGTACTATTGAACTCACTGTTTTCAGTGAAATTCAATATATTCTGAGACCAGCAAGATAAAATACATAACATATTGTACACATTATTTTGTATTGTGAAAAATATATTATAACTACATTTTTTCTTCTCTTCCACAGATATTATATTTATAAACAATATATTATTAACTTTTCATTACTTATAAGGTAAGTATGACAAACAAAAAATACTTTCTCATCACTCTCTTACTTCTCTTTCCCTTTTTCACTTTCTTCACTCTGTCTCTTACTCCTCTTCCTTTGTTCATCTTACTCCCCTTCCCTCACTCTCTCCCCTTAATTCACCTTAACACTCCTTCTCTCACCATCAGTACCCTTCCCTCACCCTCACTTACCTTCTCCTGCTCCCTCTTTCCTCTCTGTGACCCTCACTTCTCTTTTCTTTCTTCCTCCATCACTACCCTTCTTTTGCTCTATCCCTCACTCTTTTCTCTCTCCCCCTCACTCTCTTTCCTTCACACCATCCCTCACTCACTTTCAGTCACTCCCCTTCTCTTATTCCCTCACTTCCTTTTGCTCACTCTCCTTCCTTTATTCCCTCCCTCACTCCCCTTTCCTCCATACGTCTCTAAGTCTCAGTCTAAGTCTCTTCCTCTGTCTCAGTCACTATAACTGCCTCACTCCCTCACAGTCCCTCACTCTCCCTCTCTTTCTCTCTCTCACTGTCTCCCTCTCTCTCCACCAATCGTCCTTTTCTTTCCTCTCTCTTTCCATAAATTCTTCTCTCTCACTCACTACTTTTTCCTCTATCTTAATATGCTTCATTCCCTCACTCCCTTTTCCTTACCCTCATATCCCTTCCCTCACTGTCACCGCCCTTCACTCAATCTCACTCCTCTTCCCCTACTTCATATTCTACTCTCTGTGCATCACTCCCATTCCTTTCCTCCTGCTCCCATTCCCTCACTCCCCCTCACTCTCTTTCCCTCACTCCATCCGCCAGTCCCCTTCCCTTACTCCCGTTTCCTCATTTACTTTTTACTCCCATTCCTTTAGTCCCTCACTCCATTTCTCTCTCCCTCTGTCTCACTCAGTCTAACCGCCTCACTCCCTCTCAGTCACTCGCTCTCCCTCTCTTTCTCTCTCACGCTCTCCCTCTCTCTCTCTCCCTCTCTCCCTCACCCTTCCTGTCTTTCCCTTTCTCTTTCCTTCACTCCTACTTTAAACCTCAGTCCCCTTTCCTCTCTCTTAATCTCCTTCCTTCTCCCTCATTCCCCTTTCGTCACCCTCATACCCCTTCTCTCACTGTTACTGCCTTTCACTCACCCTCAGTACGTTTCCCTCACTCACCTTCCCTCACTCCCCTTCCTTCACTCATCTTTCCTCACTCCCTCACTCCATCTCACTTACTCCCCTTCGTTCACTCCCACCCTCACTTTTTTTCCATCCATTTTTCTCTCTCTGTCTCACTCACTCTAACTGCCTCACTCCTTCTCAGTTCCTTGCTCTCCCTCTCTCTCACTCTGTCCCTCTCTCTCCCTTACCTGTAATCTCCTTTCCTCTCTTTTTCTATCACTCCTCCTCTCTTCCTCACCCACTTTCCCTCTCTCTTAATTTTCTTCCTTCTCCCTTATTCATCTTCCCTCACCCTCATACTCCTTCTCTAACTGTCACTGCCCTTCACTCACCGTCACTCCCCTTCCCCCTCTCCACTTCCTCCAATCTGTATCTCTGAACCCTTCACTTTCCCGCTACCTTTTCCTCACTACCCCTCGCTCTCCTTCTCTCACTCCATTACTTACTCCCCTTCCCACACTCCCCTTCCCTAACTCCCTCCATCCCCTCATTCCCCTTCTGTCTCCTCACTCCCATTCTCTCACTTTTCCTTACCCCCTTTTCTCATCCTCATATCCCTTCCCTCACCGTCACTCCACTTCCCTTTCCTTCACTCTCCTTACCCTGCTCTACTTCCCCCTCTCTGTCCCTTACTCCACTTCCGTATCTCCATTCCCCGCTTCCTTTCTCTCACACCCCCTCCCTCACTCTCCTTTCCTTACTGCCATTCCTTTACTCTTTCACTCTCCTTACCTCACTCCCCTACCCTTAGTCCCCTTCTGTCAGTCACTCTTTCACTCCCATTTCCTCACTTATTCCCTCAGTCTCTTCCTCCCCTCTATTCAGTCATTTCAGTCATTCATTTATACACTACACATTCATTCAAAAAAAGTATGAGACAGTATATAAGAAATATAGCTCTTCTTGGAAAAGTGAAGTTAGTTCTTAGAAGAACTGTTTTTTTATCTTTTTTTGTTTTTAATTTTTTTTGTGATTTTTTAAACAATTTCATATTTTTGGGGGGTTTTCTGAAACAAAAAAGAAATCAGGTAACCAAAAACTGCTCAACAGGAACAGGAACAAAAATATTAAAAGAAAAAAAATTAATGGCGGGAGCATGATCTTTGCCACAATTAAGTCTATGCTTTGTTCTCCGAAGCATAATATTTGGTTGCAGTAGTTGCAGCGTGTGTGTACATCTGCAAAATCCGTCCTGATATCCAAAGCAGTTGCAGAAGGAGATGCTCCAGCAGACAAGGTGCCTGGGACAGCAGCTGGAGGATTGTCTCTAAGGGCTTGAGTTGATCCCCGAGCAAAGTTATTTGGATGCAGATTTTTAACATGCCGAATCATTGAGGCAATGCTAAATGAATAATGCTTAGTGGCATCACCTCTTGAAAGTACGCTTCCACAGATTTTGCATGTGACTTTGGAAGCATTAACCTTCTTCTGCCCTTCTGGATAGGTAAAAAACTTCCAAATAAACGATTCTTTGGACTTCTTTGGAGGTATCTGCTCAGGAACAAAGTCCACATCTGAATCCGATGAATATTCCTGTGGCTGCTGTTGTTCTGCCATTTTCAAATCAAGAAGAAAAGACTGAAGATGCTTCTCTCAAAGAAGTGAAACATATTGTGAGGGAAGTGGGTGGGTTTTTTGAAGATTTGGAAAATAAACTACTATAAACCAATCAAAAGTGTTGTTTTTAAGTTACTTGACTTTAAGTGTGCGAACAAGTGCCCGAACGGGTGCGCGCACGTTGGGCGACCGACGCATATGAATGACGTTTTACCCGATTTTCGTTAATGCTTTTAAAAACATGAAAAGGAGGCAGGGAAGAGACTCCCTGACCCCCAAGGCCTTCTCATGGGGTCCCTGAAGGACCCGAAGGAAAAACAAATGTAAAAAAAGAAATCGCGAGGTGCGCGCACCTTGCACGCATCCTTGAGGCATAAGTGAGTCAAAAACAAAAGTGGAGAATGTGAAAAGAGGGCAGAGTAGAGACTTCCTGACCCCCTAGGCCTTCTCAGGGGGTCCCTGAAGGACCCTGAAGGGCCAAAAAAAATTTCTTTTTATAAAAGAAAAATCGCGAGGTGCGCACACGTTGCACGCACACTCGAGGCAGAAGTGAATCAAAAACAAAAGTGGAGAACGTGAAAAGGGGGCACGGTAGAGACTCCCTGACCCCCTAGGCCTTCTCAGGGGGGCCCTGAAGGGCAAAAAACAAAAATTGCGATGCACACGTCATAAAACCCCCCCAAAAAATACAGTTAAATAACAAGTTTGAGTGTTTATATGTTGGGTGGCTCTAAAAAGAGCCGTTGTGTTCATTGAGTGTAAGTACCGATACAGAGTCTAAAGTTCAAGAGGAAGACTCTGTTCCCCTCATCTGTGAAATGTACAGCGTCTCCTCTATAAATGCCTTGCAAGTTGTAACGCAAGTTGTTGTGGTATATAGAACCCATACCATAGTCTCTGAGGAAAGCAGAAACAGAACTATTCACATGTTTCCTTGCTTTCTCAATCTGTGGACAATATTGGTTGGACCAGTTCCATTTTTGCCTTTGGCATATATTACAATATACAAAGGCAGTTTGTGGAAAAATAAATATATAATAAATATAATAATTGATACATTTCAAAATTAGCATTTAAAAACCTTTGAAATTCACTTAAAAAACCAAAGGTTTCACACACGTTATAGTTAGGAATTAGCATTTAAAAAACCTTGCAAATTCACTGAAAAAACCATAGGTTTCACACACGTTATAGTTTGGAATTAGCATTTAAAAAACTTAGCAAATTCACTGAAAAAACCATAGGTTTCACACATGTTATAGTTAGCTGGACATTTCACTTATACAAAACCTTTGAAATTCCCCCGTTTTAGATAGCTCAGCTAACTATAACTCGCGTGATGGCAATGCACTGCTGATGACGTCACATATTACATCACTCATGACATGGTCAGTGACATCACTCATGACATCACTGATGACATCTCAAATGACATCACTGATGACATCATCCTTGTAACTAAATGGCAGACCTCCTCTCAGCGTAAAATAACCTTTGACACACACATTCAAAAATAGAAACTAACATTTTCTTAAAAATGGAGATACAAATACCAATTACAATAACCTAATCAGAAATTCTAACATCTACATACACATCCACTCATTCACCAACAGTTCTATATAGTCACTCATACATGTACTCACTCATCATATGTACTCAAACACCTATACATCCTGTTATACACTAATACTCATCATATAGTTACTCACACACATATTCACAAATGCAAATAAACTATCAAAAATCCATTTACTTGATTATACTGCTATATACACACTACTACACTTACTTCTACAGAAACGTACACATATTTACTCTCTTAAACAATCAATTATAAAAACACATACTTATTTATACAGGAACTCTTCCAAACTCTCACTCTCACATATACTCAATTATATACATCAATACTCGCATATACTAGTTTAAAACATATGCAGTTACTCATAAAGACACTATTGAGACGCTCATTCACTCACTAACACACCCATACACACACTCTTTCACCTATACAGTCCTGCACACATGCTGTCTTCAAAAGACATAACAACAGTGAGTCACTCATTCATGCATCTATGTGGTAAGTAATACCCCCACCAAACCATACAGACACTCATACTGATACTCACAAAAACAACTAACAACCCATATACACACTCATGTAGCTACTCACCAACCCATGCAGCCACTTATACACAAAGTGAGACACTGATACATATATTTAAATATTTAAACATTACTCGCTAATATATGTATTCACTAAAATACACTTAATAAGTCAGTTAACCAATCAATTTTACAAAAAAAACCATCCATTTAGACACTTATTTACCCATTTATTCTTCCATCGACCTTTAGATATACATATATAAAAAATATTTATTTATTTTTCAGAAAGACACACATTCACTGGGGGTGATTCGTGAAGTGGGGGCCGAGAAAAAAAGGGGGGTCCCAAAACATGTTTTCCCCATGCAATTTTTCATGGGGACATTTAGCCAGAGCTACAGCCCGAACGGATGAACGTAATTACACCAAATTTGGCAGAGAGGTAGAGTTTGGTTCGCAGAATGTGCTTTTTGTTAAATGGTGGAAATCCGCTCAGTAGTTTCTAAGAAAATTGCAAGTAAAATCATAGCGATACCTAGAGTCGGAGTTCAGTACGCGTACTGAAATCTGTTCAATTACGAGCGCGAGCTGCATGCTGATTGGCTGTGAACTGTATGTCAACACTCGAAACCAGGAAGTGTTGGTGGCCATCTTGTGCCTCACTAGAACCGAGTCACAAGAAAACAGTAAAACAAAGTTGAGAAATAAGGGCTTGCTCAGGGGGTTGTACATGGATGTTTAGGATCTATTTTTTATTTTATTTAAAGAAAAATCGCGGCATACGAGCATGTAAATACCTACAATTACGAGCAGGAGCTGCATGCTGATTGTCTGTCAATACTCCAAACCAGGAAGTGTTGGCAGCCATGTTGTTTGTCAGGAAATCAGAGTCACAAGAAAACAGTAAAACAAAGTTGAGAAATAAGGAAAGGGGGCAGGGTACAAACATTCTGAGCCTATAGTCTTGGTCAGGGGATGGTACATGGATCTTTAGGCTCAATTTGTATTTGTTTTTAAAATAAAAAATGGCAGGGTACTCGTGCAGTACTTGTACGCGGTGGAAAAGTTGAAAAAAAAAGTAGAAGTCCGTTTTATTCATTAGGTCCCGGGGGGCAAATTCCGGGGCATTTTTCCTGCATGATGGGGGCTTGTAAGGTGCTCCGATCATGGGGAACGGCACTCCTCCGGTTTTATTATGAAATATGCGGGGGGGTTAATGTCCTACTCCCCGCAGTCTCGAAGAGCGGCGCCCCTCGGGTCTTCTTTAAAATAAAAAATGTTTTGAGCTCTCCCTCCCTCTCTCGCCGTTCACGTCGCGGGGAACGCCACCTTTCTGGGGCAGTAATATGTAAATTGACCTTCCAGCTCCGGGTACCTGCAGTGTCTAGAGTTTTTTATTATTAATGTTGGGAGGGTGGGCTTGATAATACGTCCTTGTTAATTCCCATAGAAGCCTATGTTCTGATGTTAACATGGGCTTCTATGGGAAATAACAAGGCCGTATTATGAAGCTCATTATCGCCATTTTATCGGCAGTTTGCTGCCAATAAAACGGCGATAATTTTAACACCGGTCCTTGATAATATGCACCTAACTTTACTGGTAAAAAAAAGAGCAATGGTCCATATTATCAACAAAAGGCGATACATTATCGTCGCTTTTATCGGCAGGAAACTGCCGATAAAGCGGCGATAATGGGCTTGATAATATATCCTTGTGAATTGCAATAGAAGCCCAGGTTAACACTAGAACCTGGGCTGCTATTGGAATTTACAAGGGCCTATTATCAAGCCCATTATCGCTGCTTTATCGGCAGTTTCCTGCCGATAAAAGCCGCAATATTGTATCGCCCTTTACTGATAATATGGCACTGACGGACATATTATCAAGGACCGGTGTTAAAATTATCGACGTTTTATGGGCAGGAAACTGACGATAAAACGGCAAAAATGGTCTTGATAATGCGCCCTTGTTAATTCCCATAGAAGCCCATGTTCTGGTGTTATCATGGGCTTCTATGGGAATTAACAATCGCGTATTATCAAGCCCAGACGCGGCCCCTGGAGGGAGTTGCTGTGAGACAGGCGGAGCGGGGGAGGGGCATGGTGGGGGTGATAAACAACAGAATCTGGATAATTGTAGGTAAGTAAACAATTAAATTAATAAAATGAATTTCGGGCCATATTATCAACAACATAAGGCGATACATTATCGCCGCTTTTCTCGGCAGGAAACTGCCGATAAAGCAGCGATAATGGTCTTGATAATATGTCCTTGTGAATTTCTATAGCAGCCCAGGTTAGCACCAGAACCTGGGCTGCTATGAAAATTTACAAGGGCCTATTATCAAGCCCATTATTGCCGCTTTATCTGCAGTTTTCTGTCGATAAAAGCGGTGATAATGTATCACCTTATGTTGTTCATAATATGCCGCTTCGTTCCGTGCCCTGCATGGCATTTTATCAAGGACCCTTGTTAAAATTATCGCCGTTTTATCGTATTCGTAGCGTAAGCTGAGAATGATTAGCAGTAGAAACTATGGTGCGATCACTCTCTCACTGTCAAATGAGAGCACAGGGCGAGCTATGAGAATAGTCAGAAGTGGTCACTTATTGGAGATCCAATTCAGATATGTGTCTTATTGTGCGATGTTATGCAATGCTTACATGATTACGGTAACTGAGAGTGTGGTTTGATTAAAAAAAAGTTGTGTTAACTCCTCTGCATGGGAACCTGGATGTTTCCATCTGGCTGTCGATTTTGACCTTGAAAGCAGAGTCAACCAAATGAGTCGTATAAGAGCGCTATTGTCTCAAAAAGAGGTCGCTCTTACATCTGCTAGAGAAACATTTGTCCTTCATGTAGCAAACACCCGCACAGAAGTGTATGCTTTGTTAAATACAGATGTGCCGTGGGAGTTAATTTAGACTATCTTTAGGGGGTTAGCTTACTTTTTTAAAGTTATAAGAATTGGTCTTGTAACTTCTGTAGAAAGTATATTTGGTGTCTTGTCTGTGTTTTTTCATTGCATTTTTTGCAGTATCTTTGGTGAATTGTGCTTAACCCCTTCAGTGCTAATGACAAGGGTAACTCGTCATGGAGTTTCCATTGATTTCAATGGAAAGTCAATGGGAAGAGGGGGATGTACCTTAGCAGCCAAGTGGTTAATGGTCATATTAGTTGCCAGTGTGCTTGTATTAATTTGTTTACTTAAAAATGGATGCACATCTTGCAGCAGACGACAATATTTCTCGGTTGTAGCTGGTCCGCAACCGAATGCTTAGTTACTATGGTGCGCTGCCTCTTGCAACGTTGAGTGCAGCTTATGGATTATCGTTTCGATTCACCATTTTCACATGCGTTCAGCCTGTCTCCCATTGCCTGAGCTGTGATTTAGACTGGGCCCTGGATTTGTGTCTCTGCAGTATGGTGTCTCCCAACGCGGTTTGCTACCAGTTGATGAGTCCTTTTGTGGTTCATGACGTGCTCTGTTCTGGCGGCGGGATTATGGCAATAGCAGCGACACATGGAATAATTGGACGTTGGAATGTTTTTGCAGCGGCGCATGAGTTATTGGCACGCAGTTACATTGAAGATGACCCGAGTTTTCTTCCGATGGTGATAGAGGCTCCGGTCGTTGAGGAACATGTATGTTCATTCTCACTTTTGAATTGTATGGGTGAAATGTTTTCAGATGAGAACAATGACTTCCTGTTGGAGGCTGTTGCTACATACTGTGCTTATACGCTGTTGTATTCTTTATTTTTTAGCTACTGCTTTCTATCAAAGAGCGAATAACTTTTTTTTGGAAATGTGAACTTGTCTCTGGTTTTTAGTCTTGGAGTGTGCCTTTCTAAGTGGCCCACGTTTATATCAGGTGCTTTGATGAAGAAAGGGTGCCATGGGGCTGAGGCTTGCACTCACACCCTGTTAAGTTAGCATGGGTTTATTAGAAGCTTACACACTATTTTTGCTTTCCTGCTCTGCTTTGCATGTGACACATACTTGTGATATTGTTTAGAGAAGGTTGAGTATTTTGTTTTATATGAGAATAATTTGGTATGCTAGATTTGTAAAGTACCTCGCTAGTTTTGTGTGTATAGTGAGAGCATGGAACATCAAAGTTATCTTGGATACTGTGTCTGTTCAGAATGATCCTCGGAAGTTCGAGCCAAAATACATATGCAGTTGTGTCCACCTTTGATACTTGCGCTTTTCATAATGCATTGTGGAGGCAAAGTTACACACAGTTGGAGAACATTCATAACTTGATAGTTTGTGGAGCACTGAATGTGATCTATTACTGCTGAGTACCAGAGGTATGGGTCTAACCATGTAATCCTATGAGACTTTCTGTAGTTATAAACGAATCTGCTAGGTAGGGAGGGTCAAATGTAGGTATATTTTAAATGTGTTTACCTTTAGTATTATGGGATGCTTTTTCCATTTGTATCTTTTAGAATAGTAACAATGCTGACAACCTTGTTTGTGATAATATGTTTGGTTGCATTATCTAAGGTACTGTGCATGAGATTTTGGCATTAGAAATAAACATTTCAAAGTTGCACGTTTCTTTATTTACATCTTGTATTGGACTGGTGTAAGACTATAATGAAAGAGTGCTATTGTTATCCACGTTACTTCATGTAATCTAAGTGGCATGTTCTGGGTTGACTAGTCATTGGTGTTTTTGTTGTAGGGCAGTGGTTCCCAAACTTTTGACTCCTGAGGACCCCCCATATAGTCACCACTGGAAGCTGGGGACCCCCAAGCAATTTGTAGGATTTCAATTTCAAACATTAAAACCGTAATTCGGAAAAAATTAACACATATGTGCACACAAAACAAATACTCAAATTACTAATGATTTTAGTGGCATATTTACAAGCCCCTATCACCATGGGAACATCACTTTCGGAGAGTTTTCTGTGGCGATAGGGGCTTTGCTTATTTACAAGGCAACGTTAAGCCACTTAACATGGCTTAACGATCCCTTGTAAATAAGACTCCCTTTGACACAATGCTTAGCGTGAAGGCGGTGGGCAGTGCGTGTTGTGGTGGGCGTTCCTCTGCGACACCCATTGATTTTGACGCTGCCGCCTATTTACAAGGCGGTACAAAAGGGGGTGGTGATGGACGGAGCATCTGAACCAATCAAACACTCACACCCAATCAACAGATCTGGGTTTAATCCATCTCGGTTCTTTAGCCCACTCTGCCACCCCAGTTCAGACATGGCCATGTGCAAATCAGTCTGACCCTGTGCCTCATGGTAACAGTCCAGCCCGAATGTTGTTCTGCCTATTTCAAAAAGCAGCGTAAATGGGAAGCAGCGCCAAAATTAAGGCCAGGGAAAACCTGGTCTTAACTTGGCGAAACAATGAGAAATGCTTCATTTCTCCTCGTTTTTGTAAAACGCCTTGGATTGTTGATGTTCAGGAAGGCGACCCTTACTGCACATAAACAATCTTTAAAAAAAAATGACATTTTGTAACTTCCATGTGTGATGCATTAAGCAGTACACATAGAAGTGACAAAATGACATTTCAATATTGTTTATGTGCAGGAAGGGTCACCTTCCTGCACATAAACAATCTTCCCCTATTAAATGTAGCGCCTCTGCAGGCGAAACGCAGGGCTGCACCATATTCTTGTAAATATGGTGCAGCCTTGCGATTCTGAAGTAGTAAAGTGTGTTGTTAAGCCAAGGAGGCTGGTCTGGAGAAGCACGAACTTAAGGAGTGCTGGTCTGGAGAAGCACAAACTCAGGATTCAGAACATAACACAGTGGTTAGCATTGACTTTAACAATACAAATGTATTTCCACCCAAAGAAACCTTTTTAGAAGCATCGGGATACTGAAAGACTGAAAAAAAGCATGTCACTAACTTGTACCTTGCAGTTTGCAAGCAGTTGTTTGATGTCAGTTTTTTGGTCACTGTGCTAGATTACGATTGTCACTTATGATCTGCAGTGTAACAAAAGAATCTGTGTGACAAACGCAGTAACCCACTGACAGATGCATATCAAATACTGTTTTTTAAAATGTATGATACACTTCTTTGCAGTAGGCATATTAACCCTCTGTGTTACATTAGTTCAGTCACAGCTGTCACTGGACAAAACTCTCATGTCTCTCGAGCAGGGAAATCAATCACTGTTGTTATCTTGACATATTTACTGTTCTTTGAAAACTGCTAATTAAACAAGATACTTTGCAGTGCTTTTAAAACTGCTACCGGCGGACCCCCTAGGAATGTGTGAGGGACTCATGGGGGTCCGCAGACCACAGTTTGGGAAACACTGCTCTAAGGCGAAGAACCAATGAGTCACTGATTGCTAGTCTGGTAGGTTGTTTGTGTAATAAGGTGGGTTTTGGAACACCGTAATTCACTGAGGTCCTAAGTCTTTATGCACAGTTCTGTGTATGAGCAGAATTCCTGGAACAGTAGTTACAACAAAAAGGCTCGATAAAGGGCTTGCACTTTGAATATGAATATAAAATAGAAGAATAGTTGATAATCACAGTTAAGGAATGCAGCAATTAGATGCGTGTATGTTTGGATGATGTGTAGATTGAGTGGAAGATGAAAAACTTGAAAAATTAGAGAGGTTGTAGAGATGGAAACTTTCCATTTCTTTGTAAAGTTGGTGTTTAGTTTTCCAGTTAATATATATATTCACTGAAAAAAACATAGGTTTCAGGCACGTTATAGTCAGGAATTAGCATTTAAAAAACTTCAGAAATTCACTGAAAAAACCATAGGTTTCAGCCACGTTATAGTTAGGAATAAGCATTTAAAAAACCTTAGAAATTCACTTAAAAAACCATAGGTTTCACCCATGTTATAGTTAGCCGAACATTTCTCTCATACAAAACTATTGAAATTCCCCCGTTATAGTTAGTTCAGCTGACTATAACTCGCGCATGCGCAATGCACTGCTGATGACATCACATATGACATCACTCATGACATGGTCAGTGACATCACTCATGACATCACTGATGACATCTCAAATTACATCCCTGATGACATCACTGATTACATGATCCTTGTGAAAGAGTGGCAGACCTCCTGTCACGCTAATATTACCTTTGATACACACATTCAAAAATAGGAACTAACATTTTCAAAAAAATTGAGATACCAATACCAGTTAGAACAACTTATCTAATAATTCCAGCATCTACATAGACATTCACTCATTCAGCAGTAGTTGTATATAGTCACTCATACATGTACTCACTCATCATATGTACTCATATACGTATACATCCTGTTACACACCTACACTTATACATAGAGTTATTCACACACATACTCACACATGGAAATATCCATTTACTTGCATATACAGGTCTACACACACCACTACACTTATTTCTACAGAAACGTACACATACTTACTCTCTTAAACAATCAGGTATAGAAACACAAACTTATTTATACAGGAACTCTTCCAGTCTGTCACTGTCATGTATAATCATTTATATACATAAATACTGAAATATACTAGATTAAAACATATGTAGTTACTCATTAGGATACTATTGAGACAGTCATTCACTCACTAACACACCCATATACACACGCATCCACCCATACAGTGCTGCACACATGCTGTTTTCAAAACACATACAAACAGTGAGTCACTCATTGATGCATCTATACGCTAAGTAATATCCCTCACCGAACCATACAGACACTCATACTGATACTCAAAAAACAAACTAATAACCCATATACACACTCATGTAGCTACTCACCTACCCATGCAGCCACTTATAGACAGAGTGGGACACTGATATTAATATTTACATTTATAAACAATACTCGCTAATACATGTATTCACTAAGATACACTTAATAAGTCAGTTATGCAATCATTTTTACAAAAGAACATCCATTCCGATACCTATTTACCCATTTATTCTTCAATCGATGTTTAGATATAGATATATAAAACATATTTATTTTTCAGAAAGACACATATTCCCTGGATGATGTCATCAGTGATGTCATGAGTGATGTCACTGACCATGTCATGAGTGATGTAATATGTGATGTCATCAGCAGTGCATTGCGGGTGCGCGAGTTATAGTTAGCTGAACTAACTATAACGGGGGAATTTCAATGGTTTTGTATGAGAGAAATGTCCAGCTAACTATAAGATGGGTGAAACCTATGGTTTTTTCAGTGAATTTCTAAGGTTTTTTAAATGCTAATTCCTAACTATAACGTGTGTGAAACATATGGTTTTTTCAGTGAATATATATATACATATATATATATTTCTTAGATTCTCCTTGCTTCAACCCTCCCAGCAGAAGTCACGGCACAGCAAGCAGGTAAGATCATTCAAAGGTTTCTTTATTCACACACCATGTGCAAAATAAAGTGCATTAAATCGGACGGCCTACGCATTTCGGCTACTGCTAGCCTTCCACTGGACCATAGAGTCCCTGGTGTCTAGACCATTTTTAAAGTGCTCAGTGCAGTTTACCCTTTTCCATTTCCATTATCCATCTAGACTGTCAACCTTGATTACAGGTCATGGCTCATTGGTGATCGCCTTTTCATAGGTGTATGAAAATCATTGTATATGTGTATGCATATACAATGATATATATATATATTACCTACTATATTACCTACTGGCGGTTGCCAGTAGGTAGTTATAGTTAGGACCTAGCTACCATAGGAAATCTGCAACATTCTATTGGGAATAACTTTGGCGCCGGTTGAGGAATTTGCGTGTAATTTTCCAAAATTTAGGCCAGCTCTGCTCTGCTCCTTCCCTAAAAGTTTCGGGGGGATTCGTGAAGTGGGGGCCGAGAAAAAAGGGGGGTCCCAAAACATGTTTTCCCCATGTTAATTTCCATAGGACGAATAGACAAGGCTACAGCCCGAACCGCTGAACGGAATTACACCAAAGTTTGCAAAATTGTAGGGACTGGTACGCAGAAGTGCCTTTTCTATATTTGCTGAAAATGCTCCAGTGGTTTTTTTGAAAATTAACTTCAAAATCACATATATATCTGTAGGCGCGCTCCGAGCGCTTACCGGTACGCGTACCGGAGAGCGCACCAGGTGCGCTTCGGGAGTGCGCGAGCAGAAAGCTGATTGGCTCTCGGATGTCTGTCAACATTCTAAACAGTCCGGAGAGTCCGCCATCTTGTGTCTCGGTAGAATCGAGACACAAGAGGTGAAAATAAAAAGGGGGAAATTATTAAAAGGGGACAGGGTAGACACACCCTGACCCCCTAGGATTTCTGAGGGGGGCCTAGAAGGACCCTGAAGGGCAAAAACTATTTTTTTTTAAATGTTCGCGGGTTAAGCGCTGGGTGCGTTCCCATGTTGTGTAAAAAGTGTAACAAATTAGAGTAAAAAAATAATTTAGAGTGCTTAGAGGTAGGGTAGCTCTGAAAAGAGCTGTTGTGTTATGTGGGTGTTTTTTGTACCTACAAGTAGGTACCAATGCAGAGTCTCAAATTCAAGAGGAAGACTCTATTCCCCTCATCTGTAAAATGTACACCATCTCTCCTATAGATGCCTTGCATGTTGTAACGCAAGTTGTTGTGGTATATGGAACCCATACCATAGTCTCTGAGGAAAGCAGAAACAGATTTATTGACATGTTTCCTTGCTTTCTCAATCTGTGGACAAAATTGGTTGGACCAGTTCCATTTTTGCCTTTGGCATATATTAGAAAATACCGAGGCAGTTTTTGTGAAAAGTGACATCAATTGCCCAAAGATGTCCTTTAAAAGCATTTCCAGACCTACCCCAGTCAAAGTGCCCAGGTCATTGCCACCACAGTGCACAATTATGAGGTCAGGGTGTGGTAGATGCATAAAGGATTTTACCAATGGTATCAATTGGTGACTTCTCAATCCTCTCTGTCCAATCCACACAATGTCCACATTTGGTAAATCAAGGTTAGAAATACCTCTGATACTTCCATATTTTTCACTCCAGTAGACAAAGCAATGACCCACAAACCAGACTTTTGGCATCTTGAAGGTAGATGTGATTGTATTCAGATAAGTTGTGGAAATGAAATAGCAGTTTGAAAGTAGGAGTTATGAAAAAAGTGGTTGAGAATCAGTGCACTTGAAAAACAAGAAATGATTGGTGGTTTCTTAAAATTCTCCACTGAAAATTAGGGTGCATGCTTTTTTTGGGAAATAAGTCATTTTAATGGTTGAGAAAAAGTCATTGAAAGAAACACTGCACATGATTAGCTACTACATTGAGAGGTCAAACACCCTCGCTGGATTCTTTTGCAACATAGTATGATGAACTTTTCAACTGTGTGCTGAGTTAGGTGGGAGTTACCATGGTAACCGGGTGAATGAGCACTGGGGGGATGGGTGAATATTATGTGAGTTTCAAAGTGTTGAAATGTAGAACCAATTACAATGTTAGTTTGGTTTTGAAGTGTGGGAAGAATTTAAATTGGTTAAGTCCGGGGATATGTGTGAAGAATTACAGGGAATCAGGGCCATTTGTGGTTGCAGTGTTTCGGGTGCATTTCAGGGATTCTGCTTAAGAAAATCTGGTGGGTGTGACTGACACTGTTCTAAATCTTCCAAAGCATTTTTAAAGGTGAGTAATGATTCTTTTAATAAAGATAGACTGCTGTATGTACTATGGGGAAGATTAAGAAACATATTGTGCTTCTTTATTCTTGGATTGTGTGTCATGTGTTTTTGTAATGCTGTTTAAAAATTGAATGGTGCATATTGGAAATGTATTTTGGAACTGAGTTGATTTCTGCTATGTTTTGTTGTGGTCATTTAAATGGGCTGTGCTTTGTGTCAAAAATTATATTACTATGGAAAATGTCTTCTGGTAAAATGTCTGGCTTTTAAATTTTGAGATAGTATTAGCACAAACACACATATTGCATGCAGAGACAGACATGGCAGATTACATGTAACATACTGGTCATGTGCCTAAGACCACACTGTGAGTCAAGCTTGATTTTAAATGGATCTGGGTGAAAAATTTGCTTAGTTGATGTGTTTAAAAATATGGAAATACATGTATTTTTAAAGTCAGGTAGGCTTTAGCATATGTACTAGTAAGGAATCTTAGGCAGCATGTCTGTTAGGCCTCTTACTTCACAAATAGGCACTAAGCTGTGCAATCAAGATCCAGGGTGTGCCGTTGAAATGAAAAAGGAATGTATTGTCTTGCTTATATATATGTGGTCTGTTTTTTGCCAGTAGAGACAGTGAAATAGTATGAGCAGAGACACACAAATTGCATGCAGAGACAGAAATGGTAGATTACATGTAACATCCTGGTCATGTGCCTAAGATCACACTGTGAGTCAAGCTTGATTTTAAATGGATCTGGGTGACTAATTTGCTTAGTTGATGTGTTTAAAAATATGGAAATACATGTATATTTAAAGTCAGTTAGGCTTTAGCATATGTACTAGTAGGGAATCTTAGGCAGCATGTCTGTTAGGCCTCTTACTTCACAAATAGGCTCCAAGCTGTGCAATCAAGATCCAGGGTGTGCCGTTGAAATGAAAAAGAAATGTTATGTCTTGCTTATATATATGTGGTCTGTTTTTTGCCAGTAGACACAGTGAAAAAGTATGAGCAGAGACACACATATTGCATGCAGAGACAGACATGGTAGATTACATGTAACATCCTGGTCATGTGCTTAAGATCACACTGTGAGTCAAGCTTGATTTTAAATGGATCTGGGTGAATAATTTGCTTAGTTGATGTGTTTAAAAATATGGAAATACATGTATTTTTAAAGTCAGTTAGGCTTTAGCATATGTACTAGTAGGGAATCTTAGGCAGCATGTCTGTTAGGCCTCTTACTTCACAAATAGGCTCCAAGCTGTGCAATCAAGATCCAGGGTGTGCCGTTGAAATGAAAAAGGAATGTTATGTCTTGCTTATATATATGTGGTCTGTTTTTCGCCAGTAGACACAGTGAAATAGTATGAGCAGAGACACACAAATTGCATGCAGAGACAGACATGGTAGATTACATGTAACATCCTGGTCATGTGCCTAAGATCACACTGTGAGTCAAGCTTGATTTTACATGGATCTGGGTGAATAATTTGCTTAGTTGATGTGTTTAAAAATATGGAAATACATGTATTTTTAAAGTCAGTTACGCTTTAGCATATGTACTAGTAGGGAATCTTAGGCAGCATGTCTGTTAGGCTTCTTACTTCACAAATAGGCTCTAAGCTGTGCAATCAAGATCCAGGGTGTGCCGTTGAAATGAAAAAAGAATGTTATGTCTTGCTTATATATATGTGGTCTGTTTTTTGCCAGTAGAGACAGTGAAATAGTATGAGCAGAGACACACATATGGCATGCAGAGACAGACATGGTAGATTACATGTAACATCCTGGTCATGTGCCTAAGATCACACTGTGAGTCAAGCTTGATTTTAAATGGATCTGGGTGAATAATTTGCTTAGTTGATGTGTTTAAAAATATGGAAATACATGTATTTTTAAAGTCAGTTGGGTTTTAGCATATGTACTAGTAGGGAATCTTAGGCAGTATGTCTGTTTGGCCTCTTACTTCACAAATAGGCTCTAAGCTGTGCAATCAAGATCCAGGGTGTGCCGTTGAAATGAAAAAGGAATGGTATGTCTTGCTTATATATATGTGGTCTTTCTTTTGCCAGTAGAGACAGTGAAATAGTATGAGCAGAGACACACATATTGCATGCAGAGACAGACATGGTAGATTACATGTAACATCCTGGCCATGTGCCTAAGATCACACTGTGAGTCAAGCTTGATTTTAAATGGATCTGGTTGAATAATTTGCTTAGTTGATGTGTTTAAAAATATGGGAATACATGTATTCTTAAAGTCAGTTAGGCTTTAGCATATGTACTAGTAGGTAGTCTTAGGCAGCATGTTTGTTAGGCCTCTTACTTCACAAATAGGCTCTAAGCTCTGCAATAAAGATCCAGGGTGTGCCGTTAAAATGAAAAAGGAATGTTATGTCTTGCTTATATATATGTGGTCTGTTTTTTGCCAGTAGACACAGTGAAATAGTATGAGTAGAGACACACATATTGCATGCAGAGACAGACATGGTAGATTACATGTAACATCCTGGTCATGTGCCTAAGATCACACTGTGAGTCAAGCTTGATTTTAAATGGATCTGGGTGAATAATTTGCTTAGTTGATGTGTTTAAAAATATGGGAATACATGTATTCTTAAAGTCAGTTAGGCTTTAGCATATATACTAGTGGGGAGTCTTAGGCAGCATGTTTGTTAGGCCTCTTACTTCACAAATAGGCTCTAAGCTGTGCAATCAAGATCCAGGGTGTGCAGTTGAAATGAAAAAGGAATGTTATGTCTTGCTTATATATATGTGGTCTGTTTTTTGCCAGTAGACACAGTGAAATAGTATGAGCAGAGACACACATATTGCATGCAGAGACAGACATGGTAACTTACATGTAACATCCTGGTCATGTGCCTAAGATCACACTGTGAGTCAAGCTTGATTTTAAATGGATCTGGGTGAATAATTTGATGAGAGTTAGAGAGATGGAAACTGTGAGCAGACACAGGTGACATTATTGAAACATTTGAAAATATTATTCCTTATTTCATACAGACACTCAGTGTGATCCTTGTCAAAAATGTTAAAGCCATACTTTTTACCATGAAACATTTACCAGAGTGAGATGAGACACACACAAACAGACAAATGACACATAAAAAAGAGAGAGAGATGGGGCAGGCACAGAGTGAGATGACACACAGGAACAGAGTGAGGTGAGACACAGGCAAAGAGTAGCCTTTTAGCTTAGAGATGCAAACTGTGAGCAGACACAGTTGACATTATTGAAAAATGTGAAAATATAATTCCTTATTTCATACACACACTCAGTGTGATCCTTGTCAAAAATGTTAAAGCCATACTTTTTACCATGAAGCATTTACCAGAGTGAGATGAGACACACGCAAACAGACAAATGACACACAGAAAGAGAGAGAGATGGGGCAGGCACAGAGTGAGATGACACACAGGCACAAAGTGAGGTGAGACACAGGCACAGAGTACCCTTTAAGCTTAGAGATGCAAACTTTGAGCAGACACAGGGGACATTATTGACAAATGTGAAAATATAATTCCTTATTTTATACAGAGACTCAGTGTGATCCTTGTGAAAAATGTTAAAGCCATGCTTTTTACCATAAAACATGTACCAGAATGATATGAGACAGACGCAAACAGACAAATTACACACACAAAGAGAGAGAGATGGGGCAGGCATAGAGTGAGATGACACACAGGCACAGAGTGAGGTCAGACACAGGCACAAAGTACCCTTTAACCTTAGAAATGCAAACTGTAAGCAGACACAGGTGACATTATTGACAAATGTGAAAATATAATTCCTCATTTCATACAGACACTCAGTGTGATCCTTGTCAAAAATGGTAAAGCTATGCTTTTTACCCTAAAACATTTAGCAGAATGAGATGAGACAGACGCAAACAGACAAATGACACACACAAAGAGAGAGATATGGGGCAGGCACAGAGTGACATGATACACAGGCACAGAGTTAGGTGAGACACAGGCTCAGAGTGAGATGAGACACAGGCACAGAGTGAGATGAGGCACAGGCATAGAGTGAGATGAGACACTCAAAGAGAGAAATGACACACACAAAGAGAGAGATGGGGCAGGCACAGACTGAGATGAAACACAGGCACAGAGTGAGATGAGACACGGGCACAGAGTGAGATGAGACAGGCACAGAGTGACATAAGACACAGGCACAGAGTGAGATGGTGCAGGCAGAGAGTAAGATTAATAATGAAACTGTACTGCACTGTTACTCTGACACAGTTGCTGTGGTATAAAGTAACTTATGTTGTAAACTAGTGTTTATATCGGTTACTTATTGTAATTGCTATGTAGTATGTTAGTAGTGGTCTATAATATGTTATTTTTTCCTTTACCACAAATTGTAATCATCTATAGAAAGATAAAAGAATATGCCATCAAAGGAAAGACGTCAAAAAAAATATAAACAGGATTTATGGTCCAAGAAAACAGAAATACAAGACTCATCCAAAACACAATCTTCAGTGAAAAAAATAATGCTCCTGGTAAGCAAACTAAGGACTTTTTAAGGAAGTTAATGAAATGTCAAAAAATAAGATGTTGTTTCAAAGAAGAATAACCCATCTGTAAATAGAAAGAAAAAACTGTGCCCCTCAAAAAATGTTAGACCTGTAGAAGGAGATGATATTGTCTATAGCAATAGAATGAGAAATCAATTTATTGAAACTCGTAGACGAATGTTTTATAACAGAATAGTTTCAAATGTATTAAAAAATGTAAAGATGTATCAAAAAAAGACTGCTTTTTACAAGAAAAAAAGCATAGTGAAGATTGTGGATGAAGCATTTAAAGTGAAAAATAAATTATATTGTTTAGTAATTAATAGAATTCGTACACTAGATAAGGTAATCAATGTGTTCAAATCAAAATGTAAGTGGAAAAGAGTAATTAATCGGACTAATTTTTGTGATGTTTTTTCTGGAGAATGGAAACATAGTTCAAGTTGTGAGCCATTTTTTAATGAAGAAAGTTACTTTCAGGATAATGATTTGGTGCATGCAGTTGACACCAGTGGTCGAGCATATGAGGTGAAGGACGGTTGTCCGGTTCAAAAAGAAAAACTTTTGCCTAGAAATACAGAAGAGGTGTTAGCTGATGAAGTTTTAGGGAGATGTCCTAAGGCTCCAGTGTATACTTGGAATTGTAGTAGTATTTATAGTGTGCAACAGGATTCAATTGATTTGTTTCTCAGTTTGTTACGGACATATTCTAAGAAAAGTCTAAAACAAAAAAATTAAATTTTGCAAGAGTTAGATCCTTGTAGAGTGAGAGAAAAAACAGGTTTGCATGGGCATTCGCTGGCTTGTCTTTCAAGAAAAGTATGTCAGAGTGTTTTTCACAATTTTAGGATGTTAGCAGTGCATCATAATAAAGTGAGGAAATTAGTGAGAAGGTTGTATTATGCAAAAAGTCCAGCACTTAAGCTAAAACAGTTAAATAGTGCTCTTTTGCATGGAACTGAATTAGATGTGAAGAACATTTGTGAAGAAATTGAATTTTGTTACTTTGGTGAAAAAGAGGACAGTGCAGAAACTGATACAGTAATAGAAGGTAATGTGGAAGAGAATGTAGAGATTTCAAGTACAGAAAAAACCATGAAATTACAAATTTAAGGTCAATTCAAGTGAAAGGCCTAATTTTACTTGTGTGTGTTGTCTCATTATAAGAATCAAAGTAGATTAGTTGATTTATATGTAAAAAGTGAAACGGAAAATAATAATGAGTGGAAGGATTTTGCAACTTATTTGTTGGTAGAAAATTGTTTTGATTTGGGTTCTGATCAACGTATTTGTAAATATTGTTATAATAAATTAAATAAAAACAGAATGCCTGCTAGAGCTGTTCATAATAATCCGGAGTTGGTAGACATTCTTTCTGAATTGATGGATTTAAATACCTATGAGTCTATTATGATTCAATGTGTGTATCCTTTTCAGGCTATTGTTCGTATGGAGCCTAAGACAGGGAAATTGCCTCCTTCAGATTTACAGAGAGGATTAAAGGGAAGAGTTGTTTATTTGCCTCTAGATTTTAAGAAATATTGATACAATTGGTGTAGAAAAAGTAGAAGAGGAACCTCTGGTTATTCTAGTTAATGGTGTTCTGACAAAGAGTAAGAAAATCTGGCAAGAATTAGTGGATGTTAGGAAAGTCAAAAAGGCAACGTTGTATTTGGTAAAAAATAATCACTACTACAAAAATGTATATGTAGGAGAAGAGGAAACAACCGTAGAAGAGGACAGTGATTTTTCAGATGGGCAAATTGAAAAAGATGATGTCTCTAGAAGTGAAGAAATTTATGAACATTATAGTGTTCATGCATTGCATTCCAAAGAAGTAATAGGGACTGGTATTGACTTGTTTCAAATGAAAGAAGCAAAAGGAAGTCCCATTAGTGTATGGAAAGAAAGTTTGGAAGCTCGTTGTTTTCCACAGTTATTTCCAACAGGTCAAGGTGGACGATATGACGACCGACCTGTTCAAATTCCTGCATCTGAATACCGGACTTTAAGATTATATGCAGAAGATCCAAGGTTTAGTCAATGCATTCCATATTTGTTCCATCTACTGTTTGAGAGTGACTTGTCTGGACTTTCTTATGCAGTGAACCATATACTGAAAAGTGGAGTACATCTACAAAATGTTTCGGCAAGGGACTTTATGGATAAAGTGAAACTGCAAGACAGTGTTTTGTAACCTCAGCTAATTAATCTCATGGCATGTCAGCGTGGTACTAACGAGTATTGGTACCATCGTCATGGGGAATTGAAATGTATGCTAAGAAACTTAGGAACTCCTACATGGTTCCTCACTCTTAGCTGTGCTGATTATGCTTGGGAAGACTTACTTCAATTTCTATGAGAGGCAAATAAAAACATATACTCTCACCCAAAACGGTGATGGATCTAGCCCTGATCTCTTGACTGGGTGAGAGTATTCTGCTTAATTCAGAGACTCTGTCCATCACCACCCCTTGTTGTAAATATTTTTGTCCACCCTAAGCGTGGAAGGGTATACTCAGATGTGAGTCCCTTGCTCATTGCACCATCAGGATTCAAGCAAGCCGGGCCGAAGACGGCTGAAATGCCAGAAACCGGTCCCCGGAAGCTTGTTTCCTTCCCAGTGTAAGAATTGGCTTTTGTAGTCTGGTCTGCCCTGTTCCCATGATGCACTGGGCCAGGGACAGACTAATTTGCATACAGCCAGGTTCTGAAACTGGGATGGTGCAATGAGCTAAAAAACGGTGTTGGATCTAGCCCTGATCTCTTGACTGGGTGAGAGTATTCTGCTTAATTCAGAGACTCTGTCCATCACCACCCCTTGTTGTAAATATTTTTGTCCACCCTAAGCGTGGAAGGGTATACTCAGATGTGAGTCCCTTGCTCATTGCACCATCAGGATTCAAGCAAGCCGGGCCGAAGACGGCTGAAATGCCAGAAACCGGTCCCCGGAAGCTTGTTTCCTTCCCAGTGTAAGAATTGGCTTTTGTAGTCTGGTCTGCCCTGTTCCCATGATGCACTGGGCCAGGGACAGACTAATTTGCATACAGCCAGGTTCTGAAACTGGGATGGTGCAATGAGCTAAAAAACTGTGTTGGATCTAGCCCTGATCTCTTGACTGGGTGAGAGTATTCTGCTTAATTCAGAGACTCTGTCCATCACCACCCCTTGTTGTAAATATTTTTGTCCACCCTAAGCGTGGAAGGGTATACTCAGATGTGAGTCCCTTGCTCATTGCACCATCAGGATTCAAGCAAGCCGGGCCGAAGACGGCTGAAATGCCAGAAACCGGTCCCCGGAAGCTTGTTTCCTTCCCAGTGTAAGAATTGGCTTTTGTAGTCTGGTCTGCCCTGTTCCCATGATGCACTGGGCCAGGGACAGACTAATTTGCATACAGCCAGGTTCTGAAACTGGGATGGTGCAATGAGCTAAAAAACGGTGTTGGATCTAGCCCTGATCTCTTGACTGGGTGAGAGTATTCTGCTTAATTCAGAGACTCTGTCCATCACCACCCCTTGTTGTAAATATTTTTGTCCACCCTAAGCATGGAAGGGTATACTCAGATGTGAGTCCCTTGCTCATTGCACCATCAGGATTCAAGCAAGCCGGGCCGAAGACGGCTGAAATGCCAGAAACCGGTCCCCGGAAGCTTGTTTCCTTCCCAGTGTAAGAATTGGCTTTTGTAGTCTGGTCTGCCCTGTTCCCATGATGCACTGGGCCAGGGACAGACTAATTTGCATACAGCCAGGTTCTGAAACTGGGATGGTGCAATGAGCTAAAAAACAGTGTTGGATCTAGCCCTGATCTCTTGACTGGGTGAGAGTATTCTGCTTAATTCAGAGACTCTGTCCATCACCACCCCTTGTTGTAAATATTTTTGTCCACCCTAAGCGTGGAAGGGTATACTCAGATGTGAGTCCCTTGCTCATTGCACCATCAGGATTCAAGCAAGCCGGGCCGAAGACGGCTGAAATGCCAGAAACCGGTCCCCGGAAGCTTGTTTCCTTCCCAGTGTAAGAATTGGCTTTTGTAGTCTGGTCTGCCCTGTTCCCATGATGCACTGGGCCAGGGACAGACTAATTTGCATACAGCCAGGTTCTGAAACTGGGATGGTGCAATGAGCTAAAAAACGGTGTTGGATCTAGCCCTGATCTCTTGACTGGGTGAGAGTATTCTGCTTAATTCAGAGACTCTGTCCATCACCACCCCTTGTTGTAAATATTTTTGTCCACCCTAAGCGTGGAAGGGTATACTCAGATGTGAGTCCCTTGCTCATTGCACCATCAGGATTCAAGCAAGCCGGGCCGAAGACGACTGAAATGCCAGAAACCGGTCCCCGGAAGCTTGTTTCCTTCCCAGTGTAAGAATTGGCTTTTGTAGTCTGGTCTGCCCTGTTCCCATGATGCACTGGGCCAGGGACAGACTAATTTGCATACAGCCAGGTTCTGAAACTGGGATGGTGCAATAAGCTAAAAAACGGTGTTGGATCTAGCCCTGATCTCTTGACTGGGTGAGAGTATTCTGCTTAATTCAGAGACTCTGTCCATCACCACCCCTTGTTGTAAATATTTTTGTCCACCCTAAGCGTGGAAGGGTATACTCAGATGTGAGTCCCTTGCTCATTGCACCATCAGGATTCAAGCAAGCCGGGCCGAAGACGGCTGAAATGCCAGAAACCGGTCCCCGGAAGCTTGTTTCCTTCCCAGTGTAAGAATTGGCTTTTGTAGTCTGGTCTGCCCTGTTCCCATGATGCACTGGGCCAGGGACAGACTAATTTGCATACAGCCAGGTTCTGAAACTGGGATGGTGCAATGAGCTAAAAAACGGTGTTGGATCTAGCCCTGATCTCTTGACTGGGTGAGAGTATTCTGCTTAATTCAGAGACTCTGTCCATCACCACCCCTTGTTGTAAATATTTTTGTCCACCCTAAGCGTGGAAGGGTATACTCAGATGTGACTCCCTTGCCCATTGCACCATCAGGATTCAAGCAAGCCGGGCCGAAGACGGCTGAAATGCCAGAAACCGGTCCCCGGAAGCTTGTTTCCTTCCCAGTGTAAGAATTGGCTTTTGTAGTCTGGTCTGCCCTGTTCCCATGATGCACTGGGCCAGGGACAGACTAATTTGCATACAGCCAGGTTCTGAAACTGGGATGGTGCAATGAGCTAAAAAACGGTGTTGGATCTAGCCCTGATCTCTTGACTGGGTGAGAGTATTCTGCTTAATTCAGAGACTCTGTCCATCACCACCCCTTGTTGTAAATATTTTTGTCCACCCTAAGCGTGGAAGGGTATACTCAGATGTGAGTCCCTTGCTCATTGCACCATCAGGATTCAAGCAAGCCGGGCCGAAGACGGCTGAAATGCCAGAAACCGGTCCCCGGAAGCTTGTTTCCTTCCCAGTGTAAGAATTGGCTTTTGTAGTCTGGTCTGCCCTGTTCCCATGATGCACTGGGCCAGGGACAGACTAATTTGCATACAGCCAGGTTCTGAAACTGGGATGGTGCAATGAGCTAAAAAACGGTGTTGGATCTAGCCCTGATCTCTTGACTGGGTGAGAGTATTCTGCTTAATTCAGAGACTCTGTCCATCACCACCCCTTGTTGTAAATATTTTTGTCCACCCTAAGCGTGGAAGGGTATACTCAGATGTGAGTCCCTTGCTCATTGCACCATCAGGATTCAAGCAAGCCGGGCCGAAGACGGCTGAAATGCCAGAAACCGGTCCCCGGAAGCTTGTTTCCTTCCCAGTGTAAGAATTGGCTTTTGTAGTCTGGTCTGCCCTGTTCCCATGATGCACTGGGCCAGGGACAGACTAATTTGCATACAGCCAGGTTCTGAAACTGGGATGGTGCAATGAGCTAAAAAACGGTGTTGGATCTAGCCCTGATCTCTTGACTGGGTGAGAGTATTCTGCTTAATTCAGAGACTCTGTCCATCACCACCCCTTGTTGTAAATATTTTTGTCCACCCTAAGCGTGGAAGGGTATACTCAGATGTGAGTCCCTTGCTCATTGCACCATCAGGATTCAAGCAAGCCGGGCCGAAGACGGCTGAAATGCCAGAAACCGGTCCCCGGAAGCTTGTTTCCTTCCCAGTGTAAGAATTGGCTTTTGTAGTCTGGTCTGCCCTGTTCCCATGATGCACTGGGCCAGGGACAGACTAATTTGCATACAGCCAGGTTCTGAAACTGGGATGGTGCAATGAGCTAAAAAACGGTGTTGGATCTAGCCCTGATCTCTTGACTGGGTGAGAGTATTCTGCTTAATTCAGAGACTCTGTCCATCACCACCCCTTGTTGTAAATATTTTTGTCCACCCTAAGCGTGGAAGGGTATACTCAGATGTGAGTCCCTTGCTCATTGCACCATCAGGATTCAAGCAAGCCGGGCCGAAGACGGCTGAAATGCCAGAAACCGGTCCCCGGAAGCTTGTTTCCTTCCCAGTGTAAGAATTGGCTTTTGTAGTCTGGTCTGCCCTGTTCCCATGATGCACTGGGCCAGGGACAGACTAATTTGCATACAGCCAGGTTCTGAAACTGGGATGGTGCAATGAGCTAAAAAACGGTGTTGGATCTAGCCCTGATCTCTTGACTGGGTGAGAGTATTCTGCTTAATTCAGAGACTCTGTCCATCACCACCCCTTGTTGTAAATATTTTTGTCCACCCTAAGCGTGGAAGGGTATACTCAGATGTGAGTCCCTTGCTCATTGCACCATCAGGATTCAAGCAAGCCGGGCCGAAGACGGCTGAAATGCCAGAAACCGGTCCCCGGAAGCTTGTTTCCTTCCCAGTGTAAGAATTGGCTTTTGTAGTCTGGTCTGCCCTGTTCCCATGATGCACTGGGCCAGGGACAGACTAATTTGCATACAGCCAGGTTCTGAAACTGGGATGGTGCAATGAGCTAAAAAACGGTGTTGGATCTAGCCCTGATCTCTTGACTGGGTGAGAGTATTCTGCTTAATTCAGAGACTCTGTCAATCACCACCCCTTGTTGTAAATATTTTTGTCCACCCTAAGCGTGGAAGGGTATACTCAGATGTGAGTCCCTTGCTCATTGCACCATCAGGATTCAAGCAAGCCGGGCCGAAGACGGCTGAAATGCCAGAAACCGGTCCCCGGAAGCTTGTTTCCTTCCCAGTGTAAGAATTGGCTTTTGTAGTCTGGTCTGCCCTGTTCCCATGATGCACTGGGCCAGGGACAGACTAATTTGCATACAGCCAGGTTCTGAAACTGGGATGGTGCAATGAGCTAAAAAACGGTGTTGGATCTAGCCCTGATCTCTTGACTGGGTGAGAGTATTCTGCTTAATTCAGAGACTCTGTCCATCACCACCCCTTGTTGTAAACATGTACATCATTTATACATGTTCGACTGTACGTGAGTGGAGAAGCAGGAACTGGAAAAAGTTTTCTGATTAAAGCAATTGCAACTTATATGCAGAAAAGAACAGAGTCATCGCTGTCTTGTGTTCTTACCGCTCCAACTGGGTTGGCAGCACATAACATTAAAGGGATTAATTTACATCGTTTATTGATGCTGCCAGTAGAGCATGATAATAAATTACAATACCACAAGCTATCTGGAGAAGCTTGTTGTGAAGTTTCAAGAGTCCTAAAGAAAATGAAACTTCTTATCATTGATGAGGTAAGCATGGTATCAAATGTAATGCTTGCTTTTGTGCATTTAAGAATGCAAGAAATTCTTAAAACAGAGTATGATGTGTTATTTGGAGGCAAACACATCATTGTTTTTGGAGATCTACAGCAGCTAACTCCAGTGAAAGGACAACCAGTGTTTAAAATGCTTCCACAAGGAAGTGCCTAGGAAGCATTGGAAATGTTAACATATGGTTAAATTTCAAATATGCAGAACTGCTACAAAATATGCGACAGGCAAAGGATGAAGATTCTACAAGATGTAAGAATTGGAAAAGTAAGTGAGCATGGAAAAGCAGCTTTACATGCACAATTAATTTCAAATTTGTTTCCAAACAAAAACATAATCCCAGAGAATATTTTTAAGAAAATTCCTGAAAACAAATCTGTCATATGCTTGATGCCAACTCTGCAAGAATGTTCAATATTCAACAACAAAATGTTAAAGTTAGAAAATCAAGAGATTGTGAAACTGGAAGCTATTGATAAAATAGAGCATGAAGGAGCAACTATTATTTTGTCAGAAAAGTTGAAATCAAAATTGGATTCTTTAGAGAAGACAATATCTAAAACTGCTGGTTTGGAAAAGACTCTGTATGCATCTTTAAATTGTCGTATAATTTTACGACCTAATTTACATGTGGAAAGAGGTTTAGTAAATGGAGCAATGGGTCATGTTGTTGATTTTGTGAATTACCGAAATAGAGATGGAATTGAATTTTTAAAAATTCAATTTGATGGTATTGAAGAAGTACAACAAATCAGTTGTTGTTCTGCCCAATTTTTGCTTGTGAAAGATTTATATGTCCGCAGAAAACAGTTTCCTGTTTCTTTGGCATATGCAGTGACTATTCATAAATCTCAAGGTTTAAGTGTAGATAGTGCTTTGGTGAATATTGGAAGTTCTGTGTTCAAGGAGGGTATGGCATATGTTGCTTTATCTCGAGTCAGAACTTTATCTGGATTGTACTTGATTGATTTTGATGAGACAAAGATTAGTGCAGATGTAAATTGTGTAAAAGAATATAATAGGTTAAGAAGAGAGTATGCTCCAAATTTACCTCAATATCCTCTATTTGAAAAGCGTGTAGTAGGCCGAAAAAGAAGAAATGAGAAAAATTGTAGTGAAGTTGTACTAAAAAGGAAAAAGTAGATGAACCAGTAATTGTAAGCAGAAAGGAAAAGGATTCAGTTAAGGATGATGTTGGATTTCAGTTTGAAAACAGTTCTGGTGTCAACTGCTATGCTAATGTAGTGGTTAATGTTGTTTTTTTTCTCCAAACTATACAAGAACAGATTGTTGAAAATCGGGATCAAAGATTTTGTTCTTTGTTGAATTCTGTGTTTGAGAAATGTAGCAGTGATAGAACAAAAATACAAAGTGTTTCTGAAATTCGAAATGTTTTAGACATATACTCTGGTCTAAATCAATCTTCACAGAATATTCAGCAAGATTGTCAGGAATTTCTAATGTATATGCTTGTTGTATTGCAAGATGAAGGTGTAGATGTAGAAAATCTTTTTGGCCTTTCTTATAAATGGCAGCATGACTGCGACAATTGTTCCTTTTCAAGTAGTACTACAATAGACACTGAAAGATTTATATATTTGACTTTACCAGACTGCAAATCAGTGTCTTTTAATAATCTAGTTAGAGAAGCAAATCAAAACATGGTCTGTACTCAATGTAAATCTGCAATGCTATCAACATTATTTATACAAAGAAATGAACAGTATGTAATTTTAATGTTCCAACAATGTAGACCTGATGGAACTAAATTAACAACTTTAATTAAAAATGTTGTGGCTTCTCAATTATCAATTTCAGGAAGAACCTTTGCAACTTCAGCAATTATTTACCATCAAGGTCCTTCAACAACATCAGGACATTACTTTTTTAAAATGTCAAAAAGGCTTGAGTAATTGTAATGATACTCAATTGACTTTCAAACAACGTTTGCCTTCTGACTTACAAAATTCTTACCTAGTGTTCTTACAACCGAAATTTTAGGGAAGGTAATTGGCCTATGAAGATTGGAGCAGTTAATAAAACTTAGTTTGCTGTTCAAAATTACTTTGCGAGTGAGAGTGATCAAGATAATAAAAAACTTGTAGTTGTCATAGAGGTAGTGTAAGTGTATCACGTAGTGTGTGATGTGAGTATTATAGGAAATATTAATCTAAGTAAGCCAGAGGTGGAAATATAACTATTGTTTCATAATGTAAAAGATGTTGGAGCTTTTCTTTCAGAAACTCGGGTAAATGGAAGAATAAGAATACTATTGAGTAATTTCCAAAGAAAAGGACTTTCCATATACTATTTGGCCTCGTGGAAAAGTACGTGGATCAAAAGTGAGTTAAGATATGTTTTTTCTAAATTTTACATTATTTATTGAATCGTTGTATGGGTTTTTTAAACACAATCATTTTGATTATGGTTTTTTTTGCCCGCTGTCATATGATGAGTAGTATTGAAGTCACTGTTTTAAGTGAAATTCAATATATTCTGAGAACAGCAAAAATAAACCATATAACATGTTGTACAAATTATTTTATATTTTGTATTATCAAATATATATTATTCTCCCCTTGTCTTACGCTCACTCATCTTTTTCCACCCTCTATCACTCCTCTTAACTCACCCTCACTGGCCTTCTCTCACTCTCCCTCACCTCCCTTCCCTTATTGCACTTCCCTCACTTATCCTTATTCCCAATTCCTTCACTGCCCTTTCCCTCTCTCCCATCCACCACTTTCCAGCTGTCAGTCACTCTACTTCACTCCCTTTCCCTTCTTTCCTTTCTTTGCTCCCTCACTAATTCCCCTTCCCCAACTGACCTTACTCCACTTCACTCACTCCTGCTTTCACTCCTTCTGTCCTCTCACATCCTCACTCCTCTTCCCTCACTCTCTCACTCTTAGCCTCACTCTTTCGGTCCTCTCACTCTCTCACTCCTCTTCTATCACGCTCACTCCCTATAACTCACCCACACTCCCTCACTTATCTTTCTTTGCTCCCTTACTCAGTCCCTTTTTCTCACTTTTTCCTTAACTACCTCTATGTCCTCACTCCCTCAGTCCCCTTTTCTTACAATCACTCGCCCTTATCCACCCTCTATCATTCCTCTTTCCTCAACCTCACTGCCCTTCTCTCAGTCTACTTCACCCCGTTCCATTACTCCACTTCCCTCAGTTATTTTCATTCCCCATGTTTACTGCCCTTTCCCTAACTCCCCTCCCACACTCAACTTCTTTCAGTCTCCCTTCTTCACTTCCCTTCCCCTCTCTTTCCTTCCTTCGCTCCCTCACTCATTCTTCTTCCTTTACTCACCTTACTCAAATTCTCCCACTCTTTAAGTCACTCCCTCTATCCTCTCACTACCTCACTCCCCTTCCCTCAGTCCCTCTCTCTTAGCCTTACTTTCTCCATCCCTTCAGTCTCTCACTCCTCTTCTGTCTCGCTCACTCCCTATAACTTACCCACACTCCGTCACATACCTTTCTTTGCTCCCATACTCAGTCCCTTTCTGTCACTCTTTCCTTCACTACCTCTATGTCCTCACTCCTTCACTCCCCTTGTCTCATGCTCACTTGCCTTTATCCTCCCTCTATCTTCCCTCTTTCCTCAACCTCACTGCCCTTCACTCACCCTCCCTCACCCTTGTTCCCTTATTCCTGTTCCCTCAGTTATCCTCATTCATCATCCTTAACTCCCTTTCCTCTTTCTCTCCTCTTGCACTCACCTTTTCCCAGTCCCTTTGCTACATTCCTCTTCCCCTTCTTTCCTTCCTTTGCTCCCTCAGACATTCCCCTTCCCTCACTCACCTTACTCCCCTTTACTCACTCTTTCTCTCACTACCTCTGTTCTCTCATATTCTCACTTGTCTTCCCTCACTCCCTCTCTGTTACCCTCACTCCCATTGTCCCCTCTCTGTCTTACTTCCCTACATTCACCCTCACTCAGTTTTCCTAATGCACATTCCTTTAGTATCGTACTCACCTTCACTTCATTTCTCTCTCCTTCTCTTCTTCTCTGTCACTGAATGTATCCATCTCATTATCCTCTTAGTAATTTGCTCTCCCTCTATTTCTTTTTCACTCTCTCTGACCTTCACCATTCCTTTGTTTTCCTTTCCGTGTCCTTCACTCCTACTTTATCTCTTACTACCCTTTTATGACTTTTAATCTCCTGCTTTGTCTCTTGTATTGTGAAATATATATTGTAAATATTATAACTTACTTTGTTTTCTCTTTCACAGATATTAAATTTACTGAAAACATGTAATTAAGTTTACATTACTTATAAGGTAAGTTTGACATACAAAATGTATTTTCTCAACACTCTTTTCCTTAACCTCACTACTCTTTTCTCACCCACCCACACCCCGTTCCCTTACTGCGTTTCCCTCACTTATTCTCAATCCCCATGTTTACTCCTTTTTTCCTCACTCCCCCTACACTCACCTTCTTTCAGACCTTCTGCTTTACTTTCCTCCTCTCTCTTCCCTTCCTTCGCTCCTTCATTCTATTCCCTTCCCTTACTCTCCTTACTCCACTTCACTAACTCCTTCTCTTACTCCCTCTGTCCTCTCACTTCTACACTCCCCTTCCCTCACTCTCTCTCTGTTAGCCTCATTCTCTCTGTCCTCTCAGTCTCTCACTCCTCTTCTGTCACGCTCACTCCCTATAACACAGCCACACTCCCACACTAACTTTCTTTCAGATCTCCTGTTTTACTTCCCTTCCTCTCTCTTCCCTTCCTTCGCTCCTTCACTCTTTTCCCTTCCCTCACTCTCCTTACTCCATTTCACTAACTCCTTCTCTCACTCCCTCTGTCCTCTTACTTCCTCACTCCCCTTCCCTTACTCTCTCTCTCTTACCCCCATTCTCTCCGTCCTCTTAATCTCTCACTCCTCTTCTGTCACGCTCACTCCCTATAACTCAGCCACACTCCCTCACTTGTCTTTATTTGCTCCTTCACTCAGTCCCTTTCTGTCACTCTTTCCTTCAGTACCTCTATCCCCTCACGTCCTCACTCCCTTTGTCTTATCCTTACTCACTTTTATCCACCCTCTTTCATCCCTCTTTACTCATGCTCTTTGCTGTTCTTTCACTCCCGTTCTCTTAGTCTGGTTCCCTCACTACCCCTCATTCCCCATCTTTCTCTCCCTTTCCCTTTACTTTCATCCCCTACTCACCTTCTCTCAGTACCTATGCTTCAGTCCTCTTCCCCTCTATTCCCTTACTTTGGTCACTCACTCATTCCCCTTTCCTCACTCACCTTACTCCACTTCACTCACTCTTTCTCTCACTACCTCTGTCCTATCACATCCTTATTCTCCTTTCCTCACTCACTCTCTCTTAGCTTCACTACCTCCGTCCCCTCACTCTCTCACTCCTCTTCCGTCACGCTTACTCCCTATAACTCACCTTCACTCCCTCACTTATCTTTCTATGCTCCCACACTCAATCCCTTTCTGTCACTCTGTCCTTCACTACCTCTATGTCCTCACTCCCTCAGTCCCCTTGTCTTACCCTCACTCACTTTAATCCACGCTCGATCACCCGTCTTTCCTCAACCTCACTGCCCTTCTCTTACCTTCCCTCACCCCCGTTCCCTTACTCCGGTTCCCTCTTTTACCATCCTTCTCTCAGTACCTATGCTTCAGTCCTCTTCCCCTCTATTTCACTCCCTTCGCTCACTTACCTTACTCCACTTCACTCAGTCCTTCTTTCACTCCCTCTGTCCTGTCACATCCTCATTCTCCTTCCTTCACTTCCTCTCTCTTAGCCTCACTACCTCTGTCCCCTCACTCTCTCAGTCCCCTTCCCTCATGCTTACTCCCTTTAACTCTCCCATACTCTCTCACTTACCTTTCTATGCTCCCTCACTCAGTCCCCTTCTCTCACTCTTTCCTTCACTCCGTCTGTCTCCTCACTCCCTCACTCCCCTTGTCTCACGCTCACTTGCCTTTATCCACCCTCTATCACCACTCTTTCCTCAACCTCACTGCTCTTCTCTTACTTTTCCTCACCCCCGTTCCCTTACTCCGCTTTCCTCACTTATCCTCATTCCCCATGTTCACTCCCCTTCCCCTCACTCACCTCCCACACTCACCTTCTTTCAGTCCCCCTACTTCACTTCCCTTCCCCTGTCGTCCCTTCCTTTGCTCCCTCACTCATTTTCCTTTCTTCTCTCACTGTACTCCACTTCACTCACTCCTTTAGAAAATGTAAAGAATATAGCTCTTTTTGGAGAATTGGAGGTAGTTCTAAAAAGAACTGTTTTTTTTCTTCTTTTTTAGTTTTTTTTTGTTACTTTTTCCGAACGTTTTTAATTTAGTTTTTTTTTTTTCAGAACAAAATCAAAACTAGGGAATGCCAAACTGCTCAACAGGAGCAAAAAAAAGGGGAAAAATTAGGGCTGAGGGGCGCAGCGGTATTCTTCCCTTTTTCGAACAATTAGTAGAATATTCTGCTCCCCATAACAAAGCAGTTCGTCACACTGCTTACAACGAATTGTTATGTCAGAAAAAACAGGCTGAATATTAGGTATCATGTCTACTGGTCTTCCTCTCACCGATGATGTCGATGCTCTGGTGGAAGTCGAGGGGCCTTCTCTTGGGGGATTGCGTGCCGGTTCCTGGTGCTCTCCCTTGCGAAATTATTTGGGTGCCTCCTCTGTACATGCCAGATCAAGTTGGCATTCCCAAAACGATATTTGCGTGTGGGATCTCCACATGACAAAGTTGTGTCACATATCTTGCAGGTGACTTTTGCTGCATTAACTTTTTTTGCCCCTCTGGGACACTAAAAAACTTCCAAATAAAGTGCTCTCTCACTTTTCTCTGGGGTGTGTACTCAGGTAGGAATTCTAGATCAGAGTCTGAAGAGTGCTCTCTGGAACGAAACATCTTTCCCAAAAAACAAGTTTTTCCAAGAAGAATGGAGAAGAGGTGTTCTCTGAGCAATTGCAAAGAGGTAGTGAGGGAAATGGATGGAGACTTTCCATAGTTCTGTAAAAAACTGTTATTAACCAATCAAAAGTGTTGATATAAGGTCACATGGCTTGACGCGCGCTTACGCTACGCGCTCAGGGGCGCTTCCGGGGGCGCTTACGCGGCACGTACGTAGGGGCTTACGGAGGCGCTATTGGGGGCGCTTACGCGGCGCGAATGAATGACGTGTTGCTCGATATTTGGAAATGTGTTTAAAAGTCAAAATACGGTGATTAAAAAAATCAAAAAAACAACTTTTGTGAGTATGCCACTGAATGTCTTGCATTAATATTTACTTTAAATACATACATATATTTTTTTCGATCGCGGGAATAGCGCTCACGCTACGTGTACGGCTGCGCTTACCGGTACGCGCTCCCTGAGCACTCCAGGGTTTAAATATAAAAAAACACAGGAAAAATACATTCAAAAAGTAATATTATAAAAAAATAGAATATTGGAATAATTAGAAAAAAATATAATAATTTATAGCTATAAAAATGACCTATTAAAAAAACATAATAATTCACTTAAAAGACCATAGGTTTGACACTCGTTATAGTTAGGAATTAGCATTTAAAAAACCTTTGAAATTCACTAAAAAAAACATATGATTGATACTCGTTATAGTTAGGAATTAGCATTTAAAAAACCTTTGAAATTCACTGAAAAAACCATAGGGTTCACACCAGTTATAGTTAGCTGAACATTTTACTCATACAAAACCATTGAAATTCCCACGTTATAGTTAGTTGGACTCACTATAACTCACGCGCCCGCAATCCTCTGCTGATGATGTCACATATTACAACTTCATCCAAGAAGTGTTGGCAGCCATCTTGGGACCAATATACATGATCGCACCTCATTAAAAAGCATTGCAGATACTAGAAGGTGTTAAGACTTTATTTACATTATAAATCATTTATTGATGCTACCATACTCATTTTAGGAATTGTGGTGTGCTCTAAGGTGATTTTACAATGGGAAAAAGCCTTCTGCTGGGTTATCATGAATCATGTTTGAGAGAAAACTATTTACTCATGCTTTTCCCCAAGAGGTTTGGAAGGTGATCTATAAGCTAAACTGAGAGCATATTTTCTGTAAATTCACATAATCGTTCTCAGTCATGTAAGAATGAAGTCTGACATTCTCAGTAAAACATGTACATTCAACAAGGGCAGAGACTGTCAGTCCTTTCCTTTTGTGTTCTACTGCAGTTTCCCAGAATGTTCTAAAGAACAACTAGAGAGCTAACAGTCCTACTTATGACAAACATATGGCACACCTGAAGCCATCTTGATTGGAATAAAGTGATAATTCTTAAAACATTTAATTTAAAAAGAAACAAAATGAGGGGGTTCATTTTGCCATAGAAAGTATTATTAGTGCCGAAGAAAGAAAAATTAGGGCACATTTTGAGTGACTTCTCAAATCATCTTCTATTTCATAAACAATTCTGACATGCAGACTGAAACATGCACTTTCAATACCAGCAGCAGACTTCCCTGGTGAGCAGTAGCTTTACTACAGTTATCTAATAAGCAACTAGAGTGCTAACATTCTGAATTTATGGCAAATGCGTGACACATCTGAATGCTTTCTTGATGGAATCAAAGTAAAAAACTGAAAAGTATTTCCTACTGAGGACACTGTAGTAAATGGGGAAATTAGGAAACTTCATAACAAATAAGTTTCCCAAGATGGCCACCAGAGATAAAAGAGCCCAAATGTAGCAGAAATATCACCCAGATGTAGCCCAAGTATAGCCCAATGACTGAATGTCCCAGAGTGTTCTAAAGAACAACTAGAGCGCTAATAGTCTTACTTATGACAAAAGTATGACATGCCTGAAGCCATCTTGATTGGAATAAAGTGGTAACATTTAATTTGCAAAGGAACAAAATGAGGGGGTTCATTTTGCCTTAGAAATTATGGTAAGTGCTGCAGAAAGAAAAGTTAGGGCACATTTTGACTTCTTAAATCCTCTTCTATTTCATTAAAAAATTCTGACATGCATACTGAAACATGCACTTTGAATACCAGCAGCAGACTTCCCTGGTGAGCAGTAGCTTTACTACAGTGATCTAATGAGCAACTAGAGTGTTAACATTCAGAATTGATGGCAAATGTGTGACACATATGAATACCTTCTTGATGGAACCAAAGTAAACAAGCATTGAAAATAGAATAGTTCTCGCCCTCGTTTAAGTTACAGCAATTCTGTTTGTAATTAGGTGGCTTTTTAGCTTTGCTTTTATTAGTGTTTTTTAAACTTACATGTACAGAACATGCATATGTGTGCATATATGTATATGTATGCATGCATTTATATTTGTATTTATATAAATATGCAGATTATATATATGTTTGTATATGTATGTTTTGTTTTGACTTAATACTGGGTGCTCCCTTGTGTCTGGACAAAGCTATACCGCTCTGAAGAGCTCTAATTAGAGCGAAACACTGTGTCAGGGGTTTCTTTTACTCATTTAAGGTTGGCTTGAGTTGGTATTTCACTAATTCAAAGCTGTAATATTGTGCCTAAATGGCTTTTGTAATTTTACAGCTCGGCAAGGACAGCACTGTACTAGTCCTATGCTTAAAGACTTTGCTGTATAAATTTCAAAAGACTTTGTCATTTTCTATCTCGTCGTGGATAGCACTGTGCTAATCCTATGCTTAAAAACTTTGGTAGAAAAACAGACATTTGAGGTGAGCAGATCTAGAGTGTCGCTGGTGTTGAGAGTGCTCTTACAGGGGCTGCTTTCCACATAAACTTGAGAACTACCCTGAGTTCTCTCCTTCTTTTTTGCATAATTTATGCGTCACTCTATGCCTGAAAGGGTTTTGTTTTGACTTAATACTGGGTGCTTCCCTGTGTCTGGACAAAGCTATACCTCTCTGAAGAGCTCTAATTAGAGCAAAACACTGTGTCAGGGGATGCTTTTACTCATTTTAGGTTGGCTTGAGTTGGTATTTCACTAATTCAAAGCTGTAATATTGTGCCTGGAGTGATAAATGACTTTTGTAATTTAACAGCTCGGCAAGGACAGCACTGTACTAGTCCTATGCTTAAAGACTTTGCTGTATAAATTGCAAAAGACTTTGTCATTTTCTATCTCGGCGTGGATAGCACTGTGCTAATCCTATGCTTAAAAACTTTGATAGAAAAACAGACATTTGAGGTGAGCAGATCTAGAGTGTTGCTGGTGTTGAGAGTGCTCTTACAGGGGCTGCTTTCCACCTAAACTTGAGAACTACCCAGAGTTCTCTCCTTCTTTTTTGCATAATGTATGCGTCACACTATGCCTGAAAGGGTTTTGTTTTGACTTAATACTGGGTGCTCCCTTGTGTCTGGACAAAGCTATACCTCTCTGAAGAGCTCTAATTAGAGCAAAACACTGTGTCAGGGGTTGCTTTTACTCATTTCAGGTTGGCTTGAGTTGGTATTTCACTAATTCAAAGCTGTAATATTGTGCCTGGAGTGATAAATGGCTTTTGTAAATGTTACAGCTCGGCGAGGACAGCACTGTACTAGTCCTATGCTTAAAGACTTTGCTGTATAAATTGCAAAAGACTTTGTCATTTTCTATCTCGGCGTGGATAGCACTGTGCTAATCCTATGCTTAAAAACTTTGATAGAAAAACAGACATTTGAGGTGAGCAGATCTAGAGTGTCGCTGGTGTTGAGAGTGCTCTTACAGGGGCTGCTTTCCACCTAAACTTGAGAACTACCCAGAGTTCTCTGCTTCTTTTTTGCATAATTTATGCGTCACTCTATGCCTGAAAGGGTTTTGTTTTGACTTAATACTGGGTGCTCCCTTGTTGTCTGGACAAAGCTATACCTCTCTGTAGAGCTCTAATTAGAGCGAAACACTGTGTCAGGGGTTGCTTTTACTCATTTCAGGTTGGCTTGAGTTGGTATTTTACTAATTCAAAGCTGTAATATTGTGCCTGGAGTGATAAATGGCTTTTGTAATTTTACAGCTCGGCAAGGACAGCACTGTACTAGTCCTATGCCTAAAGACTTTGCTGTATAAATTGCAAAAGACTTTGTCATTTTCTATCTCGGCGTGGATAGCACTGTGCTAATCCTATGCTTAAAAACTTTGATAGAAAAACAGACATTTGAGGTGAGCAGATCTAGAGTGTTGCTGGTGTTGAGAGTGCTCTTACAGGGGCTGCTATCCACCTAAACTTGAGAACTACCCAGAGTTCTCTCCTTCTTTTTTGCATAATGTATGCGTCACTCTATGCCTGAAAGGGTTTTGTTTTGATATATATATATATATCTATATATATATATTCACTGAAAAAACCATAGGTTATAGACCATATATAGTTAGGAATTAGCATTTACAAAACCTTGAAAATTCACTGAAAAAACCATAGGTTATAGACCATATATAGTTAGGAATTAGCATTTACAAAACCTTATTTTACTCACACAAAACCATTGCAGTTGCACTAACTATATATCGCGCACCCGCAATCCACTGCTGATGATGTCACATATTACATCATTCATGACATGGTCAGTGACATCACTGATGACATCACTGATGACATCTCAAATGACATCACTGATGACATCACTGATGACATCACTGATGACAACATCCAGTGACTGTATGTTTCTGTAAAGTTAAAATGTGTCTTACATATTGAAGAATGAGTGGAAGTATAAGTGTCTGGACAAAGGATTTAGTAGGTGCATGACTGAATGTATGAGTGAGTGATTAAATGTGTCTCACTGAGTGCATGGGTTAGTGACTAAACTGTCTTAATTTGTGCATCATTATGTCTGTTGTTCTGTAAACTGCTGCATGTGTTGATCAGTAGCTATATGATTAACTATATGGGTTACTGATTGATTGTCCAAGTATTTGTATGGGAGACTGAGTGTGTGTGTGGCTGGCTGGGAGGTGTGTGACTCTGTGCAGATCAATGTGTACTTGTATCAATGATTGTATAAGAAGGTAAGTATGTGTTAGTATATGTTTGAAAATGTAAGGTGCTCTATGTTTAACTGTATAGACAAGAAAATGGAAGTGTCATTGATTCTTTACAGGACTGACTAGGTGTGTGAGTAACTCCATGGATGAGTGGCAGACTGTGAGTGCCTGTATAGGTGTATGAGTGCATATGATAGTGTTGTAAAGATGAGTGATTGTATGTATGAATGATTGTATGGGTGAATGAGTGAATGTGTGTGTAGACATAGGAATCAGTGAGTGCGTATGTAGTAACTAGTATTGGTGTGTCAATGGTTTCAAAAATTATACTCTGTATTTAACACTGGGTGAAACAGAGGTTATATTAAAATGTGAGGAGATGCATTGTATTGTCACATGAATGATATCATCAATGATGTGGTCATTGATGTCAAATGAGATGTCATCAGTGATGTCATTTGAGATGTCATCAGTGATGTCATCAGTGATGTCACTGACCATGTCATGAATGATGTAATATGTGACATCATCAGCAGTGGATTGCGGGTGCGCGATATATAGTTAGTGCAACTAACTATATATGGAATTTCAATGGTTTTGTGTGAGTAAAATAAGGTTTTGTAAATGCTAATTCCTAACTATATATGGTCTATAACCTATGGTTTTTTCAGTGAATTTTCAAGGTTTTGTAAATGCTAATTCCTAACTATATATGGTCTATAACCTATGGTTTTTTCAGTGAATTTCATTGGTTTTTTAACAGCTAATATCTGTAGCTGTAAAATGTATTCTTCTTTAAATCCAAAAATATATTTTATATGTTTATGAATAATTTTTTTTTTAAATATTTTTTTTTCTTCGTTCCCGCTTCGCGAATCGGGAAGCTTCCCGTTAGCTGACCTTGATGCCGCGAAATAGACCGCGAGCCGGTAAACGTTTCTTTACCGCAACTGCCGCGTTAGAAAACAACATCGTGACGCCTCCCGTCCGCATGACATTTCACGTTGTCGCGTGATACGTCATATGACGTGCTACGTTAGCGAACTGGTACGCGAAGCGAGTCGCAAAGCGCAGGTTTCTGGAAGCAAACCGGGAGGCCCTGCAAAGCGCTTAACGTAAACACAGCAGGTCATGTGACTTGGTAATAACACTTTTCATTGGTTCATTTCACTTTTGGTTTCCTAATGATGTAAGACTAGGTCATATAATCTAAAATGAACACTTTTCATTGGTTGAGAACTCTTGTTTTTCCCAAATGATGAAAATCCCTCCTTCTTTCCTCACTCTGACTTTCATCATTGTGAGAGAAAGACCCTTTGTTACCAGTGAGCAATGGCTTCTTTAGTAGCTTCAGCTGGTGCTTCCCCACCACCTCCACCACATCCAAGGAAGAGTGGACCACCTGCTCAAGTTATAATTCAACAAGAAGAGGAAGAAGAGGAACAGGACGACGAGCACGAAGAGAGGCAGTTTTTGCCTGAGGAGCCCAGGACGTCTCACCGGAAAGAAAACTTCATTTGGCAATTTTTTAAAATTCCCAAAGGTCAGAAAAAAGTAAATGCAAGATACGTAACTTGCCTTATATGTCAAGATAGACTGTCCAGAGGGACCGAGAAAAAATACAGTTTCGGAAACTACACAATGCATCGCCATATGACTAGGTGGCATCCTAACAACTACAGTGCTGCACAGTTTCGGAACGACCTAGATAATCTCCCTATTATGGCCAGAAGATCTGTTGTACCGGAAGTAACGGGACCAGAGGGCAGGGAGATGGTGCCAAATATACAAATGAGATTTGGTGAAGTAAAACACGTCTGCGTACATTGCGATGGATTCATTTGCTACGGAGAAAGAAGCATCACTCTGATCAACAGAGCTATTGACTATCATATGCAAGTTTGTACGAAACGCCCAAAATAATAAATACTTTTTTTTTGTTTTGTTGCTCCTGTTGAGCCCTTTACAATGAATCGTTTTCATTGCCCCCTCCAAGAAAAACCCCAAAAAATATAAAACTGTTCAGAAAAATTCAAAAAAAGTAAAAAAATGTTCAGAAAAATAATAAAAAAATATAAAACAACAAAAACAATAAAAAAAAAAGTTCTTTTCAGAACTACCTCCCCGTTATTAAAAAATTGGTACAATATTTGGAACTGTGCCAACCTCTATTTCTCGTAGTTCGCTTCCCAGTTCGCTCGCCGGTACGCGAACCGGAAGTGAACCAACATTTTTTTTTTAAAAAAAGAACAGTAAGTATAAGGGAAGGAAACAGACACTTATGTTAAAAGAAAGACAGCTATACGGGAGTAAACTAGAGATACTATTACCCGTAATCTACTGCTGATGATGTCACATATTACATCATTCATGACATGCTCAGTGACATCATCAGCAGAGGATTGCGGGTTTTTTGGCAACGTGCCTTATCCACGGTTTAATAACGCTGCCTTTTGCTTTATATACGTTTTCAAATTGTATGAAATATATACCAATAGGTCGTTATGAACCTTTAGGTAGTGCTTTTCTTCATGAGGTCTGGTCGCTTCCATACACATACAGATGTTTCAAAGATGATCAAGAAGTTTATCTGAATGGAGAGGAATGCACTGAGACGCCACATCATTCACTAATGTGTAGGCACATACAGTTACACGGTTCATGCAACAAACACCGACCAAATATGGCTTGCGTGTTGCAAGGCACGCCAGTTCCTGCTATCATCCCCACGTTCAAGTTGTTGGAAAATGGTAGTTATTTGATGCTCAATAATGAAGATTGTTCTGGGTTAATTAAAAGTATTCCTTTTATCGTAACAGTAAGTGAACGGATTATTTGCTGCAGAAATGTTCTATTTCCTCCCACACATGAACATAGGGAGTTTTCAATCTCGCCACAAATACCAACCTTGGGAGCAGATTTCAACGGCATGGCAAGAATAAGAGCTCTTTTGTCTCAGAGAGAGGTGGCCTTGAGTTCGGCCCGTGAAACTTTCGTGCTTCACATAGCGAACACCCGTACAGAGGTGCAGACCCTTTTCAATACAGATTTGCCTTTCCATTTCAGCAAGATGGTTCGGACTATCTTTAACGCTTCCTCCACAAAGGCCCTGGCGCACTTTTTTAAAGTTGTTACCAGTGGTCTCGTGACTTCATTTGAGAAAATCTTTGGAGTCATCCCTGCTTTCTTTCATTCTATTTTTTCCACTCTGCTTCGTGGATTCCCATTTTTACTTGCATTACCAGCGGACGCTCTTGTGCTTTTTTACATTTTTAAATATGGATGTCCCTCCTGTGCAAGCTCCCGCCCTGCAGCTGCTGACACTGTTCCGCAATCGCATGCTAGAATATTATGGCACAATGCCGTTGGCGATATTAAGCACGGCATATGGATTATCTTTTCGATTCTCCTACTTCACCTGTGTCCAGCCAGTATTTCACTGCCTGACCTGTGATTTCGATTGGGCCATTGATTTGTGTCTCTGCGGACCGGTTTCTCCTGACGTCGACTTTAATCAGCTGATGACTCCTATCATTACTCACGAGTTGGTTTGTCCTGGCGAAAGGATTATGGCTGTGGCATTGATGCATGGACTAATTGGTCCCTGGAATTTACTGGCGGCAACACAGTCTTTCTTGGAACAGAGCTTTCTTGAAAACCCACCGAGCTGTCCTCTGATGGTGATAGAGGATCCGGTGCTGGGAGAGCACGTATGTTCTTTTCCGCTTTTAAATTGGATGGCTGAACTCTTTTCGGATGAAGACGGTGACTTCCTATTGGAGGCTGTTGCAGCTTATTTTGCATACACAGTTATGTCATAGACCTTTTTCATGTTTGATATGCTGAGTACTAGCATTTCATTGACAATTCATTGACTTATTTGTCAAGTTTTTATTATTTAGCTTGCCTATTGGCTTAAGACTCGATAAAGTACTTGGCTGTTTTATTTTTCTTTAGCATTAAATTTTCCTAGTTTTTAATGCTTTACCTTGCGGACCGTCCACATATAAACTTGCAATCTGCTCTCATGAGATGGCACTTCTATTATCTTATTCAGTTCGTTTCCGGATCATGGGGAGGTGTCATCTAGGTCCTGGATATCTTTACACCGTGTTAAGTTAGCATGGGCTCATTACCGGTTTAAACGCCATTTTTACTTTTTTGCAACTTCTGCACACGACACTTAGTTGTTGCTTTAGCTTTCAACCTAGTAGTTCATCGTGGTTTACATGAGAATAATATGTTCTTGCTCTACTATCTGCTTTGCATGTTAAACTATATCTGTACAGCGAGTGCTGAAGTTTCAAGAACAACACGATACAGAATTGTTATGAGGTCTGATCTCCACGACTTCATACTCATAACATAAGTGCAACTTCTGCCAATTCTGGGCATGAGGCGGGTTTTATATTGCTTTGCCGAACACACATACACAACAGTTGATGCGGTTCACATGAAGAGAGAGCTGGTGTATGCTGATGTGATTCCTTCAAATCTAAGACACTAAAGTATGGGCACGCCCTAAACCAACACAAAGAGACCTTCTTAGCAAATAATATAATATGTGTATTAGGGAGGGTGAGATATAAGCAGCCGCGGGCCGTGGAGGGAGTTACGGTGGGGCAGGGAGGCGGGGAGGGGGAGGGGCAGGGTGGAGCCCTCTCCACCCTGCCCCTCCCCCTCCCCACCTCCCTGCCCCACCGTAACTCCCTCCACGGCCCGCGGCTGCTTATAAGTGTTGCTAACTCTTATTCATTTACAGCATGTTAACATACTGTCACCATTCGCTTTTTATGTACTAGTAACTATGCTGGTAATTTTGCTACTGATAATATGTGTACTTGTATTATCTAAGATACTACGCCTGAGAAGACGGCTTTAGTAAATAAACATTTCAAATACACATGTGTTCTTCTTAACTCCATGTTCTGGTTTCTAAGAAATATATAACGACCGACTGTTCATGAGTTCCACGTATCCTGAGGTACTATAAGTTCATATTCTGGATTGTCTAAACATTGAGAGTTTGTTATATCCAATGTGACACTGTACCTAGCTTGCTAAGGGGTTTTGATTACTAAGGTGAGTTTTGGGACACCCTAATTCGCCGAGGTTCCAATCCTCTGTCCACAGTTCTGTGTGAGAACAGAAACCCTGCGACAGGGGCACCCCTGAGCCTTGCTGGAGCTTCATCACACTTGCGATACAACTCCAGCAATGCGCCACCTTTACGGCACAGATACGTCACGCATCTGTGCTGTTTTTGCCCCATGATGCGCCGCATTGTAAATGCAGCACACCATAGGTGACGGAACAGCGGCACAGAATGACTAACACATCCCTGGTAATGCGCCAGTCATCATAAATCTATCCCTATGCTTCTTATCTTGTTAGAGATGAACCGCCATATGTATCATCAAAGTTTTTTGCATTTCCTAAATAGCGAACTTTAAGGAATAAATAGCGATTCTTTACCATTCCTAGTTTGCGATGACCTATTTGCTAATTACAAATTACCCATTCATTTCCATGCAGCAGGAGGCCCTTAGGAATGAAGGTGCAATTTGCGATTAGCAATTACCTCATCGCAAATTACGAATTTTTCCGAGGGTGCAGGGGTGTATCAAGAACACCCTGCTGCACCCCCGAAAAAGAAATTTGGGGGCATATGGCGCACATAAATTTTGAAAACATTCCTTTACCTCAAAAACGATTTTCTTTTTTTTTATATATTCATACTTTGAGTTTCAAAACAGTCTCAGAAACACACCAATTTGTCTTCAGCAGAGCAAAAGGTATGCACTCCAGAGTCTGCAGCTATCAAAAGCACAGAAATGCTGTAATTCCTCACACATATCTCTCATGTCACACCAATCAAAACTCTTCCCTCACTTTTTTTCAAAGCAAAACCCTGCCCCCTCTCTGCTTTTTCTGCATAGCAACCACCTCTTGCAAGACCTCTGGTGTTTCCAAGTTCACACAACAATGTTGCAATTGAACTCTGAACTCTCAGTGCACCTGCATATCCAGAGCATTCTTTCATTTAATGATTTTTTCTCCGCCACTCAAAATACATCTTTCAACGAACTCATCCATGCACACTAACTTTCTGTTTTCAGCAATCAAAATCCACCAATCACTCTTACTGCTTCATTAACACAGAAACTCCTCAGTTTTTTTCATTTTACACTCTAATTTTTTCAACTGCCATTTCATTGCCACACTTCATCTGACTGCAGGAGAACCTTCTCTCGCCATGTTTTCTGTCTGGATTGTTGGACATAGTTATATCTATTGGGCTCAAAGGTACGCTGAAAACAGGAATTTACCTAACCTCAATTTACAAGATGTGGAAATTAAGTGGTTTGGCCACAGAGGATTAAAATGTCACCAATTGATACCATTGGTGAAAACCTTTATGCATTTGCCAAAACCTGACCTGTTAATTGTGCACTGTGGAGGTAATGATTTGGGCACTTTGACTGGGGTAGGTCTGGAAATGCTTTTAAAGGACACCTTTGAGCAATTGATGGCACTTTTTCCTCAGACTGCCTTGGTATATTCAAATATATGCCAAAGACAAAAATGGAGGTGGTCGAACCAATTTTGTCCACAAATTGAGAAATCGAGGCAGCATGTAAACAAATCTGTTTCAGCTTACATGAGAGACCATGGAATGGGCTCCCTGTACAACAATAACTTGCGTTACTACATGCAAGATATCTACAGAGGAGATGGAGTTCACTTCTCAGATGAGGGCAACAGAATTTTCACTCTGAATTTAAGACTGTGCATTGGTACCTACTTATAAGTACCTAAATGTACCATAAACCCAAAAGCTCTTCTCAGAGCTACCCTACATCTGATCACTCACAATTATTATTTTACTCTAACTTTTTTCACTAATTTTCAAGAAAGTACGCTCCCCAGAACGCTTCCCGGTTCGCGAACCGGGCGCACTCCACGCAAAAAAACGAAAAAAACTGTATATTTTTTTTTTGCCCTGCGAGACCCTTTCAAAGCCTCCACATCAAACCTAGGGGGTCAGGGACGATCTACTATGCCCCCTTATGGTCATTTGCCCCTTCGCTTTAGCCTCCTCTTGTCTCTCGATCCTACCGAGAGACAAGATGGCGGCCGCTACGGACTTTTTGGAATGTTTACAGACGCCGAAGAACCAATCAGCTTCGCAAACCTCCGTAACGCGAAAAGTACACGAAGCGGAGCGCTGTTACAGATATATATCTTTTTTTGAACGTTAATTTCTCAAAATCCACTGGAGCACATATATTGAGACCTAGCAAAGGCACATCGGGCTACCAGTCCCTAATATTTTACCAAGTTTCGTGCAAATCCATTCAGCCGTTCGATTATTATTATTATTTTTTTTTTTTGCCCCGCGGGGCCCTTTTAAAACCTCCACATCAAACCTAGGGGGTCAGCGAGGATCTACTATGCCCCCTTATGGTCATTTGCCCCTTCGCTTTGGCCTCCTCTTCTCTCTCGATCCTACCGAGAGACAAGATGGCGGCCGCTACGGACTGTTTGGAATGTTTACAGACGCCGGAGAACCAATCAGCTTCGCTTCACAAAGCTCCGTTGCGCGAAAAGTACGCGTACTGGAGCGCTGCCCGGTCCGCTGTTACAGATATATATCTTTTTTTAAACGTTAATTTCTCAAAATCCACTGTAGCACATATATTGAGACCTACAAAAGGCACATCGGGCTACCAGTCCCTACAATTTTGCCAAGTTTCGTGCAAATCCATTCAGCCGTTCGGGCTAAAAGTGAGGCCAACCGCCCTATGGAAAACTCAATGTTAAAAACACGTTTTGGGACCCCCCTTTTTTCTCGGCCCCCCCTCGACGAACCCCCCCCAAATTGTCAAGGGCTGCTCAGAAACAAGATATGCCATTTTCCTGAAAATTTCAGCCAATTCCGTCCACAAACGCCAAAGTTATTAGACATAGAATTTTCAAAAATCCCATAGAGAAAAAATCCTAACTATATATACCTACTGGCGACCGCCAGTAGGTAATATATATATATATATATATATATATATATATATATATATATATATATATATATATATATATATATATATTCACTGAAAAAACCATAGGTTATAGACCATATATAGTTAGGAATTAGCATTTACAAAACCTTGAAAACTCACTGAAAAAACCATAGGTTATAGACCATATATAGTTAGGAATTAGCATTTAAAAAACCTTATTTTACTCACACAAAACCATTGAAATTCCATATATAGTTAGTTGTACTAACTATATATCGCGCACCCGCAATCCACTGCTGATGATGTCACATATTACATCATTCATGACATGGTCAGTGACATCACTGATGACATCACTGATGACATCTCAAATGACATCACTGATGACATCACTGATGACATCACTGATGATAACATCCAGTGACTGTATGTTTCTGTAAAGTTAAAATATGTCTTATATATTGAAGAATGAGTGGATGTATAAGTGTCTGGATGATGTATTTAGTAGGTGCATGACTGACTGTATAAGTGAGTGATTAAATGTGTCTCACTGAGTGCATGGGTTAGTGACTAAACTGTTTTAAATTGTGCACCATTGTGTCTGTTGTTTTGTAATCTGATGCAATTGTTGATCATTAGCTATATGACTAACTATATGGGTTATTGATTAGTTGGCCAAGTATTTGTATGGGAGACTGAGTGTGTGTGTGGGTGTCTGGGAGGTGTATGACTCTGTGCATAGATGTGTGAGCAGTTGATTCACTAGATGTATGGGTTCAAAAGTGCATGTGGAAACAGCTGTATGGGCGGTTTACTGTGTGCATGAGTGTATTGGTGAGTGAATGGATATCTCAGTGCTACATGTCAAAGTAAGTACATATGTAAAACACAGTACATGTGGTAGTTGACATATATAAATAACTGTGCATAAGAGCCAGTGAATGTGTGAGTGGCTGTATGGATTATTGTGAACTTGTATCAGGGATTGTATAACAGAGTAAATATGTGTTATTATATGTTTCAATAAGTAAGGTGTGTTTAACTATATAGTTGAGGAAATGGAGGTGTGATTGATTCTTTGCAAGACTGATTAGGTGTGTGAGTAACTCCATGGATGAGTGACAGTCTGTGAGTGTCTGTTTACACTGAGTGTATCTAAGGTTATATTAGAGTCTGAAGAGGTTCATCGTATCATCACATGAATGATGTCATGAGTAATGTCAAATGAGATGTCATCAGTGATGTCATCAGTGATGTCATTTGAGATGTCATCAGTGATGTCATCAGTGATGTCACTGACCATGTCATGAATGATGTAATATGTGACATCATCAGCAGTGGATTGCGGGTGCGCGATATATAGTTAGTACAACTAACTATATATGGAATTTCAATGGTTTTGTGTGAGTAAAATAAGGTTTTTTAAATGCTAATTCCTAACTATATATGGTCTATAACCTATGGTTTTTTCAGTGAATTTTCAAGGTTTTGTAAATGCTAATTCCTAACTATATATGGTCTATAACCTATGGTTTTTTCAGTGAATTTCATTGGTTTTTTAAAAGCTAATATCTGTAGCTGTAAAATGTATTCTTCTTTAAATCCAAACATATATTTTATATGTTTATTAATAAAAAAAAATTTAATACTTTTTTTGTAAGCTCCCGGGGCGCGGACAGGTGAACGCACGGGTAAGCGCAATCTTGCGGCGCACCCCGGGGCGCGTATTAATACGCGTCCCGGAAGCGCTATTGCCGCGAACGAAAACAACATCGTGACGTATCGCGTAGCCGCCACGCCTTGCGTCATAAGACACGTATCGCGTAGCCGCGAGATGCGTCTTATGACGCACCGCGTAAGCGCACCCGGAAGCGCATACGATCGCGCAACGTAAGCGCCCCGATGCGCTTACGATACACGCCCGGGACGCGCCCCGGGGCGCGTAGCGTAAGCGCGTCATACCATGTGACTTTAAAATAACACTTTTCATTGGTTCAAAACTTTTTTTTTTCCAAATTGTGTGAAACCCACCCATTTCTCTCACTATTGCTTTGTACTTGGAGAGAGCAAGAGCTGTTCTGTCTACTCTATCTCCTACTTTTCTGATCTCCAGCAATGGCTGCAAGAGAGTCATCCAGCAGTGATTCAGATGGATTTTTAGATGAGGACCCTCCTCAGCAAAAGAAAAAAAACCATTTCATCTGGAAATTTTACGACATCCCTGAAGGACAGAAAAAAGTCAACGCTCCCAAAGTAACCTGCAAAATATGTGGGAGTAGTTTATCCAGAGGCAATCCTCTGAAAAAATATAGTTTTGGGAATGCTAATTTGATCAGGCATGTGAAAAGAAGACACCCTAACAACTTTGCCAGGGAGAGTGTCAGAGAGCTGGCACGGAATGTACCAACAGATGGCGGCAGCACCTCCACTGGTGGAGCAACACCTTCGGGACCACCCCGTGGAAGAATGGTCCCTAACATTCAGCCGGTGTTTGCAGGCATCACATTTTTGTGCACGGAGTGTGACGAACTGCTCTGCTATGGGGAGCAGAGTGTTGAACTCATTGCCCTAAAGAAACAGCAACACCGCTGCTCTGCCAGTCCCTAAATTTTCAAATTTTTTTGCTCCTGTTGAGCAGTTTTGGAATCCCTGTTTTTGTTTTTCCCTTGACAAAAATCCAAAAAAAATATAAAATTGTTTTAAAAAGTCTAAAAAAAATATAAAACAACAAAAACAAAAAAATATATATAAAACAACAAAATCAAAAAAAAGTTATTTTCAGAACTACCTCCAATTTATAAAAAGAAGTTTTTTTTTTTTAAAAAGTCTGTCATTTTTAATCTCCATGGTACGCTCCCCCGTAAGCTCCCCGGTGCGCGTACGGGGCGCTCCCCCCGCGAAAATCGCATTTTTTTTAAATTTTATTTTCACCCGCGGGAGCCTTTTATGGCCCCCACATCAAAAGTAGGGGGTCAGGGGGGTGTACCCTGCCCCCTTTTGCTCATTTCCCCCCTTTGATTCTTGCCACCTCTTGTGTCTCAATCCCACCGAGACACAAGATGGCGGCCGCTGCGGACTGTTTCGAATGTTTACAGACACCCGAGAACCAATCAGCTTGCCGTGCGCAAGTCGCATGGCGCGCCTGAAGCGCTCCCCGGTACGCGTACCGGGCGCGGCTCTAGATATATATCTTTTTTTAAACCTAATTTACTCAAAATTCACAGGACCACATATCTTGAGACCTAGCAAAGGCACATCGGGCAAACAATATCTACAATTTTGCCAAGTTTCGTGGAAATCCATTCAGCCGTTCGGGCTAAAAGTGAGGCCTACCGCCCTATGGAAAACTCAATGTTAAAAACACATTTTGGGACCCCCCTTTTGTCTCGGCCCCCCCTTGACGAAACCCCCCCAAATTCTCAGGGGCTGCTCAGAAACAAAATGTTCCATTTTCCTGAAAATTTCAGCCAATTCCGTCCACAAACGCCAAAGTTATTAGACATAGAATTTTCAAAAATCCCATAGAGAAAAAATCCTAACTATATATACCTACTGGCGACCGCCAGTAGGTAATATATATATATATATTCACTGAAAAAACCATAGGTTATAAACCATATATAGTTAGGAATTAGCATTTACAAAACCTTGAAAATTCACTGAAAAAACCATAGGTTATACACCATATATAGTTAGGAATTAGCATTTTTAACACCTTATTTTACTCACACAAAACCATTGAAATTCCATATATAGTTAGTTGCACTAACTATATATCGCGCACCCGCAATCCACTGCTGATGATGTCACATATTACATCATTCATGACATGGTCAGTGACATCACTGATGACATCACTGATGACATCTCAAATGACATCACTGATGACATCACTGATGACATCTCATTTGACATCAATGACCACATCACTGATGATATCATTCATGTGACAATACAATGCATCTCCTCACATTTTAATATAACCTCTGTTTCACCCAGTGTTAAATACAGAGTATAATTTTTGAAACCATTGACACACCAATACTAGTTACTACATATGTACTCACTGATTCCTACGTCTACACACACATTCACTCATTCACCCATACAATCATTCATACATACAATCACTCATCTTTACAACACTATCATATGCACTCATACACCTATACAGACACTCACACTCTGCCACTCATCCATGGAGTTACTCACACACCTAGTCAGTCCTGTAAAGAATCAATCACACTTCCATTTTCTTGTCTATACAGTTAAACATAGAGCACCTTACATTTTCAAACATATACTAACACATACTTACCTTGTTATACAATCATTGATATAAGTACACATTGATCTGCACAGAGTCACACACCTCCCAGCCAGCCACACACACACTCAGTCTCCCATACAAATACTTGGACAATCAATCAATAACCCATATATAGGCTGTGGGGTTTTAGGTTTAAACCTATAATAACTGATAAAACCCCACTGAAAGAAAACTAGCCCTCACCGGTGAAAACATATAAACACTGAAAAAACACCTGCACAACCACAAACTAAATGCCATTCAAAGAAAGGAAAAAGAAAGTGAAAGAGTCATTTTGTTCTTACTGAAGGGGTCAATAAAATGTAACTTTGTTATACAAGCTAGCAGTAAGAAAGACTGGCTAACATTATTCTGCTTGAGTTTTGTTCTTTAGGGATGCCACTAAAATATTGTTTCTTCTTCCTTTTACTTTTTTCAGTTTCATGGCCTTTTGTCTAAAGATGCAGGGTTTAGTTTCATGTTTTAGGTCTAGTTTAATCAGTTTATAAAAAATGTGTGTGATGACCTGTCAAAATTGATACCCGAGCTGAAGTGATTCCCTGTAGGAGATCCTTGCCACTTGTTAGATGGTATGCTGAAAGCATCTTTACAATCTTCAGAGTTAATGAGGGATGCTATTGACTTTTTAGTCCATTCTGGTGCACTGTTTTCTCATGAACCAGGAACCCAGGAACTAAAACGCAAATATTTATCATTTCGTGCTTTATGTGGCATCAAAGAGTGAGTCATCCCAACTGTGTCCCTTAGCTGACGGTTCTCAGCCCAAGGGGCTATGAATGCTGAGAGGGCCTTTTCACAGAAGGTTACATGGGAAGGAAAGCGCGAGCGCACATGACCAAAGACTCACTGAACAAGTATTGTATGGTGTACTACAATAGGATTAATTTGCAAAAATCTCTTTGGACCTCATTAACACTATACATACACTGTCTATATACCATGTTCTTTCAGTGCAGAAAGCAAACAATGATAAAAGCAAAATGTTTCATAAACACCGGAAAAACACTTTTTGTTGTTGTTTTTAGTGGCGTGAAAATGTGTAACCACTGATAACAACTGTTTTTTAAGATATTGAAAACACTGAAAAAACCACACCAGAATTTACCAAAAATAGAAACTGAAAACAGGACAGCCTACCCATATAGTTACTCATATAGCTACTGATCAACACATGCAGCAGTTTACAGAACAACAGACATAATGATGCACAAATTAAGACAGTTTAGTCACTAACCCATGCACTCAGTGAGATACATTTAATCACTCACTCATACAGTCAGTCATGCACCTACTAAATCCTTCGTCCAGACACTTATACATCCACTCATTCTTCAATATGTAAGACATATTTAAACTTTACAGAAACATAAAATCACTGGATGTTGTTATCAGTGATGTCATCAGTGATGTCATTTGAGATGTCATCAGTGATGTCATCAGTGATGTCACTGACCATGTCATGAATGATGTAATATGTGACATCATCAGCAGTGGATTGCGGGTGCGCGATATATAGTTAGTGCAACTAACTATATATGGAATTTCAATGGTTTTGTGTGAGTAAAATAAGGTTTTAAAAATGCTAATTCCTAACTATATATGGTGTATAACCTATGATTTTTTCAGTGAATTTTCAAGGTTTTGTAAATGCTAATTCCTAACTATATATGGTTTATAACCTATGGTTTTTTCAGTGAATTTCAATGTTTTTTTAATAGCAAATATCTATAGCTGTAAAATGTATTCTTATTTAGATCCAAAAATATATTTTATATGTTTATTAATAATTTTTTTTAAATATTTTTTTTGTTTCGCTCCCGGTCCGCGGACCGGGAAGCTTCCCGTTAGCTCAATTTGATGCCGCGACCCGGTCCGCGAACCGGTAAAAAATCAACATAGTGACGGTATCGCGTTGCCGCGTAATGCGTCTTATGACGTACTGCGTTAGCGCACCCGGAAGTGCCCCGGGGCGCGGACCGAGGCGCGAAACGCAGCTCCCCGGAAGCGATCCGCGGCGCGTCGCGAAAACGCGACGTATCGCGTTGCCGCGTAATGCGTCTTGTGACGTACCGCGTTAGCGCACCCGGAAGTGTCCCGGGGCGCGGACCGGGGCGCGAAGCTTAGCGACCCGGAAGCTAACCGGGGCGCGTTCCGCAGCGCGTAACATGAGCGTGAGAGGTCATGTGACTTGTTAATAAAACTTTTCATTGGTTCATTTCACTTTTGGTTTCATAATGATGTAAGGCTAGGTCAGGTGACCTAAAAATAACACTTTTCATTGGTTGAGAAGTATTGTTTTTCCCAAATGATGAAAACCCCTCCTTCTTTCCTCACTCTGACTTTCATCATTGTGAGAGGAAGACCTATTTTGCTTGTTGGAAAATGGCTTCATTGGTAGCTTCAGCTGGTGGACCCCCACCACCACCTCCACCTCCTCATGGGAAGAGAGGACCACCTCCCCAGGTCATTACCAACACTGAGGAGGAAGATGAAGAAATGGATGAGGAGGGAGAAGAACCACAGTTCTTAGAAGAGGTGCCCCGGGTTTCCAGAAAGAAAGCCAGTTTCATCTGGCAGTTTTATTCGATCCCTCGTGGCCAAAAAAAAGTCAATGCGAGGTATGTCACCTGCCGCATATGCAAAGAACAATTATCAAGAGGGACGGACAAGAAATATAGCTACGGAAATCACACAATGCACAGGCACATGACAAGGAAGCATCCACTAAATTACAGCCGGGCGGAAATAAGGGATATGCAGGACAATCCAAGACCAACTCCTGTGGCCAGACCAACATTACCAATTGCATTAACACCAGAAGAGGCACGGGAAACTGTGCCAAATATTCAAGAAAATTTTGGGCACATGATTCACTCTTGTATGCACTGTCGTGCATTGTTAGCTTGTGGCAACATGAGCATAAATGCTATAAACCTAGCATATGAACACCATGATTGCCCTAACCGCCCCCAGTAATTTTTTTTTTGCTCCTGTTGAGCCCTTTTCAACGCCTGTTTTTTGTTGTTTCCCCCCCCAAAAAAACAAAAAAAAATATAAAATCGTTCAAAAAATACAAAAAAACAAAAAAAATTCAAAAAATAAAAAAAAAATATAAAACAACAAAAATATTTAAAAAAAGTTCTTTTCAGAACTACCTTCCCTTTCAAAAAAAATTGCTAGAATGTTTAGCACTCTGGCAAGCTCTATTTCTTTTGGTTCGCTCCCGGGTTAGCTTCCCGGTACGCGGACCGGGAGCTAACCCCAAAAATTAAAAAAAAAAAAAAAAGAGTAAGTATAAGGAAAGTAAACAGAGAGTGATGTTAAAAGAAAGACAGCTATAGGGAGTAAAGAAGAGATACTGTTTAATAGATCTATTTACCGAAGAAAAGACGGAAGAGGGTATAATTGTGAAAAACAAAATATATAACGAAGTGAAAGAAAAAAAAAGAGAGTATAACATTAACAAAGAATAGTTTCTTGGAGAATGTGAGTGAATGTTCAAAATAAGATTAAAACATGAGGAATAACAGAGAGAAAAAATAGAAAACAGAAAACAAAAAATAACAGAAAAAGATTAATTGAAACAGCAAAGAAATGTAAGTAACATAGAGCCATATCATCAACATAGGCAATAAAAGTTTTGCAGCTTTTATTGGCAGAAATGTGTCACTAAAGCTGCTTTTGCGGCAGAAAACTGCCGCTAAAACCACTTTTTAACCAGTTTTCTGCCAATAAAAAGAGCAATAATTTTATTGGCTGTGTTCATAATATTCCCCTTAGTGTGCTTCAACTACACAGAGAAAGCATTATGAACAAGTAGTGATAGAGTGATCAGTCAAAGACACTAAGAGTAATAGAGACGGAGTGAGTGAACAAGAGTGAGGAACTATGAGAAGAGAGGGACTGAGAAAAAGAGTGGAAGGAGTTGAGTAAGTAGGTAATAGAGAAAGGAATGAGGGAAGTAGCAAAGGCAGGAAACTGAGGGTTAAAGAAATGAAGCAGTGGAACTAATAGTAGGTGAATGTGATAGAAATGTAACGAAAAGAGTACAAAGCATTTACCTTATAATTGTCGTTAAATTACTCACTTTTTGTTTTTATACTTTCAATCTGTGAAAGAGAGAACAAACATTTCAAAAATATTACAACATGTATTTAAAAATTACAAAAGACAAGGGAAAAGATTGAAGGACAAACAGTTTTTCAACAACTTTGACACTTACAGAAGCTTCTGCTTCTCCAGGCCCCCTACACAGTCCTAAAGATATACATTTTAAACTAACAGTATCTTGATGCAGATGAAGTGAGGCCTATCTTAAAACATGGTGCATCTTTTGCATTGCTGTTGTCTCAGAAAAGTGTCGCAAGACACTAAAATTTTAAATAATTGCTTCAGGATGCCAATAAGATGTGTCCTATCCAGAGGTTTGTTTGAGGTGAGGCCTACTCAGGGTTGCAGATGAAATTTCGAGTTGTTGAAGAGAATAGAGGACATAATACATGTAAAGGTCTACCAATGAAGTGAGTCATGTCCACTGCACTCTTGAACAAAGTCCAAACCTCCTATGTTTCCCTGGACAGACCTAAACTTGATCTGCACAATGTGATTCGTAATGATAGGAAACACAGGTGATGTAATTGAAATACGTGCAATTTATTTTGCTCATTTCACAATCACATCACTTGTGTTTCCTTTGCTTAGGTATCTCATTGTGCAGATGTAGTCTAGCATATGAAAGAATACGCAGAAGTGCAGCACTGCATGCAACAACTTTGACACTTACAGAAGCCTCACCTTCTCCATGCCTCCTACACAGTTCTACATATACATCATAAATGCAAACAGTAAAGAATTAATTATACATGTTAAATGGTTTATTTTTGCTGTTCTCAGAATGTATCAAAATTCACTAAAAACAGTGACTTGAAGGTATTCATCATATAACAGCGGGGAAAAAAAAACACAATCAAAATGATTGTGTTTAAAAAACCCATACAACATAAGAAATCAGAATTCAGAACTCCTTAAAGTTAACTTACTCTCCATGACGTCAAAGGATGTCCTATGAACAGCTTACACTCTTTTGTGCTGTTATTACTTTCAGCCCGCCACTTTCTGAAAGAAAATCTCCATCGTTTTTAAAAACATGTTACATGCAATAAATGACTTCTTGCTCTCTACCACAAGTTTCCACAAGGCCAAATCTTGTCAGACCCATCTATAACTCTTGGATTTCTTGTAAGCCAATCCCGTCATTTCGCATTTCCGCAACTTTCAGAATTAAAATGTTGAAGATCATTTTCACAATCCTGGAATAGTAATATCTTCCCCTTCTTGCTCAGTCATGTTCTACATTTCCTATGACACTGATACTGCTTACTATGAAGCAGACTTAAACTAACTCTATGACTACTACAATTATTTAATTCTCTACATCACTTTCAATCACAAAGCAATGTAAAACAGTAGACAGCGTTGCAGACTTACATTCCCTCTACTCTATGTTTTGATTGGCTGCTTCAATTAGCTTATAAAAAGAAATAGTTTTTCTGAACTCATTCAAAGTGCACTTATTTCTCCATGACATCCAGTCTTATGGTTAGAAGTTATGTCTCTGAACTACACTTATCCTCAAGGCCAAATTGTGTAGGAGCCATTAGAACTTCTTGAAATTCCACAGAGCACATCCCAAGATTATTTCCCTAAAATTTTGGTTTTAAAAACACCAGGTAAGAGTTTTTAAGGTCATACGGCAATTTTTTTTTGAAAATTAAAACAGAATCGTTGCAGAATGACCAGCCATTTCTAGACTTTAAATAAGCTGTGTAATGTCCTGATGTTATTGAAGGGCCGTCATGATATATAATTGCTGCAGTTACAAAAGTCCTTCCTGATATTGACAACTGCGAAGCTACAAAATTTTTAATTAAAGTTGTCAATTTTGTTCCATCAGGCCTACATCGTTGGAACATTAAAATGACATACTGGCCATATGTTCGTATAAATAATGTGGACATCATTTCAGATTTACATTGGCTACACTCCATGTTGTGATCAGCTGCTTTTACTAGCTTATTAAAGGAGACTGATTTACTGTCTGGCAAAGTTAAATATATAAATCTTTCTGAGTCTACACTAGTAGTACTTGATACCATACAGTTCTCGCAGTCATGCTGCCATTGATAAGAAAGCCCAAACAGCTGATCTACATCTACACCTTCAGCATGCAATACATCAAGCATATACATTAAAAACTCCTGACAATCTTGCTGAATATTTTGAGAGAATTGTGTTTGGCCTGAACATCTGTCTAACAGATTTCGAATTTCAGACACACTTTCTATGTTTCTTCTATCAGTGCTACATTTCTCTAACACAGAATTTAACAAACTGCAAAATCTTTGATCAGAATTGACCACAATCTCTTCTTTTACATTTTCTAGAGAAAACAAAACATTAACCACTACATTAGCATAGCAGTTGACACCAGAACTGTTTTCAAATTGAAAACCAACAACATCTTCAACAGAATCCTTTTTGTTTCTGCTTGTAATTTTAGGTTCATCGACTTTTCGTCTTTTTGCTACAACCTCCCCAGTATTGGTCACATTTCTTCGTTTTCCGGCCTACCACACGTTTCTCAAACAAAGGATACTGAGGCAAATGTGACGCATACTCTCTTCTTAACCTATTGTATTCCTTAACACAATCTAGATCCGCACAAATGTTTGTGACATCACACTCAATCAAGTACAATCCCGATAAAGTTCTAACTCGTGACAATGCCACGTATGCCATACCCTCCTTGAACACAGAACTGCCAATATTCACCAATGCACAGTCTACACTTAAACCTTGCGATTTATGGATTGTCACCGCATATGCCAAGCAAACAGGAAACTGCTTACGGCGAACATATAAGTCTTTTACACGCAAAAATCTAGCAGAGCAACGACCAATTAGCTGTACTTCCTCAATGCCATCAAATTTAATTTTTAAAAATTCAATTCCATCTCTATTTCTGTATTTTACAAAATCAACAACATTACCCATTGATCCATTTACCAGACCTCTTTCAACATGTAAATTCCTTCTTAAAATTATACGGCAGTTCAAGCACACATTCAGAGTCTTTTCAAAACCTGCAGTTTTAGATATACTCTTCTCTAATGAATCCAATTTTGTTTTCAGATTCTCAGACAAAATAATTGTTGATCCCATATGCTCTACTCTGTCAATAGCTTCCAGTTTCACAATCTCTTGCTTTTCTAAATGCAACATTTTGTTGTTGAATTTGGCACATTCTGCAAGAGTTGACATCAAACATATTCCAGATTTCTTATCAGTAATTTTCTGAAAAATATTCTCAGGCACAACATCTTGTTCTGGATATAAATTTGACAGTAATCGTGCATGTAAAGCTTCTTTCCCATGCTCGGTCACTTTTCCAATTCTAACATCTTGTAGAATAGTCTTGTAAACTTCATCCTTCGCCTGACGCATATTTTCATGCAGTTCAGCATAATTGAAGTTTAACCATATATTGACGTTGCCAATGCTGCCTAGGCACTTCCTGGTATCTTCATGCGTGAGCATTTTGAACACAGGTTGCCCTTTCACTGGTGTCAGCTGCAGAAGATCTCCGAAAACAATGATGTGTTTGCCACCAAATAACACATCATACTCTGTTTTGAGAACTTCTTGCATTCTCAAATGCACAAAGGCAAGCATGACATTGGAAACCATGCTTACTTTGTCAATGATAAGAAGTTTCATTTTCCTCAAGATTCTTGAAACTTCAAAACAAGCATCTCCAGATAGCTTGTGATATTGTAATTTGTTGTCATGCTCCACTGGCAGCATCAGTAAACGATGTAAAGTAATCCCTTTAATGTTATGTGTCATAGCTTCAAATCTATGATTGAAGTACCTACATACATTGACTGGATCCAAAGAGCACAGTTCTCCGGGTGTCTTGAATTCGATGTTATCTACGTTAGCATTTGCCTCTCGTAGAAATTCAAGTAAGTCTTCCCAGCCATACTCGGCACAGCTCAGAGTGAGGAACCATGTGGGAGTACCTAAGTTCCTCAGCATACATTTTAAATCACCATGACGACGGTACCAGTACTCATTAGTACCACACTGACACGCCATGAGATTAATCAGGTGAGAATCCAAAATACTGTCTTGGACATTGACTTTATCCATAAAGTCACTTGCCGAGATGTTTTGCATGTGTATACCACTTTTCAAGATGTGGTTCACTGCATATGACAGTCCAGACAGATCGCTTTCAAACAGGAGATGAAACAAATAGGGAATGCATTGTCGAAACCTAGCATCTCCTGCATACAATCGCAAAGTCCGGTATTCAGAAGCAGGAATTTGATGAGGTCGCTCATCATATCTTCCTCCCTGACCTGTTGGAAAAAGCTGTGGGAAACACCGAGCTTCCAAACTTTCCTCCCAAACACTAATGGGACTCCCTTTGGCTTGTTTCATTTGAAACAACTCAATAGCATTCCCCATGACTTCCTTGGAATGCAAAGGATGAACACTATAATGTTCATATATTTCTTCACTAGTAGAGGGTTCTACTTTCTCAATTTGACCAGCACACAAATCGCTATCCTCTTCCTCACTTACTTCCTCTTCTGCAACATATACATTCTTATAGTATTTATTATTTTTTTTCAAATACAATGTTGCCTTTTTAACTTTCCTAACATCTACTAAATCTTGCCATATTTTCTTATTCTTTGTCGGAACCCCATTAACTAAGATAACCAGAGGTTCCTCTTCCACTTTTTCTACTCCAATTGTGTTAATGTTTTTCTTCAAATCTAGAGGCAAATAAACAACTCTTCCCTTTAATCCTCTCTGTAAATCTGATGGAGGCAATTTCCCTGTCTTTGGCTCCATTCTTACAATAGCCTGAAAGGGATGGATACTTTGAATCAAAATAGATTCATAAGTATTTAAATCCTTCAATTCAGAAGGAATCTCAACCAATTCCAGATTATTATGAACTGCTCTAGCAGGCATCTGGTTTTGATTTAATTTGCAACAACAATAAGTACACACACGTTGATCAAATCCCAAATCAAAACAATTTTCTACCATCAAGTATGTTGCAAAATCCTTCCATTCACTATTATTTTCCCTTTCACTTTTTGCATATAAATCCACTAACTTAGTCTGATTCTTATAATAAGTGCGTCGACAACACACACAAGTGAAATTAGGCCTCTCACTTGATTTCACCTGAAACGTCGCAATTTCCTTCTGGAAATTATCTGTACTGGAAACCTGTACACTATCTTCCACATTACTCTCTTCTTCTGGGTCAATTTCAACATTCTCCTCTTTACTTCCAAAGTAAGAAAACTCAATTTCTTCACATATGTTCTTCACATCTATTTCAGAACCATGCAAAAGAGCAGCGCATAATTGTTTAAGCATAATTGCTGGACTCTTAGCATAATACAACATTCTAACTAATTTCCTCACTTTATTATGATGCACTGCTAGCATCCTGAAATGATGAAAAACACTCTGGCATACTCTCCTGGAAAGACAAGCCAGTGAATGACCATGCAAACCTGTCACTTCTCTCACTCTGCAAGGATCTAATTCTTGCAACAACTTCATTTTCTGCTTCAAACTTTTCTTATTAAATGACCGTACAAAATCACAAAGCAAATTGATGGAATCCTGTTGCACACTGCAAATACTACTACACTTCCAGGTGTACACAGGACCCTTAGCACGTCTTCCTAAAACCTCATTACCTAACACCTCTTCTGCCTCTGTTGTCACAAGTTTTTCTTTTTCAACTGGACCACCATCTTTCACTTCATAAGCACGACCACTGGTGTCAACTGCATGCACCAAATCATTATCCTGGAAATAACTCTCCTCATTAAAAAATGCCTCACAGCTTGAACTATGCATCCATTCTCCAGAAAAAACTTCACAAAAATTACTACGATTAACTATTCTCTTCCATCTACTATTTCTTTTGAAATCATAAATTGCCTTGTTTAGCTTCCTAATTCTATTGATTATCAAAATAAATAACTTACGTTTAATTTCAAATGCCTGATCAATAACTTTCTCAACTTTTTTTTTTCTCTTATAAAAAACCAGTTTCTTTTGACCTTTCTTAATATTTTTTAACAAATTGCCAATTATCCTGTTGCGGAACATTCGTTTACGAATGTCCCTAAACTGTTGTTTCCTTCTACTATCATGCACAGAGTTATCTCTTGCTCTAGCAGTAACATTTTTGATTGGCCTTTCCTTTCCATTTGATTTGCTTATCTTTTTATGGACTGAAACATTTTCTGTAGTAATATTTTTTTTACTACACATATTTCTTATGAAATATTTTGTGCTCTTACCCGGTGCTTTCTTCGTGACTTGACAAATCTTTTTGTTAGAGGACTGCTGCTTATTTTGTTTCACCTGCTGTCTTTGACGTTTTGCAGCCTTTCTCTGTCTTTCTATTGTTGGCATGGTGAAATCTTGAAATGATCTGCAGTTGAATCTGTGGTAAAATATAATAAAAAATTTTATTAACCATTATTACCAAACAGTAAATCAATAACAATGATCAAAAACTTAACACACTACTTGACATTTTAAATAGAAGATTTTTTAGTCCTTGGCAAATTTACAATACAGAAATAGCAGAAAAGAAATGACATTTATATTTATGTTACCTGTGCTATTTTATATGTGAATCTGATCTAATTTTATGAGCATATTTTAATATTTTATTGAAGACACTACACATAACCTGTTTTTGAAGGTGTCTTTATTTTTAAATTAAACGGTTTACAATTTTACTTTTTATTAATTATACATTTTAAAAATAAATGTTTATATTTCCATAGGCTCAAGCAGGTCAGCTTCCCACCCTATGTCATATAATTCGGACAAATCTGCATCCTCATCACGCTCTTCTTCATCCTCAGGATTTAAATCATCCAATGGATCAACATCCACTGATGTTTCAATTACAAGTTCAATGATGAGGTCAAAATCAACTGATTGCAGATTGTCACTCATGTTGATGTTGTCTTTATCTTTAAAGAAAGATAACAACAATGAGATGTTGCAGAGTAAGAGACAAATCTCAGAGATTATAATAGTAAAATTGTTTAACAAGAGTAATATTTTGCAGCTATTATTTAGCCATGTCCAGCAATGCTGATCAGGTGAAGACTATGTCTAATTTTTCAGTGAACAGGACTCATCTCTTCTTAACCTTGGATAAGCCTCACCGACTCTGTGTGTCCTGCACATACTTAAATGTAAAGGGGCAGATTTATGTTAAATGGCACATCCCCAGTTAACGTGCACCGCTGCTCTGCCACCCATGGTGTGCCGTATTTACAATCAGATAGGAGAAAACTGCGTCAAAACCCTGCGCCTGCTTTAAGCAGGCATAGGTCTTGATGCAACATTGTGGAGATGGGGCACCCCTGAGCCTTGCTTGAGCTGCATCGCACTTGCGATACAACTCCAGCAATCACTACCTTTACATCACAGATACATCACGCATCTGTGCCATTTTTGCCCCATGATGCCCCGCATTGTAAATGCAGCACACCATGGGTGGCGGAACAGCAGCACAGGATGACTGACACATCCCTGGTGATGCACCAGTCATCATAAATCTATCCCTAATCTTCTTATCTTGTTACAGATGAACCGCCATATGTACCATCAAACTATTTTGCATTTCCTAAATAGCGAATTTTAAGGAATAAATAGCAATTCTTTACCATTCCTAATTTGCAATGAGCAATTTGCTAATTGCAAATTACCCATTCATTTCCATGGGCTAGGAGGCTCATAGGAATGAAGGTGCAATTTGCGATTAGCAATTAGCTCATCACAAAATAGGAATTTTTCCAAGGGTGCAGGGGTGTCTCAAGAACACCCTGCTGCACCCCCTGAAAAAGAAATTTGGGGGCATATGGCGCACATACATGACCTAAGGGCATGTATGGGCGTCATATGGCACCTTTTGTTTTTTGGAAAAAAAGCTTTTTGAAAAGAATTCACAAATTACCACCAACTAGAAGTTGGTGGTAGTTTCCAAATCCTTAATGTCATTTTTTTACATATTTTTTGTTTGATACATTGCATTTAAGTAATCGCAAAATTTGCAAATCCTTCAGTGCAATCGCAAAATAAGGAATAGCAAATTTTGCTATTCCTTATTTTGCATCAAACTTGTTTGATACATACCATTTGTCTAATTAGCATTCGCAAAGGCGGAAATTCGCAGGATTTTGATCTTTGCGAATGCTAATTAGCTTGATACATATGGCCCCAAGTGAGGCCTGTCTTGCAACATGGTGCATCTTTTGCATCACTGCTGCATCGGTTTCATGTGGTACGTTTTTTTTACACCATGATATATCTGCCTAAAAGCATCAATTTGTAATTTTGTCGCCTCATAGCAAATCTTTTGCACCGCCGCTGCATCATAAAAGTGACGCACAGTGGCGCAAAAGAGGCATACACCTATCATAAATCTGTCCCTAGCATTTTAAACGATTAATCCAGGATGACGATAAGGTGTGGCCTATCCAGAGGTTTGTTTAAGGTGAGGCCTACTCAGGATTGCAGATTAAAGTTACGCTTGATGAAGAATACAGAAGAGATAATACATGTAAAGGCCTACCAATGAAGTAAGTGATTTGCACTTTATTTCGCCAGTCATCATAAATGTATCCCTAAGCTTCTTATCTTGTTACAGATGAACCACCATATGTACCATCAAACTATTTTGCATTTCCTAAATAGCGAATTTTAAGGAATAAATAGCAATTCTTTACCATTCCTAATTTGCAATGAGCAATTTGCTAATTGCAAATTTCCCATTCATTTCCATGGGCTAGGAGGCTCATAGGAATGAAGGTGCAATTTGCGATTAGCAATTAGCTCATCACAAAATAGGAATTTTTCCAAGGGTGCAGGGGTGTCTCAAGAACACCCTGCTGCACCCCCTGAAAAAGAAATTTGGGGGCATATGGCGCACATACATGCCCTAAGGGCATGTATGGGCGTCATATGGCACCTTTTGTTTTTTGGAAAAAAAGCTTTTTGAAAAGAATTCACAAATTACCACCAACTAGAAGTTGGTGGTAGTTTCCAAATCCTTAATGTCATTTTTTTACATATTTTTTGTTTGATACATTGCATTTAAGTAATCGCAAAATTTGCAAATCCTTCAGTGCAATCGCAAAATAAGGAATAGCAAATTTTGCTATTCCTTATTTTGCATCAAACTTGTTTGATACATACCATTTGTCTAATTAGCATTCGCAAAGGCCGAAATTCGCAGAATTTTGATCTTTGCGAATGCTAATTAGCTTGATACATATGGCCCCAAGTGAGGCCTGTCTTGCAACATGGTGCATCTTTTGCATCACTGCTGCATCGGTTTCATGTGGTACGTTTTTTTTACACCATGACATATCTGCCTAAAAGCATCAATTGGTAATTTTGTCGCCTCATAGCAAATCTTTTGCACCGCCGCTGCATCATAAAAGTGACGCACAGTGGCGCAAAAGAGGCATACACCTATCATAAATCTGTCCCTAGCATTTTAAATGATTAATCAAGGATGACGATAAGGTGTGGCCTATCCAGAGGTTTGTTTAAGGTGAGCCCTACTCAGGATTGCAGATTAAAGTTACGCTTGATGAAGAATACAGAAGAGATAATACATGTAAAGGCCTACCAATGAAGTAAGTGATTTGCACTTTATTTCGCCAGTCATCATAAATGTATCCCTAAGCTTCTTATCTTGTTACAGATGAACCACCATATGTACCATCAAACTATTTTGCATTTCCTAAATAGCAAATTTTAAGGAATAAATAGCAATTCTTTACCATTCCTAATTTGCAATGAGCAATTTGCTAATTGCAAATTACCCATTCATTTCCATGGGCTAGGAGGCTCATAGGAATGAAGGTGCAATTTGCGATTAGCAATTAGCTCATCACAAAATAGGAATTTTTTCAAGGGTGCAGGGGTATCTCAAGAACACCCTGCTGCACCCCTGAAAAAGAAATTTGGGGGCATATGGCGCACATACATGCCCTAAGGGCATGTATGGGCGTCATATGGCACCTTTTGTTTTTTGGAAAAAAATGCTTTTTGAAAAGAATTCGCAAATTACCACCAACTAGAAGTTGGTGGTAGTTTCCAAATCCTTAATGTCATTTTTTACATATTTTTTGTTTGATACATTGCATTTAAGGAATCGCAAAATTTGCAAATCCTTCAGTGCAATCGCAAAATAAGGAATAGCAAATTTTGAATTAAGGACATTTTAAGTCATTTCCACATGTGCAGTGTTTTCAAATTATGATTTGAAAATCGTTTTTGGGGAAAAGTAATGGTTTGCAAATTTATGACAAGGACATAATGGTGTATGCTTCTCTATAAGGCATTTCAGTGTCTCTGATGTCATTTTTCCCATATTACATTATAAGACCTTTCCCCATGGAGCACATTCCTTGTAAATATGCTCCCACCTGTGCATGGTGAATTTAGATTTTGACTGTTTGAGTCACATAGCCATGTTAAAAGTGACCCAAAAAAATGCAAACGCTTTAAAAAAACACATTCATGTGTCTTAAGGACATTTTAAGTCATTTCCCCATGGACAGTGTTTTGTAAGTGGCGCAAAAGAGGCATACACCTATCATAAATATGTCCCTAGCATTTTAAATGATTAATTCAGGATGACGATAAGATGTGGCCTATCCAGAGGTTTGTTTAAGGTGAGGCCTACTCAGGATTGCAGATTAAAGTTACGCTTGATGAAGAATACAGAGGACATAATACATGTAAAGCTCTACCAATGAAGTAAGTGATGTCCACTTCATTGCGCCAGTCATCATAAATCTATCCCTAAGCTTCTTATCTTGTTAGACATCAACCGCCATATGTATCATATAACTATTTTGCATTTCCAAAATAGCGAATTTTAAGGAATAAATAGCGATTCTTTACCATTCCAAATTTGCGATGAGCAAATTGCTAATTGCAAATTACCCATTCATTTCCATGCGCCAGGATGCCCATATGAAAGAAGGTGCAATTTGCAATTAGCAATTAGCTCATCGCAAATTAGGAATTTTTCCAAAGGTGTAGGGGTGTCTCAATAACACCCTGCCGCACCCCTGAAAAAGAAATTTGGGGGCATATGGCGCACATAAATTTTAACAACATTCCTTTACCTCAAAAACGATTTTCAATTCATAATTTGAAAACACTGCCCACAGGGAAATTACTTAAAATGTCCTTAAGACACATGAAAGTGTTTTTTTATTGCCTTTCCAGCATGGTTGGGTCACTTTTAACATGGCTATGTAACACAAACATTTAAAATCTAAATTTGCCATGCACAGGTGGGAGCATATTTACAAGCAATTTGCGCCACAGAGAAAGGTCTTACATTAAAATGGGAAAAATAACATCAGGGACAGTCAATTGCCTTATAAAGAAGCATACACCATTATGTCCTTGTCATAAATTTAAAAACAATTCCTTTTCCCCAAAAACGATTTTCAAATCATAATTTCAAAACACTGCACATGGGAAAATTACTTAAAATGTCCTTAAGACACATAAAAGCGTTTTTTAATTGCCTTTGCAGCATGTTTGTATCACTTTTAACATGGCTATGTAACACAAACATTAAAAATCTAAATTTTCCTTGCACAGGTGGGAGCATATTTACAAGCAATTTGCGCCACATAATTCATAATTTTCTCCTTAAAGCACACTATTCTCTATCTAAATTAATGAAATATTTTCTCACCTTAGCAAATACTTTGAGTTTGAAAACAGTCTCAGAAACACACCAATTTGTCTTCAGCAGAGCAAAAGGTATGCACTCCAGAGTCTGCAGCTATCAAAAGCACAGAAATGCTGTAATTCTTCACACATATCTCTCATGTCACCCAATCAAAACTCTTCCCTCACTTTTTCTCAAATGAAAACCCTTCCCCCCTCTGCCATTTCATGCCTTTTCTGCATAGCAACCACCTCTTGGAAGACTTCTGGTGTTTGCAAGTTCACACAACAATGTTGCAATTGAACTCTGAACTCTCAGTGCACCTGCATATCCAGTGCATTCTTTCATTTAATGATTTTTTATTGACCATTCAAAATACATCTTTCAAATAACTCATCCGTGCACCCTAACTTTCTGTTTTCAGCAATCAAAATCCACCAATCACTGTTACTGCTTCATGAACACAGAAACTCCACAGTTTTTTTCATTTTAAACTCTCATTTTTTCAACTGCCATTTCATTGCCACACTTCATCTGACTGCAGGAGAACCTTCTCTCACCATGTTTTCTGTCTGGATTGTTGGACATAGTTATATTCACTGGGCTCAAAGGTACACTGAAAACAGGAATTTACCTAACCTCAATTTACAAGATGTGGAAATTAAGTGGTTTGGCCACAGAGGATTAAAATGTCACCAATTGATACCATTGGTGAAAACCTTTATGCATTTGCCCAAACCTGACCTGTTAATTGTGCACTGTGGAGGTAATGACTTGGGCACTTTGACTGGTGTAGGTCTGGAAATGCTTTTAAAGGACACCTTTGAGCAATTAATGGCACTTTTTCCTCAGACTGCCTTGGTATATTCAAATATATGCCAAAGACAGAAATGGAGGTGGTCAAACCAATTTTGTCCACAAATTGAGAAGTCGAGGAAGCATGTAAACAAATCTGTTTCAGCTTACATGAGAGACCATGGAATGGGCTCCCTGTACAACAATAACTTGCGTTACTACATGCAAGATATCTACAGAGGAGATGGAGTTCACTTCTCAGATGAGGGCAACAGAATTTTCACTCTGAATTTAAGAATGTGCATTGGTACCTACTTATAAGTACCTAAATGTACCATAAACCCAAAAGCTCTTCTCAGAGCTAGCCTACATCTGATCACTCACAATTATTATTTTACTCTAACATTTTTCACTAATTTTCAACAAGGTACGCTCCCTGGGGCGCTACCCGGTACGCGAACCGGGAGCTAACCTCGCGAAATTTTAATTTTCGCACATATGGGCCTCCTCAGCCACCCTCACAAAACCTAGGGGGTCAAGATAAGTCTACCGTGCCCCCTTCTACCCATTCTGAACATTATTTGCCCTCCATCTTGTATCTTAATTCGACCGAAACACAAAATGGTGGACTCCCGTTACGCTTAAGGTTCGCGAACCGGGGCGCTCAACGGTTCGCGTACGGGTCGCTCCCTGGGAAGCGCACCATCAAAAAAGGTGGGAAAGTAGTTCACAGAAAAGCCACTGGAGACAATTTCACCAAATATAGACTAGCTCATACTACATACCAATCCCTACCATTTTCACAAATTTGATTGGAATTCCATTTAGCCATTTAGCCTGTAGACCTCTCTAAATACCGTGAGGTAAATTACTTCACAAAACACATCTGAAGTGTTGGAATTGACAACCAATTAAAATGTTACTTTCATTTTCTACTTTTTTTACCTGACATTTGATTGGTTATATACCTGAATATATATAAAGGAAGAGAAGAAAACACAGCCATTTTGACTACTACTTCTTGGTGTACATTTCAATAGGATTTTCACTAATTCCTTCAACTTCTATCTAAAGGTAAGTTTTTATTTTTAAAACTGAAGTATATTGTGCACTATAAGTTAATATGGTAAACTTTTTCTGATAATTATATACTATCCCTCTGTAGTAGTTATAGATTTAGATAGACTTCTCTGTTATAGTTATGGATGGAGTTAGGCTTCTCTTGTATAATTATGAATTTACTTACGTTAAATCACATACACTTTTTTATATTCCTACTTCCACTCTGATACTATACACTGCCCAAAATTAATCCCAACAGTGCCCTATCTCTACTAATATATATTTTTTTAATCTAAATTTCAGGCAAAATGGAAGGCGAACAGAAAGTTGAATTTCAAATTGTCCTGCAAGAGAGCAGCCAAGAAATCAATGATGAAAATGATATTGAATTTTTCGATGAAACTTTAGACAAAGAACTACTGCAATGTGTACAAGCAGTAGATAACCTCCTTGAAAATGAGGACATTTTACACCCTCAGAGACTACAATGTATATTCAATGATAATTATGAAATTTCTGACAATGAAATGTTAGAAAGTTTAATAAATTATGAAACACAATCACAATAAAAAAAAATGCTTAAAAAATAAAGAAAATAAAAAATAATCAACAAAAACAACAATCAATTAACATACAGCATTTGAAAAGTCTATCATTCATTTTTCATTGCAGTACGCTGCCCAGAATGCTTCCCGGTTCGCGGACCGGGCGCTCCCCACGCAAAAAAAAACACACATTTTTTTTTGTTTTTTTTGCCCCGCGGGGCCCTTTTAAAACCTCCACATTAAACCTAGGGGGTCAGGGAGGATCTAGTATGCCCCCTTATGGTCATTTTCGCCTTTGTTTTGGCCTCCTCTTGTCTCTCAATCCTACCGAGAGACAAGATGGCGGCCGCTCCGGACTGTTTAGTATGTTGACAGACACCGGAGAGCCAATCAGCTTAGCTACGCGAAGTTCCGGTACGCTTAAGGTCCGCGGACCGGAGCGCTGCCCAGAGCGCGCTTACAGATATATATCTTTTTTTAAACGTTAATTTCTCAAAATCCACTGGAGCACATATATTGAGACCTAGAAAAGGCACATCGGGCTACCAGTCCCTACAATTTTGCCAAGTTTCATGCAAATCCATTCAGCCGTTCGGGCTAAAAGTGAGGCCAACCGCCCTATGGAAAACTCAATGTTAAAAACACGTTTTGGGACCCCCCTTTTTTCTCGGCCCCCCCTTGACGAAACCCCCCCAAATTTCCAAGGGCTGCTCAGAAACAAAATGTTCCATTTTCCAGAAAATGTCAGCCAATTCCGTCCACAAACGCCAAAGTTATTAGACATAGAATTTTCAAAAATCCCATAGGGAAAAAATCCTAACTATATATACCTACTGGCGACCGCCAGTAGGTAATATATATATATACATATATATATATATATCCACACACATATATATAAATGCATATGCATATGAATGCATATATATATATATATATGCGCATATGTGTGTGTGTAAAGAGAGGTAGAGAGATAGAGGTGTAGAGGTAGAGGTATAGAGGTAGAGAGGTAGAGGTTGAGATGTAGAGAGGTCGCGAGGTAGAGAGAGGTAGAGAGTAGATGATGAGTGATAGAGAGTAGAGAGTGAGTAGTAGAGTGAGTAGTAGAGTGAGTAGTCGAGAGTGAGTAGTAGAGAGTGAATAGTAGAGAGTAGTACAGAGTGAGTAGTAGAGAGTAGTAGTGAATGAGTAGTAGAGTGAGTAAATGAAATGATGAAATGATTACGCACTTGTATAGCGTACGACTGCCCGTAGGCATCTCGGCGCTTGTACGAATACCGCCGAGGAACCCTTCCTGGCCTTTCCCTGTGAGGAGCCCACTCCTGGGCACCCCCAAGGTGAAGTCAGGCATCCTCAGCGTTGTTGGGGCCGTTGTAGAGATTAAGCAAGCTATTGCCCAGAGGTGCAGAGTGTGACTCATGATTAGAATAGGCACCGAGGCGAGAATTATCCGGTCCGAGGAAATTGAGCCCAAGACCCGCCGAGGTGGGAATCGAACCCTGGTCCCGGCCAGACTACTGCATCAGGGTCTGCCGCTCTAACCATTGAGCTACACTTCTCTACGTAGAGAGTAGTAGAGAGTGAGTAGTAGAGAGTGACTAGTAGAGAGTGACTAGTAGACAGTAGTAGAGAGTGAGTAGTAAAGAGTGAGTAGCAGAGAGTGAGTAGTAGAGAGTAGTAGAGAGAGAGTACTGGAGAGTGAGTAGTAGAGAGTAGTAAGGAGTGAGTAGTAGAGTGAGTAGTAGAGTGAGTAGTAGATAGTGACTAGTAGAGAGTAGTAGAGAGAGTAGTAGAGAGTGAGTAAAAGAGAGTAGTAGAGAGTGAGTAATAGAGAGTAGTAGAGAGTGAGTAGTATAGAGTAGTAGAGTAGTAGAGAGTGAGCAGTAGAGAGTAGTAGAGACTGAGTAGTAGAGAGCAGTAGAGAGTGAGTAGTAGAGTAGTAGAGAGTAGTAAGTCATTGTTGTCACAATTCGCTCCCTGTGTTCTCATGTCCACCACCAGGGGGCTGTACTGTGGGACTCTCCAGTGTTCTAATATGCTTCCTGACACTCCCCTGCATGCATATATTGACTTCCAGCCATTTGGACACTATTTGGGAATTTACATCCATTCCCAATCCATGCCGGGTTTTGTGAAAGCCAGCCTGCTTAGGCTTAAAGCCAGCCTACTCATGCCTGAAACTCCATTACCCAGAATTCCCTGCTCACTGATTTGTCTCCACCCCTGCAGGCCAAGGATGGGTGGAGGAATTCAGCTCACCTGTGGCTGGCTGCTGCTAGCCTGCTCACACCAGCTGCATGTGATTAGTGTGAGCTCTTTTAAGCCCCAACTCCCTTCAGGCAAAGGTTGGTCATCTTAGCTGTTTACTGGTGAGACCAATCCTTGTTTCCAGTGCTCCTGAGCTTTTGCTATTCTTGTTTCCTGAGCTTTAATTATGCCTTGTTCCTGATCTGCTGCTGTTTTCCCTGTTCCTGAATTAGCACTGGCTGCAGTGCTACCCTGACCTCTGAGCTTTAGTATTCCTGTACTACAGAAGTTTCCCTTCTCCTGAATTAGCACTGCTTGTAGTGCTACCTTGTTTCCTGATTCCTGAACTATAGTTAATACGTGTTCCTTGATTCCTGAGCTATAGCTAATCCTTGTGCCTGAATTAGCACTGCCTACAGTGCTACCTTGTTTCCTGAGTTCCACAGTTATAGTTATTCTTTGTTCTTGTTCCTGGGCTTAGCTATTTCTTGTTCCTGATTTGCACTGCTTGCAGTTCTCTCTTTGTTTCCTGAGCTGTAACTATGTCCTGTTTCCTTGAACCAGTACTGCCTGCAGTGCTACCTTGACTCCTGAGCTCTAGTAATTCCCCTGTTCCTGAACTAGCACTGCCTGCAGTGCTACCTTGACTCCTTGAAGCTTTAGTAATTCCCTGTTCCTGAACCAGCACTGCCTGCAGTGCTGCCTTGACTCCAGAGCCTTACCTCACTTCTTGTTCCTGCCCCAATACTGCCTTCTATGCTTCTTTGTTTTCTTGATTCCTTAACCAGCACTATTCTAGTATACCCTTGTAGCCTCCCCTTCTGTATATCTGTTTCCAGTCCCTGCCTTACTTCCCATTTCCTTGGTTCCAGTTCTAGTTTGCTGTCTTTCTATTCTGCTGTCTTACTTCTGTTACCTTGTATGTTTGTTACCTGCTTTCTGCCAAGTGTGCTCGGTCATTTCCTTCCTTTCCTGTTAAGCACTCCTCCTTGCTAGCTCCTTGTCTATTGTGCTTGTGTTTAGTTCTACCCCTTTGCTGTTACTGCCTTGTGCGTTCCTGTTTGATCGCCAGGATCCGTGAGCACAGCTGACTACCTAGGTGGTGTTTCTTGTTCACTGTGAGTATTGACTTTGAGTTACACGTATAACATCACCATAGGTATAAGCTCCACAGACCCTGCCTTTGTATCCATATCCTACATGTGGGTATTTGCAGTCAGTATCTGTAACAGCAATTGTGGGTAAGAAATTTACTGAGCTTCAGTCTTCCCGTGTGGAGCTCCTGAGTGCTTTACCCCACAACCCCCTTTATTGTTAATGTTGTTTTATATATATATGTCTTGCACGTCCGTCCTGGGTGTAGTTAGTCTGAATGCTAAATTGCCTTGTGAGTGCCCTTCTCTTTCTGAGTCTTACCCATCTTGTTCACTTGTACAGGCTTCCCCTTTGGATCCCTTTTTCTCCTCTGACTCCCTGTATGATCCTGGGCAGCACTGTACTCCTCCTTTCTGTGACGTCTTCTACCCAGTTCCCAGTCCTTGTCCAAGTCCCTGACTGTGTTCCCCACATAGTCCCGGACAGTCCCTGACAATTGTAAGTCAGTGTCAGTCAGTCAGTGTCAGTCAGTGTCAGCCAGTAAGTGTCAGTATTAGTCAGTCAGAGTCAGTCAGTCAGTGTCAGTCAATCAGTGTCAGTCAATCAGTGTCAGTCGGTGTCAGTCAGTGAGTCAGTGTCAGTCAATCAGTGTCAGTCGGTGTCAGTCAATCAGCGTGTGTCAGTGTCAGTAGGTGTCAGTCAATCAGTGTCAGTCAGTGTCAGGCAGTCAGTCAGTGTCAGTCAATTAGTGTCAGTCGGTGTCAGTCAATCAGCGTCAGTCCGTGTCAGTGTCAGTAGGTGTCAGTCAATCAGTGTCAGCTAGAGCAGCTCTGCTGACCTGGTTCTCTGGCTCTAAAGAAGCTCTGCTGACCTGGTTCTCTCCCTCTAAAGCAGCTCTGCTCATCTTGTTTCTCTGGCTCTACAGCAGGTCTGCTGACCTGGTTCTTAGGCTACAGAGCAGCTCTGCTGATCTGGTTCTTTGGCTCTACAACAGCTCTGCTGACCTGGTTCTCTCGCTCTAAAGCAGCTCTGCTCACCTTGTTTCTCTGGCTCTACAACAGCTCTGCTGACCTGGTTCTCTGGCTCTAAAACAGCTCCGCTGACCCAGTTCTATGGCTCTAAAGCAACTCTGCTGACATGGTTCTTTGGCTCTAGAGCAGCTCTGCTGACCTGCTTCTCTCCCTCTAAAGCAGCTCTGCTAACCTGGTTTCACTGGCTCTACAGCAGCTCTGCTGACCTGGTTCTCTGGCTCTAGAGCAGCTCTGCTGACCTGGTTCTTAGGCTCCAGAGCAGCTCTGCTGACCTGGTTCTCTGGCTCTAAAGTAGCTCTGCTGACAAGGTTCTATGGCTCTAAAGCAGCTCTGCTGCCCTGGTTCTCTTGCTCTAGAACATGTCTGCTGACCTGGTTCTCTGGCTCTAAAGCAGCTCTGCTGACCTGGTTCTATGGCTCGAAAGCAGCTCTGCTGACCTGGTTCTCTGGCTCTGGAGCAGCTCTGCTGACCTGGTTCTCTGGCTCTAAAGCAGCTCTGCTGACCTGGTTCTCTCCCTCTAAAGCAGCTCTGCTGACCTGGTTCTCTGCCTCTAGTGCAGCTCTGCTGACCTTGTTCTCTGGCTCTAAAGCAGCTCTGCTGACCTCGATCTCAGCCTTTAGAGCAGCTCTGCTGACCTGGGTCTCTGGCGCTAGAGCAGCTCTGCTGACCTGGTTCTCTGGCTCTAAAGCAGCTCTGCTGACCTGGTTCTCTCCCTCTAAAGCAGCTCTGATGACCTGGTTTTCTGCCTCTAGAGCAGCTCTGCTGACCTGGTTCTCTAGCTCTAAAGCACCTCTGCTGACCTGGATCTCAGCCTCTAGAGCAGCTCTGCTGACCTGGGTCTCTGGCTCTAGAGCAGCTCTGCTGGCCTGGATCTCTGGTTCTAGAGCAGCTCTGCTGACCTGATTTTTAGGCTCTAGAGCAGCTCTGCTGACCTGGTTCTCTGGCTCTAAAGGAGCCCTGCTGACCTGGATCTCAGCTTCTAGAGCAGCTCTGCTGACCTGGGTTTCCGGCTCTAGAGCAGCTCTGCTGACCTGGTTCTTTCCCTCTAAAGCAGCTCTGCTCACCTTGTTTCTCTGGCTCTACAGCAGGACTGCTGACGTGGTTCTCTGGCTCTAGAGCAGCTCTGCTGACCTAGTTCTTAGCCTACAGAACAGCTCTGCTGATTTGGTTCTTTGGCTCTACAACAGCTCTGCTGATCTGGTTCTCTGGCTCTAAAGCAACTCTGCTGACCCAGTTCTATGGCTCTAAAGCAGTTCTGCTGACATGGTTATCTAGCTCTAGAGCAGCTCTGCAGACCTGGTTCTCTGGCTCTAAAGCAGCTCTGCTGACCTGGTTCTATGGCTCTAAAGCAGCTCTGCTGACTTGGTTTTCTGGCTCTAGAGCAGCTCTGCTGACCTGGTTCTCTGGTTCTAAAGTAGCTCAGCTGGCCTGGTTCTCTGGCTCCAAAGCAGCTCTGCTTACCTGGTTCTCTGGCTCTAAAGCAGCTCTGCTGACCTGGTTCTCTCCCTCTAAAGCAGCTCTGCTGGACTGGTTCTCTGGCTCTAAAGCAGCTCTGCTGACCTGGATGGCAGCCTCTAGAGCAGCTCTGCTGATTTGGGTCTCTGGCTCTATAGCAGCTCTGCTGACCTGGCTCTCTGGCTCTAAAGCAGCTCTGCTGACCTGGTTCTCTCCCTCTAAAGCAGCTCTGATAACCTGGTTTTCTGCCTCCAGAGCAGCTCTGCTGACCTGGTTCTCTAGCTCTAAAGCACCTCTGCTGACCTGGATCTCAGCCTCTTGAGCAGCTCTGCTGACCTGGGTCTCTGGCTCTAGAGCAGCTCTGCTGACCTGGGTCTCTGGTTCTAGAGCAGCTCTGCTGACCTGATTCTTAGGCTCTAGAGCAGCTCTGCTGACCTGGTTCTCTGGCTCTAAAGGAGCCCTGCTGACCTGGATCTCAGTCTCTAGAGCAGCTCTGCTGACCTGGGACTCCGGCTCTAGAGCAGCTTTGCTGACCTGGTTCTTTCCCTCTAAAGCAGCTCTGCTCACCTTCTTTCTCTGGCTCTAGAGCAGGACTGCTGACGTGGTTCTCTGGCTCTAGAGCAGCTCTGCTGACATAGTTCTTAGCCTACAGAGCAGCTCTGCTGATTTGGTTCTTTGGCTCTACAACAGCTCTGCTGACCTGGTTCTCTGGCTCTAAAGCAACTCTGCTGACCCAGTTCTATGGCTCTAAAGCAGTTCTGCTGACATGGTTCTCTAGCTCTAGAGCAGCTCTGCTGACCTGGTTCTCTCCCTCTAAAGCAATTCTACTGACCTGGTTTTTCTTGCTCTACAGCAGCTCTGCTGACCTGGTTCTCTGGCTCTAGAGTGGCTCTGCTGACCTGGTTGTTAGGCTCTAGAGCAGCTCTGCTGACCTGGTTCTCTGGCTCTAAAGCAGCTTTGCTGACCTGGTTCTATGGCTCTTAAGCAGCTCTGCTGACTTGGTTTTCTGGCTCTAGAGCAGCTCTGCTGACCTGGTTCTCTGGCTCTAAAGTAGCTTTGCTGGCCTGGTTCTCTGACTCCAAAGCAGCTCTGCTGACCTGGTTCTCTGGCTCTAAAGCAGCTCTGCTGACCTGGTTCTCTCCCTCTAAAGCACCTCTGCTGACCTGTGTCTCTGGCTCTACAGCAGCTCTGATGACCTGGTTCTCTGGCTCTAGAGCAGGTCTGCAGACCTGGTTCTTAGGCTTCAGGGCAGCTCTGCTGACCTGGTTCTCTGGCTCTAAAGTGGCTCTGCTCTGCTGACCGGGTTCTCTAGCTCTAAAGCAGCTCTGCTGACCTGGGTCTCTGGTTCTAGAGCAGCTCTCCTGACCTCATTCTTAGGCTCTAGATCTGCTCTGCTGAACTGGTTCTCTGGCTCTAAAGCAGCTCTGTTGACCTGGATCTCAGCCTCTAGAGCGGCTCTGCTGACCTGGGTCTCTAGCTCCAGAGCATCTCTGCTGACCTTGTTCTCTCCCTCTAAAGCAGCTCTGCTCACCTTGTTTCTCTGGCTCTACAGAAGGTCTGCTGACCTGGTTCTCTGGCTCTAGAGCAGTTCTGCTGACCTTGTTCTTAGGCTACAGAGCAGCTCTGCTGATTTGGTTCTTTGGCTCTACAACAGCTCTGCTGACCTGGTTCTCTGGCTCTAAAGCAGCTCTGCTGACCTGGTTCTCTGGCTCTAAAGCAGCTCTGCTGACCTGGTTCTCTCCCTCTAAAGCAGCTCTGCTGACCTGGTTTCTCTGGCTCTAGAGCAGCTCTGCTAACCTGGTGCTCTGGCTCTAAAGCAGCTCTGCTGACCTGGTTCTATAGCTCTTAAGCAGCTCTGCTGACCTGGTTCTCTGGCTCTAAAGCAGCTCTGCTGACCTGGTTCTCTCCCTCTAAAGCAGCTCTGCTGACCTGGCTCTCTGCCTCTAGAGCAGCTCTGCTGGACGGGCTCTCTGGCTCTAAAGCAGCTCTGCTGACCTGGATCTCAGCCTCTAAAGCAGCTCTGCTGACCTGGGTCTCTGGCTCTAGAGCAGCTCTGCTGACCTGGTTCTCTGGCTCTAAAGCAGCTCTGCCGACCTGGTTCTCTCCCTCTAAAGCAGCTCTGATTACCTGGTTTTCTGCCTCTAGAGCAGCTCTGCTGACCTGGTTCTCTGGCTCTAAAGCAGCTCTGCTGACCTGGTTCTCTCCCTCTAAAGCAGCTCTGCTGACCTGGTTTCTCTGGCTCTAGAGCAGCTCTGCTAACCTGGTGCTCTGGCTCTAAAGCAGCTCTGCTGACCTGGTTCTATGGCTCTTAAGCAGCTCTGCTGACCTGGTTCTCTGGCTCTAAAGCAGCTCTGCTGACCTGGTTCTTTCCCTCTAAAGCAGCTCTGCTGACCTGGCTCTCTGCCTCTAGAGCAGCTCTGCTGGACTGGCTCTCTGGCTCTAAAGCAGCTCTGCTGACCTGGATGGCAGCCTCTAGAGCAGCTCTGCTGACCCGGGTCTCTGGCTCTAGAGCAGCTCTGCTGACCTGGTTCTCTGGCTCTAAAGCAGCTGTGCCGACCTGGTTTTCTCCCTCTAAAGCAGCTCTGATTACCTGGTTTTCTGCCTCTAGAGCAGCTCTGCTGACCTGGTTCTCTAGCTCTAAAGCACCTCTGCTGACCTGGATCTCAGCCTCTAGAGCAGCTCTGCTGACATGGGTCTCTGGCTCGAGAGCAGCTCTGCTGACCTGGGTCTCTGGTTCTAGATCAGCTCTGCTGACCTCATTCTTAGGCTCTAGAGCAGCTCTGCTGACCTGCTTCTCTGACTCTAGATCAGTTCTGCTGACCTTGTTCTTAGGCTACAGAGCAGCTCTGCTGATTTGGTTCTTTGGCTCTACAACAGCTCTGCTGACCTGGTTCTCTGGGTCTAAAGCAGCTCTGCTAAGCTGGTTCTCTGGCTCTAAAGCAGCTCTGCTGACCTGGTTCTCTCCCTCTAAAGCAGCTCTGCTGACCTGGTTTCTCTGGCTCTAGAGCAGCTCTGCTAACCTGGTGCTCTGGCTCTAAAGCAGCTCTGCTGACCTGGTTCTATGGCTCTTAAGCAGCTCTGATGACCTGGTTCTCTGGCTCTAAAGCAGCTCTGCTGAACTGGTTCTCTCACTCTAAAGCAGCTCTGCTGACCTGGATCTCAGCCTCTAGAGCAGCTTTGCTGACCTGGGTCTCTGGCTCTAGAGCAGCTCTGCGGGCCTGGTTCTCTGGCTCTAAAGCAGCTCTGCTGATCTTGTTCTCTCCCTCTAAAGCAGCTCTGATGACCTGGTTCTCTGCCTCTAGAGCAGCTCTGCTGACCTGGTTCTCTTGCTCTAAAGCAGTTCTGCTGACCTGAATCTCAACCTCTAGAGCAGCTCTGCTGACCTGGGTATATGGCTCTAGAGCAGCTCTGCTGACCGGGATCTATGGTTCTAGAGCAGCTCTGCTGACCTGATTCTTAGGCTCTATAGCAGCTCTGCTGACCTGGATCTCAGCCTCTAGAGCAGCACTGCTGACCTGGGTCTCCGGCTCTAGAGCAGCTCTGCTGACCTGGTTCTCTCCCTCTAGAGCAGCTCTGCTCGCCTTGTTTCTCTGGCTCTACAGTAGGTCTTCTGATTTGGTTCTCTGGCTCTAGAGCAGCTTTGCTGACCTAGTTCTTAGGCTACAGAGCAGCTCTGCTGATTTGGTTCTTTGGCTCTACAACAGCTCTGCTGACCTGGTTCTCTGGCTCTAAAGCAACTCTGCTGACCCAGTTATATGGCTCTAAAGCAGTTCTGCTGACATGGTTCTCTAGCTCTAGAGCAGCTCTGCTGACCAGGTTCTCTCCCTCTAAAGCAGCTCTACTGACCTGGTTTCTCTTGCTCTATAGCAGCTCTGCTGACCTGGTTCTCTGGCTCTAGAGCGGCTCTGCTGACCTGGTTGTTAGGCTCTAGAGCAGCTCTGCTGACCTGGTTCTCTGGCTCTAAATCAGCTCAGCTGGCCTGGTTCTCTGGCTCTAAAGCAGTTCTGCTGACCTGGTTCTCTGGCTCTAAAGCAGCTCAGCTTACCTGGTTCTCTCTCTCTAAAGCAGCCCTGCTCTGATTAAGTAATCGAAACACTATCAATGCACAACTACATTCACCTAAGGAATGACCAAGCCAGTAAAACTAGTACAGCTACAATATTCTGTGCACTATGCATGCAGACCTCTAATCAGCTACATAGCATTGATTAAGTCTTTTAAATACTCAGTTAGTACCTATGCAGCCTAGGAATCCTTCCGTCTGTCCCATGCACTTCTCCATTCAACCATCCAGCACTATCTACGTATCCTATCACTCTGCCAATACCTAATCCCTAATACAGTTAGCATGCACTCTCTTGCAGCACTAAAATTACTCCAGTTATTAGTCATATACTTACAGAATGGCCTAGCCACTAACACAAGTGCAGGTACAATATTTTATACACTATGCATGCAGACCTCTAACCAGCTACATACTACTGATATGCTCTTCTAAATACCCAGTTCGTTCCTATGCAGTCTAGGAATCCTTCTGTCTGTCCCATGCACTTCTCCATTCACCCATCCAGCACTATCTACTTATCCCCATTACTCCACCAATACCTAAGCACTTATAAATTCACTATACACTCTGTTTGTATTACTGTAATTATTCTAGTTACTAGTCATGAACGTATGGAATGGCCTAGCTACTAACACAAGTAGAGCTATAATATTTTGTGCACCATCCAAGCAGACCTCTTACTAGCTAAATACTATTGATACACACTTCTAAATACCCAGTTAGTACTCATGCAGTGTAGGAATTGTCCAGTCTGTCCCATGCACTTCTTCAATCACATATCTACTACTATCTACTTATCCTATCACTCCACCAATACGTAAGCACTTATAAATTAGGTGTTCACTCTGTTTGCAGCACTGTCATCATTCCAGTTCCTTGTGGTATTCTTATAAAATGACCTAGGCACCAACACAAGTACACATAAAATATTCTGTGCATAATCCCTACAAATCTCTAAGCAGATACATACTATTGGTCCACTCCATTAAATACTGAAGTAGTACCCATGCAGTGTAGGATACCTCCTGTCAGTCTCATGCAAATCTTCAATCACCCATCCAGCCTTATAATCTTATTTTATCAGTCTGACAATACCTAAGCACTTTTTTGACAGATTTACAAGTGCCCTGTGCCACCAGTACGTCACTTTTTGTAACGTAGTGATGGCGTCAGGCACTCCTTCATATTCACAAGGAGAGGAAAAGCCACCCTGCGCATTTTTTCCTCTCCTTGTAAATACGACCCCTTCATACACAGAACTTTGCGTTGAAGGGGCTTTCCATAGGTGTTGCTGAGGGTGTTCCCACGCAACACCCATAGAACAAGACACCTCTGGAGATGTGTGTGAATGCTGCGCCATCCTAGAGTTGGTGTAGCAAGGCGCAATGAGGAGAATTGTTTTCAATTCTCCTCATTTCCAACTATTTCAATATATGCTGCATTCCACAGCATACATTGAAAGAAGAAAATGCCTTTACTGATTGTTTTTGTGCAGGAAGGTGTCCCTTACTGCACAAAAACAATCTCAGCACGACACACACATCCTTGCACCATGGTGGAAGAGGTGTGGCGCCGTGGCTAGGGCGACTGACTCCAGAATCTGGGGATCACGGTTCGATCCCCGGCACCGGCGGCAGATTAGCCCAGCACCATGTGGCTCTGGGCAATAGCTTGCTTAATCTTCCCGACGGCCCCCAGCGCCTAGAGACCCTTACGGGTGACTGTGCGCTTTACAAATGTGGATTATTATTATTATTATTATGGTGCAAGGGTGCCTGTGTCACCACATGGCTGCAGTTTGTGCAGCAGTGCAGAGGGAAGCACAGAGTTGCAACATATTCATGTACATGTGTCACATCCCTGTGCTTTGGAAGTGCCACAGTGCAATGCAGCTAAAGAGCTTGCAGTGTCACACTGCAGTACTTGCTCATAAATCTTCACCTATAAATTCACCATACACTACTAATGCATTCTTTCAGTTAATCATGCTGTATACATATATTGAACCAAACTTTCACACATTACCTTGCAATTATTGGTCTTTATTTAACCAGATAAAGTAGAACTTTTATTTTCTTCTTTCTTTTGTATTTTTTTTAATCTTGAACAATTTTGAATTTTTTGTGGTGTATTTTTTCAAAAAATGACCAAATAAGAACTAATAAAACAGGAAACTTTTGGATTAACTTATCATTCCCCCCCAAAAATTAACAACGATGGTCGTGTTGCGCAGCACAAACTGCATCCACGACTGCTCACCGAAGCATATGTTTCTTACACTTCACGCAGTGTTGCTCGAGAAAGGCGACTTCTGGCCTAATGTCCATTGCAGGTGTTCCTGAGGTAGCTCCAGACGTACTTGCCACAGCAGGTGAGGGTTTCAAAGCAGCTCGCCTCATTTCCTCCCGAGCAAGATTGAGAGGATGTGTGGTCCGGAGATGCTTGTACATAGAAGCAGTGCCACAAAAGCATTTTTTTTCACTGCCTCTTGACAGGACTCGGTCACGAATTTTGCACGTCACCTTTCTCGCATTTACTTCTCTCCTGATGGAAAAGTGAAGAATTTCCACACAACAGATTCCTGCCTCTGTTGCCGTGGTGCCTACTGCAAGAATTCTTCTTCAGAAGATACTTCCTCCTGCTGCTGTCCAGATGCCATTTTGTTTGATATTGTTTGAAAAACACCCAAAAAAAACAAGCAAAAATGGTTCTTGTACGAAATGAGATGTCTCTCTATAGATGCTCCAAAAAGAATGATTAAAATGGGTGGGGTACTTCAATAGTTACAGTAATGTTATGAACCAATGAAATCTTTTTTTTTGAGGTCACATGGGACCACCACCACCTCATCAGGGTGACCAAGATGACCTCCTTCAAAGACCGCCTCTACAACAACGCACACAATAGCAAGGAGCTCTTCAACATCGTGAAGTAACTCTCCAACCCCAGCTCCAACAACATCCCGCCGTCACAAGCCCTGTGCTACTCCCTCGCCACCTTCCTCCACCGCAAGATAGCAGACATCCACGACAGCTTCAACACCCAGACAGCCCCAACAGAAAAAAACATGGGTTTCAGGGGTGTTATAGTTAGCTGGGCATTTCACTCGTTCAAAACCATTGAAATTCCTCTGTTATAGTTAGTTCTGCGAACTATAACTTGTGCGCCTGCAATGCAATGCTGACGATGTCACATAGTGCATCATTCATGACATGGTCAGTGACATCACTGATGACATCACTGATGATATCATCCACTTGACAATCTGATTCACCTCATCATACACTAGTATAACCTTTCATCACTCACTGTAAAATACAGAGTACCATATTTGAAACCATTGACACACCAATTCCAGTTACTACATAGCCACTCACTGATTCCTAAGTCTACACACACAATTACCCATTCAACAACAGAATCATTTATACATGCAGTCACTAATTAATGGAACTCTGTCAAATGCACGTGTACACCTATATAGACATTGACACATCAGCAGTCATCTTAGTAGGTTATGCAGTCATCCTACTCACTCATGAAAAAAACTAATCACACTTATATTTACTTACAAAATTATCCAACAACACCTCATTTATTTAAACACATAGTAACTCATAGTTTATATGTTAAAAAATCACCATTACAATTATACACTCAATCATATAGTTACTCTCACAATCACTGACTCTTACATATACTTATTTATATACACCAACTCTCACATACAATGCCTTTTATTTTTTTACTTTGTTGAAGATGTACAGGTAAAACATATATTTGCTCACCAACACACAAATAAATACACTCAGTCACCCAAACAACTGTTTCCACATGCATTCTTAAACCTATACACCTAGTCAATCAACCATTCACACATCTCAAATTTCAATTTAATTTCAAAGTACAGCTTAAAACAGATGAGCCAATAACAGTTTACTGCCTAACAGTTTGATTGTCACAATGACCCTGCTCAGGGTCACAGCTCACCTCAATGATACTTTATCTAGAGGGAAACCATGATCACACTCAAAATATGCAGCACTAATCTCTATTCTTGGTTTTTCCTATGCCTAATACAGAGCTTCAGAAATCGTGCAATGTTATTCGCGAAGCACTCTGTATCCAGAAATTGCAGGGCAAGAAATGCTGGATGACATAATCTCAAGCCAAGAATTTTTAAGATGGGTATTATCCAACTTCCCCTCCACTCTTTGTCAAATTTACAGAACAACACCACGTGCATTGTCGATTGGATAGATACATCGTCACAAGGGCAATATGGCAAAGTTTTGGCCCAATCATTAATTTTAGGGAAGGTTATCAGATGGTGGAACATGTTCAGCCTAAACCGTATCAAAGCAAACCTATCATATCCACTCAGATTGTATGTTAAATATTGTTGTATTGTTAAAGTGGTTTGAATCATTAAGTTGTGCTGGACTAAACACTTATTTATTTCCATAAGAAATCTGAGCCCCTCCAGGTGGCCCATGCACTGTTTTTTAAACAATTTCCTGGGGATCTGTACTATCACAGCTGGATTATGATAGTACTTTGAAAGACCCAAATCAAATAGAAACTTTTTCACATTCATGAGCCACCCAATCTTATCAACGTGGTCGAGGGCGAGGCAGTCCTTCAGAAGCTCCTGATTAAGCACTGTTTTGGGAGAAGACCAGATGCGATGACATAGTAGAACTGGTTTTACTTTTATTATATCAGTAATATAGGGTATACCTAGCTCTACATGGCAATTATGCCTCGAAGTGCCTTGAGGAATGCCAGCAGATACCTCAAAAAGGCATTTTCCACTTTCTGTATGGCATTCACCCAACAATATCCCCAAATTCCAGCCCCGTATATTGCCGTGCTAATGCATTTTGCTTGGTATATCTAGAACATTTCTGCCAGAGGCCTCTTGCCTAGCCTCTGTGCGAAGTTAACCAGTGACGTGGTGGCCCTCATAAAGAGGAGTTTCCTGGCATTTATTGCTTGTCTCTAGTTAATCAACCATTCACACACCTATGCATAGAGTTGTACACACCCCATCCAACCACACACAAACTCATTGTCCCATGCAAATACTCACCCAACTATTCAATAACTAATATACACACTTAGTGACCAACTGATGCAGCATGTTATACATCAACAGAGACAGTGATGCACACATTCACATAGTCTAGTACTGGATGTACGACATTACAACGCATGCTTTTACCACGCATGCTTTTACATCGCAAGTTTTACAACACATGCCTTTACAACGCATAGCGCTTTAGGGTGCTGGATAGTGAATAGTTTAATTTACTATTCCAACTCCAGTCCCCGTGAATAGTAGGGAAGGTGTTGGATAGTAAATTAAATCTATTCCCTATCCTAGAGCGCCCCCCAGCGTAATGCGTTGTAATGGTTTTGCGTTGTAAAAGTTGCGATGTAAAAGCATTGCGTGGTAAAAGTTGCGTTGTAAGTGATGTTTCCCTTTAGTACTAATCCATGTATTAAGTGCAACACTTTTAAATACTCACTTAAACAGACAGTCAGACAGCTACTAAATCCTCCATCCAGGCAGTTACATATCCACTCAATCATCTATAAAGGTTGGTATATATATATATATATATATATATGGAAACCAAATCCTGAAATTGAAAAAGCGAACTCCTCCACCAGTATATATTTTCGCTCCAATTGTACCAATAGATCTCGGGTCACTCGTAGGCGGGTGCTTGTACGTGATGGTACTCGCGTTAAAATCAAGGCTCCAAACTCCGTCCTCCTTTCCAGAACAAAGTACAGCACTCCGGGGGTAAAGGCAATATTTTGCCATTAGCAGTATGAACAGACGCGTTTCGGACGCAAGTACTTCGTCAATGGTAAACATTGACGAAGGACTTGCGTCCGAAACACGCCTATTAATACTGCTAACGGCAAAATAAAGAAATATTGCCTTTACCCCCGGAGTGCTGTACTTTGTCCTGGAAAGGAGGACGGAGTTTGGAGCCTTGACATATATATATACATATATATATACATATATATATATATATATATATATATATATATATATATATATATATATATGTATATATATATATATATATATATCAAATACATATTTAAATTTCAAACTATACCACATTCAGTGGATAATGTCAATCAATCAATCAAGACATTTATAGAGCGCGCTACTCACCCGTGATGGTATTAAGGCGCTGGGGGGGGGGGGTGCTGCTACTGTTGGAAGAGCCAGGTCTTGAGGTGTTTCCTGAAGGTGTGGTGGTCCTTAACTTATCATTCCCCCCAAAAAATTAACAACGATGGTTGTGTTGCGCAGCACAAACTGCATCCACGACTGCTCACCGAAGCATATGTTTCTTACACTTCACGCAGTGTTGCTCGAGAAAGGCGACTTCTGGCCTAATGTCCATTGCAGGTGTTCCTGAGGTAGCTCCAGACGTACTTGCCACAGCAGGTGAGGGTTTCAAAGCAGCTCGCCTCATTTCCTCCCGAGCAAGATTGGGAGGATGTGTGGTCCGGAGATGCTTGTACATAGAAGCAGTGCCACAAAAGCATTTTTTTTCACTGCCTCTTGACAGGACTCGGTCACAAATTTTGCACGTCACCTTTCTCGCATTTACTTCTCTCCCGATGGAAAAGTGAAGAATTTCCACACAACAGATTCCTGCCTCTGTTGCCGTGGTGCCTACTGCAAGAATTCTTCTTCAGAAGATACTTCCTCCTGCTGCTGTCCAGATGCCATTTTGTTTGATATTGTTTGAAAAACACCCCAAAAAAACAACAAAAATGGTTCTTGTACGAAATGAGATGTCTCTCTATAGATGCTCCAAAAAGAATGATTAAAATGGGTGGGGTACTTCAATAGTTACAGTAATGTTATGAACCAATGAAATCTTTTTTTTGAGGTCACATGGGACCACCACCACCTCATCAGGGTGACCAAGATGACCTCCTTGAAAGACCGCCTTTACAACAACGCACACAATAGCAAGGAGCTCTTCAACATCGTGAAGTAACTCTCCAACCCCAGCTCCAACAACATCCCGCCGTCACAAGCCCTGTGCTACTCCCTCGCCACCTTCTTCCACCGCAAGATAGCAGACATCCACGACAGCTTCAACACCCAGACAGCCCCAACAGAAAAAAACATGGGTTTCAGGGGTGTAATAGTTAGCTGGGCATTTCACTCGTTCAAAACCATTGAAATTCCTCTGTTATAGTTAGTTCTGCTAACTATAACTTGTGCGCCTGCAATGCAATGCTGACGATGTCACATAGTGCATCATTCATGACATGGTCAGTGACATAACTGATGACATCACTGATGATATCATCCACGTGACAATCTGATTCACCTCATCATACACTAGTATAACCTTTCATCACTCACTGTAAAATACAGAGTACCATATTTGAAACCATTGACACACCAATTCCAGTTACTACATAGCCACTCACTGATTCCTAAGTCTACACACACAATTACCCATTCAACAACAGAATCATTTATACATGCAGTCACTAATTAATGGAACTCTGTCAAATGCACGTGTACACCTATATAGACATTGACACATCAGCGGTCATCTTAGTAGGTTATGCAGTCATCCTACTCACTCATGAAAAAAACTAATCACACTTACATTTACTCACACAATTATCCAACAACACCTCATTTATTCAAACACATAGTAACTCATAGTTTATATGTTAAAAAATCACCATTACAATTATACACTCAATCATATAGTTACTCTCACAATCACTGCCTCTTACATATACTTATTTATATACACCAACTCTCACATACAATGCCTTTTATTTTTTTACTTTGTTGAAGATGTACAGGTAAAACATATATTTGCTCACCAACACACAAATAAATACACTCAGTCACCCAAACAACTGTTTCCACATGCATTCTTAAACCTATACACCTAGTCAATCAACCATTCACACATCTCAAATTTCAATTTAATTTCAAAGTACAGCTTAAAACAGATGAGCCAATAACAGTTTACTGCCTAACAGTTTGATTGTCACAATGACCCTGCTCAGGGTCACAGCTCACCTCAATGATACTTTATCTAGAGAGAAACCATGATCACACTCAAAATATGCAGCACTAATCTCTATTCTTGGTTTTTCCTATGCCTAATACAGAGCTTCAGAAATCGGGCAATGTTATTCGCGAAGCACTCTGTATCCAGAAATTGCAGGGCAAGAAATGCTGGATGACATAATCTCAAGCCAAGAATTTTTAAGATGGGTATTATCCAACTTCCCCTCCACTCTTTGTCAAATTTACAGAACAACACCACGTGCATTGTCGATTGGATAGATACATCGTCACAAGGGCAATATGGCAAAGTTTTGGCCCAATCATTCATTTTAGGGAAGGTTATCAGATGGTGGAACATGTTCAGCCTAAACCGTATCAAAGCAAACCTATCATATCCACTCAGATTGTATGTTAAATATTGTTGTATTGTTAAAGTGGTTTGAATCATTAAGTTGTGCTGGACTAAACACTTATTTACTTCCATAAGAAATCTGAGCCCCTCCAGGTGGCCCATGCACTGTTTTTTAAACAATTTCCTGGGGATCTGTACTATCACAGCTGGATTATGATAGTACTTTGAAAGACCCAAATCAAATAGAAACTTTTTCACATTCATGAGCCACCCAATCTTATCAACGTGGTCGAGGGCGAGGCAGTCCTTCAGAAGCTCCTGATTAAGCACTGTTTTGGGTGAAGACCAGATGCGATGACATAGTAGAACTGGTTTTACTTTTATTATATCAGTAATATAGGGTATACCTAGCTCTAAATGGCAATTATGCCTCGCAGTGCCTTGAGGAATGCCAGCAGATACCTCAAAAAGGCATTTTCCACTTTCTGTATGGCATTCACCCCACAATATCCCCAAATTCCAGCCCGTATATTGCCGTGCTAATGCATTTCGCTTGGTATATCTGGAACATTTCTGCCAGAGGCCTCTTGCCTAGCCTCTGTTCGAAGTTAACCAGTGACGTGGTGGCCCTCATAAAGAGGAGTTTCCTGGCATTTATTGCTTGTCTCTAGTTAATCAACCATTCACACACGTATGCATAGAGCTGTACACACCCCATCCAACCACACACAAACTCAGTGTCCCATGCAAATACTCACCCAACTATTCAATAACTAATATACACACTTAGTGACCAACTGATGCAGCATGTTATACAACAACAGAGACAGTGATGCACACATTCACATAGTTTAGTACTGGATGTACGACATTACAATGCATGCTTTTACCACGCATGCTTTTACATCGCAAGTTTTACAACACATGCCTTTACAGCGCATAGCGCTTTGGGGTGCTGGATAATGAATAGTTTAATTTACTATTCCAACTCCAGTCCCCGTGGATAGTAGGGAAGGTGTTGGATTGTAAATTAAATCTATTCCCTATCCTAGAGCGCCCTCCAGCGTAATGCGTTGTAATGGTTTTGCGTTGTAAAAGTTGCGATGTAAAAGCATTGCGTGGTAAAAGTTGCGTTGTAAGTGATGTTTCCCTTTAGTACTAATCCATGTATTAAGTGCAACACTTTTAAATACTCACTTAAACAGACAGTCAGACAGCTACTAAATCCTCCATCCAGGCAGTTACATATCCACTCAATCTTCTATAAAGGTTGGTATATATATATATATATATATATGGAAACCAAATCCTGAAATTGAAAAAGCGAACTCCTCCACCAGTATATATTTTCGCTCCAATTGTACCAATAGATCTCGGGTCACTCGTAGGCGGGTGCTTGTACGCGATGGTACTCGCGTTAAAATCAAGGCTCCAAACTCCGTCCTCCTTTCCAGAACAAAGTACTGCACTCCGGGGGTAAAGGCAATATTTTGCCATTAGCAGTATGAACAGACGCGTTTCGGACGCAAGTACTTCGTCAATGGTAAACATTGACGAAGGACTTGCGTCCGAAACGCGTCTGTTAATACTGCTAACGGCAAAATAAAGAAATATTGCCTTTACCCCCGGAGTGCTGTACTTTGTTCTGGAAAGGAGGTCGGAGTTTGGAGCCTTGACACATATATATATACATATATATATACATATATATATATATATATATATATATATATATATATATATATATTCACTGAAAAAACCATAGGTTATAGACCATATATAGTTAGGAATTAGCATTTAAAAAACCTTATTTTACTCACACAAAACCATTGAAATTCCATATATAGTTAGTTGCACTAACTATATATCGCGCACCTGCAATCCACTGCTGATGATGTCACATATTACATCATTCATGACATGGTCAGTGACATCACTGATGACATCACTGATGACATCTCAAATGACATCACTGATGACATCACTGATGACATCATCCAGTGACTGTGTGTTTCTGTAAAGTTTAAATATGTTTTACATATTGAAGAATGAGTAGATGCATAACTGTCTGGACGAAGGATTTAGTAGGTGCATGACTGAATGTATGAGTGAGTGATTAAATGTGTCTCACTGAGTGCATGGGTTAGTGACTAAACTGTCTTAATTTGTGCATCATTATGTCTGTTGTTCTGTAAACTGCTGCATGTGTTGATCAGTAGCTATATGATTAACTATATGGGTTATTGATTGATTGTCCAAGTATTTGTATGGGAGACTGAGTGTGTGTGTGGCTGGCTGGGAGGTGTGTGACTCTGTGCAGATCAATGTGTACTTGTATCAATGATTGTATAAGAAAGTAAGTATGTGTTAGTATATGTTTGAAAATGTAAGGTGCTCTATGTTTAACTGTATAGACAAGAAAATGGAAGTGTGATTGATTCTTTACAGGACTGACTAGGTGTGTGAGTAACTCCATGGATGAGTGGCAGAGTGTGAGTGTCTGTATAGGTGTATGAGTGCATATGATAGTGTTGTAAAGATGAGTGATTGTATGTATGAATGATTGTATGGGTGAATGAGTGAATGTGTGTGTAGACGTAGGAATCAGTGAGTACATATGTAGTAACTAGTATTGGTGTGTCAATGGTTTCAAAAATTATACTCTGTATTTAACACTGGGTGAAACAGAGGTTATATTAAAATGTGAGGAGATGCATTGTATTGTCACATGAATGATATCATCAGTGATGTGGTCATTGATGTCAAATGAGATGTCATCAGTGATGTCATCAGTGATGTCATTTGAGATGTCATCAGTGATGTCATCAGTGATGTCACTGACCATGTCATGAATGATGTAATATGTGACATCATCAGCAGTGGATTGCAGGTGCGCGATATATAGTTAGTGCAACTAACTATATATGGAATTTCAATGGTTTTGTGTGAGTAAAATAAGGTTTTTTAAATGCTAATTCCTAACTATATATGGTCTATAACCTATGGTTTTTTCAGTGAATTTTCAAGGTTTTGTAAATGCTAATTCCTAACTATATATGGTCTATAACCTATGGTTTTTTCAGTGAATTTCAATGGTTTTTTAATAGCAAATATCATAAGCTGTCGAATGTCAAGTACGTGGTAAGTGAAAACATTTTCGTGTTTATGCACACTGATCTGCTTTGAATGGTGCCCCCCCCTCATTTCTATTAGGAGTACTCTCTCTTTGCACATAGTGAAGGGTAGTTAACGCAGGCCTTTGCCCCCGTTGTAATACGTCGTGCCTGCTTCTCTCTCCATTTGATTGATTGTTATCCAAGTATTTACTGTTTTAGAATTGGTTCTCTTTGGTTCATTCTCTATTTACAAACAAACACAGAGCCGCAATACTCTGTTTAGTCTTTGCAGATAACGAAAAATTGTGTAAAAAAAAAAGAAAAGGAATCGAGCAAAATCAGTAGGCCACTAACGGGATCTCTTTTTGACCTCGCTAAAATAGAAACATTAGGAACAACCCCTCATGACAAATACAAAACTAGTGAAATGAACTGAACTCCACACAATGATGGCTGCAAAACAGCTCGGCTCCGCCACCCACCCCGCCCAAAATAACGATAAAGAGCGGCTGCCATGATTGGTTGCGGAATGGCCACGACGGAGCTACGAAATGGTACTGCTCTCATGCTAACCCCAGCTTCAGTCTGAAACATCCAGAAACACTGTAGACTACCAATTCGATCAGTTCCGGTAGCGCCCCAATGTAACCCGGTAGAGAAGAACTAGACCTCCCCTCTTTGACTGATGTTTCTTGTTGCCTGTCCCTTCTGTTGTCATTTAACAGAACTATTTAGCCTGCTGAAAGGGGTTGTGTTCCAACCGCTGGTTGGTGGAGACATTTTGACTATATTCTGGACCTGCGTTGTCGCGTAATGCGTCATATGACGCGCCGCGTTAGCGCATCCGGAAGTCATCCGGGGCGCGCAGCGCGTAACGTAAGCATAACAAGTCATGTGACTTGTTAATAAAACTTTTCATTGGTTCATTTTACTTTTCTTATTCTAATGATGAAAGGCTTGGTCATATGACCTAAAAATTACGCTTTTTATTACTTCCGAACATTATTTTTTCTTAAATATATGTTATAATGTTCCAGGCTAATGTACTTTCCCGGAAAATTTACAACTGTCCTGCAAGTAAAATATATTCTTTTTTCGAGAAAAAGAGCGTTTCTTCGTCCCATGACGGAGCCGTTGAGCAAAAGAGGGTCGACCTGCTGTCTTAGTCGCCGATACGCCTGAATATGAGATTCTTATCGATCACTTTATGTTGCAGGAATAGAAAACACAACAGCCCTTGACCATTTATCTTTACTGCGTTCCTTCGTATTATACCTTTTACCCTTCATGTAATTGGTCTGCTTTATTTCACTTGCCTTTTAATGATTCTAAAACAGTGACTATTATTAAAAACTTTACCAATGTATATACTACTACCATGTTTTCTTTTAAAAACCTTTATTGTGAAAATTTCATTATACAAATACGAGCCTATAACCACGTGGGCCGGCCACGGAGCAAACTGTAATCGTATATGATGAGTAGACATTTACACTGTAGAGGAACGTAACAGGCGGGCCATTAGGTTGCAAGAACTAAGGTGTCTAACAGTTACGGAATCGGTGGACGTACATTTTATAATTAAAATACGACAGGGCCAGTTACAATAAAATTATCTAGATATACATTTGCGGGTAAGTACCATGGGTGACGTCAATTCGAACTTTCAATAGTACAGTAATCAATAACACATCAGAACTTAATATCAATAGGGATGTCGAAATATTCAATCAATTCTCGTCCCCGCCCGCCATGTGCTTCGAAACTGCATACGTATCTCGTGATTTCAAGGTTCTGCAACCAGTACACAACAAGGAGTTACGAGTCCCATTTATTCCGGCGCCATTTTGGGCGAGGACGGGCAGGTCCAGGATATAGTCAAAATGTCTCTACCAACCATCGACTATGATGATGTTCATATGCTGTATTTATTAGAGTAACACTCATCTGTCCACATGAAATTAATTTGCCACAATCTAAACATGTCATTTTAATCTTTCCAAAGTTCTTCTAAATATTTGGGACCGTTTCCCTTGCCTCTGATGCTGTCAGTGCCACTTCTTTGATGAATGTACTAGCAGGTCAGGGGTTCTCCTCCAAATCTCTCTTTTATGCAGCACTATAATTAATTGGTGCCACCTCTCCATATGACGATGCATGGTATAGTTACCATAACTGTATTTTTTTTCGGTTCCTCTGGAGAGTTCATCGTGGCAGATGAAGCGTGTAACGTACCGGGCATTTACCTTTTTTTGCATGTACAGGAAAGGAAAAAAAAATCGAGCGTCCGAGTTCTAAGGTGTCCCAGGGCCATTTTAGTGTACCAGGCCCAAATCCAAAGAACAGGCCGCCATTTTGAGAGTCCTGTTGCAGCCGCCTGTCGCTGTAGCATCAAGAGCAGCCGAAACTCAGCTGAATGGCAACTGAAACGGTAAAGGGGCGCCCCACTACAGCAGACGAGCCTCCACCTAGGAAGGCCCGTTCACGCCGCCTCCCCCCCCCTTCGGGCACCCCACGCCGTTATTCGGAGCAGTATTGTAGGATGGCCACACCAGTGCGGCAACTTGCTAGACATCACCTCGGTGGTAACCGAATCTCAACGCCTTGTGGTGTCTTCTATTCAGAAAACATTGTTATGCTGCCTTCGACCTATTCGCCGCAAGTGCGCACACAACTCAACTGCATAGCTTGCTAGACACCACCTCGGTGCCATCCGGATCTTGGAATCTCAGCGCCTTTTGGTGTCTTCTCTTCAGAAAATATTGTTGCGCTGCCTTTGGCCCCATTCGCACATCGGTCCGCTACTGACGCCATCTCACAGGCTAATGGGGCGCCCCACGCCGAGTTTCAGCATTGTAGGATGACCACACCAGTACAGCAACTTGCTAGACATCACCTCGGTGCCATCCGGATCTCGGCGCCCCACTGCAGATGAAGTGCCTCTCAACTATGAAACCACCACGGTGACATCCGGATCTTGGCGCGTTGTGCTGCCTTCGGCCTATTCGCACATCGGTCCGCTACTGACGCCATCTCACAGGCTAATGGGGCGCCCCACGCCGAGTTTCAGCATTGTAGGATGACCACACCAGTACAGCAACTTGCTAGACATCACCTCGGTGCCATCCGGATCTCGGCGCCCCACTGCAGATGAAGTGCCTCTCAACTATGAAACCACCACGGTGACATCCGGATCTTGGCGCGTTGTGCTGCCTTCGACCTATTCGCACATCGGTCCGCAACTGACGCCATCTCACAGGCTAATGGGGCGCCCCACGCCGAGTTTCAGCATTGTAGGATGACCACACCAGTACAGCAACTTGCTAGACATCACCTCGGTGCCATCCGGATCTCGGCGCCCCACTGCAGATGAAGTGCCTCTCAACTATGAAACCACCACGGTGACATCCGGATCTTGGCGCGTTGTGCTGCCTTCGGCCTATTCGCACATCGGTCCGCTACTGACGCCATCTCACAGACTAATGGGGTGCCCCACGCCGAGTTTCAGCATTGTAGGATGACCACACCAGTGCACCTTACTAGACACCACCTCGGTGCCATCCGGATCTTGGCATCTCAGCGCCTTGTGGTGTCTTCTATCCAGAAAATATTCTTGCGCTACCTTTGTCCCATTCACACATCGGTCCGCTACTGACGCCATCTCACAGGCTAATAGGGCGCCCCACGCCGAGTTTCAGCATTGTAGGATGACCACACCAGTACAGCAACTTGCTAGACATCACCTCGGTGCCATCCGGATCTTGGCATCTCAACGCCTAGTGGTATCTTCCATACAGAAAATATTGTTGCGCTGCCTTTGGCCCCATTCGCACATCGGTCTGCAACTGACACCATCTCACAAGCCAACAGGGCGCCCCACGCCGACTTTTACCATTGTAGGATGGCCACACCAGTACAGCAACTTGCTAGACATCACCTCGGTGCCATCCGGATCTTGGCATCTCAACGCCTAGTGGTATCTTCCATACAGAAAATATTGTTGCGCTGCCTTTGACCCCATTCGCACATCGGTCCGCAACTTAGACATCACCTCGGTGCCATCCGGATCTTGGCATCTCAGCGCCTTGTGGTGTCAGTCAGAAAATATTGTTGCACTGCCTTTGGCCCCATTCGCACATCAGTCCGCTACTGACACCATCTCACAGGCCAACAGGGCGCCCCACGCCGACTTTTACCATTGTAGGATGGCCACACCAGTGCCACAACTTGCTAGACACCACCTCGATGCCATCCGGATCTTGGCATCTCAGCGCCTTGTGGTGTCTTCTATTCCGAAAATATTGTTGCGCTGCCTTTGGCCCCATTCGCACATCGGTCCGCTACTGCCGCCATCTCACAGGCCAACGGGGCGCCCCACGCCGACTTTCAACATTGTAGGATGGCCACACCAGTGCGGCAACTTACTAGACACCACCTCGGTGCCATCCGGATCTTGGCGCGTTGTGCTGCCTTCGGCCTATTCGCACATCGGTCCGCTACTGACGCAAACTCACAGGCCAACGGGGCGCCCCACGCCGACTTTCAGCATTGTAGGATGGCCACACCAGTGCTGCAACTTGCTGGACACCACCTCGGTGCCATCCGGATCTTGGCGCGTTGTATTGCCTTCGGCCTATTCGCACATCGGTCCGCTACTGACGCCGCCTCACGTGCCAACGTATTTTCTCCGCATTTTATACCCTATGCCGCATAACAGGTCATGTGACTTGTTTATAAAACTTTTCATTGGTTCATTTTACTTTTGGTTTCCTAATGATGGAAGGCTTGATCATATGACCTAAAAACAACACTTTTCATTGGATGAAAACTTTTTTTTTTTCCCAAACGATGAAAGCCCCACCTTGTTTCTGGATGTTTCAGACTGAAGCTGGCTTCAGCATGAGAGCACCACCATCTCGTAGCTCCGTCGTGGTCATTCCGCGAGCAATCATGGCAACCGCTCCCCACCAGAAGCCTACAGGAGTCGGGGGCCCCCAAAACTTTTGATAAATCCTCAAGGCGGAGGGGACGCTTTCGAGAATGGGGTCCAAGACCTAGCAGACAAGCGTCCGATTTCCAAGGTGTCCCAGGGCCATTTCAGTGGACCAGGCCCAAAAAGGAAAGAGCCTGCCGCCATTTTGAGAGTCCTGTGACAGCCGCCTATCGCTGCACCGCAAGAGTGGGCGCAACTCAGCTGAATTGCGGCTTTTGACACAGTGGACCAAAAACGGACGGAATGGCAACTGAAACGGTAAAGGGGCGCCCCAGTACAACAGATGACACTCCACCTGGAGAGGCCCGTTCACGCCGCCTCCCCCGGGGCGCCCCACGCCGTTATTCGGAGCAGCATTGTAGGATACCAAAACCAGTGCGGCAACTTACTGGACATCACCTTGGTGCCATCGTTCTGCTGCCTTGGAACTATTCGCACAACAGTTTGCTACTGATGACCCACCCCCCGCGACGCCCCACGCCAGAAATCTGGACGTTGTGCTGCGTTGGGACTATTCGCACAGCCGACCGCTACTTCGTTGTTTTTCCCTAAAAATGTTTATATGATATTACTGTTTTTGTTTTCTTGTATATATTTATAAGTTATTAAAGTTTTATAATCTTACTACTTTGTTGGAGTGCTATATATTTTTAATGTGACACATAATTGTAAAAACTTTGATGTACAAAGAGTCATCCCTGGAATCTTCCGCTTCAGGCTCGGTCCCCTCCCCAATCACAATACAGGATGGTTTTCAGATAATAGGAAGGCGTCTGCTGTGACGGATCTCATCGAGTGTGGGCCTTGATCTACTATAACTCCTTTGAAGAGGGGTGATTCTATACAGCTGGGGCCATAAACTACATCTGCAGGGCTAGCTGATACCATAGGACCGGCCTGGACAATCGGACACAGAGGAAAAGGAGTGTCAGAGGGTGCGGTAGTGAATAGGGCGAAAGGGAGGTGTCGGGCGGGCACAGGGTGTGATTCTCAGGGAAGAGCAGCGCAGATGGGGGGTGGTTTATTACCGATGCATAAGACAGAGAGCGGGGGTGACCACTGCCTGGGGGAGATGCTTGCGAGGGTGGGGAGTCATGCTAAGGATCGACAGCGTGCACAGAGTGGGTCTGGTCAAGGCATCTAAAATGACTGCCGTGCACGACAAAAGTGTGGCATTTGAAAAAAGGCAAGATGGCGCAGACAATGTTTTTCAACACTTCCTGATTTCCTTCGAATCGAACGTTAACAGACGTTGGGGTATATTACCAAAGTTAAGCGATATTTATCCCTAACGATGCTTAGCAACGATTTTTTTACCGCTAAGCATCGTCAGAAATTATCGCAGATAAACCTTGCTATTATCAAGGTTTATCGCAAATACGATAAAAAACGACCGCAATGCATTAATATCGCTGAAAACTCAGCGATATTCATGCATTACCGAGCTAATGCTCTTAGCCATGTTATCCACCTCCCATTGGATAACATGCCTTAGAACTGCTCAGGGGCAGGTGTTAGCTTTTGGAGATATTCGCGCTTATCGCGAATATTTCCAAAAGTTGATAATAGGAGATAGCGATGTTAGCGACTGTTTCGAGTCGCTAACATCTTGGCATGCCCACTTTGCATGTCATTAGTGATAAATATCACTCACATGCAAAGTGGGGCCCAAGATGGTCGCTATCTCCTACTAGCCGTCGCTAACTGGTGTTAGCAACAGCTAGGTAATACAGATATAATTTTATCTCCGCGAAGCGGAGCGCTGTTACAGATATATATCTTTTTTTGAACGTTAATTTCTCAAAATCCACTGGAGCACATATATTGAGACCTAGCAAAGGCACATCGGACTACCAGTCCCTACAATTTTGCCAAGTTTCGTGCAAATCCATTCAGCCGTTCGATTATTAATATTTATTTTTTTTTTGCCTCGCGGGGCCCTTTTAAAACCTCCACATCAAACCTAAGAGGTCAAGGAGGATCTACTATGCCCCCTTATGGTCATTTGCCCCTTCGCTTTGGCCTCCTCTTGTCTCTCGATCCTACCGAGAGACAAGATGGCGGCCGCTACGGACTGTTTGCAATGTTTACAGACGCCGGAGAACCAATCAGCTTCGCAAACCTCCGTTACGCGAAGCGGAGCGCTGTTACAGATATATATCTTTTTTTGAATGTTAATTTCTCAAAATCCACTGGAGCACATATATTGAGACCTAGCAAAGGCACATCGGGCTACCAATCCCTAATATTTTACCAAGTTTCGTGCAAATCCATTCAGCCGTTCGATTATTATTATTATTTATTTTTTTTGCCCCGCGGGGCCCTTTTAAAACCTCCACATCAAACCTAGGGGGTCAGCGAGGATCTACTATGCCCCCTTATGGTCATTTGCCCCTTCGCTTTGGCCTCCTCTTGTCTCTCGATCCTACCGAGAGACAAGATGGCGGCCGCTACGGACTGTTTGGAATGTTTACAGACGCCGGAGAACCAATCAGCTTCGCTTCACAAAGCTCCGTTGCGCGAAAAGTACGCGTACTGGAGCGCTGCCCGGTCCGCTGTTACAGATATATATCTTTTTTTAAACGTTAATTTCTCAAAATCCACTGTAGCACATATATTGAGACCTACAAAAGGCACATCGGGCTACCAGTCCCTACAATTTTGCCAAGTTTCGTGCAAATCCATTCAGCCGTTCGGGCTAAAAGTGAGGCCAACCGCCCTATGGAAAACTCAATGTTAAAAACACGTTTTGGGACCCCCCTTTTTTCTCGACCCCCCCTGGACGAACCCCCCCCCCAATTTTCAGGGGCTGCTCAGAAACAAAATGTGCCATTTTCCTGAAAATTTCAGCCAATTCCGTCCACAAACGCCAAAGTTATTAGACATAGAATTTTCAAAAATCCCATAGAGAAAAAATCCTAACTATATATACCTACTGGCGACCGCCAGTAGGTAATATATATATATATATATTCACTGAAAAAACCATAGGTTATAGACCATATATAGTTAGGAATTAGCATTTAAAAAACCTTATTTTACTCACACAAAACCATTGAAATTCCATATATAGTTAGTTGCACTAACTATATATTGCGCACCCGCAATCCACTGCTGATGATGTCACATATTACATCATTCATGACATGGTCAGTGACATCACTGATGACATCACTGATGACATCTCAAATGACATCACTGATGACATCACTGATGACAACATCCAGTGACTATGTTTCTGTAAAGTTAAAATATGTCTTACATATTGAAGAATGAGTGGATGTATAAGTGTCTGGACGAAGGATTTAGTAGGTGCATGACTGAATGTATGAGTGAGTGATTAAATGTGTCTCACTGAGTGCATGGGTTAGTGACTAAACTGTCTTAATTTGTGCATCATTATGTCTGTTGTTCTGTAAACTGCTGCATGTGTTGATCAGTAGCTATATGAGTAACTATATGGGTTATTGATTGATTGCCCAAGTATTTGCATGGGAGACTGAGTGTGTGTGTGGCTGGATGGGAGGTGTGTGACTCTGTACAGATCAATGTGTACTTGTATCAATGATTGTATAAGAGAGTAAGTATGTGTTAGTATATGGTTGAAAACGTAAGGTGCTCTATGTTTAACTGTATAGAGTAGAAAATGGAAGTGTGATTGATTCTTTACAGGACTGACTAGGTGTGTGAGTAACTCCATGGATGAGTGGCAGAGTGTGAGTGTCTGTATAGGTGTATGAGTGCATATGATTGTGTTGTAAACATGAGTGATTGTATGTATGAATGATTGTATGGGTGAATGAGTGAATGTGTGTGTAGACGTAGGAATCAGTGAGTACGTATGTAGTAACTAGTATTGGTGTGTCAATGGTTTCAAAAATTATACTCTGTTTTTAACACTGGGTGAAACAGAGGTTATATTAAAATGTGAGGAGATGCATTGTATTGTCACATGAATGATATCATCAGTGATGTGATCATTGATGTCAAGTGAGATGTCATCAGTGATGTCATTTGAGATGTCATCAGTGATGTCATCAGTGATGTCACTGACCATGTCATGAATGATGTAATATGTGACATCATCAGCAGTGGATTGCGGGTGCGCAATATATAGTTAGTGCAACTAACTATATATGGAATTTCAATGGTTTTGTGTGAGTAAAATAAGGTTTTTTAAATGCTAATTCCTAACTATATATGGTCTATAACCTATGGTTTTTTCAGTGAATTTTCAAGGTTTTGTAAATGCTAATTCCTAACTATATATGGTCTATAACCTATGGTTTTTTCAGTGAATTTCATTGGTTTTTTAAAAGCTAATATCTATAGCTGTAAAATGTATTCTTCTTTAAATCCAAAAATATATTTTATATGTTTATTAATAATTTTTTTTTAATATTTTTTTTGTTTCGCTCCCGGTCCGCGAACCGGGAAGCTTCCCGTTAGCTCAATTCGATTCCGCGATCCGGTCCGCGAACCGGTAACAAATCAACATAGTTACGGTATCGCGTTGCCGCGTAATGCGTCTTATGACGTACGGCGTTAGCGCACCCGGAAGTGCCCCGGGGCGCGGACCGAGGCGCGAAACGCAACTCCCCGGAAGCGATCCGCGGCGCGAAAGCGCGACGTATCGCGTTGCCGCGAAATGCGTCTTGTGACGTACTGCGTTAGCGCACCCGGAAGTGTCCCCGGGCGCGGACCGAGGCGCGAAGCGCAGCGAACCGGAAGCTAACCGGGGAGCGTTCCGCAGCGCGTAACATGAAAGTTAGAGTCATGTGACTTGTTAATAAAGCTTTTCATTGGTTCATTTCACTTTTAGTTTCATAATTATGGAAGGCTAGGTCAGGTGACCTAAAAATAACACTTTTCATTGGTTGAGAAGTATTGTTTTTTCCAAATGATGAAAACCCCTCCTTCTTTCCTCACTCTGACTTTCATCATTGTGAGAGGAAGACCTTTATTAATACTTGAGAAATGACTTCAGTACTTGCTTCAGCTGGTGCACCCCCACCACCACCTCCACCTCCTCATGGGAAGAGAGGACCACCTCCCCAGGTGATCACCAACACAGAGGAGGAAGAGGAAGACCTAGAGGAAGAGGAGAGAGAAGAACCACAGTTCTTGGAAGAGGTGCCCCGGGTTTCCCATAGGAAAGCCAGTTTCATCTGGCAGTTTTATTCAATCCCTCCAGGGCAAAAGAAAGTGAATGCGAGGTATGTGACCTGCCTCATCTGCAAAGAGAAATTATCAAGAGGGACTGATAAAAAGTATAGTTTTGGGAACTATACCATGCATCGGCACATGACCAGGAAGCATCCACTTAATTACAGCCGGGCGGAAATACGGGATATGGAACAAAACCCAACAGCAACTCCTGTGGCCAGGTCAACATCGTCAATATCATTGACACCAGCAGAGGCACGGGAAACTGTGCCAAACATCCAAGAGAATTTTGGGCACATGAAACATACTTGTATGCACTGTGGTGCGTTGATATCATGTGGTAACATGAGTATTAATGCCATCAACCTGGCTTATGACAATCATAATTGCCCTAACCGCCCCCAGTAATTTTTTTTTGCTCCTGTTGAGCCCTTTTCAACGCCTGTTTTTTGTTGTTCCCCCTCCCCAAAAAAACCCAAAAAAAATATAAAATCGTTCAAAAAATACAAAAAAAAACAAAAAATGTTCAAAAAATACAAAAAAAATATAAAACAACAAAAATATAAAAAAAAAAGTTCTTTTCAGAACTACCTTCCCTTTCCAAAAAAATTGCTAGAATGTTTAGCACTCTGGCAAGCTCTATTTCTTTTGGTTCGCTTCCGGTTTAGCTTCCCGGTACGCGTACCGGGAGCTAACCAAAAAAAAAACTTTTTAAAAAAAAAGAGTAAGTATAAGGAAAGTAAACAGAGAGTGATGTTTCAAGAAAGACAGCTATAGGGAGTAAAGAAGAGATACTATTTAATAGATCTATTTACCAAAGAACAGACAGAAGATGGTATAATTGTGAAAAACAAAATAGATAACGAATTGAAAGAAAAACAAGCATTGGCATAGCCAATAGGTATCGACTTTTGGACCTTCTAAGTCTTTAGTTATGCAGCATAATATCCTTGGTGCAGCAACATCAACTGTTGCATGGCTAAACACGTATAAGGTCCCAAAGGCAAGACCTATTGTCTATGCCAATGCTTGTTTCTTAAGTAGAATTGCAATACGTATGGCTCTTCCATGTAAAAAAATCTTATCTTGTGCTCTAAAGATTGCTAAAGTCTCGACAGAGAACAGGCTAGATTGTAAGTAGGGTAAATTGCGCTTGGTGATCTGTTTGAGGGAGCGTCTGCTTTGCCTGGTGTCTTTGGAGAGCAATTTTGATTGTTATACTGGACAATATAGCCCTAATGTAAATAACATAGGGGCATATTATCAACATAGGCAATAAAAGTTTTGCAGCTTTTATAGGCAGAAATGTGTCGCTAAAGCTGCTTTTGCGGCAGAAAACTGCCGCTAAAGCCGCTTTTGCACCAGTTTTCTGCCAATAAAAAGAGCAATAATTTTATTGGCTGCATTCATAATATGACCCTCAGTGTGCTTCAACTACACAGAGAAAGCATTATGAACAAATAGTGATACAGTGATCAGTCTAAGACACTAAGAGTAATAGAGACGGAGTGAGTGAACAAGAGTGAGGAACTATGAGAAGAGAGGGACTGAGAAAAAAAGTGGAAGGAGTTGAGTAAGTAGGTAATAGAGAAAGGAATGAGGGAAGTAGCAAAGGCAGGAAACTGAGGATTAAAGAAATGAAGCAGTGGAACTAATAGTAGTTCAATGTGATAGAAATGTAACGAAAAGAGTACAAAATACTTACCTTATAATTGTCGTTAAATTCCTCACTTTTTATTTTTATACTTTCAATCTGTGAAAGAGAGAACAAACATTTGAAAAATATAAAAACATGTATTGAAAAATTACAAAAGACAAGGGCAAAGATTGAAGGACAAACAGTTTTTCAATAACTTTGACACTTACAGAAGCTACACAGTCCTAAAGATATACATTTTAAAGTAACACTATCTTGATGGAGATGAAGTGAGACCTATCTTAAAACATGGTGCATCTTTTGCATTGCTGTTGTCTCAGAAAAGTGTCGCAAGACACTAAAATTTAAAATAATTGCTTCAGGATGCCAATAAGATGTCTACTATCCAGAGTTTTGTTTCAGGTGAGGCCTACTCAGGGTTGCAGATGAAATTTCGAGTTGTTGAAGAGAATAGAAGACATAATACATGTGAAGGTCTACCAATGAAGTGAGTCATGTCCACTGCAATGTTCAACAAAGTCCAAACCTCCTATGTTTCCCTGGACAGACCTAAACTTGATCTGCACAATGTGATTCGTAATGATAGGAAACACAGGTGATGTAATTGAAATACATGCAATTTATTTTGCTCATTTCACAATCACATCACTTCTGTTTCCTTTGCTTAGGTATCTCATTGTGCAGATGTAGTCTAGCATATCAAAGAATACGCAGAAGTGCAGCACTGCATGCAACAACTTTGACACTTACAGAAGCCTCACCTTCTCCATGCCTTCTACACAGTTCTACATATACATCATAAATGGAAACATTACAGAATTAATTATACATGTTAAATGGTTTATTTTTGCTGTTCTCAGAATGTATCAAAATTCACTAAAAACAGTGACTTGAAGGTATTCATCATGTAACAGCGGGGAAAAAAAAACACAATCAAAATGATTGTGTTTAAAAAACCCATACAAGATCAGAAATCAAAAATCAGAACTCCTTAAAGTTAACTTACTTTCCATGACGTCCAAGGATGTCCTATGAATAGCTTATACTCTTTTGTGCTGTTATTACTTTCAGCCCACCAGTTTCTGAAAGAAAATCTCCATCGTTTTTAAAAACATGTTACATACAATAAATGACTTCTTGCTCTCTACCACAAGATTCCACAAGGCCAAATTTTGTCAGAGCCATGTATAACTCTTGGATTTCTTGTTAGCCAATCCCATCATTTGGTATTCCCGCAACTTTCAGAATTAAAATGTTGAAGATCATTTTCACAATCCTGGAATAGTAATATCTTCCCCTTCTTGCTCAGTCATGTTCTACATTTCGTATGACACTGATACTGCTTAATATGAAGCAGACTTACACTACCTCTATGAGTACTACAATTATTTAATTCTCTACATCACTTTTAATCACAAAGTAATGTAAAACAGTATACAGCATTGCAGACTTACATTCCCTCTACTCCATGTTTTGATTGGCTGCTTTAATTAGCTTATGAAAAGAAACAGTTTTTCTGAACTCATTTAAACTGCACATACATGTCCATGATGTCCAATCCTATGATTAGAAGTTATGTCTCTGAACTACACTTATCCTCAAGGCCAAATTGTGTAGGAGCCATTAGAACTTCTTGAAATTCCACAGATCATATCCCGAGAATATTTTCCTAAAATTTTGGTTTTAAAAACACCAGGTAAGAGTTTTTAAGGTCATACGGCAATTTTTTTTTGAAAATTACAACAGAATCATTACAGAATGACCAGCCATTTCTAGACTTTAAATAAGCTGTGTAATGTCCTGATGATATTGAAGGGCCGTCATGATATATAATTGCTGTAGTTACAAAAGTCCTTCCTGATATTGACAACTGCGAAGCTACAAAATTTTTTATTAAAGTTGTCAATTTTGTTCCATCAGGCCTACATCGTTGGAACATTAAAATGATGTACTGGCCATATGTTCGTATAAATAATGTGGACATCATTTCAGATTTACATTGGCTACACTCCATGTTGTGATTAGCTCCTTTTACTAGCTTATTAAAGGAGACTGATTTACTGTCTGGCAAAGTTAAATATACAAATCTTTCTGAGTCTACACTAGTAGTACTTGATACCATACAGTTCTCGCAGTCATGCTGCCATTGATAAGAAAGCCCAAACAGCTGATCTACATCTACACCTTCAGCATGTAATACATGAAGCATATACATTAAAAACTCCTGACAATCTTGCTGAATATTTTGAGAGAATTGTGTTTGGCCTGAACATCTATCTAACAGATTTCTAATTTCAGACACACTTTCTATGTTTCTTCTATCAGTGGTACATTTCTCTAACACAGAATTTAACAAACTGCAAAATCTTTGATCAGAATTGACCACAATCTCTTCTTTTACATTTTTTAGAGAAAACAAAACATTAATTACTACATTAGCATAGCAGTTGACACCAGAACTGTTTTCAAACTGAAAACCAACAACATCTTCAACAGAATCCTCTTTGTTTCTGCTTGTAATTTTAGGTTCATTCACTTTTTGTCTTTTTGCTACAACCTCTCCAGTATTGTTCTCATTTCTTCGTTTCCGGCCTACCAGACGTTTCTCAAACAAAGGAAACTGAGGCAAATGTGGCGCATACTCTCTTCTTAACCTATTGTATTCCTTAACACAATCTAGATCTGCACAAATGTTTCTGAGATCACAGTCAATCAAGTACAATCCCGATAAAGTTCTAACTCGTGACAATGCCACATATGCCATACCCTCCTTGAACACAGAACTGCCAATATTCACCAATGCAGTGTCTACACTTAAACCTTGCGATTTATGAATTGTCACCGCATATGCCAAGCAAACAGGGAACTGCTTACGGCGAACATATAAGTCTTTTACAAGCAAAAATCTAGCAGAACAACGAGCAATTAGCTGTACTTCCTCAATGCCATCAAATTTAATTTTTAAAAATTCAATTCCATCTCTATTTCTGTATTTCACAAAATCAACAACATTACCCATTGATCCATTTACCAGACCTCTTTCAACATGTAAATTCCTTCTTAAAATTATACGGCAGTTCAAGCACACATTCAGAGTCTTTTCAAAACCTGCAGTTTTAGATATACTCTTCTCTAATGAATCCAATTTTGTTTTCAGATTCTCAGACAAAATAATTGTTGATCCCATATGCTCTACTCTATCAATAGCTTCCACTTTCACAATCTCTTGCTTTTCTAAATGCAACATTTTGTTGTTAAATTTTGCACATTCTGCAAGAGTTGGCATCAAACATATTCCAGATTTCTTATCAGTAATTTTCTGAAAAATATTCTCAGGCACAACATCTTGTTCTGGATATAAATTTGTCAGTAATCGTGCATGTAAAGCTTCTTTCCCATGCTCGGTCACTTTTCCAATTCTAACATCCTGTAGAATAGTCTTGTAAACTTCATCCTTTGCCTGACGCATATTTTCATGCAGTTCAGCATAATTGAAGTTTAACCATATATTGACGTTGCCAATGCTGCCTAGGCACTTCCTGGTATCTTCATGCGTGAGCATTTTGAACACAGGTTGCCCTTTCACTGGTGTCAGCTGCAGAAGATCTCCAAAAACAATGATGTGTTTGCCACCGAATAACACATCATACTCTGTTTTGAGAACTTCTTGCATCCTCAAATGCACAAAGGCAAGCATGACATTGGAAACCATGCTTACTTCGTCAATGATAAGAAGTTTCATTTTCCTCAAGATTCTTGAAACTTCAAAACAAGCATCTCCAGATAGCTTGTGATATTCTAATTTGTTGTCATGCTCCACTGGCAGCATCAGTAAACGATGTAAAGTAATCCCTTTAATATTATGTGCTGCCAGTCCAGTTGGAGCAGTGACAACACAAGACAGTGATGACTCTGTCCTTTCCTGCAAATAGCATGAAATTGCTTTAATGAGGAAACTTTTTCCAGTTCCCGCTTCTCCACTAACGTACAGTCGGACAGGCTTCAACGACGTACATGAGCACTCTTTCTTATCATGACTTAATCCATGATCAATTTGCATGGTAACTTCGTCATATATTTTCCTCTGCTCAACGTTGAGTTGCCTTTCCAACTCTTCTAAGTTAACCGCATCCTCTTGAGCATGTGCCATGGCTCTTTCCACCTCATTCATAGCAGTGGCAGCTTCATTTTCAATAAGAGGTCCTCCTAGTGGATCCTGACTCAATGAAGCAGAACTCTGACTGTCCTGAGAACTGTCTCTGGCAATCTCGGCTGCAATCGTTGCTTCCTGCTCAATTTCCGCATTCAACATTTCTACATATTTGGGAAAAGCAGGACATTCTATGGTCTCCTTGGCGGCATTGAAAGAGTCTTCGTAACAGAGGAAATCTCCAAGCAGTTCCTCTTCTGCACGCCAAGGCTTGAAAAGTTGCAAAAGTGCTAAATAGAAAAACTCCTTTTTTTCAGGAGATTCGCCACTCAATTTTCGATGGTTTATCAAGTGGCATTTTCTTTGCTTGACCAGACATCCCTCACTTCCTATTACAGCATACACTCCTTTCTCAGTATCTTCTTTGATGTTCCTCTTGAACATGTAATTTTGCAGAACCTCATACAGACAAACATTCTCTAGGTGACTGCTTCGATTTGGATAATATGTATCCAACATGTTTGTCTTCAAAATGTCGGTACTGTTTGGCTCCTTTTCCGCCAAATACTCAATTTCCCGCACAGGTTTGAGAACTCGATTACGCGTTGCAGCAAGACCAAGACTCGCCCAAACGATACTCCTGGACTTGGCATAGAGACTTGCTGAAGACAACCGGTCAGAACATTCGTACGCTCCGATTTCTCGATGCGACAACATCTTCAGACTGAAACTGTACAACTTCTTGCTGAGGCTCTTTTCATGGGAAATGTCCTCCCACATATCCTTCAATTCTGTCTTCTCTTTTTTGGTGATATACGACGTCACATACCGAGCCACAGCCATACAGTTATCAGCCACAAACTGTATATCCATGTTAGCATTCCACATGGACAAAATCACCGGGTTGTAGTCGTTGATATACTTGGACTCTTCGTTCCTCTTCAAATTGTAAGTGTTTTTAGGTGATTTCTTCATCACATTATGTCGCAGCGAAGACATCAAACTGTTTACTCTTCCTTTAGAAATCACCGGTCGTGGGAAGCCGAAACGACATTTGGTGTAGAACTTGTCTTTGTTTCGGAATTTACGACGGCAGTACTTTCCACATCGATGGCTTTGGAAACGCAGAACTTTTTCTCTTAGGCTTTTCTTCTCCTTTGCGTTTGGAACAGCACACGTAGAATACTGTTGGATGAAACTCATCACTGAGTCTTCTGGATCCGTTCCAAATTTAGGTGCATCCTTGATCCACAGCAACATATGTATATGAGGAGCTCCTCTTGCTTGGTACTCCTTTCTCCAGAAGAAATCCAACACCTCTCCAAGAGGTGGATTCTTCTTATTCATGATGAAAGACATCATAGCTTCAAATCTATGATTGAAGTACCTACATACATTGACTGGATCCAAAGAGCACAGTTCTCCGGGTGTCTTGAATTCGATGTTTTCTACGTTAGCATTTGCCTCTCGTAGAAATTGAAGTAAGTCTTCCCAGCCATACTCGGCACAGCTCAGAGTGAGGAACCATGTGGGAGTACCTAAGTTCCTCAGCATACATTTTAAATCACCATGACGACGGTACCAGTACTCATTAGTACCACGCTGACACGCCATGAGATTAATCAGGTGAGATTCCAAAATACTATCTTGGACATTCACTTTATCCATAAAATCACTTGCTGAGATGTTTTGCATGTGTATACCACTTTTCAAGATGTGGTTCACTGCATATGACAGTCCAGACAGATCACTTTCAAACAGGAGATGAAACAAATAAGGAATGCATTGTCGAAACCTAGCATCTCCTGCATACAATCGCAAAGTCCGGTATTCAGAAGCAGGAATTTGATGAGGTCGCTCATCATATCTTCCTCCCTGACCTGTTGGAAAAAGCTGTGGGAAACACCGAGCTTCCAAACTTTCCTCCCAAACACTAATGGGACTCCCTTTGGCTTGTTTCATTTGAAACAACTCAATAGCATTCCCCATGACTTCCTTTGAATGCAAAGGATGAACACTATAATGTTCATATATTTCCTCACTAGTAGAGGGTTCTACTTTCTCAATTTGACCAGCACACAAATCGCTATCCTCTTCCTCACTTACTTCCTCTTCTGCAACATATACATTCTTATAGTATTTATTATTTTTTTTCAAATACAATGTTGCCTTTTTAACTTTCCTAACATCTACTAAATCTTGCCATATTTTCTTATTCTTTGTCGGAACCCCATTAACTAAGATAACCAGAGGTTCCTCTTCCACTTTTTCTACTCCAATTGTGTTAATGTTTTTCTTCAAATCTAGAGGCAAATAAACAACTCTTCCCTTTAATCCTCTCTGTAAATCTGATGGAGGCAATTTCCCTGTCTTTGGCTCCATTCTTACAATAGCCTGAAAGGGATGGATACTTTGAATCAAAATAGATTCATAAGTATTTAAATCCTTCAATTCAGAAGGAATCTCAACCAATTCCAGATTATTATGAACTGCTCTAGCAGGCATCTGTTTTTGTTTTAATTTGTTACAACAATAAGTACACACACGTTGATCCAATCCCAAATCAAAACAATTTTCTACCATCAAGTATGTTGCAAAATCCTTCCATTCACTATTATTTTCCCTTTCACTTTTTGCATATAAATCCACTAACTTAGTCTGATTCTTATAATAAGTGCGTCTACAACACACACAAGTGAAATTAGGCCTCTCACTTGATTTCATGTCAAACGTCGCAATTTCCCTCTGGAAATTATCTGTACTGGAAACCTGTACACTATCTTCCAAATGACCCTCTACTTCTTGCTCAATTTCAACATTCTCCTCTTTACTTCCAAAGTAACAAAACTCAATTTCTTCACATATATTCTTCACATCTATTTCAGAACCATGCAAAAGAGCAGCGCATAATTGTTTCAGCATAATTGCTGGACTCTTAGCATAATACAACAGTCTAACTAACTTCCTCACTTTGTTATGATGCACTGCTAGCATCCTGAAATGATGAAAAACACTCTGGCATACTCTCCTGGAAAGACAAGCCAGTGAATGACCATGCAAACCTGTCACTTCTCTCACTCTGCAAGGATCTAATTCTTGCAACAACCTTATTTTCTGCTTCAAACTTTTCTTGTTAAATGTCCGTACAAAATCACAAAGCAAATTGATGGAATCCTGTCGCACACTGCAAATACTACTACACTTCCAGGTGTACACAGGACCCTTAGCACGTCTTCCTAAAACCTCATTACCTAACAACTCTTCTGCCTCTGTTGTCACAAGTTTTTCTTTTTCAACTGGACAACCATCTTTCACTTCATAAGCACGACCACTGATGTCAACTGCATGCACCAAATCATTATCCTGGAAATAACTCTCTTCATTAAAAAATGCCTCACAGCTTGAACTATGTATCCATTCTCCAGAAAAAACTTCACAAAAATTACTACGATTAACTATTCTCTTCCATCTACTATTTCTTTTGAAATCAAAAATTGCCTTGTTTAGCTTCCTAATTCTATTGATTATCAAAATAAATAACTTACGTTTAATTTCAAAAGCCTGATCAATAACTTTCTCAACTTTTTTTTTTCTCCTATAAAAAACTAATTTCTGTTGACCTTTCTTAATATTTTTTAACAAATTGCCAATTATCCTGTTACGGAACATTCGTTTACGAATCTCCGTAAACTGTTGTTTCCTTCTACTATCATGCACAGATTTATCTCTTGCTCTAGCAGTAACATTTTCATTTGTCCTTTTCTTTCCATTTGATTTACTTGTCATTTTATGGATTGAAACATTTTCTGTACTAATATTTTTTTTATTACAAATATTTCTTATGAAATATTTAGAGCTCTTACCCGGTGCTTTCTTCATGGCTTGAGAAATCTTTTTGTTAGAGGACTGCTGCATTTTTTTTTTCTCCTGCTGTCTTTGACGTTTTGCAGCCTTCATCTCTCTTATTTTTGTAGGCATCTTGAAATGATCTGCAGTTGAATCTGAGGAAAAAGATACTAAAAAATGTTATTAAACATTATTATCAAACAGTAAATCATTAATAGTGATCAAAAATATAACACACTACTTGACATTTTATTTTGAAGATTTTTTAGTCATTGCCATTTTTACAATACAGAAATACCAGAAAAGAAATGACATTTATATTTATGTTACCTATGCTATTTTATATGTGAATCTGATCTAATTTTATGAGCATATTTTAATATTTTATTGAAAACACTACACATAACCTGTTTTTGAAGGTGTTTTTATTTTTAAATTAAACGGTTTACCTTTTTACTTTTTATTGATTATAAATTTTAAAAATAAATGTTTATAATTCCAAAGGCTGAAGCAAGTCAGCTTCCCATCCGATATCATATAATTCAGACAAATCTGCATCCTCATCACGCTCTTCTTCATCCTCAGGATTTAAATCATCCAATGGATCAACATCCACTGATGTTTCAATTACAAGTTCAATGATGAGGTCAAAATCAACTGATTGCAGATTGTCGCTCATGTTGAGGTTGTCTTTATCTTTAAAGAAAGATAACAACAATGAGATGTTGCAGAGTAAGAGACAAATCTCACAGATTATAATAGTAAAATTATTTAACAAGAGTAACATTTTGCAGCTATTATTTAACCATGTCCAGCGATGCTGAGCAGGTGAAGCCTATGTCTAATTTTTCACTGAACAGGACTCATCTGTTCTTAACCTTGGATAAGCCTCAACGACTCTGTGTTCCCTGCACATACTCAAATGTTAAAGTGCAGATTTATATTAAATGGCAGATCCCCAGGCATGCACCAGTTAATGTGCACCACTGTTTTACCACCCATGGTGTGCCGCATTTACAATCAGATAGGAGAAAGCTGCTTCAAAACCCTGCGCCTGCTTGAAGCTTGCATAGGTCTTGACGCAGCATTGTATAGATGGGGCACCCCTGATCCTTGCTGGAGCTGCATCGCACTTACGATACAACTCCAGCAATGCGCCACCTTTACAGCACAGATACGTCACGCATCTGTGCCATTTTTGCCCCATGCTGCGCCGCATTGTAAATACAGCACACCATGGGTGGCGGAACAGCGGCGCAAAATGACTGGCACATCCACTGCTGCATCGGTTTCATGTGGCACGTTTTTTTTACACCATGACACATCTGCCTAAATGCATCAATTTGTAATTTTCTCGCCTCATAGCAAATCTTTTGCACCGCCACTGCGTCACAAAAGTGACGCACAGTGGCGCAAAAGATGCATACACCTATCATAAATCTGTCCCTAGCATTTTAAATGATTAATTCAGGATGACGATAAGGTGTGGCCTATGCAGAGCTTTGTTTAAGGTGAGGCCTACTCAGGGTTGCAGATCAAAGTTACGCTTGATGAAGAATACAGAGGAGATAATACATGTAAAGGCCTACCAATGAAGTAAGTAATGTCCACTTTATTGCACCAGTCATCATAAATGTATCCCTAAGCTTCTTATCTTGTTACAGATGAACCACCATATGTACATGACATTTTAAGTAATTTCCACATGTGCAGTGTTTTCAAAATATAATTTGAAAATCGTTTTTGGGGAAAAGTAATGGTTTGCAAAATTATGACAATTACATAATGGTGTATGCTTCTCTATAAAGCATTTCAGTATCTCTAATGTCATTTTTCCCATATTACATTATAAGACCTTTCCCCATGAAGCACATTCCTTGTAAATATGCTCCCACCTGTGCATTGCAAATTTAGATTTTCACTGTTTCAGACACATAGCCATGTTGAAAGTGACCCAAAAAAATTGCAAACGTTTCCCCATGAAGCACATTCCTTGTAAATATGCTCCCACCTGTACATTGCAAATTTAGATTTTGACTGTTGCAGACACATAGCCATGTTGAAAGTGACCCAAAAAATTTGCAAACGTTTAAAAAAAAAAAACATTCATGTGTCTTAATGACATTTTAAGTCATTTCCCCATGGAGAATGTTTTCTAAGTGGCACAAAAGAGGTATACACCTATCATAAATCTATCCCTAGCATTATAAATGATTAAATCAGGATGACAATAATATGTGGCCTATCCAGAGGTTTGTTTAAGGTGAGGCCTACTCAGGATTGCAGATTAAAGTTACGCTTGATGAACAAAACAGAGGAGAACATTTTATTGTAAATGCCTACCAATGAAGTAAGTGATTTCTACTTCATTGCACCAGTCATCATAAATGTATCCATAACCTTACTTAAATTGTCCTTAAGACACATAAAAGCGTTTTTTGATTGGCTTTCCTGCATGGTAGGGTCACTTTTAACATGGCTATGTAACATAAACATTCAAAATCAAAATTTTCCATGTACAGGTGGGAGCATATTTACAAGCAATTTGCGCCACAAAGAAAGGTCTGACATTAAAATGGCAAAAATAACATCAGGGACAGTCAATTGCCTTATAAAAAACCATACACCATTATGTCCTTCTCATGCATTTAAAAACAATTCCTTTTTCCCAAAAACGAATTTCAAATCATAATTTCAAAAAACTGCACATGAGAAAATGACTTAAAATGTCATTGAAACACATTAAAGCATTTTTTGATTGGTTTTCCTGCATTGTTGATTCATTTTTATCATGGCTATGTAACACAAACATTGATAATTAAAATTTTCATGCACATGTAAGAGCATATTTACAAGCAATTTGCGCCACAGAGAAAGGTCTTACACTAAAATGAGAAAAATAACATCAGGAACAGTCAATTGCCTTATAAAGAACCATACACCATTATGTCCTTGTCATGATTTTATAAACAATTCCTTTTCCCCAAAAACGATTTTAAAATCATAATTTCTAAACACTGCACATCAGAAAATGACTTAAAATGTCATTAAAACACATGAAAGCGTTTTTTGATTGCCTTCCCAGCATGGTTTGGTCACTTTTAACATAGCTATTTAACACAAACATTCAAAATCTAAATTTTCCATGCACATGTGAGAGCATATTTACAAGCAATTTGCGCCACATAAATCATAATTTTCTCCTTAAAGCACACTATTCTCTATCTAAAGTAAAGAAATATTTTCTCACCTTAGCAAATACTTTGAGTTTGAAAACAGTCTCAGAAACACACCAATTTGTCTTCAGCAGAGCAAAAGGTATGCACTCCAGAGTCTGCAGCTATGAAAAGCACAGAAATGGTGTAATTCTTCACACATATTTCTCATGTCACCCAATCAAAACTCTTCCCTCACTTTTTTTCAAATGAAAACCCTTCCCCCTCTGCCCTTTCTGCCTATTTTCCATAGCAACCACCTCTTGGAGAAACTCTGGTGTTTGCAAATTCACACAACAATGTTGCAATTGAACTCTGAACTCTCAGTGCACCTGCATATCCAGTGCTTTCTTTCATTTAATGATTTTTTATTGACCACTCAAAATACATCTTTCAAAGAACACATCTCTACACCCTAACTTTCTGTTTTCATCAATCAAAATCCACCAATCACTGTTACTACTTCATGAACACAGAAACTCCACAGTTTTTTTCATTTCAAACTCACATTTTTTCAACTGCCATTTCATTGCCACACTTCATCTGACTGCAGGAGAACCTTCTCTCACCATGTTTTCTGTCTGGATTGTTGGTCATAGTTATATTCACTGGGCTCAAAGGTACGTTGAAAGCAGGAATTTACCTAACCTCAATTTACAAGATGTGGAAATTAAGTGGTTTGGCCACAGAGGATTAAAATGTCACCAATTGATACCATTGGTGAAAACCTTTATGCATTTGCCCAAACCTGACCTGTTAATTGTGCACTGTGGAGGTAATGACTTGGGCACTTTGACTGGTGTAGGTCTGGAAATGCTTTTAAAGGACACCTTTGAGCAATTAATGGCACTTTTTCCTCAGACTGCCTTGGTATATTCAAATATATGCCAAAGACAGAAATGGAGGTGGTCAAACCAATTTTGTCCACAAATTGAGAAGTCGAGGAAGCATGTAAACAAATCTGTTTCAGCTTACATGAGAGACCATGGAATGGGCTCCCTGTACAACAATAACTTGCGTTACTACATGCAAGATATCTACAGAGGAGATGGAGTTCACTTCTCAGATGAGGGCAACAGAGTTTTCACTCTGAATTTAAAAATGTGCATTGGTACCTACTTATAAGTACCAAAATGTACCATAAACCCAAAAGCTCTTCTCAGAGCTACCCTACATCTAATCACTCACAATTATTATTTTACTCTAACTTTTTTTACTAATTTTCAACAAAGTACGCTCCCTGGGGCGCTACCCGGTACGCGTACCGGGAGCTAACCTCGCGAAATTTTAAAAAAAAATGTTTTTTTTCTCGCACATATGGGCCTCCTCAGCCACCCTCACAAAACCTAGGGGGTCAAGATAAGTCTACCATGCCCCCTTCTACCTATTCTGAACATTATTTGCCCTCCATCTTGTATCATAATTCGACCGAAACACAAAATGGTGGACTCCCGTTACGCTTAAGGTTCGCGTACCAGGGCGCTCACCGGTTCGCGTACCGGGTCGCTTCCTGGGAAGCGCACCATCAAAAAAGGTGGGAAAGTAGTTCACACAAAAGCCACTTGAGACAATTTCACCAAATATAGATTAGCTCATACTACATACCAATCCCTACCATTTTCACAAATTTGATTGGAATTCCATTTAGCCATTTAGCCTATAGAACTCACTAAATACCGTGAGGTAAATTACTTCACAAAACACATCTGAAGTGTTGGAATTGACAACCAATTAAAATGTTACTTTCATTTTCTACTTTTTTTACCTGACATTTAATTGGTTATGTACCCGAATATATATAAAGGAAGAGAAGGAAACACAGCCATTTTGACTACTACTTCCTGGTGTACATTTCTATTAGAATTTTCATTAATAACTTCAACTTCTTTTTAAAGGTAAGTTGTTATTTTTAAAACTGAAGTATATTGAGCACTTTAAGTTAATATGGCAAACTTTTTCTGTTAGTTATATACTATCCCTCTGTAGTACTTATAAATTTAGATACACTTTTTTATATTCCTACTTCCACTCTGATACTATACACTGCCCAAAGATAAATTCTCTGTTAAAAACTGCCTATCTAAAATTAATCCCAACTGTGCCCTACCTCTACTAATATATATTTTTTTATGCAAATTTCAGGAAAAATGGAAAGTGAACAAAACATTTCATTTGAAATTGTCCTTCCAGAGTCCAACACAGAAATCATTGATCCAAATGAGATTGAATTTATGGATGAATCTTGGGACCAAGAACTACTGCAATGTGTACAAGCAGTAGATAACCTCCTTGCAAATGAGGACATTTTACAACCTCAGAGACTACAATCTATATTCCATGATTATGAAATTTCTGACAATGAAATGTTAGAAAGTTTAATAAATTATGAAACACAATAAAAAAAACTTTAAAAAAAAAAAATAAATAATCAACAAAACCAACAATCAATTAACATACAGCATTTGAAAAGTCTATCATTCATTTTTCATTGTGATACGCTCCCCAGAACGCTTCCCGGTTCGCGTACCGGGCGCTAACCACGAAAAAAAATAAAAAAAAAATTTTTTTTTTTTGCTTAGCGGGGCCCCTTTAAAGCCTCCACATCAAACCTAGGGGGTCAGGGAGGAGCTAGTATGCCCCCTTATGGTTATTTCCCCCTTTGTTTTGGCCTCCTCTTGTCTCTCAATCCTACCGAGAGACAAGATGGCGGCCGCTCCGGACTGTTTAGAATGTTGACAGACACCGGAGAGCCAATCAGCTTAGCTACGCGAAGTTCCGGTACGCTTAAGGTCCGCGGACCGGAGCGCTGCCCAGAGCGCGCTTACAGATATATATCTTTTTTTAAACGTTAATTTCTCAAAATCCACTGGAGCACATATATTGAGACCTACAAAAGGCACATCGGGCTACCAGTCCCTACAATTTTGCCAAGTTTCGTGCAAATCCATTCAGCCGTTCGGGCTAAAAGTGAGGCTAACCGCCCTATGGAAAACTCAATGTTAAAAACACGTTTTGGGACCCCCCTTTTTTCTCGGCCCCCCCTGGACGAACCCCCCCAAAATTTTCAGGGGCTGCTCAGAAACAAAATGTTCCATTTTCCTGAAAATTTCAGCCAATTCCGTCCACAAACGCCAAAGTTATTAGACATAGAATTTTCAAAAATCCCATAGGGAAAAAATCCTAACTATATATACCTACTGGCGACCGCCAGTAGGTAATATATATATATATATATATATATATATATATATATATATATAAAGTACATATTTAAATTTCAAACTATACCACATTCAGTGGATAATGTCAATCAATCAATCAAGACATTTATAGAGCGCGCTACTCACCCGTGAGGTATTAAGGCGCTGGGGGGGGTGCTGCTACTGCTGGAAGAGCCAGGTCTTGAGGTGTTTCCTGAAGGTGAGGTGGTCCTGGGTCAGTCGTAGGTGTTTGGGGAGGGAGCTCCAAGTCTTCGCTGCCTGGTAGGAGAGCGATCTTCCTCCGTTGGTGGCTCTGCGAATTCGTGGGACGGTGGCAAGGGCGAGGCTGGTGGAGTGGACCTGGCGGTTGGGGGTGTAGAACGAGAGTTGGCTGTTGAGGTATTCGGGGCCCATGTTGTGGAGCGCCTTGTGTGCGTGGGTGAATAGCCTGAACGTGATCCTTTTGTTGACAGGGAGCCAGTGGAGGTTTCTCAGGTGGGCGGATATGTGGCTGTGGCGAGGGATGTCAAGGATGAGTCGTGCGGAGGCATTCTGTATGCGCTGGAGGCGATTCTGAAGTTTGGCAGTAGTTCCTGGGTAAAGGGCGTTTCCATAGTCCAGTCGGCTGGTGACGAGGGCCTGGGTGACTGTTCTTCTGGTTTTGGTGGGGAGAATGCGCAGGGTGTTGAAGCATGAGGATGAGACGGCGTTGACTTGCTTGGTCATCGTGAGGGAGGAGTCCAGGATGAATCCCAAGTTGCGTGCGTGGTCCATGGGGGTCGGTGCGGTGCCCAGCGCCGTGGGCCACCAGGAGTCGTCCCATGCTGAGGGGGATTGTCCGAGGATGAGGACCTCCGTCTTGTCTGAGTTGCGCTTCAGACGGCTTTGCTTCATCCATTGTGCTACATCTTTCATGCCTTCCTGAAGGTTGGTTTTGGGGAAGGTTGGGTCTTTGGTGAGGGAGAGTATCAGTTGGGTGTCGTCGGCGTAGGAGATGATGTTAATGTTGTGTTTGCGTGCGATGGTGGCGAGGGGGCTCATGTAGACGTTGAAGAGGGTTGGGCTGAGTGAGGATCCTTGGGGTACGCCACAGATGACCTCGGTCGCCGCAGAGCGGAAGGGGGGAGCCGGACTCTCTGGGTTCTGCCGGAGAGGAACGAGGTGATCCATTCCAGGGCCTTTCCTTTGATTCCGATGTTGTTGAGGCGGTTTTATTAGGGTGCGGTGGCAGACGGTATCAAAGGCTTCTGAAAGGTCTAGGAGGATGAGAGCGGCTGTTTCTCCGTTGTCCATCAGGGTTCTGATGTCGTCTGTGGCAGCGATGAGGGCGATCTCGGTGCTGTGGTTGGCTTGAAATCCGGACTGGGAAGGGTCGAGCGAGTTGGTTGCCTCGGGGAATGCGGTCAGCTGTTTGTTGATGGTCTTTTCGATGACTTTCACCGGGAAGGGGAGAAGAGAGATGGGCGGAAGTTATGGAGGTCCTTGGGGTCCACTGTGGGTTTCTTCAGAAGGGCGTTGATTTCTGCGTGTTTCCAGCTCTCGGGGAAGGTGGCTGACGTGAAGAAGCTGTTAATGACGTTCCGAAGGTGGGGTGCGATGATGGTGTCGGCTTTGTTGAAGATGTGATGGGGCATAGGTCGGAGGGAGAGCCGGAGTGGATGGTGTTCATGATGTGGATGGTGTCTTCACTGCTGATGGGTTTCCATGCGCTGAGGGTGGTGGTGGGGGTTCCTGGTTTGGTGGCCGGAGGTGGGTTTTGGGGTCCGAAGCTGTCGTGTATATCTGCGATCTTGCGGTGGAAGAACGTGGCGAGGGAGTTGCAGAGGTCTTGTGAAGGTGTGATGTCGTTGTTGCTGGCGTTGGGGTTGGAGAGTTCTTTGACGATGCTGAAGAGTTCCTTGCTGTTGTGGGTGTTGTTGTCCAGTCGCTCTTTGAACGATGTCCTCTTGCTGGCCCGGATCAGCTGGTGGTATTCGCGGGCGGCGTTTTTGAGCGATGTCATGTTTTCTGTTGCCCGTTCGTGGCGCCAGGTTTTTTCGAGTGTTCAGCAGGATTTCTTTGGGGCTTTGAGGGCGTCTGTGAACCATGAGGGTTTTCTGATGCCGGTCTTGCCTTGGGGGTTCTTTAGTGGAGCGAGGTTGTTGGCTCAGTTGGTGATCCACTGTGTGAGGTTGTGGGCTGCGTTGTTGGTGTCAGGTAGGTTGGTGTCGGCTGGTGGATTCTGGCTCAGTGATGTGGTTAGCTGCTCTGTGGTGATTTTGCTCTAGCATCTGTGGGGGATCCGATGCGTGAGGTGGTGAGATGTAGTCTTCTTGAAGGTGAAGTGTATGCAGCTGTGGTCGGTCCAGTGTAGTCCGGTGGAGTGGTTGAAGGAAACTTGGTTACTGGCGGAGAAGATGGCTTCGAGCATATGGCCAGCGAGGTGGGTGGGGGTGTCCACTAGTTGCTTGAGTCCGAGGTTGGAGAAGTTGTCGAGCAGGGTGGTTGTGGCGTTGTCATTGTTTTTCTCCAGGTGGAAGTTCAGGTCTCCTAGGAGGAAGTATTCTGGTGAGGCTAGGGCGTGCGGGCTGATGAAATCTGCGATGGTTTCGCTGAATTGTGTGCGCGGGCCTGGGGGTCTGTAGATGAGCGTTCCTCTGAGGGTGGTCTGGAGGTCGGTGTGGATCTGGAATTGTAGATGTTCGGCGGTGGAGATGATGTCTTCGGCGTTGGTCGTGACGCTGATGGTGTTCCTGTAGATGATGGCGACTCCTCCTCCCGTTTTGTTGATACGGTCCTTCCGGGTGATTTTGTAGCCGTCTGGGATGGCTATGGCGATGTCGGGGGCTGAGGAGGCGTTCATCCAGGTTTCCGTAATGAAGGCGACGTCTGGTGCTGATGTGTCGAGGAAGTCCCAGAGTTCAATGGCCGGCTTGTGAATGGAGCGGGTGTTGAGGAGGATGCACTTGAGGTGGTGGTTTTTGCTGTTAGGTTTGGCGGGCGGGGTGCGGGGTTGGGGGCAGGTGAATTTGTAGGCTTGACAGGTGAAGGGTCCGTGGGTGCACTTTGGGGTGGCTTGGTAGCATGCGGGTGGTCGTCCGTTGTTGAGTGCGATGAGTGCGGCGGCGTCGTATGTCATTCGGGTGTCCTGTTCTGGCAGGGGCCAGGGGTTCTAGCACTGGGTGCGGTCCAGGCACGGATGGGCGCAGATGGGCTTCCCTTTGGCGCGCCATCGGCGCGCCCGCTGCACGCGTCCGCTGCGCTTCCGCGCAGCATCCTCCATAAGTGGCGAAGTGGGAGGGAGGAGCAGCTGGGAGGCGGGAGCGGGGCAGCCAATGGGCGTTAGGAGGGGGCGTGGTACAGAAGAGAAAGGGGCAGGCCGCAGGGGAGCAGCGGGGGGGCACAGAAGAGGGAACAGTCACAGTGAAATTTAGAAAATACACTGGCAATCAGGAAACAATCAGGGCACAAAGTGAAAACAATACTGGGTACAGATAACAAAATACTCAGAAAAACACGGGCCTACAGCAGGTGGTGCAGCGGTGAACTCGCGGCAGCAGTGGTGAAGGGCAGAAGTCCTGGTCACACACGGGGAGCCGTGCGGTGCGTGGAGCGACTGGCCCTGCGAACAGGGTCATGACATCACATCAGTGATGTTGTAGTGTAGTTCCTATATTCCCAATAGGCTCTGCGCATTGGAATAATATAAACAGCAGTGTAGACGTAGGACGGAGGTTGACTAGGTCTCTACTGACTATATTAGACTTAATTAGTTTTGACAGCTAGCTCAGAGGTCACTAGAAACTTTCTCGAGTAAACAAGGAGGAGTTTAACATCCCTGGATAAACAAGAAGGGATTAGCTTCTGACAACCATATAACATGACAACTTTGCTCCCTCAGAATAAAGAGTGTATCTCTAGAGTCGTGTGAAAAAAATAGACAATTATTTCACTCAGTCAATCGTGCGTACTTAGTTTCACCAGAGTGCAGAGAAATAGAGAGACGGGCGTTTTCAATAAAAGGTGGTATTTATTGAGCAGTCTTCTTTCTCATGCAAGAGAAATGAATTGCCACAATTGCAATACTTATCATAAAGTAAAGTGCGTACAGTAAAAGTAGTATGATGAAATAATACTGTAAAAGCATTGATATGGTTTATTAGCCATATGATACTTTAAAATGGATAAAATATATACATACATAAAAACATTGACTAACGTACTCAACTGGTGCTTCTAATCTACGCCTACCCCGGTGTTCCTGATCTAAGCCTAATACGTAGGAAGGAGTAAGTAAGTAGCAGTTTAAGTTAAGTTGGGTTTTTGCCAAGAATCTGAATCAAGAAATCTCTTAAGGGTTTAGTCAGCTCCGTACCTTGGTGATAGAATGTAGGAGGTCTTGTATCTCTCTCTCAGGACTCGATATCCCAGCAACCCGCAAGGGTGGCTGGAAACACCGGAGCTGGATTTTCTCGGCTGGAGAAAAAAACAGCGTCTTTCTCAGTGCGTCAAAGGGGAGGGGCGGCTTCCTTCGGCTCCTCGCATCAGCTGGGCTTCCGGGCAAGTAGATAGCCGCTATGCTCCAAACCACTGTGTGTTTGCTTAAGGCAACGTTGGTATATTTATACCTGAAAGGTGCCGGGTTTGACGTAAGGTTGGACATAAGACGTCACCAAGAACTAACAGTTCTTTCTGACTCTAGGAGTTCTTGTGCAAATCAAAACAAGAGCAGGGGGATTTCCCGGGCTGCTGGAGGCTTGGTTTGTTTAAAGAACGCGTTGTACTTTCTAGGAGTCTAGAGGAGTAGCCATGCCGTATTTGGACTGCATGGGCTATTACTAAATATGGATATGATTCTTATGCCTTTATAAGGATATTATTTATTATAGCCACATAAGGGCATAAATCGGGAATATTGAATTAGGGTCCTAGATAGAAACACAACAATGTCATCAGTGATGTCATTTGAGATGTCATCAGTGATGTCATCAGTGATGTCACTGACCATGTCATGAACGATGCAATATGTGACATCATCAGCAGTGCATTGCGGGCGCGCAAATTATAGTTAGCAGAACTAACTATAATGGAAGAGTTTCTATGGATTTGTACGAGTGAAATGGCCAGCTAACTATAACACCCCTGAAACCTATGTTTTTTCTGTGAAAAAAAAAAAAAAAATATATATATATATATATATATATATATATATCTCACTGAAAAAACCATAGGTTATAGACCATATATAGTTAGGAATTTGCATTTACAAAACCTTGAAAATTCACTGAAAAAACCATAGGTTAGAGACCATATATAGTTAGCTGGACATTTTATTGACATAAAACCAATGAAATTCCATATATAGTTAGTTGCACTAACTATATATCGCGCACCCGCAATCCACTGCTGATGATGTCACATATTACATCATTTATGACATGGTCAGTGACATCACTGATGACATCACTGATGACATCTCAAATGACATCACTGATGACATCATCTAGTGTCTGTGTGTTTTTGTAAAGTTTAAATATGTTTTACATATTGAAGAATGAGTGGATGTATGGAAGACTGAGTGTGTGTGTGGCTGGCTGGGAGGTGTGTGACTCTGTGCATATCAATCTGTACTTGTATCAGTGATTGTATAAGAGAGTAAGTATGTGTTAGTATATGTGTGAAAAGTATGGTGTTCTGTGTTTAACTGTATAGATGAGGTAATCGAAGTGTGATTGATTCTTCACAGGACTGACTAGGTGTATGAGTGCATATGATAGTGTTGTAATAATGAGTGACTGTATGTATGAGTGATTGTATGGGTGAATGAGTGAATGTGTGTGTAGACGTAGGAATCAGTGAGTGCGTATGTAGTAACTGGTATTGGTGTGTCATGATGTCATCAGTGATGTCATTTGAGATGTCATCAGTGATGTCATTTGAGATGTCATCAGTGATGTCATCAGTGATGTCACTGAAGTATGGTGTTCTGTGTTTAACTGTATAGATGAGGAAATGGAAGTGTGATTGATTCTTTACAGGACTGACTAGGTGTGTGAGTAACTCCATGGATGAGTGGCAGTGTGTGAGTGTCTGCATAGGTGTATGAGTGCATATGATAGTGTTGTAATAATGAGTGACTGTATGTATGAGTGATTGTATGGGTGAATGAGTGAATGTGTGTGTAGACGTAGGAATCAGTGAGTGCGTATGTAGTAACTGGTATTGGTGTGTCATGATGTCATCGGTGATGTCATTTGAGATGTCATCAGTGATGTCATCAGTGATGTCATTTGAGATGTCATCAGTGATGTCATCAGTGATGTCACTGACCATGTCATGAATGATGTAATATGTGACATCATCAGCAGTGGATTGCGGGTGCGCGATATATAGTTAGTGCAACTAACTATATATGGAATTTCATTGGTTTTATGTCAATAAAATGTCCAGCTAACTATATATGGTCTCTAACCTATGGTTTTTTAAGTGAATTTTCAAGGTTTTGTAAATGCAAATTCCTAACTATATATGGTCTATAACCTATGGTTTTTTCAGTGAATTTCATTGGTTTTTTAAAAGCTAATATCTATAGCTGTAAAATATATTCTTTATTACGTGACGTATCACGTAGCCACGTGAGACGCCTCATGACGCGTCGCATAACCGTGACATATCGGCTCTGCAGCGCAAACAAAACCCGTAACGTAAGCGTGCCGGAGCACGCTTACAGATATATATATTTTTTTTAACCTTAATTAGACAAAATCCACACGTGCACATATCTTGAGGCCTTGCAAAGGCACATCAAACAAACAGTCCCTACAATTTTGCCAAGTTTGCTGGAAATCTATTCCCTTAATTTTTTTTTTACTGTTTCTCTTGGTTTTCCCCTTGTTACGCTTACCGGGATGCTACCCGGTACGCGAACCGGACGCTCCAAAAACACAAGATGGCGGACTCCCGTTACGCTGCCGGTTAGCTGCCCGGTTCGCGTACCGGGAAGCGCCTCTACCGCGAAAAATCGCGGGGGACTTTAATATCCCCCTCATCAATCCTAGGGGTCAGGAGGGGTTTACCTTGCCCCCTTTCCTTCATTTCCCCCTTCTTTTTTCACCACATCTTGTCTCTCGAACCTACCGAGAGACAAGATGGCGGCCGCTCCGGACTGTTTACAATGTTGACAGCTACGCTGCCGGTTAGCTGCCCGGTTAGCTGCCCGGTGAGCTGCCCGGTTCGCGTACCGGGACGCGCCTCTACGGCGTAAAATCGCAAAAAAAAATGTATTTTTATTTTTTGACCCGCGGGGCACTTTAATATCCCCCTCATCAATCCTAGGGGGTCAGGAGTGGTCTACCTTGCCCCCTTTCCTTCATTTCCTCCTTCGTTTTTCACCACATCTTGTCTCTCGATCGTACCGAGAGACAAGATGGCGGCCGCTCCGGACTGTTTAGAATGTTGACAGACACAGGAGAGCCAATCAGCTTCGCTTCGCGAAGTTCCGTTACGCGTCAGGTACGCGAACCGGGGCGCTAACCGGAGCGCTGTCACAGATATATATTTTTTTTTAAACGTTAATTTCTCAAAATCCACTGGAGCACATATATTGAGACATAGCAAAGGCACGTCGGGCAAACCATATCTACAATTTTGCCAAGTTTCATGTAAATCTATTTAGCCGTTCGAGCTAAAATTGAGTCAAACCGCCCTATGGAAAAATGAATGGGAAAAACGCGTTTTGGGACCCCCCTTTTTTCTCGAGCCTCCCTTGACTAAACCCCCCCAAATTTTCGGGGGATGCTCAGAAACAAAATGTGCCATTTTCCTGAAAATTTCAGCCAATTCCGTCCACAAACGCCAAAGTTATTAGACATAGAATTTTCAGAAATCCCATAGAGAAAAAATCCTAACTATATATACCCACTGGCTATCGCCAGTAGGTAATATACATATATAATCTGCATATCTATATAAATATAAATGCATGCATACATATACATATATGCATTCATATGCATGTTATTTACATGAAAGTTTTAAAAACACTAATAAAAGCAAAGCTAAAAAGCCACCTCATTACAAACAGAATGGCTTTAACTTAAACGAGAGCGAGATCTATTGCATTTTCAATGCTTGTTTACTTTGGTTCTATCAAGAAGGCATTCAGATGTGTCACACATTTGCCATAAATTCTGAATGTTAGCACACTAGTTGCTCATTAGATCACTGTAGTAAAGCTAGTGCTCACCAGGGAAGTCTGCTGCTAATCATGGTTTGCAGCCATTTTCCCGCATTTTTTATCCCGCAGACTTTCAGTCCGCATACCATTATCCCGCAAGGTCATTGACCTCGCATACCATTATCCCGCATTTTTTCAAAACGCATGTGCATTTATTGCGCATGCCTTTACAAAGAATGACGTTTTAAAGGCATGTATGGTAAATGCATTTGCGTTGTGAAAACCACGATGACGAGAGAGGTAAGTGGGTTTGTGTTAATTTTTTCGTGGGTTAGTGATTGTGTAGTGTAGTGTAGTGTTGTGTAGTGTAGTGTTGTGTTAGTGTAGTGTAGAGTTGTGGTGGTTGTTTAGTGTAGGGTCATGCTGGGGGTAGTGTTTTAGGGTTTAGGGTTGTGTTGTAGTGTTTGCGTAGTGTAGGGTCATGCTGGGGGTAGTGTTTTAGGGTTTAGGGTAGTGTTGTAGTGTTTGCGTAGTGTAGGGTCATGCTGGGGGTAGTGTTTTAGGGTTTAGGGTTGTGTTGTAGTGTTTGCGTAGTGTAGGGTCATGCTGGGGCTAGTGTTTTAGGGTTTAGGGTAGTGTTGTAGTGTTTGCGTAGTGTAGGGTCATGCTGGGCGTAGTGTTTTAGGGTTTAGGATAGTGTTGTAGTGTTTGCGTAGTGTAGGGTCATGCTGGGGGTAGTGTTTTAGGGTTTTGGGTAGTGTTGTAGTGTTTGCGTAGTGTAGGGTCATGCTGGGGTGTAGTATTTTAGGGTTTAGGGTAGTGTTGTAGTGTTTGCGTAGTGTAGGGTCATGCTGGGGGTAGTGTTTTAGGGTTTTGGGTAGTGTTGTAGTGTTTGCGTAGTGTAGGGTCATGCTGGGGGTAGTGTTTTAGGGTTTTGGGTAGTGTTGTAGTGTTTGCGTAGTGTAGGGTCATGCTGGGGGTAGTGTTTTAGGGTTTAGGGTAGTGTTGTAGTGTTTGCGTAGTGTAGGGTCATGCTGGGGGTAGTGTTTTAGGGTTTAGGGTAGTGTTGTAGTGTTTGCGTAGTGTAGGGTCATGCTGGGGGCAGTGTTTTAGGGTTTAGGGTAGTGTTGTAGTGTTTGCGTAGTGTAGGGTCATGCTGGGGGTAGTGTTTTAGGGTTTAGGGTAGTGTTGTAGTGTTTGCGTAGTGTAGGGTCATGCTGGGGGTAGTGTTTTAGGGTTTAGGGTAGTGTTGTAGTGTTTGCGTAGTGTAGGGTCATGCTGGGGTGTAGTGTTTTAGGGTTTTGGGTAGTGTTGTAGTGTTTGCGTAGTGTAGGGTCATGCTGGGGGTAGTGTTTTAGGGTTTAGGGTTGTGTTGTAGTGTTTGTGTAGTGTAGGGTCATGCTGGGGGTAGTGTTTTAGGGTTTAGGGTAGTGTTGTAGTGTTTGCGTAGTGTAGGGTCATGCTGGGGTGTAGTGTTTTAGGGTTTTGGGTAGTGTTGTAGTGTTTGCGTAGTGTAGGGTCATGCTGGGGGTAGTGTTTTAGGGTTTATGGTAGTGTTGTAGTGTTTGTGTAGTGTAGGGTCATGCTGGGGGTAGTGTTTTAGGGTTTAGGGTAGTGTTGTACTGTTTGTGTAGTGTAGGGTCATGCTGGGGGTAGTGTTTTAGGGTTTAGGGTAGTTTAGTTGTTTAGTGTATGCTAAAGGCATATTCGTTCTAAAAGTTTTCGTTATTTTAATTTGCGGCCTAATAGTACATGCGGGATTTTTTTTGCGGACTGATGGTATGCGGGATTTCGTCATATATTCGCTAATCATACTTTCTAGGGCAAAATGAACCCCCTCATTTTGTTCCTTTTTACATTAAATGTTTTAAGAGTTACCACTTTATTCCAATCAAGATGGCTTCAGGTGTGCCATACCTTTGTAATAAGTAGGACTGTTAGCACTCTAGTTGTTCTTTAGAACACTCTGGGACATTCTGTCATTGGGCTATAGTTGGGCTACATCTGGCTGATATTTGGGCTACATTTGTTTTTTTTTGTCTCTGGTGGCCATCTTTGGGCTACATTGGGCTACATTGGGCTACATTGGGCTACATTTGGGCTCCAACATATATATAGCCCAATGTAGCCCAATATATATTTTTCAAAGTTAATTTTCGTAAAAACCACTGGAGCCTATATCTTGAGACATAGCAAAGGCACATCGGGCTACCAGTCCCTACAATTTTGCCAAGTTTGGTGTAAATCCATTCAGCCGTTCAGGCTAAAAGTGAGGCCAACCGCCCTATGGAAAATTGCATGGGAAAAACACGTTTTGGGACCCCCCTTTTTTCTCGGCCCCCCCTTGACGAAACCCCCCCACATTTTCAGGGGCTGCTCAGAAACAAAATGTTCCATTTTCCTGAAAATTTCAGCCAATTCTGTCCTCAAACGCCAAAGTTATTCGACATAGAATTTTCAAAAATCCCATAGGAAAAAAATCCTAACTATATATACCTACTGGCTATCGCCAGTAGGTAATATATATATATATATATATATATATTCACTGAAAAAACCATAGGTTATAGACCATATATAGTTAGGAATTAGCATTTAGAAAACCTTATTTTACTCACACAAAACCATTGAAATTCCATATATAGTTAGTTGCACTAACTATATATCGCGCACCCGCAATCCACTGCTGATGATGTCACATATTACATCATTCATGACATGGTCAGTGACATCACTGATGACATCACTGATGACATCTCAAATGACATCACTGATGACATCACTGATGACATCTCATTTGACATCATTCTTGTGCTAATACGATAAACCTCTTCAGACTCTAATATAACCTTAGATACACTCAGTGTATACAGACACTCACACACTGTCACTCATCCATGGAGTTACTCACACACCTAGTCAGTCATGCAAAGAAACAATCTCACCTCCATTTCCTCAACTATACAGTTATACACACCTTACTTATTCAAACATATACTAACACATATTTACTCTCTTATACAATCCCTGATACAAGTTCACAATGATCCATACAGCCACTCACACATTCAGTGGCTCTCATGCACAGTTATTTATATATGCCAACTCTCACATGTACTGTGTTTTACATATGTACTTACTATGACATGTAGCATTGAGATATCCATTCACTCATCAATACACTCATGCACACAGTCAACCGCCCATGTAGCTTTTTCCACATGCACTCTTGAACTCATACACCTAGTGAATCAACTGCTCACACATCTATGCACAGAGTCACACACCTCCCAGCCACCCCCACACAAACTCAATCTCCCATAGAAATACTTGGGCAACCAATTAATAACACATATAGCCTCTCGTATAGCTAATGATCAACACATGCAGCAGTTTACATCACAACAGACATAATGATGCACAAATTAAGACAGTTTAGTCACTAACCCATGCATTCAGTGAGACACATTTAATCACTCACTCATACAGTCAGTCACGCACCTACTAAATCCTTCATCCAGACACTTATACATCCACTCATTCTTCAATATCTAAGACATATTTTAACTTTACAGAAACATACAGTCACTGGATGTTGTCATCAGTGATGTCATTTGAGATGTCATCAGTGATGTCATCAGTGATGTCACTGACCATGTCATGAATGATGTAATATGTGACATCATCAGCAGTGGATTGCGGGTGCGCGATATATAGTTAGTGCAACTAACTATATATGGAATTTCAATGGTTTTGTGTGAGTAAAATAAGGTTTTCTAAATGCTAATTCCTAACTATATATGGTCTATAACCTATGGTTTTTTCAGTGAATTTTCAAGGTTTTGTAAATGCTAATTCCTAACTATATATGGTCTATAACCTATGGTTTTTTCAGTGAATTTCAATGGTTTTTTAATAGCAAATATCATAAGCTGTCGAATGTCAAGTACGTGGTAAGTGAAAACATTTTCGTGTTTATGCACACTGATCTGCTTTGAATGGTGCCCCCCCCCCCTCATTTCTATTAGGAGTACTCTCTCTTTGCAGATAGTGAAAGGTAGTTAACGCAGGCCTTTGCCCCCATTGTAATCCGTCGTGCCTGCTTCTCTCTCCATTTGATTGATTGTTATCCAAGTATTTACTGTTTTAGAATTAGTTCTCTTTGGTTCATTCTCTATTTACAAACAAACACAGAGTCGCAATACTCTGTTTAGTCTTTGCAGATAACGAAAAATCGTGTAAAAAAAAAGAAAAGGAATCGAGCAAAATCAGTAGGCCACTAATGGGATTTCTTTTTGACCTCGCTAAAATAGAAACATTAGGAACAACCCCTCATGACAAATACAAAACTAGTGAGATGAACTGAACTCCACACAATGATGGCTGCAAAACAGCTCGGCTCCGCCACCCACCCCGCCCAAAATAACGATAAAGAACGGCTGCCATGATTGGTTGCGGAATGACCACGACGGAGCTACGAAATGGTGCTGCTCTCATGCTAACCCCAGCTTCAGTCTGAAACATCCAGAAACACTGTAGACTACCAATTCGATCAGTTCCGGTAGCGCCCCAATGTAACCCGGTAGAGAAGAACTAGCCCTCCCCTCTTTGACTGATGGTTCTTGTTGCCTGTCCCTTCTGTTGTCATTTAACAGAACTATTTAGCCTGCTGAAAGGGGTTGTGTTCCGACCGCTGGTTGGTGGAGACATTTTGACTATATTCTGTACCTGCGTTGTCGCGTAATGCGTCATATGACGCGCCGCGTTAGCGCATCCGGAAGTCATCCGGGGCGCGCAGCGCGTAACGTAAGCATAACAAGTCATGTGACTTGTTAATAAAACTTTTCATTGGTTCATTTTACTTTTCTTATTGTAATGATGAAAGGCTTGGTCATATGACCTAAAAATTACGCTTTTCATTACTTCCGAACATTATTTTTTCTTAAATATATGTTATAATGTTCCAGGCTAATGTACTTTCCCGGAAATTTTACAACTGTCCTGCAAGTAAAATATATTCTTTTTTCGAGAAAAAGAGCGTTTCTTCGTCCCATGACGGAGCCGTTGAGCAAAAGAGGGTCGACCTGCTGTCTTAGTCGCCGATAAGCCTGAATATGAGATTCTTATCGATCACTTTATGTTGCAGGAATAGAAAACACAACAGCCCTTGACCATTTATCTTTACTGCGTTCCTTCGTATTATACCTTTTACCCTTCATGTAATTGGTCTGCTTTATTTCACCTGCCTTTTAATGATTCTAAAACAGTCACTATTATTAAAAACTTTACCAATGTATATACTACTACCATGTTTTCTTTTAAAAACCTTTATTGTGAAAATTTCATTATACAAATACGAGCCTATAACCACGTGGGCCTGCCACAGAGCAAACTGTAATCGTATATGATGAATAGACATTTACACTGTAGAGGAACGTAACGGGCGAGCCATTAGGTTGCAAGAACTAAGGTGTCTAACAGTTACGGAATCGGTGGACGTACATTTTATAATTAAAATACGACAGGGCCAGTTACAATAAAATTATCTAGATATACATTTGCGGGCAAGTACCATGGGTGACGTTAATTCGAACTTTCAACAGTACAGTAATCAATAACACATCAGAACTTAATATCAATAGGGATGTCGAAATATTCAATCAATTCTCGTCCCCGCCCGCCATGTGCTTCAAAACTGCATACGTATCTCGTGATTTCAAGGTTCTGCAACCAGTACACAACAAGGAGTTACGAGTCCCATTTATTCCGGCGCCATTTTGGGCGAGGACGGGCAGGTCCAGGATATAGTCAAAATGTCTCTACCAACCATCGACTATGATGATGTTCATATGCTGTATTTATTAGAGTAACACTCATCTGTCCACATGAAATTAATTTGCCACAATCTAAACATGTCATTTTAATCTTTCCAAAGTTCTTCTAAATATTTGGGACCGTTTCCCTTGCCTCTGAAGCTCTCAGTGCCACTTCTTTGATGAATGTACTAGCAGGTCAGGGGTTCTCCTCCAAATCTCTCTTTTATGCAGCACTATAATTAATTGGTGCCACCTCTCCATATGACGATGCATGGTATAGTTACCACAACTATATTTTTTTTCGGTTCATCTGGAGAGTTCATCGTGGCAGATGAAGCGTGTAACGTACCGGGCATTTACCTTTTTTTGCATGTACAGGAAAGGAAAAAAAAATCGAGCGTCCGAGTTCTAAGGTGTCCCAGGGCCATTTTAGTGGACCAGGCCCAAATCCAAAGAACAGGCCGCCATTTTGAGAGTCCTCTTGCAGCCGCCTGTCGCTGTAGCATCAAGAGCAGCCGAAACTCAGCTGAATGGCAACTGAAACGGTTAAGGGGCGCCCCACTACAGCAGACGAGCCTCCACCTAGGAAGGCCCATTCACGCCGGCTCCCCCCCCCTTCGGGCACCCCACGCCGTTATTCGGAGCAGTATTGTAGGATGGCCACACCAGTGCGGCAACTTGCTAGACATCACCTCGGTGGTAACCGAATCTCAACGCCTTGTGGTGTCTCCTATTCAGAAAACATTGTTATGCTGCCTTCGACCTATTCGCCGCAAGTGCGCACACAACTCAACTGCATAGCTTGCTAGACACCACCTCGGTGCCATCCGGATCTTGGAATGTCAGCACCTTTTGGTGTCTTCTCTTCAGAAAATATTATTGCGCTGCCTTTGGCCCCATTCGCACATCAGTCCGCTACTGACGCCATCTCACAGGCTAATGGGGCGCCCCACGCCGACTTTCAGCATTGTAGAATAACCACACCAGTACAGCAACTTGCTAGACATCACCTCGGTGCCATCCGGATCTCGGCGCCCCACTGCAGATGAAGTGCCTCTCAACTATGAAACCACCACGGTGACATCCGGATCTTGGCGCGTTGTGCTGCCTTCGGCCTATTCGCACATCGGTCCGCTACTGACGCCATCTCACAGGCTAATGGGGCGACCCACGCCGAGTTTCAGCATTGTAGGATGACCACACCAGTACAGCAACTTGCTAGACATCACCTCGGTGCCATCCGGATCTCGGCGCCCCACTGCAGATGAAGTGCCTCTCAACTATGAAACCACCACGGTGACATCCGGATCTTGGCGCGTTGTGCTGCCTTCGGCCTATTCGCACATCGGTCCGCTACTGACGCCATCTCACAGGCTAATGGGGCGACCCACGCCGAGTTTCAGCATTGTAGGATGACCACACCAGTACAGCAACTTGCTAGACATCACCTCAGTGCCATCCGAATCTTGGCATCTCAACGCCTAGTGGTATCTTCCATACAAAAAATATTGTTACGCTGCCTTTGGCCCCATTCGCACATCAGTCCGCAACTTAGACACCACCTCGGTGCCATCCGGATCTTGGAATGTCAGCACCTTTTGGTGTCTTCTCTTCAGAAAATATTATTGCGCTGCCTTTGGCCCCATTCGCACATCAGTCCGCTACTGACGCCATCTCACAGGCTAATGGGGTGCCCCACGCCGACTTTCAGCATTGTAGAATAACCACACCAGTACAGCAACTTGCTAGACATCACCTCGGTGCCATCCGGATCTCGGCGCCCCACTGCAGATGAAGTGCCTCTCAACTATGAAACCACCACGGTGACATCCAGATCTTGGCGCGTTGTGCTGCCTTCGGCCTATTCGCACATCGGTCCGCTACTGACGCCATCTCACAGGCTAATGGGGCGACCCACGCCGAGTTTCAGCATTGTAGGATGACCACACCAGTACAGCAACTTGCTAGACATCACCTCGGTGCCATCCGGATCTCGGCGCCCCACTGCAGATGAAGTGCCTCTCAACTATGAAACCACCACGGTGACATCCGGATCTTGGCGCGTTGTGCTGCCTTCGGCCTATTCGCACATCGGTCCGCTACTGACGCCATCTCACAGGCTAATGGGGCGACCCACGCCGAGTTTCAGCATTGTAGGATGACCACACCAGTACAGCAACTTGCTAGACATCACCTCAGTGCCATCCGAATCTTGGCATCTCAACGCCTAGTGGTATCTTCCATACAAAAAATATTGTTACGCTGCCTTTGGCCCCATTCGCACATCAGTCCGCAACTTAGACATCACCTCGGTGCCATCCGGATCTTGGCATCTCAGCGCCTTGTGGTGTCAGTCAGAAAATATTGTTGCGCTGCCTTTGGCCCCATTCGCACATCGGTCCGCTACTGACGCCATCTCACAGGCCAACGGGGCGCCCCACGCCGACTTTCAACATTGTAGGATGGCCACAGAAGTGCGACAACTTACTAGACACCACCTCGGTGCCATCCGGATCTTGGCGCGTTGTGCTGCCTTCGGCCTATTTGCACATCGGTCCACTACTGACGCAAACTCACAGGCCAACGGGGCGCCCCACGCCGACTTTCAGCATTGTAGGATGGCCACACCAGTGCTGCAACTTGCTGGACACCACCTCGGTGCCATCCGGATCTTGGCGCGTTGTATTGCCTTCGGCCTATTCGCACATCAGTCCGCTACTGACGCCGCCTCACGTGCCAACGTATTTTCTCCGCATTTTATACCCTATGCCGCATAACAGGTCATGTGACTTGTTTATAAAACTTTTCATTGGTTCATTTTACTTTTGGTTTCCTAATGATGGAAGGCTTGATCATATGACCTAAAAACAACACTTTTCATTGGATGAAAACTTTTTTTTTCCCCCAAACGATGAAAGCCCCACCTTGTTTCTGGATGTTTCAGACTAAACTGGCGTCAGCATGAGAGCACCACCATCTCGTAGCTCCGTCGTGGTCATTCCGCGAGCAATCATGGCAGCCGCTCCCCACCAGAAGCCTGCAGGAGTCGGAGCCCCCAAAACTTTTGATGAATTCTCAAGGCGGAGGGGACGCTTTCGAGAATGGGGTCCAAGACCTAGCAGACAAGCGTCCGATTTCCAAGGTGTCCCAGGGCCATTTCAGTGGACCACGCCCAAAAAGGAAAGAGCCTGCCGCCATTTTGAGAGTCCTGTGGCAGCCGCCTATCGCTGCACCGCAAGAGTGGGCGCAACTCAGCTGAATGGCGGATTTTGACACAGTGGACCAAAAGCGGACGGAATGGCAACTGAAACGGTAAAGGGGCGCCCCACTAAAACAGATGAGACTCCACCTGGAGAGGCCCGTTCACGCCGCCTCCCCCGGGGCGCCCCACGCCGTTATTCGGAGCAGCATTGTAGGATACCAAAACCAGTGCGGCAACTTACTGGACATCACCTTGGTGCCATCGTTCTGCTGCCTTGGAACTATTCGCACAACAGTTTGCTACTGATGACCCACCCCCCGCGACGCCCCACGCCGTTATTTGCTGGGTGGCAACTTACTAGACATCACTTTCGTGTCATCTAGATTTCGGCGCGTTCTGCTGCCTTGGAACTATTCGCACAACAGTTTGCTACTGATGACCCACCCCCCGCCGGAAATCTGGACGTTGTGCTGCGTTGGGACTATTCGCACAGCCGACCGCTACTTCGTTGTTTTTCCCTAAAAATGTTTATATGTTATTACTATTTTTGTTTTCTTGTATATATTTATAAATTATTAAAGTTTTATAATCTTACTACTTTGTCGGAGTGCTATATATTTTTAATGTGACACATAATTGTAAAAACTTTGATGTACAAAGAGTCATCCCTGGAATCTTCCGCTTCACGCTCGGTCCCCTCCCCAATCACAATACAGGATGGTTTTCAGATAATAGCAACGCTTCTGCTGTGACGGATCTCATCGAGTGTGGGCCTTGATCTACTATAACTCCTTTGAAGAGGGGTGATTCTTTACAGCTGTGGCCATAAACTACATCTGCAGGGCTAGCTGATAGCCTAGGACCGGCCTGGACAATCGGACACAGAGGAAAAGGAGTGTCAGAGGGTGCGGTAGTGAATAGGGCGAAAGGGAGGTGTCGGGCGGGCACAGGGTGTGATTCTCAGGGAAGAGCAGCGCAGATGGGGGGAGGTTTATTACCCATGCATAAGACAGAGAGCGGGGGTGACCACTGCCTGGGTGAGATGCTTGCGAGGGTGGGGAGCCATGCTAAGGATCGACAGCGTGCACAGAGTGGGTCTGGTCAAGGCATCTAAAATGGCTGCCGTGCACGACAAAAGTGTGGCATTTGAAAAAAGACAAGATGGCGCAGACAATGTTTTTCAACACTTCCTGATTTCCTTCGAATCGAACGTTAACAGACGTTGGGGCATATTACCAAAGTTAAGCGATATTTATCCCTAACGATGCATTGCAAAGATTTTTTTACCGTCAGAAATTATCGCAGATAAACCTTGCTATTATCAAGGTTTATCGCAAATACGATAAAAAACGACCGCAATGCATTAATATCGCTGAAAACTCAGCGATATTCATGCATTACCGAGCTAATGCTCTTAGCCATGTTATCCACCTCCCATTGGATAACATGGCTAAGAACTGCTCAGGGCAGCTGTTACTTTTTGGAGATATTCGCGCTTATCTCGAATATTTCCAAAAGTTGATAATAGGAGATAGCGATGTTAGCGACTGTTTCCAGTCGCTAACATCTTGGCATGCCCACTTTGCATGTCATTAGTGATAAATATCACTCACATGCAAAGTGGGACCCAAGATGGTCGCTATCTCCTACTAGCCGTCGCTAACTGGTGTTAGCAACAGCTAGGTAATACAGATATAATTTTATCTCCGCGAAGCGGAGCGCTGTTACAGATATATATCTTGTTTTTGAACGTTAATTTCTCAAAATGCACTGAAGCACATATATTGAGACATAGCAAAGGCACATCGGGCTACCAGTCCCTAATATTTTACCAAGTTTCGTGCAAATCCATTCAGCCGTTCGATTATTATTATTATTATTTTTTTTTGCCCCGCGGGGCCCTTTTAAAACCTCCACATCAAACCTAGGGGGTCAGCGAGGATCTACTATGCCCCCTTATGGTCATTTGCCCCTTCGCTTTGGCCTCCTCTTGTCTCTCGATCCTACCGAGAGACAAGATGGCAGCCGCTACGTACTGTTTGGAATGTTTACAGACACCGGAGAGCCAATCAGCTTCGCTTCGCAAAGCTCCGTAACGCGAAAAGTACGCGAAGCGGTGCGCTGTTACAGATATATATCTTTTTTTTAACGTTAATTTCTCAAAATCCACTGGAGCACATATATTGAGACCTAGCAAAGGCACATCGGGCTACCAGTCCCTAATATTTTGCCAAGTTTCGTGCAAATCCATTCAGCCGTTCGATTATTATTATTTTGGTTTTTTTTTGCCCCGCGGGGCCCTTTTAAAACCTCCACATCAAACGTAGGGGGTCAGCGAGGATCTACTATTCCCCCTTATGGTCATTTGCCCCTTCGCTTTGGCCTCCTCTTGTCTCTCGATCCTACCGAGAGACAAGATGGCGGCCGCTACGGACTTTTTGGAATGTTGACAGACGCCAGAGAACCAATCAGCTTCGCTTCACAAAGCTCCGTTGCGCGAAAAGTACGCGTCCTGGGACGCTGCCCGGTCCGCTGTTACAGATATATATCTTTTTTTAAACGTTAATTTCTCAAAATCCACTGGAGCACATATATTGAGACCTACAAAAGGCACATCGGGCTACCAGTCCCTACAATTTTGCCAAGTTTCGTGCAAATCCATTCAGCCGTTCGGGCTAAAAGTGAGGCCAACCGCCCTATGGAAAACTCAATGTTAAAAACACGTTTTGGGACCCGCCTTTTTTCTCGGCCCCCCCTTGATGAACCCCCCCCAAATTTTCAAAGGCTGCTCAGAAACAAAATGTGCCATTTTCCTGAAAATTTCAGCCAATTCCGTCCACAAACGGCAAAGTTATTAGACATAGAATTTTCAAAAAACCCATAGAGAAAAAATCCTAACTATATATACCTACTGGCGACCGCCAGTAGGTAATATATATATATATATATATATATATATATATATATATATATATATATCCAAGAACACCTTGCTCCCAAGAAAGCAGGCTGGGGCCCAGAGGGGAGTCCAAAGGTAAGCTTTATTTAAAAGGCACAGCAGTAAATAGTGGCGGCGTACGCATTTCGGGCGACTGTCTGTGCCCTCATCAGCGCCCTTCACAGAAAGAATGTTTGCCTGTCCCGCTCTCCTTCACAGATATAAAAGAGGTGTGTCGCTCCTCCCCCACCAAAATACCCATCACCTGCTGATTTGCTGGAGTCCAATACTTCCTACAGCTCCCAGAATGCTGTAGAATACACACTCTGGTTGGTGATGACGGAGGTCAAACAAATGTCAGTTTGTGGAGTGAAATATACTTGAAATGGGCTCACTCGTGCTGCATCCGATGTCATAAAGTGTCCCCTCGGGTCCCCTCGGACAGTCGCGACCATTCGGCTCTGAAGAAAATTTGACAGGGGCCATATATATATCCAGAAACCCTCCTGAAAGAAAGGCAGAGGCCACGATAGGGGAACAACTCGGAGGCTCTTTATTTAAAAAATTGGCAACAACAGGCGTATGCATTTCGGCTATGTAGCCTCTTCAGCGCCCAGTATAGACCAGGAGGAGAGTCGTTTGCCACAAAACTGTGAAACCTGCAACAACTGAAATAGTTGAAGTTCGCTCCGCCCCTTCCGATGACAAAAATCACCTTTCACTGTTCCCTAGATGTAATATGAACTGCATATTCCAGCATGCAACAATCAGCTGGGATCGGGCGGCCAAGTGGTTGCGCGAATTGCAGAATGATGTAGAACCCTCTCTCATTTTCCTGACGTGCCTGAAGAAACAAACAACCTCCTTGAGTCCCCAACTGCACAACCGTTGCTCACAGGCATCTGTTCCATGGGGGTAAGTCCGACAATGCGTCTCTCCCATGGCAGAGCTCAGTGACTCCGACACCGCTTCTTTTCCTCCTGTTAGCAATGGTGGGCCTGGTCAATTCAATCACTTGAAAACAAAGTTATTTTCACCGAGGCAAAAGGAGCCAGTGTTGACCAGGCCAGCTTATGTACAGGGACCTCTGTAACAAGCCTCTGGCTAGCGATGTACAATATATCCAGAAACCTTCCTGAACCAAAGGCAGAGGCCACGATACGGGAACAACTTGGAGGCTCTTTATTTCAAAAATTGGCAACAACGGGCGTATGCATTTCGGCTATGTAGCCTCTTCAGCGCCCAGTATAGTCCAGGAGGAGAGTCGTTTGCCACAAAACTGTGAAACCTGCAACAACTGAATATATATATATTCACTGAAAAAACCATAGGTTATAGACCATATATACTTAGGAATTAGCATTTTTAAAACCTTATTTTACTCACACAAAACCATTGAAATTCGCATATATAGTTAGTTGCACTAACTATATATTTCGCGCACCCGCAATCCACTGCTGATGATGTCACATATTACATCATTCATGACATGGTCAGTGACATCACTGGTGACATCACTGATGACATCACTGATGACATCTCATTTGATATGACTGATCACATCACTGATGACATCACTGATGACATCTCATTTGATATGACTGATCACATCACTGATGACATCATTCATGTGATAATACGATGAACTTCTTCAGACTCTAATATAACCTTATATACACTCAGTGTAAACAGACACTCACAGAGTGTCACTCATCCATGGAGTTACTCACACACCTAGTCAGTCATGCAAAGAATCAATCACACCTCCATCTCCTCAACTATACAGTTATACACACCTTACTTATTCAAACAGATACTAACACATATTTACTCTCTTATACAATCCCTGATACAATTTCAGAATGATCCATACAGCCACTCACACATTCACTGGCTCTTATGCACAGTTATTTATATATGTCAACTCTCACATATACTGTGTTTTACATATGTTCTTACTTTGACATGTAGCACTGAGATATCCATTCACTCACCAATACACTCATGCACACAGTCAACCTCCCATACAGCTGTTCCCACATGCACTTTTGAACCCATACATCTAGTGAATCAACTGCTCACACATCTATGCACAGAGTCATACACCTCCCAACCACCCACACACACACTCAGTCTCCCATACAAATAATTGGGCAACCAATCAATAACCCATATAGGTACTCATATAGCTACTGATCAATACATGCAGCAGTTTACGAAACAACAGACATAATGATGCACAAATTAAGACAGTTTAGTCACTAACCCGTGCACTCAGTGAGACACATTTAATCACTCACTCATACAGTCAGTCATGCACCTACTAAATCCTTCATCCAGACACTTATACATCCACTCATTCTTCAATATGTAAGACATATTTAAAGTTTACAGAAACATACATACACTGGATGTTGTTATCAGTGATGTCATCAGAGATGTCATTTGAGATGTCATCAGTGATGTCATCAGTTATGTCACTGACCATGTCATGAATGATGTAATATGTGACATCATCAGCAGTGGATTGCGGGTGCGCGAAATATATAGATAGTGCAACTAACTATATATGCGAATTTCAATGGTTTTGTGTGAGTAAAATAAGGTTTTAAAAATGCTAATTCCTAACTATATATGGTCTATAACCTATGGTTTTTTCAGTGAATTTTCAAGGTTTTGTAAATGCTAATTCCTAACTATATATGGTCTATAACCTATGGTTTTTTCAGTGAATTTCAATGGTTTTTTAATAGCAAATATTAAAAGCTATTAAATGTATTCTTTTTTCAAAGGAAAAATATATTTTATATGTATTTAATATAATTGTTTTATGTATATATATATATATTTTTTTTTTAGTTTCGCTACCGGTTTGCGCACTGGGTAGCTTCCCGTTAGCTCAATTTTATGCCGCGACCCGGTCCGCGCACCGGGAAACGTCCCGTGTGCACAACTGCCGCGTTCGAGAACAACATCGCGACGCGTCGCGTAAGCGCGACGTATCGCTTTGCCGCGTAATGCGTCTTATGACGCGCCGCGTTCGCGCACTCGGAAGTGCTCCGGAGCGCGAACGAGGCGCGAAGCGCAGCACCCCGGAAGCGCTCCGGGCGCGGAGCGGGACGCGTAACGTAAGCGTGATAGGTCATGTGACCTGTAAATAACACTTTTCATTGGTTTAGAACTATTTTTTTTCCCAAATGATGAAAACGCCTCCTTTTTTCCTCACTCTGACTTTCATCTTTGTGAGAGGAAGACCTGTTTCTCCTTGTTGAAATATTGGCATCTGTAGTAGCTGCAGCTGGTGGAGCCCCACCCCCACCACAACCACCTAGGAAGGAAGGACCACCTGCGCAGTTCCTTCTGAACCCAGAGGAAGAGGAAGAAGAAGAGGAAGAGGACGTAGAGCGGAGGCAGTTCTTGCCTCAACAGCTCCGCAAATCACACCACAAAGACCATTTTATATGGTAATTTTATTCTTTTCCTCGAGACCAAAAAAAGGTCAATGCCCGATATGTGGCATGCCTCATTTGTAAAGATGTTTTGTCTAGAGGTACAAACAAAAAGTATAGTTTTGGTAACTATACTATGCACCGCCACATGCAGAGGTGGCATCCAAACAATTTCAGCGCTGCTGAGCTGCGTCACCTCCAAGATAACCTACCAACTCCTGTGGCCAGTACATCGTCACAGGTAACTCTATCGGGACCAGAGGCGAGGGAGACAGTCCCAAACATTCAACAGAATTTTGTGCACATGAAGCTAGTGTGCATTTATTGTGGTGAACTAATTTCATATGGGAATATGAGTATAATTTTAATTAATAGAGCGTTTGAAAACCACAAGTGCTCAAAACGCCCCAAGAAGTAAAACAATTTTTTGTTGCTCCTGTTGAGCCCTTTCTAATGCCTGTTTTTCATTGTCCCCCCCAAAAAAACCCAAAAAAAACATAAAATTGTTCAAAAAATACAAAAAAATAAAAAATGTTCAGAAAAATTAAAAAAAATATAAAACAACAAAAACATTTAAAAAAAAGTTCTTTTCAGAACTACCTCCCATTTCTAAGAAATTACTAAAATTTTTAGCACTCTTGACTTCATTTTTCTCATAGGAGCGCTTCCCGGTGCGCGCACCGGAGAGCGCCCCGTTAGCGCAATAAAAAAAAACGAAAAAAAAAAACAAGAGAAGGAGAGCATAAGAGAAAGAGAAAGAGAGAGTAATGTTAAGAGACAGACAGCAAGAGAGAGCAACACAGAGGAACTGTATAATACATAGTAAAAGAGTGTAAAAGATATAAGAAAGTGTAAGAGAGAAAATAAAAAAAATATAAGGCTGTGAAACAAAGAACGAGAGAAGAATAATACTAAAGCAGAGGCACATGAAGAATGTGAGTGGCTGTAAAGAGTAAAAGGAAAGTGAAAAAATGATGTACAAATAAAAGGTAATAACGGAACCAGATTTAAATAACACTGGTGAGGGAGAGAGAGAAAAAAGAAATGTCCATAACTAAAGAGGGATGAAATAAGATGGATAAAATCCACTAAAGTTAAAACATGTGGATTGACAGAGAGAAAAAACTGAAAGAAGAAAAGAAGAAGTAACAGAAAGGGAATAATTGAAACAGCAAAGAAATGTAAATAACGTAGTGTGCTTGAACTTCAGGGAGAAAACATAATGAACAAGTAGTGAAAGAGTGAAGAGACAGAGACAATTAGAGTAAGAGAGACGGACTGAGTGAACGGGAGTGAGGAACTGTGAGAACAGAGGGACTGAGAAAAGGAGTGGAAGGAGTGCAGTAAGTAAATCACCCACACAACACAACAGCTACCCTACCTCAAAGCACTCTAAAATATTATTTTACTGTTTCTCTTGGTTTTCCCCTTGTTACGCTCCCCGGTGCGCTACCCATAGTATAAGTAAAGAGGGGTGAAAGAGGGAGAAATATTGAATTAGGATAACACATGGTGAGTGACATGGTGAGTGACATAGAGAGTGGACATAGAGAGTAAAGGAAACAGTACCTGAATGGGCTTGAGTAAAACAGCAAAAAAAGTTAAGTAATGCAATGTGTGTGACTTACAGGGAGTCAGTGGGTGTAGGTAGGAGTTTGGGTGTGTACGGTGTGTCTGTGGGTGTGGTTGTGTGGACTGTTTTGGTGTGGGTAGAAATGAGGGTGTGTGAAATATGTATGAAAAGTGTATGAGTGTGGGGTGTATATGTGTTCGATGTATGTGTGTGTATGGAATGTGTGTGTGTTTTTGAAGAGTGTGTGTGGGAGGTTTTTTTGTGTGTATGAGGTGTGTGTGTGGTGTGTGTGTGGGTGTATGTTACAGGTGTGTGCATGTTTTGAGAGGGGGATGAGCTATATGTGTAGGAGTAAGGTAAATAATTAAGAAAAAGAGAATGAGTGAAGAAGCAAAGGAAGGGAACAGAGGGTAAGTGAAGTAAAAAATAGGGATCAAAAGAAGTTGAATATGAGAGGGTAAATAGGGAAAGGGGAGTAAACATGGAGAATAAGAATAAGTGAAAGAAGCAGAGTAAAAACACAGGAGTGAGGTAGATTGAGAAAATGTTAGTGACCTTAAAGCAAAGGGTGATAACAAACTACAGTTTTTTTAGTCATACTTACCATATAATAAATGTAACTTACATTTTTTTACTACAGTTGGTATCTGTGAAAGAGAGAAGAAAAAATAAGTTATAATTAGTAAAATATGTATTTTAAATTAAAAGATACAAATGAAGAGCTAAAAACATCATAACACTCTATTTAGAAATAAAGTGAGAGTGAAGAACACAGAAAGGGAAATAAACTAAGGTAGAAGGACAAAAAGAGGGAAAAAGAAATAGAAGGAGAGAAAATTACAAAGAGTAAGGCATATAGATTCACTAAGAAAAAGAGAGAGAAGTACAGAGAAATGAACTGAAGGTAAGAAAGATACTAAAACAATGTGAGTTAGCAAAACTAAATCAGGAAACAGAAGTAAGTAAAAAGATAATGACTGAGACAGAAAACAGTCTAATTAAGGATGCATTTAGAAGAATAAGGAATAGAAGATAACTGAGACTAAGATAAGAACAGTCATACAGTGACAGAATAATATCCAACAATTGAAGGAAATGGACTAAGGAAGTTATAACGTAGACACACTAAGAGAAAAACTGAGTGAGGTGGAGTACAATGAGTGAGAAAAGAAAAAAAGTAAGTCTGCAAAAAAAAGGAAAGAGAGGAGAAGACGACTAAAACAGTGGTACTGAGAGAAAATAATTTGGTGATGAAAGTAAACAGAAGGACAGTGAAAGAAAGGAAATGATGGATAGTAACGGAACCAGAGTAAAAGAAATGGGATGAAGAACAATGAGAGAGGAGCAGTGAAGTTGTTGTAAAAGAAGTGATAGAAGGTAGATAAACACAAGTAAAAATAACACAAGTAGAGTGAGGCACTGAGGACATAGAAGTAGTGAACGAAAAACAGAGAGAAGAGGTCAAAAGTAAAGAGCAAACAAAGATAAGCTAAGGAGAGTGGGTGATTTATAGTGATAGAGTGCAATAATACTGCTGAGTGAGTAAACAGGAATTACTAAAAGAGCAAAGGAGGAAAATACGGAAAAGAGAAGAAAAGCAGAAAGACTGAAAGCTGAAAAGTTATGCAAGGGAGAGACGGGATACACACAGTTGAAATGAAAATGAGGGGTTGTCAAAGAAGTGGAGTAAGTGAACGGGGGTTACAGAGAGTGAGAGAAAGACATTATAAGTGAGTAAAAAGAGCTGAAAGAAGATGAAAAAAGGAAAGTAAGTGTCAGAGAATGGGAATACAATTTAATTTGCACAATCCAAAGTATAGAATAACTTCTACAACATGTTACATAGTTTATTTTTGCTGTTGTCAGAATATATTGAATTTCACTTAAAGTAGTGAGTTCAAATTACTCATCATATGACAGCGGGAAAAAAAAAACACAATCTAAAAGATTGTGTTTTAAAAAAAACCTTACATACTGACAAATGACAAATGTACGCTAATCTTTGATTGACTTACTTTTCCTTGAGGCCAAATAGTATATCATGGAGGTCCTTTTCTCGTTGCATAGTATTTTGCTGTTCACTTAGAAATCCATTTCATCGACTTTCAACAAGAAAAGCTCCAAGAACATCTGAAATATTTTCAAAATTTTAATATACTCCTTTTTTCAGTCATGACTCTTTACTCATTCTTGCACCTTTCCATTTGGCCAAATAGTGTCAGATGTATGAGTATATATGAGTACTCCTCCCGTCTTCATAGGCCAATTACCTTTACCTAAATTTTGGCTGTAAAAACACTAGATATGAATTTATAAAGCCAAAAGGCAAACGTTGTTTGAAAGTCAAATGATTGTCGTTACATTGGGTCCAACCTTTAGAAGTTTTTAAATAGCATGTGTAATGCCCTGATGTTGTAGAAGGACCATCATGAAAAATAATAGCTACAGTTGCAAAGGTTCTTCCTGATATCGATAACTGAGAAGCCACAACATTTTTAATAGAAGTTGTCAATTTAGTTCCATCAGGTCTACATCGTTGGAACATTAAAATAACATAGTGACCATAATTTTGTAGAAATAATGTGGACAGCATTGCAGACTTACATTGGGTACACACCATATTGTGATCCGCTGCTTTAACTAGATTATTGAAAGACACTGATTTGCAGTCTGGTAAAGTTAAATATATAAATCTTTCAGAGTCTATTCTAGTAGTACTTGATGAAGCACAGTTATCACAGTCATGTTGCCATTGATAAGAAAGGCCAAATAGATTTTTTATATCTACTCCTTCATCTTGTAATACATCAAACATATATATTAAAAATTCCTGACAATCCTGCTGAATATTCTGTGAAAATTGATTTTGACCTGAACATATATATCTAGAAGATTTCTAATTTCTGAAACACTTTCTATTTTTGCTCTATCACTACTACATTTGTCTAACACAGAATTCAATAAACAGCACAATGTTTGTTCCCAATTTTCAACAATCTGTCTTTGTAAATTTTGAAGAAAAAAACCAACATTAACTACTACATTAGCATAGCAGTTGACACCAGAACTGTTTTCAAACTGAAATCCAACAACATCTTCAACAGAATCCTTTTTGTTTCTCTTTACAATTACACTTTTATCTACTTTATGCCTTTTTGCTGATACCTCACTGCAATTACTCTCATTTCTTCTTTTTCGGCCTACCACATATTTTTCAATCAGAGGATATTGAGGCAAATGTGGAGCATACTCTCTTCTTAACCTATTGTATTCTTTTACACAATCTAAATCTGCACAAATCTTTGTTTCATCACACTCAATCAAGTACAATCCTGATAAAGTTCTGACTCGTGATAATGCCACATATGCCATACCCTCTTTAAACACAGAACTTCCAATGTTCACCAAAGCGCTATCTACACTTAAACCTTGAGACTTATGAATTGTCACCGCATATGCCAAACAAATTGGAAACTGTTTTCGGCGAACATATAAGTCTTTCACGAGCAAAAATCTAGCTGAACAACGACAAATTTGTCCTATTTCATCAATGTCATCAAATTTAATTTTTAAAATTTCAATTCCATCTCTATTTTTGTAATTCACAAAACCAACAACATAACCCATTGCTCCATTTACTAGACCTCTTTCAACATTTAAATTCCTTCTTAAAATGACACGACAATTCAAACACACATTCAGAGTCTTTTCAAAACCAGCAGTTTTAGATATAGTCTTCTCTGATGAATCCAATTTTGATTTCAAATTTTCAGACAAAATAATTGTTGCTCCCATATGCTCTATTTTATCAATAGCTTCCAGTTTCACTATCTCTTCATTTTCTAACTGTAACATTTTGTTGTTGAACATGGAACATTCTTTCAGAGTTGGCAACAAACATATGCCAGATTTCTTCTCGTTAATTTTCTTAAATATGTTCTCTGGAAGAATGTTTTCATTTGGGTACAAATTTGAAATTAATCGTGCATGTAAAGCTTCTTTCCCTTGCTGACTTACTTTTCCGATCCTTACATCTTGTAGAATATTTTTATAATCTTCATCATTTGCCTGCCGCATATTTTGAAGCAGTTCTGCATATTTAAAGTTTAACCATATATTAACGTTTCCAATGCTCCCTAAGCACTTCCTGGTATCTTCATGGTTGAGCATTTTGAACACAGATTGTCCTTTCACTGGAGTCAACTGCAGAAGATCTCCAAAAACAATAATATGTTTTCCACCAAATAAGACATCATAGTTTGTTCTAAGAATTTCTTGCATTCTCAAATGCACAAAAGCAAGCATGATATTTGACACCATGCTTACTTCATCAATGATAAGAAGTTTCATTTTCTTCAGGACTCTCGAAACTTCGGAACACGCATCTCCTGATAGCTTGTGATACTCCAATTTGTTATCATGCTCCACTGGCAGCATCAGTAAACGATGTAAAGTAATCCCTTTAATGTTATGTGCTTCCAGCCCAGTTGGAGCAGTAACAACACAAGACAGCGGTGATTCAGTCCTTTTCTGCAGATAAGTTGCAATGGCTTTAATCAGAAAACTTTTTCCAGTTCCCGCTTCTCCACTCACGTACAGTTGGACAGGCTTAAATGATGTACATGAGCACACTTTTTTCTCATGACTGAATCCATGTTCAATCTGTTCTGTGACTTCGTCATATATCTGTTTCTGATCAAGGTTTAGTTGTTTCACCAAATCTTCTAAGTTAACTTCATCATCTTGACCTTGTTCCATAGCTCTTTCCACCTTATCCATGGCAGTAGTAGCTTCATTTTGGATAATTGGTCCTCCTAGTGGATCCTGACTCAATGAAGCAGAACTCTGACTGCCTTGAGAACTGTCTCTCGCAATCTCTGCAGCAATTGTGGCTTCTTGCTCTATTTCTTCATTCAACATTTGCAGATAATTTGGAAAAACAGGAAATTCTATGGTATCCTTCTTTGCATTAAAGGAGTCTTCATAACAGAGAAAATCTCCAAGAAGTTCCTCTTCTTCACGCCATGGTTTAAACAGTTGCAAAAGAGCCAAATAATAAAATTCTCTTTTATCTGGATTATCACAACTCAATTTGCGATGATTAATCAAATGACCTTTTTTCTGTTTCACTAGACATCCTTCACATCCAATGACTCCATATATTCCATTATTGATATCTTCTCTGATGTTCCTCTTATAAATATATCTCTGCAGAACTTCATAGAGACAAGCGTTCTCAAGGTGATGACTTCTATTTGGATAGTATGTATCCAACATGTTTGTCTTCAAAATATCTGTACTTTCTGGTTCTTTCTCCGCCAAATACTCTATCTCTTGTACAGATTTCAAAACTCGATTTCGTGTTGCAGCAAGACCTAGACTCACCCAAATGATGTTTCTAGATTTGGCATAGAGACTTGCTGATGACAATCGATCAGAACATTCATACGCTCCAATTTCTCGATGCGACAACATCTTCAGACTGTAACTGTATAATTTCTTGCTTAGACTCTTTTCATGTGAAATGTCCTCCCACATTTCCTTTAGTTCTGTCTTTTCTTTTTTTGTGATGTAAGACGTCACATATCGAGCCATAGCAATAGAGTTGTCAGCAACGAATTGAATATCCATGTTAGCATTCCACATGGACAAAATCACTGGGTTGTAGTCGTTGATGTACTTGGACTCTTCGTCTCTTTTTAAATTGTATTTATTTTTTGGTGATTTCCTCGTCACAGTATGTCGCAGAGAAGACATCAAGGGCCAGATGTAGGTAATGTGATTTTACCGATTCTTAAATACCGAATTTTACCGATTCGGTATTTAAAAATCGGTAAATGATATGTAGGTAAAAAATCGGTATATTTTACCGATTCGGTAAAAGTCGGTATCGGACGATCGGAAAATACCGATCGGTATTTACCGATCGGTATTTAGCGATCGGCATTTACCGATCGGCATTACCAATGCATTCCAAGGCCCATAGGAATGCATTGGAAATACCGATCGGTAAATACCGATCGGTAACTATACCGATCGGTAAATTTACCGATTCGGCCTCTTTCCTATCACCTACATACCGAATGCTCAATACCGGTCGGTAACGGCCGAAAATCGGTATTTTCGGCCGTTACCGACCGGTATTTGGCTACCTACATCTGGCCCCAAATTATTTACTCTTCCTTTAGAAATCACTGGTCGTGGAAAGCGGAAACGACATTTTGTGTAGAACTTGTCCTTGTTTCTGAATTTTCAACGACAGTACTTTCCACAACGATGGAATTGAAAGCGTAAAACTTGTTGCCATAAACTGTTTTCTTCCGTAGTTTTCGGAACAGCACATGTTGAATACTCTTCAATGAAACTCATCACTGTCTCATCCGAATCTGTTCCAAATTTGGGTGCATCTTTAATCCACAACAACATATGTATGTGAGGAGCACCTCTCGCTTGATACTCCTTTCTCCAAAAGAAATCCAAAACCTCTCCAAGGGGAGGATTTTTTTTGTTGGTAATAAAAGACATCATAGCTTCAAATCTATGATTAAAATATCTGCATACATTCACTGGATCCAAAGAACACAGTTCTCCAGGTGTTTTGAATTCTATATTTTGTATATTAGCATTGGCCTCTCTTAGAAATTGAAGTAAGTCCTCCCATGCATACTCGGCACAGCTAAGAGTGAGGAACCATGTAGGAGTTCCTAAGTTTCTTAGCATACATTTCAATTCCCCATGGCGACGGTACCAATACTCATTTGTACCACGCTGCCATGCCATGAGATTGATTAGATGAGATTCTAAAATATTATCTTGCAGATTCACTTTCTCCATAAAGTCCCTCGCCGAAACATTTTGTAGATGTGCTCCACTTTTCAGAATATGGTTTACTGCATAAGAAAGCCCAGACAAGTCACTTTCATACAGTAGATGAAACAAATAGGGAATGCATTGACGAAACCTTGCATCTTCAGCATATAATCTTACAGTTCGATATTCAGATGCAGGAATTTGAAGTGGTCGATCGTCATATCGTCCACCTCGACCTGTTGGAAATAGCTGTGGAAAACAACGAGCTTCCAAACTTTCTTCCCATACACTAATGGGACTTCCTTTTGCTGTTTTCATTTGAAACAATTCAATTGCATTCCCATTACTTCTTTGGAATGCAAAGGATGAACAGTATAATGTTCATATATTTCTTCACTTCTAGACACATCAACTTTTTCAATTTGGCCGCCTGAACAATCACTGTCTTCATCTGTAGCTGTTTCCTCTGCTGCAACACATACATCTTTGTAGTACTCATTGTTTTTGACTAAATACAACGTTGCCTTTTTGACTTTCCTAACATCCACTAAATCTTGCCAGATTTTTTTACTCTTTGTTGGAACCACATTAACTAGAATAACTAAAGGTTCCTCTTCTACTTTTTCTATACCAATTGTATCAATATTTTGTTTTCAAATCTAGGGGCAAATAAACAACTCTTCCCTTTTATCCTCTCTGCAAATCTGTAGGAGGCAATTTCCCTATCTTAGGCTCCATGCGAACAATTGCCTGAAAAGGATGGACACATTGAATCAAAATAGACTCATATGTATTTAAATCCATCAATTCACGGGGAATGTCTATCAACTCCAGATTATTATGAACAGCTCTAGCAGGCATTCTGTTTTGATTTAATTTGTCATAACAATATTTACAAATACGCTGATCAGAACTCAAATCAATAGAATTCTCCACCCACAAATAAGTTGCAAAATCTTTCCACTCATAATTATCCATCTTTTCACTTTTTGCATATAAATCAACTAACCTAGTCTGAATCTTATAATGAGTCCGTCGACAACACACACAAGTAAAATTCGGCCTTTCACTTGATTTCACCTTAAACCTGGTAATTTCCTTCTCAACCTTTTCTGTATTTAAAATCTGTACATTGTCTTCCACATTACCTTGAATTGCTGTCTCAATTTCTACACTGTCCTCTTGCTCACGAAACTAAAAAATCTCAATTTCTTCACAAATCTTCATCACATCTAATTCTGTTCCATGCAAAAGAGCACTGTTTAATTGTTTAAGCTTAAGTGCTGGACTTTTTGCATAATACAACATTCTCACTAATTTTCTCATTTTGGTATGATGCACTGCTAACATCCTAAAATGATGAAAAACACTCTGACAGACTTTTCTAGAAAGACAAGCCAGTGAATGGCCTTAAAAACCTGTGATTCCTCTCACTCTGCAAGGATCTAAGTCTTGCAACAACTTCACTTTCTGCTTTATACTTTTTTTACTATATGTACGTAAGAAATTACAAAACAAATCAATTGATTCCTGTCGCACACTACAAATACTACTACACTTCCAAGTGTACACTGGACCCTTAGTACGTCTCCCTAAAACTCCATCAGATAACACCTCTTCTGGTTCTCTAGGCACAAGTTTCTCTTTTTCAATCGGACAACCGTCTTTCACTTCATACGCTCGACCACTGGTGTCAACTGCATGCACTAAATCATTCTCCTGGAAGTAACTCTCCTCATTAAAAAATGGCTCACAACTTGAACTGTGCATCCATTCTCCAGAAAAAACTTTACAAAAATTAGTCCGATTAATTACTCTTTTCCATCTACTGTTTGATTTGAAAACATCAATTGTCTTGTTAAGTGTCCTAATTCTATTGATTATTAAAATAAATAAATGTTCTTAACTTCAAAAGCCTGATCAACAATCTTCTCTACACTTTTCTTTTTCTTATAAAAAGCAGCTCTCTGTTTAACTTTTTTAATATTTTTTAACAAATTTAAAACCACTCTATTGCGAAACATTCGTCTACGAATGTCTCTAAACTGATTCTGCCTTCTATTCCTATACATATTATTCTCTCCTGCTCCAGTTTTAGGATTCTTTGAAGTTCTCTCCTTCCTTTTCAATTTTACTCTCTCATTTTCTTTTTCTACATGGTGTCCATCATTTTTTCTGGATGTACATATGTTGCGTAAAAAAGACTTAGTTGTCTTACCAGGAGCTTTGTTCCTGTTTTCTGAAGTATCTGTTGGGGAAGAATGCTGTAATTCCGTTGCTGTTTTTGATTTTTCCCGGTTACATTGTTTCTTTGTCCTTTCCTTTGTGGGCATCTTTGCTTTTTCTTCAAATAACGATTTCAATCTGTGTTAAAGAAAAACAGTAGCACATTATAGACCACTATTACCAAACAACAAAGCAATGACAAAAAGCAAACGATCAATACAGGGTTTTAGATCAGGTGGGGATTCTCCAGTGGTGCACAAAAGGTGAGGCCTGTATTGAAAAATATAGTGGAAGACAGCTCTGTCCACAACTACAAAGAAGATCAGACCTATGTCTAACTCCACTGCACTCTTATACACAGGCTTCACCACCTATGCTTCCCAAGACAATATTGAGTTATATAGTTATATAGAATTGTATTTTATAAAATTGTGAAGCTCCATGAGAAAGCGTTTGCCTCAGTCTTATTCCTGTTGTGAGGCAGGTGCAAGATTTGGCCTCAGTCTTATCCCTGCTGTGAGGCAGATGATTGTAAATAGGATCTGTGCTGTGTTTCCTAAATGTGATGTCAAAAACGATTTTGGAGAAAATGATTGGTTTTTACATTTTTGATTATAATGTGGTGCAGAGGTTTAAAAAGTGACGCATCTACCTACATGCATCAATTTTTAAATATGGAGCAAAAAGGTACTTGTTTGGGTTTTCCTGGGGAGCGTAGTTGGTGAAGCTTGTGTCTAAGAGTGCAGTGGACAAGGCTTCATGAAGCATATACCTGTCTGCATTCTTAGACGCAGGTGTCAATTTGACTCTTTACAGTGATGTTAGCTGTGTTTTAAATCAGTGTAGGAAGCATATTGAGTTTGTTTGCATAGAGGAATTGTATTTTGTAAAATTGTGAAGCTCCATGTGAAAGCGTTTGCCTCAGTCTTATTCCTGTTGTTAGGCAGGTGCAAGATTTTGCCTCAGTCTTATCCCTGTTGTGAGGCAGATGATTGTAAATATGATCTGTGCTGTGTTTCCTAAATTTGATGTCAAAAACGATTTTGGGGAAAATACATGGATTTTACATTTTTGAGTATAATGTGGCGCAAACGTTTAAAAAATGACGCATACATGCGTCACTTTTTAAATATGGGGAAAAAAGGTACATGTTTGGGCTTTCCTGGGGAGCCTAGATGGTGAGGATTGTATCTAAGTGTGCAGTGGACTAGGCTTCATGAAGCATATCCCTGTCTGCATTCTTAGACATAGGTGTCAATTTGACTCTTTACAATTATGTTACCTGTGTTTTAACTCAGTGTAGGAAGCATATTGAGTTTGTTTACATAGAGGAATTGTATTTTGTAAAATTGTGAAGCTCCATGAGAAAGCGTTTGTCTCAGTCTTATTCCTGTTGTGAGACAAGTGCAAGATTTTGCCTCAAAACACCTGTGTCTAAGAATGCAGCAGAGATAGGCTTCATGAAGCCTAATCCACTTCACTCTTGGACACAAGCCTCAACACCTATGCTCCCCAGGAAAGCCCAAACAAGTACCTTTTTTGCCCCATATTTAAAAAGTGACGCATGTAGGTAGATGCGTCACTTTTTAAACCTCTGTGCCACATTATACTCAAAAATGTAAAAACCATTTATTTTCCCCAAAATCGTTTTTGACATTACATTTAGGAAACACAGCACAGATCCTATTTACAATCATCTGCCTCACAGCAGGGATAAGACTGAGGCAAAATCTTGCACCTGCCTCACAACAGGAATAAGAGTGAGGCAAACGCTTTCTCATGGAGCTTCACAATTTTACAAAATATAATTCCTCTATGCAAACAAACTCAATCTGCTTCCTACACTGTTTTAAAACACAGCTAACATCATTGTAAAGAGTCAAATTGACACCTATGTCTAAGAATACAGACAGGGATATGCTTCATGAAGCCTAGTCCACTGCACACTTAGATACAATCCTAACCACCTAGGCTTACCAGGAAAGCCCACACGTGTACCTTTTTTCCCCATATTTAAAAAGTGACGCATGTATGCGTCATTTTTTAAACCTTTGTGCCACATTATACTCAAAAATGTAAAATCAATTTATTTTCCCCAAAATCGTTTTTGACATCACATTTAGGAAACACAGCACAGATCATATTTACAACCATCTGCCTCACATCAGGGATAAGACTGAGGCAAAATCTTGCACATGAAGCTTCACAATTTTACAAAATACAATTCCTCTATGCAAACAAACTCAATATGCTTCCTACACTGAGTTAACACAGGTAACATCATTGTAAAGAGTCAAATGTATTTCTATTAAACATGCACACATTCTTTATTCCTTTTAAAAAATGTAAAAACTATTTTTATGCTTCATAAAGCCTAGTCCACTGCACACTTAGATAAAATCCTCACCACCTAGGCTCCCCAGGAAAGCCCAAACATGTACCTTTTTTCCCCATATTTAAAAAGTGACACATGTATGCGTCATTTTTTAAACCTTTGCGCCACATTATACTCAAATATGTAAAATCCATTTATTTTCCCCAAAATCGTTTTTGACATCACATTTAGGAAACACAGCACAGATCATATTTACAACCATCTGCCTCACAGCAGGGATAATACTGAGGCAAAATCTTGCACATGAATCTTCACAATTTTACAAAATACAATTCCTCTATGCAAACAAACTCAATATGCTTCCTACACTGAGTTAACACAGGTAACATCATTGTAAAGAGTCAAATGTATTTCTATTAAACATGCACACATTCTTTATTCCTTTTAACAAATGTAAAAGCTATTTTTTCCCCCAAAATCGTTTTTTACATAACATTTACAAAACACAGCACAGGTCCTACGTAGAAGCATTCCATGTCACGACTAAAAATTCACAATTTTACAAAATACAATTACTCTATGCAGTAAAAACTTTTTACCAAGCATTATCAAAAAGCATGACACAAAGCAACATGTAAAGACCACAATTTCCTTCCAAATCTTCTCCATAGAGTATACAAGTCTCTATCTATATTAAATGAATCATAACTCACCTTTACAAATATTTTAGGAGATTCAGAACAGTGTCAGATACACACACCAATATTTCTTTAGCAGAGCAAAAGATATGTTCTCCAGACACTGCAAACCATAAAGGCACAGAAAACCTCTAATTCTACACAGATATCCCTTTTTGTTAACCAATCAAATCTCTTCCCTCTCTATTTTCAAACCAACACCCTTCCCCCCCTCAGCCCTTTCTACCTGTTACCATAGCCACTCCCTCCTCACTGAGCTCCCAGGGTTAAAAGTTTATTTTACAATGTTGCAAATCACCTCAGCAAAGATGTTTGACCTGCGAATACACCAGCTTATCTGGTGCAATGTTTCTTTAAATGACTTTTTTTTAACCAAACAAAATACTTCTTACACAGAACACAACCATGCACCCTAACTTTCAGTTTTCAACTATCTCATTCTACCAATCATTGCTTGTGATTCAATAGCACTGAAACTCCACAGGTTTTTTTTGCAAACTCCTATTGTTCCAACTGCCATTTCTTTTCCACACTTCATCTGACTGCATCAGAATCTCCTCTCACCATGTATTCTGTCTGGATTATTGGACATAGCTATATCCACTGGGCTCAAAGGTATGCAGCTACCAGAAATTTCCACAACCTTGACTTACCAAATGTGAAAATTAAATGGATTGGCCACAGAGGATTGAAATGTCACCAATTGATACCATTGGTGAAAACCTTTTTGCATTTGCCACACCCTGAACTGTTAATTGGGCACTGTGGAGGAAATGACTTGGGCACTTTGACTGGGGTAGGTCTGGAAATGCTTATGAAGGACACCTTTTATCAATTGATGGCACTTTTTCCTCAAACTTCCTTGGTATATTCCAATATATGCCAAAGGCAGAAATGGAAGTGGTCCAATCAATTTTGTCCACAATTTGAGAAAGCACGGAAACATGTGAATAAATCTGTTTCTGCTTACATGAGAGACTATGGAATGGGTTCAATATACAATAATAACTTGCGTTACAACACGCAAGATATCTACAGGGGAGATGGTGTGCACTTTTCTGATGAGGGGAATAGAATATTCCTCCTGAATTTAAGACTGTGCATTGGTACCTACTTGTAGGTACCTAAATCAGCCACAGAACCCAAAAGCCCTTTTCAGGGCTACCCTATCTCTGATCACTCCAAATGATTATCTTTTTCTAACTTTTTTCACTATTTTTCACCAAAGTACGCTCCCCGGTACGCTTCCCGGTGCGCGTACCGGGCGCTCCCCCCGCAAAAAATAAAAACTATTTTTTTGTTTGTTTGCCTATTTCGGCCTCCTAAGACCACCTCAGAAAACCTAGAGGGTCAAGCAGTGCCTACGATGCCCCCTTATACCCATTCCCAACGTTGTTTGTCCTCCATTTTCTGTCTTAAATCTACCGAAAACAAAATGGAGGACTGCCGTAGCACTGCCGGTACGCGTACCGGGGCGCGCACCCGGAAGCGCTCTAAAAAAATGTTAAAAGTTAATTTACATAAAAACCACTGGAGACACTTTCACCATATATAGAATAGCTCATACTACATACCAATCCCTACCATTTTCCCAAATTCGATGGAATTCCATTGAGCCATTTAGCCTGTAGACCTCTCTAAATACCCTGAGGTAAATTACTTCACAAAAACACATCTGAAGTGTTAGAATTGACAACCAATTAACATGTTACTTTCATTTTCTATTTTTTTTCCTGACATTTGATTGGTTATGTACATGAATATAAATAAAAAATGAGAGGGAAACACGGCCATTTTGACTACAACTACCTGAGGTACATCTTGAAAGGATTTTCACATTTTGTCTTCTTCACCTCTCTGTAAAGTAAGTTGATAATTTGTAAGGGGCACTTTAAGTTATTTTTTAAAAACGTTTTCTGATAGTTATTTACTGTTCCTCTGCTATAGATATAGATAGAGATAGGCTCCTCTGTTATATTTATGGATTGACTTAGGCTTCTCTCCTATAATTATGAATTTACTTACGTTTCTTCACACGCACTTTTTTATATTTCTACTTCCTGCCTGTTACCATACATTGCCCAAAGTTAACTTCACTGTTAAAAAATCACAACTACCTGTCTGAACTTAAACCGAACAGTGCCATATTTCTACTGATTTTTTTAATGCAAATTTCAGCACAAAAATGGAAGGAGAACAGAACGTTTCCTTTGAAATTGTCCTAGAGATGAACACTGAGGAAATCATTGAACCCAATGACTTGGAGTTCATGGATGAATCACGGGACCATGAACTTCTACAATGTGTAGAATCTGTGGATTTGTTAATTCAATATGAGGACGTTTCTGACAGTCAAATGTTGGAAGTTATGTTCACTCAAAAAGAGGACATTTCGGACAGTCAAATGTTAGACGTTCTATCAAATTTTGAAAATGAATCTCAAAAATAAATTTATATTTAATAATTCTAAAATTGTTTGAGACATTTTCCATTTTTATATGTAATTCTTAAACTACTACCAAATTGATTATAATGTAAAGTCAAACTTATAGTATACTGTGCAACTTTTTTGTTTTACATAGTAATTTTGCTCATAGATACTTCCTTTCTCCCACTATATTATCTCCAATGTGTATTTGACATCTCTTTTTCATCTCCTGCCTCCATGTTCTTTATGTTTTCCTGACAGACTATGGTATGGATTCCATATACCACAATAACTTCTATAACAACATGCAAATTATCTACAGAGTAAACGGTGTACATTGAATTTAAGACTCTGCATTGGTACCTACATGTTGGTACTTAATCACCCACACAACACAACAACTCTATTCAGAGATACCCTACCTCTAAGCACTTTAAATTATTATTTTAGTGTTTCACTGAGTTTTCCCCATGTGTGGGGGTGGGGGAGGTGTGTGTGGGGGATGTGCGGGGTGTGTCTGTGAGGTGTGTATGTGTGTGTGTGTGTGTGTGTCTGGGGGGATGAGGTGTATATCTGTGTGGGGTATGTGGGTGTGGGTGAGGATGTGGGTGTGTAAGGTGTGTGTGGGTGTGGGTGTGTGGGGTGTTTTGGTGTAGGTGGAAGTGTGGGTGTGTGAGGTGTGTGTGGGGTGTGTGGGTGTGGGGAGTATGTGTGTAGGATGTGTGTGTATGTGTGGGATGTGTGGATGTGTCTGTGAGGTGTGCGTGTGTGTGTGGGGGGAGGTGTGTGGGATGTGTGAGGTGTGTCTTTGAGGTATCTGTGTGTGCGTGTGTGTGTGTTGGGGGTGAGGTGTGTGTGTGTGTCTGGGTGTGTGGGATGTGTGGTTGTGGGTGTGGATGTGTAAGGTGTTGGTGTGGGGTGTTTGGGTGTGGGTGGAGGTGTGCGTGTGTGAGGTGTGTGCGGGGAGTGTGTGGGTGTGGGGTTGTGTGCGTGTGGGTGTGTGTGGGACGTACTTGTAGGTACCTAAAACAGCCACAGAACCCAAAAGCTCTTTTCAGAGCTACCCTACCTGTAATCACTCAAAATGATTATTTTACACTATTATTTTCACTATTTTTCACCAAGTACGCTCCCCGGTGCGCGTACCGGGCGCTCCCCCCGCGAAAATCGAATTTTTTTTTTTTTATTTTTTTTTACCCGAGGGACCCTTTTATGGCCCCCACATCAAACCTAGGGGGTCAGGGGGGGTGTACCCTGCCCCCTTTTGGTCATTTCCCCCTTTGTTTTTTGCCACCTCTTGTGTCTCGATCCTACCGAGACACAAGATGGCGGCCACTGCGGACTGTTTCGAATGTTTACAGACACCCGAGAGCCAATCAGCTTCCCGTGCGCAGGTCGCATGGCGCGCCCGGAGCGCTCCCCGGTACGCGCACCGGGGCGCGCTTACAGATATATACATTTTTTTGAACCTAAATTACTCAAAATCCTCTGGAGCACATATCTTGAGACATAGCAAAGGCACATCGGGCTACCAGTCCATACAATTTTGTCAAGTTTGGTGAAAATCCATTCAGCCGTTCGAACTAAAAGTGCGACAGACCGCCCTATGGAAATTAACATGGGGAAAACACATTTTGGCACCCCCCTTTTATCTTGGCCCCCGCTTGACGAATCCCCCCCAAACTTTCAGGGAAGGAGCAGAGAGCCGCGAGGCAAAGTTGCTGATTCCTCAACCGGCGCCAAAGTTATTCCAAATAGAACGTTGCGATTTCCCTATGGAAATCAATCCTAACTATATATACCTACTGGCGACCGCCAGTAGGTAATATATATATATATATATATATATATATATATATATATATATATATATATATATATATATATATATATATATATATATATATAATATATATATATATATATATATATATATATATATATATATATATATATATTCACTGAAAAAACCATAGGTTATAGACCATATATAGTTAGGAATTAGCATTTACAAAACCTTGAAAATTCACTGAAAAAACCATAGGTTATAGACCATATATAGTTAGGAATTAGCATTTAAAAAACCTTATTTTACTCACACAAAACCATTGAAATTCCATATATAGTTAGTTGCACTAACTATATATTGCGCACCCGCAATCCACTGCTGATGATGTCACATATTACATCATTCATGACATGGTCAGTGACATCACTGATGACATCACTGATGACATCTCAAATGACATCACTGATGACATCACTGATGACATCTCATTTGACATCAATGACCACATCACTGATGATATCATTCATGTGACAATACAATGCATCTCCTCACATTTTAATATAACCTCTGTTTCACCCAGTGTTAAAAACAGAGTATAATTTTTGAAACCATTGACACACCAATACTAGTTACTACATACGTACTCACTGATTCCTACGTCTACACACACATTCACTCATTCACCCATACAATCATTCATACATACAATCACTCATGTTTACAACACAATCATATGCACTCATACACCTATACAGACACTCACACTCTGCCACTCATCCATGGAGTTACTCACACACCTAGTCAGTCCTGTAAAGAATCAATCACACTTCCATTTTCTACTCTATACAGTTAAACATAGAGCACCTTACGTTTTCAACCATATACTAACACATACTTACTCTCTTATACAATCATTGATACAAGTACACATTGATCTGTACAGAGTCACACACCTCCCATCCAGCCACACACACACTCAGTCTCCCATGCAAATACTTGGGCAATCAATCAATAACCCATATAGTTACTCATATAGCTACTGATCAACACATGCAGCAGTTTACAGAACAACAGACATAATGATGCACAAATTAAGACAGTTTAGTCACTAACCCATGCACTCAGTGAGACACATTTAATCACTCACTCATACATTCAGTCATGCACCTACTAAATCCTTCGTCCAGACACTTATACATCCACTCATTCTTCAATATGTAAGACATATTTTAACTTTACAGAAACATAGTCACTGGATGTTGTCATCAGTGATGTCATCAGTGATGTCATTTGAGATGTCATCAGTGATGTCATCAGTGATGTCACTGACCATGTCATGAATGATGTAATATGTGACATCATCAGCAGTGGATTGCGGGTGCGCAATATATAGTTAGTGCAACTAACTATATCTGGAATTTCAATGGTTTTGTGTGAGTAAAATAAGGTTTTTTAAATGCTAATTCCTAACTATATATGGTCTATAACCTATGGTTTTTTCAGTGAATTTTCAAGGTTTTGTAAATGCTAATTCCTAACTATATATGGTCTATAACCTATGGTTTTTTCAGTGAATTTCAATGGTTTTTTAATAGCAAATATCATAAGCTGTCGAATGTCAAGTACGTGGTAAGAATTTTTTTTTTCGTGTTTATGCACACTGATCTGCTTTGATTGCTGCCCCCCACCCCTCATTTCTATTAGGAGTACTCTCTCTTTGCAGATAGTGAAGGGTAGTTAACGCAGCCCTTTCCCCCTTTGTAATCCGTCGTGCCTGCTTCTCTCTCCATTTGATTGATTGTTCTCTTTGGTTCATTCTCTATTTACAAACAAGCACAGAGTCGCAATACTCTGTTTAGTCTTTGCAGATAGCGAAAAATCGTGTAAAAAAACAAAAGGAATCGAGCAAAATCAGTAGGCCACTAATGGGATCTCTTTTGACCTCGCTAAAATAGAAACATTAGGAACAACCTGTTGAAAATAGCAATGCGTATGTATATAAGCGGCGTTCATTTGTGTTCACAGTACCCCTTGTTGATTGTTTCAATCGAGCATTGAATTGTTCGAAGTTAATTCTCTTAACGATCTTCTCTACCTGCAAACGAGGAAGAATAGGAATATTCTATCTCCCTTTGCAGATAGTGAAGGGTAGGTAACGCAAGCCTTTAACACGTCGTACCTATTTCATTCCTCATTGATTGATTGATTGTCCGAACATTGACTGTTTGGGAATTAGTTCTTTTTGGAGGTATTCCCTGTTTGCAAATAAACGTAGGAAAATCTTTGCAAGTAGTGAAAGGGTACGTAATGCGGACCGTTCTCCCCCGTTGTAATCTGTCATGCCTATCTACTCCCCACTGATTGATGCACCTTTTTCACCCGGACCATTTACTAGAGATACGTCATCTGGCCCGACCAGAGAGCACCCCTAGTGAAAAGGACATATGCAATAATAACGAAGTGATCACTGTATCCTGTTAACAGAAACTTTACCATGAAACAACCTGGAAAGAAAAAAATAGGAAAACGAAAATCAGTAGGCCACTGATGAACATGAACTTTTATTAAACAACGAACAAAGAAACGATAACATAACGTAATGATAAAACCTATTAATGTCCTAGAAACAAGAAAACGTTAAAATATGCCAGTGGTGAGAGACCAGAAAAACAGTAAGAGAAACCAAATCACCCCTCGCTGTCCCACCGCCTGCCACGCCAAAAAAATCGATAGACTAGGGAAAATGCAAGTCAGTAGAACATCCACCCCCACTCTGGAAACTTCCAAGGTGGGGCAGGGTTCCGGCTACGCCCAGCCGGGAGCAGCCCATATAAGGCAGGTCCTGCTGCCACGCCTCGGCCAGGAGATCCTAACGTAGGGTGTAGCCGGAGGAGAGGCCGAGACCAGCGGGACCCGGCCAGGGGATTGCCTTTACAACGCTGAACAGTTGCAGGGGGGGGGAATGTCTCCTCGACCCTCCCCTCTCTCTCCCAGTCCGGCCGCGGTGGCCCTTGAGAGTTGCAGGTAGTCCCGCCACATGCTCTTCCGGTCCGACCACCAACGGTCGGGGGGCCGAGGCCGACGGGATCCGGCTGCAGCCGATAAACCAAGAAACCCGTTCATGGGGCCAGAGCCAGGGGCGTCCGGCCGACATCCACCGGAAGCCCGGCCCGAAGACGGACGGGACACTTCTTTCTTTTATAATGGCTGCGACAACACTGGAGGGGGATGTCTTGCACATGCCTCCGACCCCCCCCTCGTCCTCATCGCCTGGTCCGGCCATAACAAATCTCAAGCGAGACGCCGTGGGGTGCACTGGGAGGGAGAGACGGTGCGAACAGGCCTCTCCCGCCTCCCCAGGTGGAGGCTTCCCAGCTGCACCCTCAGCGCTCCAGGCGGTGGCATCCTAACAACTACAGTGCTGCACAGTTTCGGAACGACCTAGATAACGGTTCTTCCACTGTGGCCATGCTGCAACGTCTCGCCCGGCAGGGTGGAGCCCGTCCGCTCATGTGACCCCGCGATCGCCGGTAGCTGCCGAACTCTCAAAATGGCGGTCGACCTGGCAAGAGCGGGCCCAACATAAAGAAATGGCCCGGTCACTGGTTGACTCCACCACCGTAGTCCTCCACGACCTTGAAGATTCTAGAGGAGCCGCGGGAGTCTCCGACCCCCGATGGGGAATGACTGCCATGATCGCCCGTGGAGTGACGAAACTGTATCCGCGGGACGTCGGCGCTCCCATGCTGGCGCCAGCCTCACTTTGAATTACTACAATCCTGCAGACCTCACTTCCGGTGAAAGCACAGTGTGACCCGGTAGGAAAAATTATTGCACCCCCTCCCCTTTTTGACTGATAGTTCAAACCACCGATCCTTTCCTTTGCCCTTTTAACGGAACTTTGGACTGCCTCCCCCTCTTTTACATTTTCTAGAGAAAACAAAACATTAACCACTACATTAGCATAGCAGTTGACACCAGAACTGTTTTCAAATTGAAAACCAACAACATCTTCAACAGAATCCTTTTTGTTTCTGCTGTGACCCTGCTACAGCACAGGCATTGTCCCCAGCAGTAATTCTGCAATGCCGGTAAGAATAGCTGTGGTGCCTACTGGACTCACTCACCCCCGCGGCGCCCCACGCCGTTTTTTGCTGGGCGGCAACTTACTAGACATCACTTTCGTGCCATCTAGATTTCAGCGCGTTCTGCTGCCTTGGAACTATTCGCACAACAGACCGCTACTGACAAGAATATTTCATTATTGGTGCTGTCAATTTCAATAAATCTATTGGATAATTAAAAAGAAATTGCCACGGTCTCTTCGTTGTTTAAATGTTTTTACTGTTTTTGTTTTGTTGTATATATTTATATGTTATTAAAGTTTTATATTCCTACTACTTTGTTGGAGTGCTATATATTTTTAATGTGACACATAATTGTAAAAACTTTGATGTACAAAGAGTCATTCCTGGAATCTTCCGCTTCAGGCTCGGTCCCCTCCCCAATCACAATACAGGATGGTTTTCAGATAGTAGGAACGCGTGTGCTGTGACGGATCACATCGGGTGTGGGCCTTGATCTACTATAACTCCTTTGAAGAGGGGTGATTCTTTACAGCTGGGGCCATAAACTACATCTGCAGGGCTAGCTGATAGCCTAGGACCGGCCTGGACATTCGGACACAGAGGAAGAGGAGTGTCAGAGGGTGCGGTAGTGAATAGGGCGAAAGGGAGGTGTCGGGCGGGCACAGAGTGTGATTCTCAGGGAAGAGCAGCGCAGATGGGGGAAGGTTTATTGCCCATGCATAAGACAGAGAGCGGTGGTGACCAGTGCCTGGGGGAGATGCTTACGAGGGTGAGGAGCCATGCTACGAATCGACAGCGTGCAGAGAGTGGGTCTGGTCAAGACATCTAAAATGGCTGCCGTGCACGACAAAAGTGTGGCATTTCAAAAAAGGCAAGATGGCGCAGACAATGTTTTTCAACACTTCCTCATTTCCTTCGAATCGAACGTTAACAGACGTTGGGGCATATTACCAAAGTTAAGCGATATTTATCGCTAACGATGCTTACCAACCAATTTTTTACCACTAAGCATCGTCAGAAATTATCGAAGATAAACCTTACTATTATCAAGGTTTATCGCAAATGCGATAATAAACGGCCGCAATGCATGAATATCGCTAAAAACTCAGCGATATTCATGCATTACCGAGCTAATACTCTTAGCCATGTTATCCACCTCCCATTGGATAACATGGCTAAGAACTGCTCAGGGCAGGTGTTACTTTTTGGAGATATTCGCGCTTAGCGCGAATATCTCCAAAAGTTGGTAATAGGAGATAGATATCTTGCATGTTGTAATGCAAGTTATTGTGGTATATGGAACTCATACCATAATCTCTCAGGAAAGCAGAAACTGATCCTTTTGGGACCGCCTAAAAAGGCCTAGGGGGTGAGGAGTACTCTACTTTGCCCCCTTTTCACGTTCCGAACTATTTTATTTTACTCTCTTCTGTAATTACACAAAATACCAGCGATAAGATGCATCGGAGACACACACTAAGAGAAAGGAGGCCGGAGATGAAGAAGACATGTCAAATACACATTGGAGATAATATAGTGGCAGAAGGGAAGTAAATATGAGTAAACTTACCATGTAACATAAAAATGTTGCACTCTATACTATAAGTCTCATTTTATACTACAATCACTTCGCTACAACCTCATAAATTAAAAATAAAAATAAATAATGTCTCAAACAATTTTTGATTTCTAAATATAAATTTATTCTTCAGAATTTTCTAAATTTGAAACAACTAGTAACATGTCCTCATCAGTAATTTCCTCTTCAATCATCTCATCTGGAATCTCCTCATTAAAAGTCTGCAATGATGATTCTTGTAACTCTATGGTCTCCAAACACTCGATAAATTCGCCATCAAGAGATTGATCAAAAAAATCATTCAAGTCATCTCCTCCTTCTGACAATATTTCATTATTGGTGCTGTCCATTTCAATCAATGTAGTGGAATCATTCAAGTCATCTCCTCGTGACAATATTTCATTATTGGTGCTCTCAATTTCAATCAATGTAGTGGAATCATTCAAGTCATCTCCTCCTTGTGACAATATTTCATTATTGGTGCTGTCCATTTCAATCAATCTAATGGAATCATACAAGCCATCTCCTCCTTGTGACAATATTTCATTATTGGTGCTCTCAATTTCAATCAATGTAGTGGAATCATTCAAGTCATCTCCTTGTGACAATATTTCATTCTTGGTGCTGTCCATTTCAATCAATCTAATGGAATCATACAAGTCATGTCCTCCTTGTGACAATATTTCATTATTGGTGCTCTCAATTTCAATCAATGTAGTGGACAATTCAAAAGAAATTGCCACGGTCTCTTCATTGTGAGCCATTTTATTTTGAAATTGCTTGCTGTAAATTGCAGAAAAAAATAATCACTTTCATTTATCGTTTTTAGTAATACATAATATAAAACTAACTTCATCAAGTATTTAGTATAACAGAAGGACTGCAAATAAATAACAGAAAACATTTTTCAAATTATCTTCAAGTGTACAACATACTTCCCCTTACAAATTAACAACTCACCTTTTTAAAAGTAGCAGAAGTGTTAGTACTGTGTAAATCAAACACCAGAAATTCACCACCAAAAATTCCTCACAAATGTACCTCAGACAGTAGTATCACAAAATGGCTGTGGTTTCCTCTCATTTGACATATATACATAACCAATTAACTTTCATCACACACAAATACAAAACCAAAGTAACATTTTAATTGGTTCTAAATTTCAACACTTTCAAATGTGTTTTCCCCATGCAATTTTCCATAGGACATTTACATACGTCTACAGCCTGAATGGCTGAACGGAATTACACCAAACTTGGCAAAATGGTACATCAAACCTAAGAGGTCAGGAAGGATCTACTATGCCCCCTTATGGTCATTTCCCCCTTCGCTTTGGCCTCCTCTTGTCTCTCAATCCTACCGAGGGACAAGATGGCGGCCGCTACGGACTGTTTGGAATGTTGACAGACGCCGGAGAACCAATCAGCTTCGCAAAGCTCCGTAACGCGAAAAGTACGCGAAGCGGAGCGCTGTTACAGATATATATCTTTTTTTCAACGTTAATTTCTCAAAATCCACTGGAGCACATATATTGAGACCTAGCAAAGGCACATCGGGCTACCAGTCCCTAATATTTTGCCAAGTTTCGTGCAAATCCATTCAGCCGTTCGATTATTATTATTTTGGTTTTTTTTTGCCCCGCGGGGCCCTTTTAAAACCTCCACATCAAACCTAGGGGGTCAGCGAGGATCTACTATGCCCCCTTATAGTTATTTCCCCCTTTGTTTTGACCTCCTCTTGTCTCTCGATCCTACCGAGAGACAAGATGGCGGCCGCTACGGACTGTTTGGAATGTTGACAGACGCCGGAGAACCAATCAGCTTCGCTTCACAAAGCTCCGTTGCGCGAAAAGTCCGCGAACCAGAGCGCTAACCGGTCCGCTGTTACAGATATATATCTTTTTTTAAACGTTAATTTCTCAAAATCCACTGGAGCACATATATTGAGACCTACAAAAGGCACATCGGGCTACCAGTCCCTACAATTTTGCCAAGTTTCGTGCAAATCCATTCAGCCGTTCGGGCTAAAAGTGAGGCCAACCGCCCTATGGAAAACTCAATGTTAAAAACACGTTTTGGGACCCCCCTTTTTTCTCGGCCCCCACTGGACGAACCCCCCCCAAATTTTCAAGGGCTGCTCAGAAACAAAATGTGCCATTTTCCTGAAAATTTCAGCCGATTCCGTCCACAAACGCCAAAGTTATTAGACATAGAATTTTCAAAAAACCCATAGAGAAAAAATCCTAACTATATATACCTACTGGCGACCGCCAGTAGGTAATATATATATATATATATATATATATATTTGTAATTCAAGAAAAACACTGCACTCTTCTTCGGATGATTAAAGCAAATTTAATTCAGTTCAGTAAAACTTCCTCCACCTACGCGTTTCGAACAGTAAATGTTCTTGTTCACGGTAGTAACAAGTCCGTTTTTACTTTCTATTACTTTCTATTATTTATACCCTCCTTCCCACTTTGGCAATTAGGATGCATTGTGGGGGGGGTAGTTTGTTGCATGATTACAATACAATCTTGTATCAATTTCTTATCCACATGTTATCCAACCACTAGTTGTTATCAACCTTTACATTATGAAATCATAAATAACGCTTGTAGTGATGGGCTAAGTGCCCCACTTTGAAAACAATTTCGTTTCAATCTGTTCACTTATATATATATATCTCTGTGTTATTAATAGCTTAGTGCTTGTGACTGTTTGTCATTTTAGTGGCTAATGTATTGGTAAAGAAAATCGATAATAAAATACACATGTTAAATTAAAGTTTGTAGACAGTCCAAAATTCAAACATAGATGTTTCATTCATTACTTCAATATTGACCCATAGATCATTAATATATATATTACCTACTGGCGGTCTATATATATATATTCACTGAAAAAAAACATAGGTTATACACCATATATAGTTAGGAATTAGCATTTACAAAACCTTATTTTACTCACACAAAACCATTGAACCATTGAAATTCGCATATATAGTTAGTTGCACTAACTATATATCGCGCACCCGCAATCCACTGCTGATCATGTCACATATTACATCATTCATGACATGGTCAGTGACATCACTGATGACATCACTGATGACATCTCAAATGACATCACTGATGAGGAGAAAGCATAATGAACAAGTAGTGAAAGAGTGATGAGTCAGAGACAGTGAGAGTAATAGAGACGGAGTGAGTGAACAGGAGTGAGGAACTATGAGAACAGAGGGACTGAGAAAAGGAGTGGAAGGAGTAGAGTAAGTAAGTAATAGAAAAAGGAATGAGGGGAGTAGCAAAGGCAGGAAACTGAGGGTTAAAGAAATAAAGCAGTGGAACTAATAGAAGTTAAATGTGATAGAAATGTAACGAAAAGAGTACAAAACACTTACCTTATAATTGTCGTTAACTTAGTCACTTTTTTATTTTTATACTTTCAATCTGTGAAAGAAAGAACAAAAAATAAGAAAAAAATTAAAACATGTATTTAAAAATTAGAAAAGACAAGGGAAAAGATTGAAAATCATCCAATTTTACAAAGAAATAAAGTTAGAGATAAACATGCTGAAAAAAAAGAGAAAGAAACGGTGATAGACAGTCAGAGACAAAAAGAAATTGTAATTGAGTAAATTACTAAGAGAAAAAAAAGGAAGATACTTTCAGTGACAGAAAAGAAGGATAGAAGAGAAAACTAAATTGAAGTTGTGTAAGCTACTAAAAGAAAGTGAGTAAGGTAAACTATATAAGGAAAGGGTGAATAAGGAAAAGAGAGTGAGGTAGAGAGGAGACAGAGGAAGTGAATGAAAGAGTGTCAGATACAGACTGAGTGAGGCAACAAAGAAAGATAAATGAGTGAGGGTGAGTTATACTAACTGATTGCACCAAAAAAGGAGAACCCAAAAATATTTAATTTAGAAAACAAGGGGAGGAAAGATGGAAAAGACAAGCGAAGCAGAAGGTTTAAAAGCTGGAAAATAGTGCAAGGGAAAAAAGAAAAAAGCAGAGTTGGAATAGGGAAACAAAGGTTGAAATATAAGTGGAGTTAGAGAACAAGGGTGAAAGAGCATAAAACAAAAGGCAATGTGAGTATGTAAGGAGGATTGATAGAAGGTAGTAAAAGACGAGTGAGCATGAGAGAAGATGAGTACAAATTAAAATTCACTATACAAAGTACAGAATTAATTATACATGTTAAATGGTTTATTTTTGCTGTTCTCAGAATATATCAAATTTCACTAAAAATAGGGGGTTGAAGGTATTCATCATATAACAGCGGGGAAAAGAACACACAATCAAAATGATTGTGTTTAAAAAACCCATATAACATAACCAATCAGAAATCAGAACTCCTCAAAAGTAACTTACTTTCCATGACGTTGAAGGATGTCCTATGAACAGCTTATACTCTGTTGTGCTGTTATTATTTTCTGCCCGCCACTTTCTGAAAGAAAAGCTCCATCGTTTTGACAAATATGTTACATACAATAAATGACTTCTCGCTCTCTACCGCACTTCTCCTCAAGGCCAAATAGTGTAAGAGCCATTTATAACTCTTGGAATTCTTCTAAGCAAATCCCGTCATTTTCTTTTTCCACAACTTTCCGAAAGAAAACGTTCAAGATCATTTTCACAATCCTGTACTAGTAATATCTCACCCTTCTTGCTCACTCATGTTCCACATTTCTTATGACACTGATACTGCTTACTATGAGGGACACTTACACTACCTCTATGACCAGTACAATTATTTAATTCTCTTGATCACTGTTAATGACAAAGCAATTTAAAACAGTACATACAATTATATCAACTCCTAGAATCATTATAGGCCAGTTACCTACCCTAAATTCTCTCTTCTGAAAACACAAAGTAAGAATATTTTAAGTCAAAAGGCAACATTGTATCATAGTAAAATGGGAATCATTTCCGAAGCACCAGCTTTTTTTACATTTTAAATAAGCTGTGTAATAAGCGGATGTTGTCAAAGGACCATCATGTCATATAATAGCTGCAGTTACAAATGTTCTTCCTAAAATCAACGACTGTGTAGCCACAACATTTGTAATTAAAGTTGAAAACTTACTTTCATCAGGTTTATATAGTTGGAATTTTAAAATGACATTATAACCAAAAGTTTGTACAAATAATGTGGACAGCATTGCAGACTTACATTACCTCTACTCCATGTTTTGATTGGCTGCTTGAATTAGCTTATTAAAAGAAACAGTTTTTCAGAACTCATTCAAAGTGCAGTTATTTTTACATGACGTCAAGTGTTATGGTAAGAACACCGTTTGGTTTGGGAAATACTCTGTTGTCCTTTAACTAATCCGTGCCCACCACTTTCTGTAAGAAAACCTTCTTTTTTTTCAGGAACTACTTAAAACTCAAAAATAACTTTTCACTCTGTACTATACTTTCCTCAAGGCCAAATAGTGTAGGAGCCATTAGAACCTCGTGAAATTCCTCAGAGCAAATCCCGAGATTCCCTAAAATTTTGGTTGTAAAAACACCAGGTAAGAATTTTTAAGGTCAAAAGGCAATTTTTTTTAAAAGTTAAAACAGAATCATTGCAGAATAACCAGCCGTTTCTAGACTTCAAATAAGCTGTGTAATGTCCTGATGTTGTTGAAGGACCGTCATGATATATAATTGCTGCAGTTACAAAAGTCCTTCCTGATATTGACAACTGCGAAGCCACAACATTTTTAATTAAAGTTGTCAATTTCGTTCCATCAGGTCTACATCGTTGGAACATTAAAATGACATACTGGCCATAACTTCGTATAAATAATGTGGACAGCATTGCAGACTTACATTGGCTACACTCCATGTTTTGATCGGCTGCTTTTACTAGCTTATTAAAGGACACTGATTTACTGTCTGGCAAAGTTAAATATATAAATCTTTCTGAGTCTACACTAGTAGTACTTGATACCCTACAGTTCTCGCAGTCATGCTGCCATTGATAAGAAAGGCCAAACAGATGATCTACATCTACACCTTCATCTTGCAATACATCAAGCATATACATTAAAAACTCCTGACAATCTTGCTGAATATTTTGAGAGAATTGCGTTTGACCTGAACATTTGTCTAACAGATTTCGAATTTCAGACACACTTTCTATTTTTGTTCTATCGGTGCTACATTTCTCTAAGACAGAATTCAATAAACAGCAAAAACTTTGATCCGAATTGATCACAATCTGTTCTTTTAAAGTTTCTAGAGAAAAGACAACATTAACCACTACATTAGCATAGCAGTTGACACCAGAACTATTTTCAAATTGAAAACCAACAACATCTTCAACAGAATCCATTTTCTTTCTGCTTATAATTTCGGGTTCATCGACTTTTCGTCTTTTTGCTACAACCTCCCTACTATTGGTCACATTTCTTCGTTTCCGGCCTACCACACGTTTCTCAAACAAAGGATATTGAGGCAAATGTGGCGCATACTCTCTTCTTAACCTATTGTATTCCTTAACACAATCTAGATCCGCACAAATGTTTGTGACATCACACTCAATCAAGTACAATCCCGATAAAGTTCTGACTCGTGACAATGCCACATATGCCATACCTTCCTTGAACACAGAACTGCCAATTTTTACAAGCAAAAACCTAGCAGAGCAACGACCAATTAGCTGTACTTCCTCAATGCCATCAAATTAAATTTTTAAAAATTCAATTCCATCTCTATTTCTGTATTTCTCAAAATCAACAACATTACCCATTGATCCATTTACCAGACCTCTTTCAACATGTAAATTCCTTCTCAAAATGATACGGCAATTTAAGCACACATCCAGAGTCTTTTCAAAACCAGCAGTTTTAGATATAGTCTTCTCTAATGAATCCAACTTAGATTTTAAATTCTCAGACAAAATAATTGTTGCTCCCATATGCTCTATTCTGTCAATAGCTTCCAGTTTCACAATCTCTTGGTTTTCTAAATTCAACATTTTGTTGTTGAAGATGGCACATTCTGCAAGAGTTGGCATCAAACATATTCCAGATTTCTTCTCAGTAATTTTCCGAAAAATATTCTCTGGCAGAATGTCTTCTTCTGGATACAAATTTGACAGTAATCGTGCATATAAAGCTTCTTTCCCATGCTCGGTCACTTTTCCGATTCTAACATCTTGTAGAATATTCTTATAATCTTCATCCTTCGGCCCCTCGCGGCGGGATGCCTGACTTTCACCTTGTGGATACCCTGCTATCTCACAGGGGAATACCAGGAAGGGTTCCCTAAGCAAGCGCCGGGAAACCCACTGTGGGTAGCTGTGCGCTATGTAAGCTCAACTACATTTACATTTACATTTACATCCTTCGCTTGACGCATATTTTCAGGCAGTTCAGCATAATTGAAGTTTAACCATATATTAACGTTGCCAATGCTCCCTAGGCACTTCCTGGTATCTTCATGTGTAAGTAGTTTAAACACTGGTTGTCCTTTCACTGGTGTCAGCTGCAGAAGATCACCGAAAACAATGATGTGTTTGCCACCAAATAACACATCATACTCTGTTTTAAGAACGTCTTGCATTCTCAAATGCACAAAGGCAAGCATGACATTGGAAACCATGCTTACTTCGTCAATGATAAGAAGTTTCATTTTCCTCAAGACTCTTGAAACTTCACAACAAGCATCTCCAGATAACTTGTGGTATTGTAATTTGTTATCATGCTCCACTGGCGGCATCAGTAGACGATGCAAAGTAATACCTTTAATGTTATGTGCTGCCAGTCCAGTTGGAGCGGTGACAACACAAGACAGCGATGACTCAGTCCTTTTCTGCAAATAACATGAAATTGCTTTAATGAGGAAACTTTTTCCAGTTCCTGCTTCTCCACTCACGTACAGTCGGACAGGCTTCAACGACGTACATGAGCACTCTTTCTTCTCATGACTTAATCCATGATCAATTTGGTTGGTAACTTCGTCATATATTTTCCTCTGCTCAACGTTGAGTTGTCTTTCCAAATCTTCTAAGTTAACCGCATCCTCCTGAGCATGTGCCATGGCTCTTTCCACTTCAATCATGGCAGTGGCAGCTTCATTTTCGATAACTGGTCCTCCTAGTGGATCCTGACTCAATGAAACAGAACTCTGACTGTCCTGAGAACTGTCTCTAGCAATCTCGGCTGCAATTGTTGCTTCCTGCTCGATTTCCGCATTCAACATTTGTAGATATTTTGGAAAAACAGGACATTCTATGGTCTCCTTGGCTGCATTGAAAGAGTCTTCGTAACAGAGGAAATCTCCAAGCAGTTCCTCTTCTGCACGCCAAGGCTTGAAAAGTTGCAAAAGAGCTAAATAGAAAAACTCTTTTCTTTCAGGAGATTCGCCACTCAATTTTCGATGATTTACCAATTGCCATTTTCTTTGCTTGACCAGACATCCCTCACTTCCAATTACAGCATACACTCCTTTATCAATATCTTCTTTGATGTTCCTCTTGAATATGTAATTTTGTAGAACCTCATACAGACAAACATTCTCGAGGTGACTGCTTCTATTTGGATAATATGTATCCAACATGTTGGTCTTCAAAATATCTGTACTGTTTGGCTCCTTTTCCACCAAATACTCAATTTCCCGTACAGGTTTCAGAACTCGATTACGCGTTGCAGCAAGACCAAGACTCGCCCAAATGATACTCCTTGATTTAGCATAGAGACTTGCTGAAGATAACTGGTCAGAACATTCGTAAGCTCCGATTTCTAGATGCGACAACATCTTCAGACTGAAACTGTACAACTTCTTACTGAGGCTCTTTTCATGGGAAATGTCCTCCCACATATCCTTCAATTCTGTCTTTTCTTTTTTTGTGATGTAAGATGTCACATACCGAGCCACAGCCATACAGTTATCAGCCACAAACTGTATATCCATGTTAGCATTCCACATGGACAAAATCACTGGGTTGTAGTCGTTGATGTACTTGGACTCTTCGTTTCTTTTCAAATTGTATGTATTTTTGGGTGATTTCCTCGTCACATTATGTCGCAGCGAAGACATCAAACTGTTCACTCTTACTTTAGAAATCACCGGTCGTGGAAAGCTGAAACGACATTTTGTGTAGAACTTGTCCTTGTTTCTGAATTTACGACAACAGTACTTTCCACAACGATGGCTTTGAAAGCGTAAAACTTGTTCTCTTAGGCTTTTGTCTTCCTTTGTCTTTGGAACAGCAAATGTAGAATACTGTTCTATGAAACTCATCACTAAGTCATCCGGATCTGTTCCAAATTTGGGTGCATCTTTGATCCATAGCAGCATATGTATATGAGGAGCACCTCTTGCTTGATACTCCTTTCTCCAGAAGAAATCCAACACCTCTCCAAGAGGTGGATTTTTCTTGTTCATGATGAAAGACATCATAGCTTCAAATCTATGATTGAAGTACCTGCATACATTCACTGGATCCAAAGAGCACAGTTCTCCGGGTGTCTTGAATTCGATATTTTCAATATTTCCATTTGCCTCTCGTAGAAATTCAAGTAAGTCTTCCCAGCCATACTCGGCACAGCTGAGAGTGAGGAACCATGTGGGAGTTCCTAAGTTCCTCAGCATACATTTTAAATCACCATGACGACGGTACCAGTACTCATTAGTACCACGCTGACATGCCATGAGATTAATCAGGTGAGAATCCAAAATACTGTCTTGCACATTGACTTTATCCATAAAGCCCCTTGCCGAGATATTTTGCATCTGTACACCACTTTTCAAGATGTGGTTCACTGCATATGACACTCCAGACAGATCACTTTCAAACAGTAGATGGAACAAATAGGGAATGCATTGACGAAACCTAGGATCTTCTGCATACAATCGTAAAGTCCGGTATTCAGAAGCAGGAATTTGATCAGGTCGCTCATCATATCTTCCTCCTTGACCTGTTGGAAATAGCTGTGGGAAACACCGAGCTTCCAAACTTTCCTCCCAAACACTAATGGGACTCCCTTTGGCTTGTTTCATTTGAAACAACTCAATAGCATTCCCCAAGACTTCCTTGGAATGCAAAGGATGAACAGTATAATGTTCATATATTTCTTCATTTTTAGAGGCTTCTACTTTCTCAATTTGTCCAGCACACAAATCGCTGTCCTCTTCTTCACTTACTTCCTCTTCTGCAACACATACATTCTTGTAGTACTCATTGTTTTTCATCAAATACAATGTTGCCTTTTTGACTTTCCTAACATCCACTAAATCTTGCCAAATTTTCTTACTCTTTGTCGGAACCCCATTAACTAAGATAACCAGAGGTTCCTCTTCCACTTTCTCTACTCCAATTGTATTAATGTTTTTCTTCAAATCTAGAGGCAAATAAGCAACTCTTCCCTTTAATCCTCTCTGTAAATCTGATGGAGGCAATTTCCCTGTCTTTGGCTCCATTCGTACAATAGCCTGAAAGGGATGGACACTTTGAATCAAAATAGATTCATAAGTATTTAAATCCTTCAATTCAGAAGGAATGTCAACCAATTCCAGATTATTATGAACCGCTCTAGCAGGCATCCGGTTTTGATTTAATTTGTTACAACAATAAGTACACACACGTTGATCCGATCCCAAATCAAAACAATTTTCTACCATCAAGTATGTTGCAAAATCCTTCCATTCACTATTATTTTCCCTTTCACTTTTTGCATATAAATCCACTAACTTAGTCTGATTCTTATAGTAAGTGCGTCGACAACACACACAAGTGAAATTAGGCCTCTCACTTGATTTCACCTGAAACGTGGCAATTTCCTTCTGAAAATTATCTGTACTGGAAACCTGTACACTCTCTTCCACATTACCTTCTTCTTCTGGGTCAATTTCAACATTCTCCTCTTTACTTGCAAAGTAACAAAACTCAATTTCTTCACAAATATTCTTCACATCTACATCAGAACCATGCAAAAGAGCACTGCTTAATTGTTTAAGCTTAATTGCTGGACTCTTAGCAAAATACAACATTCTCACTAATTTCCTCACTTTATTATGATGGACTGCTAGCATCCTGAAATGATGAAAAACACTCTGGCATACTCTCCTGGAAAGAAAAGCCAGTGAATGACCATGCAAACCTGTCACTTCTCTCACTCTGCATGGATCTAATTCCTGCAACAACTTCATTTTCTGTTTTAAACTTTTCTTATTAAATGTCCGTACAAAATCACAAAGCAAATTGATGGAATCCTGTCGCACACTGCAAATACTACTACACTTCCAGGTGTACACTGGACCCTTAGCACGTCTCCCTAAAACTTCATCACCTAACACCTCTTCTGCCTCTGTTGACACAAGTTTTTCTTTTTCAACCGGACAACTATCTTTCACCTCATATGCTCGACCACTGGTGTCAACTGCATGCACCAAATCATTATCCTGAAAATAACTCTCCTCATTAAAAAATGCCTCACAACTTGAACTATGCATCCATTCTCCAGAAAAAACTTCACAAAAATTACTACGATTAACTGTTCTCTTCCATCTACTATTTGATTTGAAATCATAAACTGCCTTGCTTAGTTTCCTAATTCTATTGATTATCAAAATAAATAACTTTCTCTTAATTTCGAAAGCCTGATCAATAATTTTCTCTACATTTTTCTTTCTCTTATAAAAAGCCACTTTCTGTTGACCTTTCCTAATATTTTTTAACAAATTGCCAATTATCCTGTTGCGGAACATTCGTCTACGAATGTCCCTAAACAGATTTTTCCTTCTACTACCATGCACAGAGTTATCTTCTGCTCTAGCAGTAACATTTTTGAGTGGCCTTTCCTTCCCATTTAAATTGTCTCTCTTCTTCTGGACTAAAACATGTTCTGTAGTGATACTTTTTCGTCTGCAAATGTTTCTTAAAAAAGATTTTGTTGTCTTACCCGGAGTTTTTATGGTGACTTGACAAGTTTTTATTGTAGAGGACTGCTGCAAAGGTTTACCAAGGTGGGGTGTAAGTTGCTTTGCTTCTTTTCTTTTTCTTTGCCTTGAGGGCATTTTTGAATTTTTCAAAAGATCTTCAGTTGAATCTGTGGTAAATATTTTTTAAAAAAGGTATTAACCACTATTACCAAACAGTAAATCAATAACAGTCGTCAAAAAATTAACACACTAGTTGTCAATTCTACATACAATAATTTTTAGTGCATTGACAAATTTAAAACTCACAAATAGTAGCAAAGAAATGGAATGCTTCTACATTTGACCTGTGCTCTTTTATATGTGAATCTGAACTAATTTTATTAGCATATTTCACTATTTTATTAAAGACACTTCACACAAACTGTTTTTGAAGTTGTATTTAATTTTAAATAAAACGGTTAACATGGTTACTTTTCATTTCCAGTAACTTTTAAAAATAAGTCTTTATAGTTCCATAGGCTCAAGCAGGTCAGCTTCCCACCCTATGTCATACAATTCTGACAAATCGGCATCCTCATCATATTCTTCATCATCCACAGGATATAAATCATCCAAGGGATCTACTTCCACTGACGTTTCAATGACAAGTTCAATGATAAGATCAAGATCAACAGATTGCTCATTATCACTCATGGTTGATGTTGTCGTTATCTTTAAAGAAAGAGAACAACAATGAGATGTTGCAGAGTAAGAGACAAATCTCAGAGACTATAATAGTAAAATTGTTTAACAAGAGTAACATTTTGCAGATATTATTTAGCCATGTCCAGCGATGCTGAGGAGGTGAGGCCTATGTCCAAGTTTTCAGTGAACAGGACTCATCTCTTCTTAACCTTGGATAAGCCTCACCGACTCTGTGTCCCCTGCTCATACTTAAATGTAAAGGGGCAGATTTATGTTAACTGGCGCATCCCCAGGGATGCACCAGTTAACGTGCGCCGCTGCTCTGCCACCCATGGTGTGCCGCATTTACAATGGGGAGCACCATGGGGCAAAAACAGCACAGATGCGTCACGCATCTGTACCGCAAAAGCGGCGCATTGCAGAAATCACGTCGCAAGAGCGACATGACTACTGCAATGCACAGTGGTAAGCCACACATTGCATGGTGCATCACTCCTTATGCCTGTTTCAAACAGGCGTAAGGATTTGATTCAGCAATGCCATAAAGCTGACTCAGTGAAATCTTGTTAATTTCACTGTGTTAGTTTTACAGGGCTTTCATGCAAGTGAACGGCCACCCTGCAACAAAACGCCCACATGAAACCTGACGCAGGTTTCATGTAGCACAGAACTTTACAGCGTGACGCATCTGCCTAGATGCATCAAGTTGTAAATATGTCGTAACATAGCGCATCTTTTGCGCCGCTGCTGCGTCACAAAAGTGACGCAACGGCGGCGCAAAAGAGGTGCACGGCCATCATAAATCTGCCCCTAACATTTTAAATGATTGGTTCAGGATGCTGATAAGGTGTGGCCTATCCACAGGTTTGTTTGAGGTGAGGCCTACTCAGGGTTGCAGATGAAATTTAGGCGTGTTGAAGAGTACAGAGGACATAATACATGTGCAGGCCTACCAATGAAGTGAGTCATGTCCACTGCACTCTTGAACAAAGGCCAGACCTCCTCTGTCTCCCTGGACAGGCATAAACCTCATCTGCACAATGTGATTCGTAATGTTAGGAAACACAGGTGATGTAATTGAAAAACGTGCACATTTTTTTGCTCATTTCACAATCACATCACCTGTGTTTCCTTTGCTTAGGTATCTCATTGTGCAGATGTAGTCTAGCATATCAAAGAGTACGCAGAAGATGAGCACTGTATGCAACAACTTTGACACTTACAGAAGCCTCAGCTTCTCCATGCCCCCTACACAGTCCTAAATATATACATTTTAAGCTGACGGTATCTTGTTGCAGATGAAGTGAGGCCTATCTTGCAACATGGTGCATCTTTTGCACCGCCGCTGCGTCACAAAAGTGACGCAATGGCGGCGCAAAAGAGTCGCACGGCCATCATAAATCTGCCCCTATCATTTTAAATGATTGGTTCAGAATGCCGATAAGGTATGGTCTATTCAGAGGTTTGTTTGAGGTGAGGCCTACTCAGGGTTGCAGATGAAATTTAGGCTTGTTGAAGAGTACAGAGGAGATAATACATGTGCAGGCCTACCATCGAAGTGAGTCATGTCCACTGCACTCTTGAACAAAGGCCAGACCTCCTCTGTCTCCCTGGACAGGCCTAAACCTCATCTGCACAATGTGATTCGTAATGTTAGGAAACACAGGTGATATCATTGGAAAACGTGCAAATATTTTTGCTCATTTCACAATCACATCACCTGTATTTCCTCAGCTTAGGTATCTCATTGTGCAGATGTAGTCTAGCATATCCAAGAGTACGCAGAAGATGAGGACTGTATGCAACAGAGCGGCTCACCTCCCTTGACACTTACAGAAGCCTCAGTTTCTCCATGCCTCCTACACAGTTCTAAATGTACATCATTATCATCATAGTGACTATGAAACTCTAGCAGTACATATTGTGAAACCTAAATGTCTTAAAGTAACAATTTTTTAACCGACAAACAAGTAAATTATTCTCCCAGATTGATGGTGAGAAGTGATATATTAATTTAAAGAAGCAGACACCTTTTTGTCATTGTCATAAATGTAAAAACCATTCCTTTTCTTTATGAACCATTTTCATGTCATAATTTGAAAACACAGCACAACTTCTATGTACAAGTACACCCTGTCAGTACTTAAATTTGCCAAGCACACATGCAGGCGTATTTACAAGGACCTTGCACCACGGGGAAATGACTTAAATTTGCAAAGCACTCATGAGGGCGTATTTACAAGGACCTTGCACCACCTTTAAAGTCATTTTTAACGTGGGGAAAATAACGTGAACGTGGCTCAAAGGCCTTGTAAATATGGTCCATGCTGACTATGAAACTCTATCAATACATATCAAGTAACCTAAATGATTTCAAGAAACGTTCTTAAACACATCAAGTAAGCACATTATTCACCCAGACTCATGGTGAAGTGACTAAAAATGCCCTAACACACATGAGGGCATATTTTTTAAGGCCCTTGCACCACTTTTGCGTCACTTTTAACATAGGGAAAATAACATGAAAGTGGCTCAAACATGAGAGTGTATTTACAAGGCCCTTTCATCACTTTAGCGTCACCTTTAAGATAGGGAAAATAAGTTGAAAGTGGCTCAAAGTCCTTCTAAATATGACCCATGCTGGCTATGAAACTCTAGCAAAATTAACAAAGAAGGGAGGTAGAGTAAACGAAGTAGTATTCTTACTCCACAAGCTAACATGTATAAACAAAAGGAATCCTACCAAAGGAGATGTGTTACCCAAGGGATATGGGAGCACTCAGCGTTTTTAAAAATTCCCCTCACACACCAAAAGGCCCCTTGGTGTCATGCTTCATCATCGGGGTCTTCGCACCCCTCTAACGGGATGCGGCGTGCTACGACCTACGACAATGCCGTAGCACTGATGAATGACTATGTGTGGTGTGTGTGGTGCATGTGATAAAGCAAATAAGTGAGTGGTGGTAGATAGTGACTGGTTTTTAAAAAGTACCTGGCTCGTAGGTGAAGGAAAAAATCTTATTCAGGACCTCGGGCTGGCACTATTAAAAAGAAGTGAAGTGCGAGGTAACATCTGTCATGATAATGGACAGTACCTCATGTGTGCGTCGACATGTTTCGGAGCAAACGCTCCTTCTTCAGGACGGAAGCACAACTTCCCCACCTTACTCACTTTTTTCTTATTAATAACTCAAAAAATAATGTTAGTTAGCAAAAAGTGATATTTTTAAGTGATAAAAAGGCTATAATGTGCCTACAGCGGTTTTTGCTCAGGATACATGCAATTGCATGACCTGAAAAAGAAAAAGAAAAATAGAAATGGTCACACAGGTTGTGGGTAGGTTCTACAGGTGCAGTCACCTGGAACAAACCATATAGCACAGTTTGCCCTGTAAAAGAAAAGACTTACAAAACACACAACACAAGGAACACACAAGACTGTCTGAATTATAATATCAGGGAAATGTAGGTCATACTTAATAGATATGGTTTGCTTGCTTCATGAGCTCACAGGGGCGTCTGGGGGTTATTTGCTATTTTGTGCAATCTGAGAGGAGAGATAAACAGGAGCAGATGACAAAATGAGAAAATGAACAAAGGAGTTGATGATCAATTCTTACTCACTGGTTTTGGAAGAGAAGTTCAATTGCCCTGCCAAGTATACTCACAGACCGGGGACGAGTATTCACCGTCTTTCCCCACACGCAGCTCCGCTCGAATGGTAGTGAGAGCTAGCTGTGGGTGGTATTTATACCATGCTGTCCTAAGTACGTTGGTCAGAATTACCAATTAGGCAGGTGCGGTATTCTGTCCAAATATGGGTTTTCCGCTGGCTCAATTACCGGTTTTCTAGTCACTCGCACCTAAACCCAATCATTTCCTTTGGAAGGGGAGGTCCCGTTCCTACTCAGGCGCTGCCGCTTACATCTCGGCCTCACGCATGCTCCGTTGGTTCTGTCACAGGCGCGAAATATGTCTCTGTGTGTAACTCTATGCAGAATACAGACTGACATTTTGATGCACCTGTATAACAACAACCTGTAACCCATGTGATCTGCCAACAGCAAGGAGGAGTGTCAGCCTTGGGTGTGCATGTTTAACAAGGCTACCACAAGCCTCTTTATACACCCAGTTCAGGGTACAGGTTTACCCAAATGTTATCTATCTAACCAAGAACCTGCTAGTAACAGTGTGCATAAACAGGTTTACCCAAATGTTCTCTATCTAATCTAACCAAGAACCTGCTTGTAACAGTGGCCATTCTTAGCCCCTGTATGTGATAATATGGGCAAAAGTCTCTATGTAGATACCTCCATGCCACACATCAGCTCTATTGATTTATGGGACATTTTCAAGAGACTCTGTGATATTGGCTAATAACAGAAACCTTATCATTGTTTTGTTGAACATCCTTGACCAAACACTCTAAGCGTGTACTTAAAACAACCTCCGGAATAAAGGTGTAGACTCCACTGCATGCTTTGACTACCCCCACACATCTCCCTGTGTGCACCCTCGTAAAGTTTTCAGACTCAGAGTCTTGTACTTGCTTCTAAATAGACGTCCATAGGTTAATGCATGCATCTTCTTCTAGAATTCAGAAACAGTATCCAATGCCTGTGTGTAACCAGCTCCCTCCTCCTACAGTCCTCTGTTTTAGCACCCTTTTGTTTCGCCAAAATTGCAGCTGCTTTTGTGTGAGATAATACTCTAAGTAAGGCATTTGTTTTACCATGGTATACATAAAGACTCACAATCCAGTGCACTTGTGAAACGAGAGCCTGTAGACTCTTTGCAACCACCACCATGACATCCCCTGTTGTACACCAAATCTATAACAAGACTTTAAGTGCAGTCATTTCCAGGGTGCAGGTTCACCCACAGGATCATATTTTGAACACATGTGAACAAAGTTTACTATTATTAGCTTGTTTATTGCAATCAAAGCACAGGCTTTAGTGCATAAGCACCTTCAGGGTGCAGCTTTAGCTTATGGTTTATTTTTCTGAGGATACAACCAATTGCCTCTGTATGAAGGTACGTCCTCCGTTCAAGCTTATACCCTGGTTTGGGTATTTCACTCACACTGGATTATGTCAGACTCTGCATAGAAAACAACAATTATACACTTTTTTCTATACAATAACCTACATGGTGCACGTCTAGTCCCCACTTGAACAAATCTCTATGTGCAACCACTCTAGGTTATACACATCCAGTAGTGTTTTTGTTTAACCAAGGCTCCAGCAGACTGTCTGCCAACAAATATATGGGGGCATTAGCTCTTGCGCATATGTTTGGTTAGATCCACTCAAGTTTCAGTGCACAGTTACATCCTTGAAGAGTTTTCATCCTTTGATGACTAGGACCATTTTTGCAAATTCAATTGTGTGCGAATAATGCATCTCCCTTCAAACAGGCATGCAAAAACATGCCACTCAGTGCTATAGTCAGTCCATATTTCAATAATTCACTCACTCATTCATTAATTCCCACTCATTTACGCCTGTCAATGTCAGCCCCAGATCCCCTCAGATTAGCACAGATGATAGCGAAAGTTTCTGTTTCACTTGTATACTTAAGAGATTGCACACTTTAAACAGGCAAATGACGACAGAAGGGAAATCTAGCAAGCCTTGGCAGAGGTAACATCAGAGGTCAGTCTGCTCTCCTCTGAAGTGATGGACCTTCAGCAGCTAGTAGCTGTGTTGGAAGAATCTAATTTGTATACAGTTAATCTGGTGACTCAGGGCTCCCAAATGTTGTTAATGCAGTCTAAGGTCGAATATCTAGAAAACCGGCAGAGGCGCCAGAATTTATGGATTTTAGGCATTCCAGAAGGAAGGGAAGGCAGTGATCCGCAGACTTTCATAGTCATACTTTTACAGGAGTCCTTCCCAGATCGTGGAGATTGGGATATGGACACCCACGTGCAATGAGCACATATATTGCCACTATCAATTTCCCAAGGAAGTCATGTGAAATCCAACTTTGTTAGACCTATTGTAGTCTGTCTGGGCAACTTTTTGCTATGCTAAGCTATATACTTTAAGGCGCGCCAATCACCTCCAGTTAGGGTGGATACACAGTCCATTTTTGTACAGTCCGATTTGGGTAAGGTAACTATGGACCAATGATGGAAGCTCCGCCAGTTAACGGATCTCCTTAAAACTGTATGTTTACAAGTGTTCTTAAAAGAACCAGCCAGTCTCAAAATTATAAAAGACGGACAACAACATTTCTTCTTTAACGAGCAGGGCACAAAACAAGCTCTTTCAAGATGGCAAGCAACCAGCAAGGAATGATTCTACGTTTTTTAATTCAAGGTTCACAGTATATAAGAGAGGTCTTCCCCTCTCTTTTCCTTTTTTTTTTAGATACAATACCTAAGATTCATGACTTTGAAACTGGCTGCTGTCTTATTAGATATGATATCCAAAATAATATTGGTGGGCTAGGATGTGCTGGGTTGCTTGGGTTGACGTGGTCACGGGGGGAGGTGGAGGGGGGACCGAGAGGGTGTCTTCAGCATGCTGTCAACATGGGACAGCAAGGAAGGGGCCAATTCCATTTTCTAGGTACCAGGGTGGGGGAGGGGGAAGAGGGGAAGAGGACGGTGAGGGCGTTTTGGGAGAGGGGATTTAAAAAGCCTCCGTTTATTGGACTTCACATGGGCAGAACACTGGGGGAAAGGGTACGTATTTGGGGTAAGGACGACGGGACTGGGTTTACATTTATTATCCGATGTCAGAAATTAAATGTATGTGCTGGAATGTAGCCGGACTCAAGCGAGCTGGCAAGCGATGGCTAGCAGCAGAAGAGTTACGCGTATTTAAGCCCCACATATTAGGGCTGGTGGAAACGTGCATTGCATATAAGGATAACACTTTGTTAAAGCGGCTGGGGTATGTTGTTATTGTGTGCCAATCGCAAACTATTTCTTTTGAGGGCGTGGCTTTATTCAAATCTAGGAGATGTGGGGCTGTTGTCCTCCAATCAGTGGCGGACTCTTAGGGGAGATGGGTTATTTCATAGATGTTAATCTCTGGGCGTACGTTCACAATATGCATTGTATATGGCCCGAACATCGAATGCTCGGATGTTATTTTTCATTTAATCTCTGAGCTCCTCCAGTGGTCTGGTAAAAAGATCGTGATGGGAGATTTTAATTGTATCTTGGATAGAAAGATTAATACTATTAATACTACTGCACGTGTAGAATGTGCAGAACCAAGGCTGCAGTTTTAGAACTCCTCCATTTGCACCAGTTGGAGGACTCGTGGAGAAGGCTATTTCCAGTCATACCAGGCTTTACTTTCTATTCTGCACCGCACAAACACTATTCAAAGATAAACATGATTTTCGCTGGTAGGGCTATTTTGGAGAACGCATTCATTATGGTATGTCCCAAAATTACATCTGACCATAATCCGGTCATGTTAACAATGCAGCTGCAGTCTAATGTCCATGAACCTGCTAGGGAATTTACCTTGTTCTATGATTTTATAATAACCGTACTAGAGGATTATATAGACAATAATAGGGGCACGGCTACTATTGCGATAGTATGAGATTGTCTAAAAGCATGTGTAAGAGGCACCATGTTGCAATATGTCATTAAACAAAATCGACAGGGTTTCCTCCAGCTGGAGCTAGTACAAAAGTGCTGTTTAGACTTTTTGCGCCTACATGCTACAGCTAACGCTTCTAAGGATGTTGCTGAACAACTGATTTATCAGTAGGTTATTGAGGCTAGATCCAAGATTAAGAGAAGGTTAAGGGACAAAGTTGCACATAGTTATCATACATTTCGAACAAATCAGTATGAATATGGTGAAAGAGTGGGTCATCTGTTGGCTAATCAAATGGCAGACCACAGGGCCAAATCATGTGTCAAATCAATTAAAGGGGTAGACGGTTTGATTTATAAAAGATCTATGGATATTTTAGAACAATTTAGATTATTTTATGCTGACCTGCATGGTGATTCTGGTCACTTTGATCAACAAATTGCCTCAGCTTATATACAGGAGTGTGCAATGCCAGTTTTGGATTCTCTACATTCTGAGCTTCTGCAAAAAGATGTCGGGTTCAGGGAGGTTGAGGAAGCAATTAAGGCTCTGCCTGCTGGAAAGGCAGTTTGGAAGGATAAGATCCCATTGGAATTTTATAAAGTTTTCAAAAGTACATTAGCCCCAATGTACCTAAAGCTTTGTAACACGATTATGAAAGATGGTGAAGTTCCCCCTTCTTGGAACGGTACAAATATTGTTGTATTTCCTACAAAGAGGAAGCCTATAGATAAAATGAGTTCTTACCGGCCAATTGCACTCATAAATGCTGACACAAACTTTCTTTCTAAAAGTCTTGCCATGCGACTGGTCCCCATCATCCATCTGTTAGTCTCAGATCAACAACATGGATGTTCCGGGAAGAGACACGGTGGCACATATTACTACCGCAATTGCGGCATTTAATGTCTCGGGACAATTCAGTCAGCAGCTGGGGATGCTGACGTTGGATGCTGAGAAGGCCTTTGACTGAGTAAGTGGGGGAGCTCTATGGACAACAATGTCTTCCATGGGCCTCGGTCAAAGGTTTATCTCGGTAATACAAAAACTGTATAGGAGTCCAACAGTAGCAATCAAACTTAATGGTCAGTCATTTGTTTGTTTTACAATCCACAGGGGTACGCGGCATGACTGTCCGCTATCCCCGCTGCTGTTCGCCATCTATATTGAGCCATTTATTAAATGTCTATTATCTAGTGCCAATATAATACCGGCTACTTTAAATGGGATGGATCTCAAACTGACCACATATGCTGATGATATTGCTGTTTTTTCGAGTCAGCCGGTAAATGCTCTGACTGCTAAAACTCTTGAGGCACAGCGATTTGGCTTTTTTCCGGCTATAAACTCAACTTGAACAAAACACAGACACTACTGAACTTTCAACCTGATAATCTCCCAATGGCATTAGGCGTTACAAAGAATGCAATATATTTGGGAGTTTCTCTTAGTAGTCAAGTTAGGGATATTATTTCATTGAACTAGGAACCTTTGTTGAGGAAAGTAGTTGCATTACAATGCTAGTACCGGCTCACCTTAAGTATATATGGGAGATGTAATGTTGTGAAAATGAATGTCCTCCCGAATCTTTTTTGTTTTTTTCATACCATCCCTCTGAGGGTGCCCCACACTTTTTTTAAGTGCCTGGCTAGCGCTGTCTGTAGTTTCATTTGGGGATATCGGCGTACCAGGAGAGCCTTGCGATATATAAAATTATCATTTGAGCAGGGTGGGTCAAACTTCCAGATTTTAAGTTGTACTTCTGGGCTGTGTTCACTGGACGAATACAGAGTTTAGTCAAAGGATTTGAAGCTGGTCCCAGCTGGCTTTGATACCAGCTGGCTTGTGGATCCGACTCTGTGCACTTGCTATATAAAACATCTGATCCGAATTACTTCAAGAGGGTGCGATTCAAGATAGTAAGGAACATAACTAATATATTGCGCAAAATTTCTAAGGTATACAAATTCCCTGATCTGCATGTTTATATTGTACTATGGGGGAATCCTATATTGCCGAGTATATTTCATGACCACGTCGGAAAAAAATGGCAACGAAAGGGCGTGACTCAGCTGCGTCATCTGTACGATGGACAGGGTTTCCGATCTTTTTAGTCTTTGAAAGAAGGATTCAGCTCGTCACAAAAATATTTTTACAAGTACTTGCAAATCGGGGACTGTTTTATTCAGAGCCCAGGTTTGCTAGAGCTATCTAGCTCCTCTGATGTTTTGTCTGCATTTTTGGGGATACTAGACATGGTGTTATCGGCAACACTTACCAGAAACTAATGGGGTGGTCAGTGACGACGGCATACATATAGCAGCTAAATTAAGTTGACAATAGACTCGGCAGTAACTTCAGTCAATCTGAAGCTCCAGCAAATTAGATTAATTTGTATGCTTTATTATACTCCGGAGCGAATTTCTAAATGGGCTACTGGCTCAAACAATACTAAATCACACTGTAAAAAATGCCAGGAATTTGCCGCAGATTTATGCCATATGTTCTTTTTGTGTCCTAAACTGAAAGAATTTTTGTCTGATATCACCCTTGCTCTCGCTGTTTGGGCTGTGTACGATACTGCAGTCACCGAGAAAGAGCTGGCGTTGGGAATATTCTCAGAGTTAGGTTGTCTTACTAAATCCATTCCTTCTATCGTATCAGCTTGTTCTTGTTTATCTTATGTATAGCTCACTCCTGGATCCAGAGCAAGAGTCCAAGTGTTAATGAATTTGGGGTTTTACTAAGGGAAATCTATGAAATAGAGATGGCATTAGCTAAAGCTAGAGGCCCTCAGTCTTGGCATAAATTTAAAAGGACATGATCTTGTCTTCTATGGGAATGAACGTCTAATCTGTATTTGTCAAATTATAATCTGGTTATGTCTCTGGTCTCTGTTCATGCTCCTATATGTTTTTTGGTTCTTTTCTTCCTTTTCTCCTGTTTATGATCACTATTGGTATAATGGTATATTGTTTACGAAATCTTCTGTCCATGTAATTTATTTCTGTTTGTGGCTGTAAAATAAAAAATAAAAATATTTTAAAAAACTTAAGAGATTGCTTTCAACAGATGTTTGGATCTCCAGCACTGATAGTGATGATGGTTTATGTAAGAAAAAAAAGTAAAAGCCTAACTCCTCTGTAGAATAGTCTAGTATACATAATCATTGTAATAGATTGGGTTGTTAGGTGATTGGAATGTAAACTCTGGTCAAGCAACAACCACAATTCTTGTTAGGATGAGGCACAAGCCAATTATAAATGAACCTGTGCTCAACCTTCTGGTAGCTTGAGACAGAGCAGTCAGGCTTAACTCTTCGAACGGTAATAATGTAAAAATCATCACACACAAAAAAGCATAAAAAACCAAGTTAGAAAATAGAGCCGGAGAACCAAAGATATGCAATTTTAAGGATTTTAGTGAAAATAGCATAAAGAAGTATAACGCGCCAACTTGTGGATATATGGTCATGCCAGACTTAGACAAAGTCACAAATTCAGGCTGACATAAATGGAGCGTGGGCCAACTATATGGACCCAATAGGCCAGCTGAATGCACGCTGCACCTTAAATTCTGGTTTGCAGATTGTTGCAAGTATTCGCATCGTAGAGGCGTCATGCAGCCGAGCGATGCTTTTGTTCTGCAATGCAGTGGATCACATAGAAGGGGCTTACAATGCAAAGTCAAGTGTTGAGGATGCTGAGTGCATTGAGGCAATGAGACAGTTCTGAGGAACTGCAAGGATGCAATGTGGAGTCTGAAATCATCGGCAAGTCTGACGTTAACAAAGGGTGCAAGGACCTGTGCTGAGGATGTGTTACACTGTTCTGATTCTGAATAGGTGATGCAGGTCTTTATGATGGGTCAAATTCACTCAGCAGCAGTGAAGCAGTGGTTCTTCTTGGGTTTCACTGTGTAGCAGGGGAGATACGCGTGCTCCACTGCCTCCACAGAGACTGGTAGAGATCATTAAACCAATTTCCAAGTTTCCAGGACTGAGGTGGCACCACTTGACAAAATAGACTCACAGATGGCAGAGTCCAGGTATAGGTGAAAGGTTGTGGAAGCCTGTTGTTTCCCTGAGGCTTAATATCAAGAGGTCAGCCACTAAGCCTTTGGAGTCACCCTGGGTTCAAGAGATGCAGGTACAGCCCTTCTCACTCTGACAAGAAGGCAGCAGGCAGCAAGTCACCACAGCTGAGCAGCAGTTTTTTCAGAGTAGCAGTCCAGTAGAGTGGAAGTTATTTCAGCAGCACAACGGTCCTTCTTCCTAGCAGAATATCCGCAGGCCCAGAAGTGTACTGAGTATTTATACCCAATTGTGCCTTTAAAGTGGAGTGAAGCTTATAGAGGCATGTCATTGATGTGCACAAGTGTCCTGCCTCTGGCTCCAGACTAACTACAGGTGCAGCCCTTTCTGTGGAGAGAGGACACGCCTATAAAGTGTAAGTGGGGCTGGGCCCAACTCCTCCCTCCCATTCTGCCAGTTGTGGCCCATCCAGTCACACCTAAGCTCCCCATTGTCTGTGGTTGTCTGGGAGGAATATACAAAGCCTAACTGTCAGCTAAACCCAATCATGTGACCCAGAGACAGGCTGAAGGCTCAAAAGGAATACGGCAGGATAATGGCAACTTTCTAAAAGTTGTATATAAGCAACAAGAGCAACCCTACTGACAAGGAACCAGGGCAATTAACATGTACTAAAGAGACATTGGTTCATGCGGACAATGTATCGGATTCTTAACTTTATAGATGTGCAATGACAGTTACCATTGTTATAGTGATGCTGAAAAAGAAGACCAATCACACAGAATGCAATACACAGGACAATAATATTTGTGAAAATAATATGTTTTTATTTTAGTGCCATAGAAAAAAGGTGCTCAGAGTCCCAAATGAACTTTAGCACCAGAGTGGCAAATTTACAACATATATTGAGATTTAAAAATCAATTAAAACAACCATTATTCAATACATAGTTATGATTTTTCGTAGCCTTCCACCACAATTGTGAACAGTATAAAATGGTGTGTTTTAATGTGTTAATGACATTTCGACCCCACGCCCAGTAAGGGTTCTCATCAGGACCTAACAATGAACGACAACAGAAAATAGATGAGTAATGAATTGTCAGAGAGTTGAGCACACCAGTCATGTGAGTGAAAACAAAGGGAGTGATTACTCACATGTGGCCCAGCCGGGCACCCAGTGAGTGGGAAACTGACAATTTCTTTGGCTTGTCTCGCACTTTTGCACAGCCACAATGCCATGTAGATAAATATAGGAGCACTAATGCAAGTGCCTCTTCATATCATGATAGACAGGAAATGACAATGAGTCATTATCTTCATTCATGAAAAATTGCTGCAATTAGTCAGCTGCTTGCCATGGTAGTATGAGTCATCTACTATCCATGTTTGAGAAAAGGCCATGGTCAGCCTCTTTCATTCGGCTGTAAGCCCAGTCATGTTTTAAGGAGACTGCACTAGCATTTTAGCACTGGTTAGCAGTGGAAATGTGCATATAGTCCTAAGGCCAGCAAAAACAAAGTCGGCAAAACAGAAGTTTTGAAGGCAAACGTTGGGAGGAAAGCCACACCTATGATGCTGGAGGAGATCCTGAATACTGAATCTCACCCACATATTTATGTGGTATTATTTTCACACAGATCACTGACATGCAAATTATGCTTTTTTAAATTATTTTGAACATTTAGAAACAGGGACATGTGATCAGTGCTATTTCACTTCTGTATTTACATGTGCATTGCCCAACCCGATTCTCATAGTATTTGTAGACTTATGAGTTCAGAAAGCACTGTGAGAAATGGATTCCCCCCATTTAATTCTCCTGGATTTTTTAAAACTTTTTTTACTTCCTTTTTTAGGAACTTTTGTCATGAGTGAGTCACACTACCTGAGTTTCACTCACAGTAAGCTCTGTTATGATGGATTGGAGTGCTACCCACTAGTGTCTGCCTTCAAAGATAAGTCGACTGCTGCTCAACAAAGATAAGAGGCTCTGAGCTGGTTGCATATGAACACGCTTTAAATTATGTGTGGGCCTTAACAGATCTAGTATGTATATCTCTAGTGCTCCATTGATTTATATATCCTGGATGAAATCTGCACCTAAGTAGAGTTTCACCACAGTTAGGCCTGGAGAATAGCATGATGCCACAATTATATTGTAAAAATGGATCCAAAATGTAGATCTCACATTAAATACCACTTACCTGCACTCCATATGGCACTTCACGATTTATATTTTTCTTTGACTCTGATCCTAATTATATTTGAGCCTTTGAATCACCCTGCTGACCCGAGCTAATTCCTCTGCTGGTCAGCTGGAGGTTCAAAGTCCACCCACACAATAAGGCTGTTTCCTAATAATTTGGCCAGCTCCTGGGGGAGGAGATGGCCGGATAGAATATTCATGTGCTAATTTCTTCTCAGATCGCAGGCTCAACCTCACAGAAACAAAGGAAGTTAAACAGACCGCTGGATTTAAGCACAGGAAGTTTGAGGGGAACAGGTAGCTGTTTCAGTTAGGGTCAAGGATTAGGCACTCTTAGAAGATTTTCAACAGACCACACTATTATGGCATTTCTTGAAATTCTCAAATGCACTGCAGGAAAGCTGAGACTGGGGTGGAGTGATGATGTGTCACTCCAAAATTGGGTAGAGGTATCTGGATGCTGAAAATGTACACCCCCCACTCGAAAACCCTGCATAAGTGAGACACTTTCCAGTACAGTGCTGACCGCCGGCAAGCCAACCCGGAGGAATGCCCAGCAGTAGCAGAAAAACACTGGACCACAGTGCAAAGATAGACTCAGGAACTTCTGATTTCACTTGGCTCCCAAGAACGAGAACTTGTTTCTTCAAGGCATTTGGCACTGGCCACTCAAACCCTGAGGCTAACAGTAGAAGGCTGGACCTGCTGGGGACACTCAGGAGATGTCTTGGATCTTCTGTGGAATTGGTACTGCAAAAATGTGACCTCCAAAAAATGGGAGCCCCTAATGTCTGATGACTCAGGTGTTCTGCAATTGGTTAAAGGAGGTTGTAGGACCTTGACGGTGTAGGAAACAATAGGACTCTGCATTGGATTCCTGGGGGCACTACTGGGGAAGGCCCGGGCCCAGGAGAAATGCAAAGTGCCCATACAGAGAATAATTCATGTGAAAGGAAAAAGAGCAGTTAAGATCAGGCTCCATAGGAATTGCAAAATGAAGAGCCCAGGAGACCCAAATAAACCATTCCTCATGGCTGCAGCGCACCCCCAAGAGCAAAACGCAACATTCCCCATGCAGTTATCATTGCAGGTATTAATGAACATCACTGTAAGATGGTACTATAGCCAGTGAATGTAATAGTATTACATTGGATTAATGTCACATATTTCTGCTTGATTAATGCAGTGACCTCCTGATAAATCCAGTAGGCCTGTATTTTTTGATAAGTACACTTTATTGTTGCATCTAGAAGTGTTGGGGAGTACTGTAATTATAGGTTTCAGGGTATGATAGGCATATGAACTGTTGGGAGAGAGTCACAATATCTATGTCCACCTGCTCTCATGTATGTTTTTATAACATGGTATTATTAGGTAGTATGTGCATAATTATAAGAAATTTGATTAGTATTTGGAGTGGGTTACTGGCCCAATGAGAAATTCAGTTGTTAGTTGAGGGGGGCGAAACCCTTTTCAAGCACCAGCTACAATCTATGTCAGTGTGAGCCACAAAAAGTCAATACATTAACCTTCCATTAACCCTCTAGGAGCTTGGCACAAAAGCAGTCAACCATACCTTAGAGGCAATGTTTAAAGTATTTTTGCAGCACGTAATCAGCAAAATAGTGAAAACATATCACAAATAATCCTCCACACCAATTTAGTACAAAAATAGAGTAAAATGTAATAAATTATTTGACACTAAAAGGACAAACAATGCAACCAGTCGTTCTTTACATACGCAAGTTTAAAGGATGCAGGTAAGTATCACACCTAAAAGCACAAGGTGTCACTTGCTGTTCTCTGGTTGTGCAAGACCTGGCCTGCCACAATGGAGAGCAGGCCAGATGCATGGACCAAGTTAGCACCACTGAAAAAGTTACCTTGTAAAGTCCAGCCCAAATAATGTCACTTGTGGTGGAGGATCTTGGAGAGTGTCATGAATGCTCTAGCACAAAGAGCTGGCTGGATTTTATGAACTTTTTTCACCGTAGCACAAATATGTTGCCAGGTGATGCAGATGGTCCTTGCTAGAGATCTGCATATGCGTTCACTGAGGGCTGTTGATGCTGTAACGCAAAGTGCAGATATCGCATTGCCTGTGATCACTGTTGCATGGAGCCAGGTTGACTGGAGCTTCACAATGGCAGTCTATGTAGGATCTTGGTGCGAAAGGGCCTGTTTGCAGTCGAGAAGAGCCCAAAACTTCAGGATATTTCCATTTCTGCAAGGAGGAGATCAGCTGATGCCACACCAAGGGTTCAGGACTTGGGAGGCACCTCTTTGGGATCTGGTACTCACTACAGCAGAGGCCAGCAGGGCTCAGGCTGGTCCAGTTGCAGCAGGTCAGTTGGGTAGTTGCAGAGAGGCCTCAGGAGTTTGTAGTGTCCCTCAGCTCAAAACAGGAGGCCAGTCAGCTGACTCTTGGAGTAACTTAAACTTCGCCTGAAGGGTGCAGGTCCAACCTTCCCTCTTAGACAGCAGGGAAGACCTAAGAAAGCATGATAGACCTCTAGCAGCAGTGCAGTCCTTCTTCTGTAGAATCCATGGGTTCATAAATAATAAAGAGTGGGTCTGAGGGTCCCATTTTTATACCTGGTTCCCCCTTTGAAGTGGGAGACACTTCTAGAGGCACACTCACCTCCACTCCCCTCCCACAGGAGTCTGGAATTTCCTGTCTGACTGTGCTGGTCCCAGTCAGTCTAGAGTCACAATAGGCTAATGTGAAGTCCTTAATGAGTGATCTGGTCCAGTGCCTTTTTAGGACAAGAGTGGAAGATGACAGCTCTTCCCCCACCCCATCAAACCAAGGTGACCCATCCTGCCAGGATACTCTATGGTGATACTGTCTGAGAGGAATACACAAAGGTCAGTCGCCAAGTACACCTAGTTATGGGAACCAGGATATATCCTGCAGGCACAAAATTGTTAGGACAAGATGATGCCAAATTTCTAAAAGTGGCATTTTCAGCATTTTGACTTAAAATCTGATTTTAATATTTTAACGTTTAAAGAGGATTTTGAAGTACAATACCTCCGACACCAAACACGAGATTCCAACCTGCTCCCACTCAAAGGTAATCATTTATTAAATGTAAGAACGTAACTAATGTTATCCTAGGGGAGAGTTAGGCCTTTTTCACTACCAGAACATGTAAAACTTAAAAGTACATGTCCAACATTTTAAATACAATACACCATGCCATCTGGGTTATTTATGGCCTTCCCTAGGGGTGAAGTATGTATTAAAAATTAAGGTTTTGGGGGTGTGGCCAGGAAAGACGGCGAGGTGGACACTTCTACGAGACAGCAAGATAGCCAGATTTCACCAGAAACAGTCCAGAAAGTGGAGTGACCAACAGGAGCCAGGGCGATCAAATCTGGCTCACAGACCTCATGGATTTATGTGAGTTCCTGAAGCAGTGTGGAGCGAGCAAACAAAATGGTACTGATGGCCTTGTCCGCTCGAAGACAGAGGAGCGAATGAGGTCTAGTGGATGTACTTCTGTCCGGACGAGGAGGATTGCAAGAGCAGCACACTGGCAAGTAAAGCACACCGACTGTGGGGTGCCGGCGGCAGACTCTACGCAACAGTGAAGTGCCCACACAACCTGAATGGTGTGCGGCCCCGGACCACGCAATAAAGGTGGGGACTTACCCGGCATGCTGAGGAGGTGAGAGGGGGCCGCGTAATTGCTGTGGAGCGGCGTGCTGCTGAAGCCTGAGGGTGGGTGCCCTCCCTGAATTCACCCCCACCGTAGCCAGGGGCGAGTGGTCTCAAAGTTGGGCCATATCCTGAGGGACATGCCAGACCCCAAGTAGGCGCCTGGACCGGGGGCACACCAGAGACATGAAATAAAGTCAGAATGGCCAATCTGATGAGATTAGGAAGAAAAGGAAAATAACCTGGTGCACACAACTCCTGTTTCACAAAACAAAAGGCAGCTGAGCAGCGCTTTGATGTACCCAGAGTTACATTGCACACCTGACCCTAAGATGGCCACCTAATGCTGAATTAAGTGAGATATATTACTGAACTTGCTGCTCACTGACAGTAAGTCACAAAACAGCACTAGCCAACACAAGGGGCCGTCGTTTGGATGGGAGGTTGACCTCCCAAGTGGAGAAGCCCTACAACGCTGGCCACATGCCACCAAAAAAGACAGCAAACAAGGTCTCGAGCTTTTTTGCGACTATGGGGAGGAGACAAGCCCATGATGAATGGGGACAAGCAAGCACAATGGCACTCACCAGGGAGGACTTAGTGGCCTCACTCAGGGACTTCAAAGCTGAGCTCTGTTCAGAGATTAAGCAAGACCTCATTGACCAGCTAAAGGCCAACCTCACCGAATGCATGTCTTCCCTCCAGCAAGATGTAGATTCTCTGGGCACTAGAGTCCTGGAGATAGAGGGCCAGACACAAGAGTTGGACACTCACACTTTGAAGTTACATGAGAGGGTACAGGAACTCCAGACACAACTTCAACACATGCTCCTGAAAGCATAAGATTTAGAAACAGGTCTCGAAGGGAGAACAGTAGAATAAGGGACCTTGAAGGGTGCCGGACCTGGAGGCCTTTGTTGAGGGGCTTTTTGCTGAGATTTTGAGGACACGCCAGCTGAAGATTAAGATTGATAGGGCACATCACATGGGGAATCAGCAGTTGAGGGAAAGGCGACGTACATGCAACATCCTTGTTAAGCTTCACATTCTTAAAACAAAAGAAGTGATTTTACAAGCAGCAAGAAAGAAAGAAGAGACCTCATTCCAAGGTTATAAGTGCCTAATGTTACAAGATCTGGCCCCATCCACATTAGTGTGCAGACAACAACTCAGACTGATAACATCTATGCTTGGAGAGGACCACATGAGGTACAGATGGACATTCCCCTTTGGTCTGACCTTTGAACTCAATAACAAATCTCACCACATCTCTGACCTGGAGGAAGGACTTCGTGTTCTGGGTCTCCCGATCCCCTAAGTCTAGGGTGGCCAGGGACACGCGAGAGGGTCGGCAATGACAAAAGGAACTTCCTCCCAATGGCTCACGATCTCCAAAACAGACCCAGCTAAAAATGATGATAAAGTGACAACGAGGGCTACTGTGAAGGTCACACTTTTATAACAGGGAAGCAATACCCCTGGACGTGCAAAACTAGGGGCGAAATGTCGATGAAGCCTAATCTGTACGACACTCACAAATGTCTTTCCGTGATGGACCATAGTCTAACATAAATTTGTATTTGGTTATCTATGCACAATGCAACCGACAGTCAGGGCTGCGGGCACTGTCAATATCACCCGCGACCTTGATCTTAATCTCCAAGATTGAACCTGCTGGGGACCCGTTGGCTACTCAGCATAAGATTTCCTGGGTTACTTGTTCTTTTTGCTTTAGGGTTGGGGGAATCTGGTGGTGCTCACAACTTCACAAGAAATAGTCGGACAAATCATGTAGGATGGGATTAGAAAGGATCTCTCCGTTGCCAGCCTGGTCAGTCTCTGATTATGATTTGAGGAGTTTGGGGAGGTTGTGGCTGCGATGGAGATGCATGAGAGGAGAAGGGGTGAGTAACTACAAGATAGTATCAATAGCATCATGGAATGTAAAAGGTCTGAATTCGCCCCTCAAAAGGCACAAAATATGGAAATATCTGACATACCACCAGTTTGAGATGGTAGCGCTGCAGGAAACACACCTTAAAAAAACAGAGGAGCTATGACTTCGCCACAGAAGCTACCCGTTAGTCTATAGATCATCTGCTTGCTCTAAACAGAAGGGAGTGGCACTCTTGTTTTGCAACATGTCAAATTCCAACCTGAAGCCATAAAGGCAGACAAAGGGGGCAGGGTAATCATGGTAAAGGGGATGTTGAGAGGCGGGCTATGCACCTTCATCTCCGCTATGCACCCAACATAGGACAGCCAACGTTTTTGACCTCCCTACTAGACCTGATAGGTGGGTTCGTAGAAGGTCCAACGGTTCTTATGGGTGACTTTAACCTAACCTGGCATGCTGAGATGGACAGTACTCACACCCATAGAGCGGCCACAAGCTTTTTTCCCAAAGTGATCTAACTGAAAATGCGTTAGGTCTGAAAGACCCGTGGCGGATGTTATAGACAACCACCAATGACTACACCTTCTTTTCACACGTACATTTGGCTTATTCTAGGTTGGATCACATCTTTATAAGTCAATCCCTACTGCGCTCTCTCCAAGCAGCGAAGATACTCCCAATCACTATATCGGACCATAGTTTAGTGACAATCAGCCTGTCTTGAGGATACAGCGGGGCAGGCATACATAGATGGTATTTCCCAATTTTTCTAAGGGACAGGGTTCTCCAGGAGGAACTGAATGCAACAATTACTGAATATTTTGAGTTAAACCAACTCCAGACCATATCACCCCAAAACAACTGGGACGCATTTAAAGCAGTCTTCAGAGGCAAATGTATTGAACTGAATTCCACACTGAATAAGCAGAGGGCTAAGGAAAGGGTGGAACTGGAGGCCGAACTGGAGAGAGTATAGAGAGACCATAAGAAGGTGCCCTCTCGGATACTGCAACAACAGCTAAAGGGAAAAATCAAGGCGATCTATACAAATAGGGCAGAATACATTCAATTGCGGCTCCGCCAGATGTCCCATGCCCAGGGAGCCAAGGTGGGGACTCACCTAGCTAGACAGCTACGCGAAATGAGGGAATGGGAATACAGAGGGGGCATATGTGACGGGGACGGTAACCTAACACACACTGACAAGGTAAAGGTGTGCATATTTGGAGGGTTTTATGAAGATCTTTAGACAGGCACACCCCGCGATAAAGACATGCAACAACAATACTTAGTTTCCCTAGATCTAACACAAGTCCCACCCTCGGGGAATGACCAACTAAATGGCCCGATCACCCTAGAGAAAGTAGGAAAAGTAATTTTAAAACTCAAACGGCACGAAGCCCCTGGGCTTAATGGGCTGACGATGCACTTTCATAAAACAATAACATGAAAAAGGGGACCCCTCAACATTACGTCTAGGTTAACCATCACGGACTTTCTCTTGAATTCACTCTTTCTGTGTCACACTATCAACTACTTTTCATCTTTTTGTCCATCTCAATCATGGCCACAAATTTGGGTCTTGCTTTTGAGGAGGAAGAAATTCAGTCTATCCTTAATGAGAATCCTAGCCTCCTGGAACATCTACCGGTTGCAGTTAGCACCAACATTGAAGGTTGGGCTAAAGTTTTAATGCTTAAAAAAAGCCATTCAAGAACAATAATCCATGGGATGACCATGGCTGAGTTTCTTCGCGGAAACTGTGCACCAACTGGTTTGATTGTCACTAATGCCCCCAGGCTTTTCTTAGAAGACAAAGAGTTTTTCAAGTATTGGTCCATGATAGCCTGGATGTGCACGCGGGATTGGCTAGTCCTGATCATTAAAACCGCCAAGAAAGTAGCCGATAAAATCCTTATCGAAATCCAGGTTCTGGAGGGCCAAATTAGAACCACGCTTAAAGGTCCTAGTTTCAAGACCAATCAAGAAGACAGTAACAAACAGAATAAAGAGTTTAAAGAATCCATACTCTTTGCCAAGTTGGAGAAATGTAAGAAAGATCTTGCTAGGTTTTCTACTGAGAAAATCTATCCCTATGCCAGCAACTCCAACGTGCCTACTCCGTTTAATAGGAATGGAGGTAAAGGTGGATCAACTTATGCAACATCTAGTTCAGAAGATCTGTCTAGTGATTCAGATAGTTCAGTTGCGGGGGGGGGCAAGCAAACAGAAGCAGAGGAAGAGGGAATAGAAGATATTGGAGAAACAACTACCAAAACCAAGTACCACCATGGTATCAGCCGAACCCCTGGATGTTTGGAGGTCCTACTTTTCAACCACCAATGGGACAATTTGGTCCTCCACAATTCCAATACGATCCCAATATGCAACCTTTTTTAGGGTATGGCCGGAGGGGAGCGAGAGGACGCAACAGACCAGGTTCCAATCGCCATGTACAGTGGGCAACTCCTCCACAACCAGCCACAATGGATCTGAGGAATGGGAAGAAGATACCGCAAGAAGGAGCAGGGACAAGCAACGAGACAGTCTTGTGATCAACCTGAGTTCCTACACCCTATCGGAGACTGAAGAAGCTCTCTTAAATAGAGGCTTAGGGTTTGTTACACCGCAGAATGTTCTACAGGGTTCCACGCAGGCTCGAAGCGCGTTTCGGTGGGTTTGGTATATTACAACCACCTTCCTCAGGACCTATGCAGATACTCACTCTTCACTTTCAAACACCAGGGGATCTGAAAACACATAAAAGAAAACACTGTTGTGTTTGTACAAAAACAGCAATAATATAGGGCATTTTATATTCAGCAAACTGATGTGGTTGGAACCAGTATGGACACACATCTATCACAATCGGGGGATACACCAATCTCATACTAATTTATCATTATATACAACAAATCATCATAAAGCTAAATGCATCTATTCTCTTTTTTCAAAACCTATCCCCGTGTCCAGAAACTTAGTCACAATCATGCAAATAAGAATAGCCATCACCAAGAAAACAAAAAAGGAAAATGGCCCATGTGAAATAAAAACTCTTTATAAAGAATCAAAGAATGGAAAGAGAAACGAATATTTTTATACTGTATGTATACCAATTTACTTACAATAGTTTATAAAAAATCCATATTAAAACATCAATTTTAGATCAAATACTGTCGTCCGACCGGATCATCCAAAAGTAGTCACTCTGTTATCCTATAAATAGAGGAGCATTCTACATAAGGACCATACTAAGAAGACCTCGGAGGAAACTAATACCTAACATCTAGTTCCTTACCCAAATTATAAATTTTGTGGGGTTAAAATTGTATTGGTAGGTATCTTCATGGGATATTCAGGGCAGGTAGGTGAACAAACACGAAATTCTGCGGGAAAATCAGCATCCAATAATTAGATATGATCCATTGGATCCACAATTATAATATAATCCGATCAGAAATGACACGTACTTACCTTCACATAAGCTCTCATATGCTGTCAATTTTTCTTCCGCCGTAAAATGCAGTCTCCAAAGTATCAGGCACCGATATATAGGTTGCCTGTTATGCCTAAAAGACACATAGACTCACATTGTGATGCATGTAAATTACACCATCTTCAGTGTTCCTGATGAGCGTCCAACCTATGCCAAACTTCTTACTCGCAAAAGTATATAAACTCTGTCAGTTTGTATAAATTCAGCCAACATACATCATAAGTGGCCACAGAGCATACTAAAATTATTCGCATTTGCCAAACGAGTTACGGCAATAATAGTCTAAGTACTATTGTTTTTTTTTCCTTTTTTCCCTAGATACACGAGACAACCTGGAATTCAGGTCTCCTGCGCTGGAACAGTTACCCTCCCATGTTTTTAAAAATCACCCAAGCAGTTCCCGTATTAAACTAACAACCAATATGCCACAAGGCATCATTCGGTTCTCACCTTAGTTCCCAGAAGGAATAATTCCTGCATCCACACTGCCCGATGAGTCCCACGAAATGAAAGAATTGTGGGCTCCCAACTTTTTAAATCCTAGCGTGGCACGAAAAAGTCTTGTATCCTGACAAATCAGGTGGTCCCCAGTAACAGTGGTGGGTAGTAAACATTAACGATGGGTTACGTAAATCATTGTTATCGCGGGCGCCATCTTGAAACTCACAAAAGACCGTATATCCAGTGAGGAAATGTATATACCTCGCAAAAATAAATGAGGTTTCAATTACAAAAAAGAAAAGAATATCAATTGGTTTTGACTTAGACAATGTTGAGTACCTGTATGAATCAAAACCGCAATTTACGGTCATTGGATTCGCACATGTACATCAATCTCGCGATACCATATGGGGAGAATTCTAAATCAATCATGGACATAAATGAGGGATTGTATACTTATTTGGTCATGAAGACGCCATCTCAAAACACCTCATTGTTTGTATTTCAAACTCAATTGTGCCCTTTACCAACAGGGAAAGGGGATTGTTATAAGGTAAAAATGAATTGATTTGACACCAACACCAATTAACATATATTCGAGTCAACGCCACCAAACAATGTCAATACGGTGGCCCATATATGTAAGATCACGTGACTAATAAATAATGAGGGTTCTTAATGTGTAATAGCCATAGACAAGGGCTACCAAGTCTCCTCATTACAAGGAACGCCATCTTAAACCTCAACAATAATCACATTTTGAATCAAAATACTGCACCCAAGTGAAAAGAAAGAAAGATAATTACAGAAAGAAGGTGGATACATATTGAGGTCATGGTAATAAAATCAAAAAAGGTGAATGTATACATTTAAAAAGCAATTGGATTTCTAGAGTGGGTGATCCTAACATCACACTAGAACATACAGATATCTAATAGAAGAACTGCATTTCAATGCAGATTTAGAGGCGCTCTAATTTACTTGACCTATAATGGGCAGAGACACCAATAAATGGCTAACATCCAATAATAAAGAGGTTAGAAAAGTACCTTACACAAATAAAATGCTGCGTATGTGCAAAGGATAAAAAATTGGTACATCATCATGGTGTTATCAGGTTTTGGTCACATACCAGGCTATATCCTCATTCAGCCCTTTACGTATGCAATCCAAATGGAAGATCCAAAAGGTCTCACGTTTCTTGCGAGTTGTCTCAGCAAGTTAACCCATTCTGGTTTGGATTTTCTCTAATATACACCACTTAAGATCAGATTCCTGATAGTGGGTGTCTCAAAAGTGTTGTACCAACGTAACTGAGACTTTTTTTGTCCTTATAACGGACTTATGTTCGCTGAAACGAAGTCGAAACTCACAGCTTGTCTCCCCTATATATGCCAGCCCACAAGGGCAAAGGAGTACATATACAAGTTGCTACTCCTGCAATTAGTGAGAAATCTCAACTTCACATTGATGTTATTATAGCAGAAGGAATCTGTCTCCAGGGCCGCATCACAAGCATGGCATGAGCCACATCTATGGTTTCCAAGTATCACCGGAAGCCCTATACATCGGTGCCAGATACTTTGGAGACTGCATTTTACAAGTGGAAGAAAAATCTTTTTTGACAGCATATGAGAGCTTATGTGAAGGTTAGTATGTGACATTTCTGTTCGGATTATAATTAGATCATATCTAATTATTGGACACTGATTTTCTCGCAGAATTTCTTGTTTGTTCACCTACCTGCCCTGAATAGCCCAAGAAGATACCTACCAATACAATTTCGACCCCACAATAATTATAATTTGGGTAAGGAACTAGATGTTAGGTATTAGTTTCCTTCGAGGTGTTCTTAGTATGGACCTTATGTAGAATGCTCCTCTATTTATAGGATAACAGAGTGACTACTTTTGGATGATCCGGTCGGACAACAGTATTTGATCTAAAATTTGAGGGTTTTTTTTGTTTTTTTTGGTTTTTTTTGGCCGGCTCACAAAGCATTTAATACACTATATTATACATATTATAAGGCATAAAATCCATGAAAGCACCTTAACCAAAATGCAGACAATAACACACAAAACACCTTATACAACGCATATAGGTGTTTTTTAACTTATTACCAAGCAATGTAGCAAAAAACAGCAGCGTAGTTCACAACATATTGCAAGGTACAGGTATCAAAACAAGCAAACATGCTCCATACAATATTGATTAAAAAACCTGCAGCCAGTCACCTATTAATCTACAAACACCGCAATATGTCCCTAGCATACACAAAATACATTAGTTTGCCCTACTAACTACATAACATTCTAAAAACTGTATGCAGGTAAACCATAATAACAAACAATAACTACCACTGAACTAGTGTAGCACATAACATAAACACATTGTAAAATGCATTTACAGTTGCTACAGTACCAAATATCCACTTGGTATACACTATATATGTATCTTCCTTCTACTATTTTTTTGTTTCAAATCTTTTTTTTATTTTCAAAAAAGATCACACACCACAGGACCAGCAGATACACAGCGTTAAGCCTACAACCCATCCAGGGCCGGCCGCGTGCTTGGATAGTACATGCAATTCTCTAATTCTCTACGTAGCAGGTGAGATGATATACAGCGTTATGCCTACAACCCACAAGGGGCCGGCCACGTTCTGTAATGCAGATAATAGCATAGTCTGGTCCCGTGTGGAGGGTAGACCCCTAGTGTCCACCCTTGCAACAGACAGGCAATGCACCCGGATTCAACAATCGACCCAAAAGGGCCCAGGCACCCACAGAGCAGTGGAGAAAGAGAAAGAAAAGGATAGACGATAAGAAATGGTCGAAGGAGAAGAGAAGGTGTTATGTTGCTATATCTTTAAGAGTGTCATGGACAGTGACATCACTGTTAGAATGATTACATTCCAATAACTGAGAATACAGTTTGCTGTAACTTCTGCTGTTGATGGTTGTTCATTAAAGCTCCTTCTACAATCTACCAGACTTTTGAGCTTTTATCACTGGCGACGAGGACCTTGGCTTGATTGGGGACAAGCACTTACAACCATCAACTCCCCTACCATAAGAATTTCATTTTGGACTTGGTTTTACTCCCAAAAAAAAAAATAATAATAATTTTTTGAGCATTTAATTGGATCTTACATTGTGGATATGTGATCAACCTGAACTGGACTTAACTACAACTATCAATCTATTTGAATTCACTCTGGGATTTATTCATTTTTCTCCTTGAATACCTATCTGCATCTGCTGGATTGATCTACAACCTTCAATTGGACTGCTTAATTGGACTTCTCTTCGTTTGGAAACCTCCCTAGATGTGGACGATTCTACTTGGACCACCTTAAAAAAAATTCGTTTCTGGACTTTTCAACTTTAAACCTTCAGAAACGAAGAATAAGGTACTGTTCTCGCCTCACTGGCGCTTACCGTTATTCCTTGTTTGATTTTGAACTGGTTGCAAGCCATCACGTGTGACTACAGCTACGAATGTTATTGCGTGTATACTGCTACGTCTCTGTTCTCGCTCTTACCGGGTTCTAAAGCTGTGACCCGAACTGCTTACAAGTCGCGTGTGACGCCACCACGCATATCGCATCACTACGTACATCGCGTCATCACGCTTATCGCGTGAAACGTCACCACGCAGCAGCGGCCATCTTTGTTTTACCTAGTCACTATGGCAACGCCGATGCGCACGGCAGCGCAATCTGTCTGACATTCCTGACAGGAATTAGCAGCAAAATTACTAATTAAATTCAAAACGGTCATCATTTTCTCCAAAACACCGATGTGCAAGTGCAACAACTTTCTGTTTTAGAGCACCATTGCCAAAGTGATCATCACTGCCTCCATTACGCCGATGTGCACGGCTGCACATCAATCATTATCTTCCACGCTGATGCACACAGCTGTGCATCAAGAGTAATTATATTGATATTTTCACACTGATGCACACAACTATATTTATAGATTATAATCCTTACAGTATTGTGCACTCTAAGGTTTAAATCACGCTCAAGTTTCTATATTGTATTTTATTTGGTCTACATGATTATAGTGGTTATTTACAAATCTAGGTATGTAGTAGACATTTAAAACAGCCTATATTTTTGAGTTCATTCTTTTATCTTATTAAGACATCCTTTGAGTAAGCCTATTATTTCTTCGCTATGGCTACTACGTCTAGCATGTCACAACCACCTCCATTTCTTTCGGAGGAGGGTGAACCCATTCTTCCTTGGAAGAGATGAAGAAACCTATTTGATTCGTACTTAGTTGCTATTGGAGGAGAAAAGTTTTCAGCAGTTAGAAAACAAGCCATCTTATTGCACAATTTAGGAGTTGAAGGCAGGCACACTTATGACAGTATGGACATCATACCTGTTGGTGGGGCTGATGGGGAACCTGCAGACATTTTTGAGATGTCTATGACTATGCTAGAACAATATTTCGGTCCAAGAATTAATGTTGTATTAGAGCGACATAGGTTCTTTACTCGTGTCCAAGGTTCTCGTGAACGTGTGGGCACATATGTCGCAGCTCTGAAAACTCTCTCTCGAATTTGCGATTTTGGTGATTTATCCGAATCTCTAGTTAGAGATCAACTCGTTCGATGCACGAACAGTTCAAGAGTTCAAGAGAAGTTATTATCCAAAAATCCTACATTGAAAGAAGCTTTAGACATAGTGGAGGGTATGGAGAATACCTCTACATGGGTAAAGGAAATAAGAAAAAATAAAGAGGATGATAGTCACACTGTCAGTGATGGTAAAAAGAAAGTTTCTGACTCTATACATATGTTGGAAGATGATGAACCGTTTGGTGAATGTCACGAAGAAGTGGCTAAAGTCAATGTAAGTTCTAAGAACAAACCTATCCAAAAGACATTTGCCCAATTTTGATAGTCGGCCTTCTTCGTCCAAAGAGTCTACTTTCTCCAAGGAGCGTGACTCTCGCCAACAACGTCCTATAAGTAACCAAAAGATACGTTGTTTCAGGTGCGGGAGTTTCTCTCACTCTTCTAATTTTCCCCATTGTTTCGCTAGAGATAGCATCTGCAATAACTGTGGTATCAAAGGACACTATGCACGTGTGTGTAGATCTGGAAAAAAGAGAGAAATTAGTGAGCCAAACTCTGATATTGTACATACACTTGTGGTGTCAAATGTTAATAATGCAATGGTCGACACAGAACGTGTTTTTATGCCATTCTGTGAAGTGAAAATTGACAAATTTGTATTTAAACTCATGGCAGACTCTGGGTCTCCTTTTACGTTAATTGGTAATAAGATTTGGGATGAAGTGGTTGGGTTGGAGAATGTTCAATTATTACCCTCTGATATCTCTCCCCTTAGCTACAACAAGTCAAAGATAGAGATCTTAGGATATATTGTGGCCAACATTTCATTTAGTGGTGTGTGTATATCTGGGAAAGTTTATGTAGCTGTCAGAGGTGACAATCTCCTGGGATGGCGACATCAACATGATTTAGGGATTATTCTTAATCCGGGAGCTGAAGATCCAAAAAATCAAGTCATGCTGATGAAAGATTTTCTTTCCAGTTATCTTCATCCCCAGATAAATATAGTATGTGAATCTAGTAAATATTTTAATGATTATCCTAATGTTTTTTCTGATAAATTGGGGTGTCTGAAAGGATTTGAACATAAAATCATCCTTAAAAAATCTGCCAGACCATGTGTACACAGAGTCAGGAAAGTACCTAACATGATGCTGGAGCCACTTAGAGTTGAAATAGAGAAATTACTAAGCTTAGGAGTGATTGAAGAGATTGAATCCTCAGAGTGGTTGAGTCCAGTGGTTCTGGCACCCAAAGATGGTGGGAAATCAATTAGGATGTGTGTGGATCTTCGCGGTTTGAATGAATGGATCTGGGTGGACCGTCAGCCTTTGCCTAACATAACTGAGAGTATCAGCATCCTAAAAGGAGCAAAGATATTTAGTGTGCTTGAGCTCTCTTCTGCTTACCATCAAGTTGTGCTGCATAAGGACTGCAGGCACTTAACATCGTTTGTTACACCTCTAGGTGCTTACCGTTTTTTAAGAATGCCATTTGGCTTAGCCTCAGCAGCCGCATGTTTCCAAAGGGTGATGAAAATTATTTTGGGCAGTCTCTCCAATGTAATGTTCTTTCAGGACGATATTTTAATTCATGGTGTAGACATGTGTGAGCATGACAAAGTGTTAAGATCTGTGTTAGATAAGTTAAACGAGAGTGGACTTACAGTAAAAAAGGAAAAGTGTCGTATTGGCTTAGAGTCTGTCACATATTTGGGACACGTTATCTCGGGGAACGGAATTCAACCCAAATTAGAGCTAGCTGAGAGTATTGTTAAAGCACCCACTCCGCTGCATTGAAAGAGAAGCGTTGGCAGTATATTGGTGGCCTAGAATGGATCACATGGTGGAAACCGTAGTTAAAGATTGCCATTTATGTGCAGTCAATGACAAGTCACGTACCACCAGACACTCCCCATTGTCACCTGTAGAAGTTCCTGTGACTGTTTGGACAAAATTAGGCCTAGACATTGCCGGCCCTTTTGTGCTCATGCCCTCACATGAAAGATATGTTGTTTTATTGGTTGATTACACTTCAAAATGGGTTGTGTCTAAATGCATGAGTGTGGTTAACTCAAGAACTGTGATTGAATTCTTAAAAGATGTGTTTGGGTCTGAAGGTGTTCCCAAGTTTTTACTCACTGATAATGGGGTACAATTTACTTCCAGTGAGATGGACAACTTCTTGAAAAGCCTCGGTATTATTCATCAGAAGACAGCTCTTTACTCTCCTCAAGCAAATGGTCTCACGGAGAGGATGAATAGGGTTGTAAAAAGCTGTGCACAGAGGGCTTTAGAGTCCAAGACTTCATTCAGCAATGTTTTAAGGGAGACATGGTGGGCACATCGCACAACTCCCAATGCTGTTATGCAAAGGTCTCCTTTTGAAGCTTTGAGAGGTAGATTAACTTGTTCAAAGCTAAATCCAACTTGGCTTCCGGAAAAGGTGGTTGAGGACAGTGTAGAAAGGGAAGTGAGAGGGAGGACTGTATTGACAAATTATCAGCAAAAATACAAACAACGCTATGATACTAGAATGGTTGTCAAACACAGGAAATGGAATGTGGGTGACAGTGTTCTAGTGAAAAAGCCGAAATTTGGTCACAAGGGTGTTTCGAACTTTATTGGTCCTTTCACCATTGTTTCCATTAAGAAAAATGTTGTCACTTTAGACAATGGTTGCACTTGGAACATGTCCAAACTGGCCAAATGCAATGATGTCAGAAATCATTATTCTGATAGTCCTAAACTTCCCTATACTCCCAATGTTTCTCCTTCCACCAGTCACCAAAAGAATACTCCTAGGAGGTCTTTACAACTTCCCAAGAAGTTCAATGATTATGTGATGCATTAATGCATTAATGTTCACTACTACTCTTTGTTCTTCTTTTTATTTTGTGTTGTTGTGTATTCTCATCAATGTTCCAATTATCTTTTATATAAGTATAGGGGATGTGTTATGTTGCTATATCTTTAAGAGTGTCATGGACAGTGACATCACTGTTAGAATGATTACATTCCAATAACTGAGAATACAGTTTGCTGTAACTTCTGCTGTTGATGGTTGTTCATTAAAGCTCCTTCTACATTCTACCAGACTTTTGAGCTTTTATCAGAAGGACAGTACAGGGAGAGCAAGAACAGTGTGCGCTGGGGATGAGAGAGCAGGGCATGAAGGCCAACCCTATGCCGGCCATGGTGGGATCACAGGGCAGGAGAGCCGCTATGAAATCAGCCTGCTTCGGTCCGAAGGAATAACAGCATCCATGAAAAGGTGCAGTGTTCTCAATTTGGTGGGCATGCTCAACCGTGCATAGGTATTTAATTAAAGGTTGCCAAACAGCCTTAAAGCGTGTGTCGCGTGCCTGCAATCGCGCTGTGAAGAGTTTCACGGTGGCAACATGCCATAAACGCACAAACCAGGCAGCGGTTGGAGGGTCCCAGGTTTTTTCCAATACAGAGCAATGAGCTGCTTGGCTGTTCCTAACATTTGAAGCGCCAAAATCCAATCGCTCCTGGTGAGCGCCTTCAGGCCAGCAGGTTTGATGACTAGCAAGACCGCACTGGGGACCTTAGGCAAAGGGAACCCCAGCACCCTCATGATGTGGCTAAGGACCTCTTTCCAGAATTTAGTCAGCTTCGGGCAGGCCCACCAGATGTGAATGAAGTCCCCCGTCTCAGATCAGCATCTCCAGCACAAAGGGGAGGATGAGGGGAACATCTTGTGGAGGAGTTGTGGCGTGTAGTACCACTGAGTCATGAGCTTATAAGCGTTTTCCCGTTGCGGAATGCTACAGTACACTTTGGGAATGTCCCGCCACAACCTGCTCCACTGCGCGGGAGAAATATCCACGTCCAACATTTCCTGCCATCGGCGTTGATAGGGGTGGGAAGGCGGTGTCTGTGGCTGTTGCAAAATCTGGTAGATTCGGGATACAAGCCCCTTTGACTCAATGGGATGTTGGGCCAGGCGCTCAAAGGGAGTGAATGCCCGCGTAGCTGCCTGATGCATGTCCTCCGCAGACACCCAGTGCCTCAGCTGGGCATATTGTAGCCCTGCCGTCGACGGGACTCGGAACTCCTCCCTACATTGAGCAAAGGATTTAAGCGCACCCCCCTCGAACAGTTCCGTTATAGCCCGGCAGTCCCCTGGCGACCATTTGGCAAAGGCCCGTGTGTGATATGCCAGTGGGAAGGATGGGTTCCCCTGTATCGGGGTGTGTGGCGAAGGAAAGGTCGTGAGGCCTCTGCGTACGGCTACTTTATCCCAAATGTCCAGGACTGTTTTTGTGGGTATCGCAACATAGGCACTCCTAGAGCACGCCTGCCCGGTGATGCCAGGCCAGATCCCAGATAGTTTGTCCCATCACGGCCCGGTCCATGTGCATCCATCCCTTCTCACTCTCTGTTACCACCCACTCCACTACATACTGAAGATGTGCGGCCCAATAATAGTCCGCTAAATTGGGACATGTCAGTCCCCCCTATCCCTCGGTGCCATCAGGAGCTTTTTCGAAAACCGGGGCTTCTTCCCACCCCAAATAAAGTTTGTGAGGTCGCGTTGGAGGCTGCATATACAATGTAACGGAATGGGCATGGGGAGGCATTGGAAAAGATATAGGATTTTGGGAAGGACCGACATCTTGATGGCGTTGAGTTGGCCCATCCACGATAGCATCAGCGGCCGCCACCGCCTCAGGTCCTCAAGCACTGACCTGCGACAGTCTCACCAATTAGCTTGCGTCCACGTGTCGAGAGAGGGAGTCACTTGGAGACCGAGGTAGAGAATGGAGTGGGAGGCCCATTGGTATGGGACCAGGCTCTCCAGGAGGGAGACCTCTTCCTGCGGGATGGTAAGGTTGGGAGCACAGGATTTACTATGATTAATTTTGAGGCCAGAAGCTCGTTCAAAAAGGCACAGCGCAGTATGAAGGGCCGGAAGGGACTCCCGGGGGCGCGTTAAGATCATCCGCAAACAACACCACCTCGTTCTCACGTCCCCCCATGTGGACGCCACAGATATCGGGCGCCTGACGAATCATCTCTGGCAAATAAGAAAGGTGAGAGCGGGCACCCTTGTCTGGTACCCCTGTAAATGGTGAACGGCTCCGTGAGACGGCCATTGATCTGAATCCTAGCCTGTGGGACAAGGTATGGTGCCATGATCCGGGTGATCATGCTCTGGCCCAATCCAATTTTACCTAAAACCGCTCACAGGAAAGTCCAATCCACTCGATCAAACGCCTTATCCGCATCCAACGAAAGAAGGCAAGCCGGGATCCCCCAGCCATGCGCCTTACCCACTAAATGCGCTATTTTGCATACATTATCCGCCCCCCTGCCGATTGCGGATAAAACCAACCTGGTCTGGATCCACCAGGGCCCGGCATATAGGGGTCTAGACGCTTCGCCAGGAGTTTGGTGTAAATTTTGAGATCGGTGTTTAGCAGGGCAATGGGGCGATACGACGCACACTGTGTGGGGTCCTTCCCTGGCTTTAGAATCAATGCTATCTCCACCATACCCATATCCTGAGACGGTCCCTCAGTGTCAGTAAAGGAGTTATACAGCCTTATAAGATGTGGCCACAGCTGGGACTGGAACATGCGATAAAAAGATAGGGGCAGACCATCCTGTCCCGGAGTCTTCCCAAGGGGAAGATCCCTCATAGCTGCTAGTACCTCGTCTTGGGTGATGGGGCCTTCCAGGGTCTTAGCGTAGTGCGGGTGCAGCGTTGCCCCCGTATAATTATTCAGAACGTCTGCCACCACCTCCGGGGATGGCGGCTCCTTCTGATATAGTGCAGAGTAGTAGGCCTGGAACGCCTCGCGCTTGTCCCTCTCCAAGGTGACCTAAAATTGGAGTTTTAATATGGATTTTTTTATAAACTATTGTAAGTAAATTGGTATACATACAGTATAAAAATATTCATTTCTCTTTTCATTCTTTGATTCTTCATAAAGAGTTTTTCTTTCACAGGGGCCCTTTTCCTTTTTTTTCTATTTCTCTCTAAAAGTCTTAGTGATGGCTATTCTTATTTGCATGATTGTGACTATGTTTCTGGAAACAGGGATAGGTTTTGAAAAAAGTGAATAGATGTATTTAGCTTTTTGATGATTTGTTGTATATAATGATAAATTAGTATGAGATTGGTGTATCCCCCCGATTGTAATAGATGTGTGTCCATACTGGTTCCAACCACATTAGTTTGCTAGATATAAAATGCCCTATATTAGTGCTGTTTTTGTACAAACACAACAGTGTTTTCTTTTATGTATTTTCAGATCCCCTGGTGTTTGAAAGTGAAGGGTGAGTATCTGCATAAGTCCAGAGGAAAGTGGTTGTAATATACCAAACCCACCGAAACGCGCGTCGACCCTGCGTGGAACCCTGTAGAACAATCTGTAGTTCTTATTATGGCAGAGGCCTTTCCTGTCATATAATACACTCTACTGTGTACAGATACTGGATGTATATGCCTGGTGTGAAAGTGTATGAATCAGAGTGATTGTAGTGTGATAGCATGTATGGTATTCTATAACCAGGGGTGAATGTGTTTTTCTTTTTTAAATCAATTCTGTTTTTGCAATGTATATTTTTTTGTATTAAAATATTAGCAATGAAATATTGACACATTTATGTATCATGTGGAACTGAGATAAACCATGTACTACATTTTTACATGTTATATTTACAAAAAATGAAAAAAAGAATATAATAAGTTGAAAGAAAGAGATAAAAAGTGATGATAAAATAAATAAATATAAAATAAAGTACAATCAGGAAATTATATGAGTCATTGTTGTGTTTGAAGGTTTAAGAAAACAATATGAACAATGTTCAAATGTATAAATTATATAGGCTGTGAGGGAATTTTCTAGTGTTGCACTTTTATAAAAACATACACGTTGGAGCTTATACCTCACCTTGCTTCTCTGTTCAATGCAATAGCGGAGGATTCCAATGTGTCAACCTCCATGGCTGAGGCAGCAGTCACCGCTATTCCCAAGGCGGGGAAAAAAACCCAGAATTGCGCCTCCTACAGGCCAATCGCCCTATTAAGCTTAAATGCTAAACTGTTCTCAGCCATACTGGCCACAAGAATAGAAAACCTTATGCCTACACTAATCCTCCTTGACCAATCTGTCTTCATAAAGGGGAGACAGACACATGACAATATTAGGCGGACAATACACCTGATCGAAAAAGTCTCCAAATTTAAAATTCCAGCGATGTTGGTTAGCCTAGATACCGTGAAAGCCTTTAACAGGGTGGATTGGTCATTCCTCTTTCTTACTATGCGACGCTTCGGCTTTGGCAAAAGTTTTAATATTATGGTCAGAGACAACTATAAGCACCGACACTCAAGAGTCCAGGTCACCGGGTCAATGTCTCTCCCATTTGCCCTGAGTAGAGGCAGGAGACAGGGTTGCCCACTTTCACCTCTTTTATTTGCCTTGAGCATCGAACCTCTGGCATTTCAGTTTAGGGCTAACCCAGAGATTAAGGGGATATGTTTTGGGGGTATAGACCATAAGGTTTCGATATTTGCGGACAATATCTTGATGACACTTACAGATCCAGGCCCCCTATTACAGGCATTGCAGGCAGAACTTCGAAAATTTGAAGATGTAGCGGGCTTCAAAGTCAACCTGTCAAAATCCTTTATTCTAAACCTCACAATCCTAGAAGGAGCAGTTTAGCAGCTCCGGGGACAGACCCCTTTTCAGTGGGCCATGGGCCAAACGTTCCCTTCAATACTTGGGTATTCAGCTCATCCCACAGATAGAGGGTCTCCCTCTATCCCCCCTTGTGACAACAAGGGGGGTCTAACCCCCCTTGTTGTCACAACTCCAGCAAGACCTCAAGTGCTGGACACTACTGTATATCTCTTGGCTTGGATGGATCAACGCCATAAAAATGACTACTTTATCTGTTTCGGGCAATCCTGGTCGATCTGGATCGCGATCTCTTTCCCAAACTCCACTCTCATATAACTAAATTCATATGGCAGAATAGGAGGGCTCGCCTCCTGTTACACACATTACGACTTGTGAAGAATGAGGGGAGAGCGGCTTTACCGGATTTTACCCTGTACTACAAAGCAGCCCAACTGAGGGTGGTGGTAGAGTGGTCCATGAGGGAGTCTGACAAACTTTGGCTCCACACGGACAGGGCAATAGTTGGCAGATCGATTTGAGATGTGCTTTAGAAGCAGAAGAAAGACAGGCCGGCCAATGTATACATTAGTACCCCGACACAAACCACCCTCAAGATATGGGACGACCTTATGAGGGATGGGAGATGGACATCCTTCCCTTTGCCTTCCACCCTATCCACTTCAATCCAGACTTACCCTCAGCAGTGCTAGAAGGCCTATTTGATGGATGGAGGGAGGGTGGCTGCTTAATGGTCACAATTTTGACGTGCTTACATGTGAGAGATGCCAAAGGGTTTCTTGTCCCAAATAGCGATCACTTCCAATATCTCCAACTTAAACACTGGGTATCCCAGCCTCGGATTAGAGAAGCAGCCACCAGAGAACGAACTCCGGTAGAACAGTTTGTACAGAGGACGGGCACCATGAAGGGGGTGATCTCCTCTCTCAACGGTACATGCACCACGGGCGAGTTACATGACTTTTGGGAGCAAGTGGTGGGGAGGGATATTACAGAAGAGGAATGGAAACACTTATGGACTGATATAGCGAAGAGTAATCACTCAGTGGACTTAAGAGAGGCCCGCTACAGTGGACCCGGTGGTTAGCAAATTGGTGTACCCAATGCCACGGGCAGAGACTGCAGGCTGCAGAGTAGTGGCTCCTCCACTTCATGGGAGATGCTGGCTGATTGACAGCATCTGGGGCTTGTTGAAGATACACAACTGCAGGACGAGTCGGGTCTGAGGAATTGTCGCAGGCAGGCAGGGTTTGGTGCTAAAGTTCACATTTAGTCCTCTAGTCTCACGTTCTTCGACGTTTCTTTGTCCTTCCTCTATTTGAGTCAGTCAAATCTGACTCCCTGGTGCCAAGGGGCCAACTAAATGCTCCATTTAGTGACATTAAGGGGTGTGAAGGGTGGTAGACAATGGGTTACTTGCCCTTGGGGACACTACAACCCTTATATGCCCACTTATTTTGGTGAATTAGACATAACCCTATCCCAGAGTTCCTAATTCCACCAAAACCAAGATGGTGAAATCCTGCTTTCATGGAGCACACCAGGCAGCCCAACTTAGGGCTGTGACTGGGTAGTGCGGCGTGCCTACTTGCATATCTAACTACTCGCCTGTCCTGGTGCCAAATGCGCCTCAGGACAGGAGGTGGTATCTCCCAGGTAAGGGAGAAAATGGGGTCATATATCAAAGGGGTCTTGAAGTACCTGGCCTTGATATGCTAAATGCCTAGCCATCCTGCTGGAAGTGGTGTGAACACCTTCCTCTGGCGCAGGCTTTGTTTCTGGCCTCAGAGAACGTGGGCATATCTGCTTATGCAGTTATGTCCTCACATGTAAGATAATGCACTCTAGCTTAGGGTTAGAAGACTTGCTGTAGGGGTGACTTACATATATTGCATGCAGTGTATGTGGACATGGCACACAAGGTGTGTGCCATGTCATGTTTTCACAAACATTTCAGGCAGGCTGCAATGGCAATGAGCATGAGTTTGGTGATGGATCTCTCTGGGTGGCACAGTACATTCTGTAGCCTCTAGAAACCCTCTTTAGTACCCATGCCCTATCTATTGTTTCCGCGACTCTAGAGATTGATTTCTTATTCTTGGGAAACAAAGTTGTCATGTTTATGCGGTTGTCAGAAACTAATCCCTTCTTGTGAATTCAAGAAAGTTTCTACTGACCTCTGAGCTAGCTGGTACTCGCAATTAAATTTAATCTATTCGGTAGCGACCTAGTCGACCCCAGTCCTATGTCTAAACTACAGAATATATAATTCCAATGCGCAGAGCCTATTGGGAATATAGGAACTACACTACAAACTACTACTGGTACGGAGGAGAGATCTTTTATCTGTGTAATGTCTAAAATATAGTGACCTGATATATCAGAGATCATTATAGGAATAAAAATAGAATTCCTGCTACGAGTCCCAAGATGAGAGGCAGGCCGCCGAACACAGAGTTCACGATATTTGGAAAAATGCCGAGGACTGCTTCCAATGGTGCTAACAGTCCGGAAAAAATCGTCTTAAATACATGTGCGATGCCACTGGTATCAAACATATTTAAGATTTGACTTAACATTTCTGCGAAATGTACTGGGCAGTTTGTTGATAATAATGCATGTATCTCTGCTGAAGTCCTTGCAATTTGCAGATCATACGTTTCTCTAGACGAGGTCAGCGGCACAGTTTTTTGTAAAAGAAGGACTTTTTATTCTGCTTAAAGTATCAATTGGTATAGAAGAGATATTCAGTGAAGGCCATAACACCGTCTCCCTTTCTGTCTTGCTTTTTGGATACAATACTTGCATACAACAAGGGACCCTGGATGACACACTAACTAGATACGCTTTTCCTGGCAACATGCCACAACAGCTATGGTCATTGAGCATAACGTAGCTGCCATTGGATAGCTGCCTGAAAATTCGTTCTATCACTGTGGAGGGTGAACCGTGCAGGTGGCATGAGAGGTTATTTGCAGAACCTTCGCAGGCTCCATGTAAATTAATACCTTGGTACAAAAGTGTACCACTTAGTGAGTTACCACTAAAGAATACCTCCTTTCCCCATTCCAACATTTGTGTGTGTAAGGTAAATTCCAGGTCGACTTAATGTATTCTTTACCCAACCTTTCATACTGGTATATGCTGTAGACAATACAGAAATTGGGAAATCGTCACTGGTATTGTGATGGTGCCATGTATTATCCATTCAATGACAGGTTTCTCAGAAACTGTCAAAGGTAATCTTTCCAATTTCTCAATGCTCAGCACCAGATAGTCTGTTCCTTTTTGTGCCAAAGAGATTTGTTTATCTGTAAGGTTAAACACAGTAAACAATGATGTGGTATTGATTAAACGTCATGGCACGTCGCTTGAACAGAGATTTTGTAACGTCCAGCCTAGCAGCATTATAGAATGTTATTGAGACTGTCCATGTTGTAACATTAGCAAGTCTTGCTCTATTATGTCAATTGCAGAGGATACCCTGCTGTCCAAAGAATATATTCTGGAGGACAGAGTTGTTAACCCATTGTCCACTACAGAGAGGCTTTTCTCTAAATTAATACGATCAATTTCTCGTATTCTTTCTACAGTTTCCATTTGCGTTATTTTCCATGCTTCGTTGTAAGCAGCGTATATATACCAGCATATATGAAATGTTTTTGACGTGTTTTGCGAGGCCCCATTAAGAAATCTCACAAATCATTGCCTTCTTTAAGTACAGATAACTGTTGTTTGATTTCTGGAAGTGTAGATTTCTGTAGCCACTCAAGGCATAGCTTTCCTACACTGTAAGTAGTTACGATCCCTGGATGTTGTCTCTGGGAGTATCTTGGAGCTGGCCTATTCACTGTGAACCCTTGTGTTTTGTTCAGGAATCTATCTTGACAGTTATTCGTGTCTGTGGGCCATATTAACCATTTTTTCCAATCAGGATTAGTTCTGTTTTGAATAAAAATCTGTTTTACGTCAACCTCCTCATCCACAGAGTTATTGCTGTCAGGTGAGGGCTTTGGTATGGACGGTTTGTTTAAATCTTTTATCTTAGCCAGGCCAAGATAAGAAGTTTGTTGAACAGTGTCATTTAAAAACATTATTTGTTGTGGTTTAATGCAGGCTCCGAACAAGGCTTCTAAACCTTGCACCTGCCAATCTTTTGTGCCCCAGACAGTTTTTGTCTCAATTTTGTCTTTCCAAAAGTAAAACCCTAATGTAGACAGCTGAGCATAAAAGTTTACAGAATAAATTTATTTGGTATTGGTCAACATTGTTTTCATTCCTGTCTTATTTTCATTTTTAAAATAAAACGTTTCTGGATTTGTAACATTCAACCCTGAGAAGTACAGAAACTTTTCATAAAATGTTTTTGAACTGCCTTTTGGCGGGGTTGGACAATGTTCCCATTGATTGTAAGTAAAAACATTTCTAAGGCTTGCAGATTTATGCAAATAATGGTGACCATAATGATTAAAACAATACATTTGTTCATAATCTGATGAACCATCTAGGTATTCATGTTCTGTAAATTTAGCTGACATTTCTAAATCTGTCATCATGTTATTAACAGTTTCAAAGTCCCAATCATCAGAAAATGTGCTGGGTGAGACAAAGTCACTTAAAGAAACCTTAAACGGATGTGGAATCTTCAGCAGTTCCACCGGGCCATAGATGTCATACTCAGTTCTGTCCCTTGCTATACCAACAGGTATAGGAACGGCTGTGATGTTTACTGATGGCAGGTCTCTTTTTTCACGATGAGATGATTTGTGAGGTTTCAGGTGCAAGTTGATTTTCTTACTTGCTGTGTCCATTGTACTGTATTTTCCATCTATCATCCTTCCCAAACTTAACACAGTATGAGCCAAAGCAGGAGAAAAAGTACACCTAACACAATCCAAAACTCAACCCAATGTTGAAACCAGATAGGTTTTCTCAAGTTGATGAAAGAGTTCTGTTATTTTTTCTTTGAAAGTTTTATTTGCTGGCGTTGCTTTAGGTTCACTGGGATCCTTAGAGAAGGTATCAAAGTTGATGAAATAGCCAGAGGCAGTTCTGTCAATTGTTGGAATTGCATCCGGATTACTTGAAATCGCTGGAGCTGTATCTTCTTTTGCTATGTTGGTATAGTCAGATGCTATATCATTGTAGACAGGTGTTTCTTGACGAACTGTTATTTGGGTATCCAGAGGCACAAGTTCCATGGCTTTGTTGCATAGTACTTCTTTTCTTACTGCAGGTTTATCAAAGGTGATAAGTCTTTCAGTTTGAAACTCTTGGATTGTACAAGACTTGGTCGTCTGCTACATCTTGGAAGTTCACTAGGCCTACTACTTATTATCGGCCACATGATGTAGTTTGACCAGGTCGATAGACACAACTCTGTTCTCCCTTTTACCAGCAAGGGGTGGTAGTAACACTGATCTTGTTCCGTGGATAGCTAAGACAGGTACTGCTTTTCAGTAAGATGGTCCAAATTCCTTCTTTACCGTGATTTTTCCCTGACTAAGGGCCAGATGTAGAAAGGCCAATACCGGTCGGTAACGGCCAATTTACCAATTTTCAGCCGTTACCGACCGGTATTGGGCATTCGGGATGTAGGGGACCCGAAAACATCCGAATCGGTAAATTTACCGAATCTGTAAAGTTACCGAATCGGAAACCTTACCGAATCGGAAAAAATACAGATTCTGTAAAGTTTCCGAATCGGTAAATTTACCGATTCTGAAAAAATACCGAATCGGAAAATATACCAATTCGGAAACATTACTGAATCGGTAAATTTACCGAATCGGAAAATAAGAAATGGTAAAATGAGTTTATGAGATGTAGAAAACCTCTTAAATACCGATTTTGCATGAAATTCGGTATTTGAGAGTCGGTATTTACCATGGATTCAAATCAGGTGGTAAACAGGTGCATGGTATAAAAAAGGCTCCAAAATGCAACATTTTCACCAGAATGGCGGCATTCTATGTCATTGTGAGGCGGATACGGCTACAGGCAGAAGGTGCGAGGGTCTGGAGGAGGGAGGAGCAGGTGTACAGGCAGAGGATCACTTTATTCCAGCTTACTGAGCCTGAGATCCTCCAAAGGTACAGGCTGGCTCCCCAAACTATCCTGGACCTAATCAGGGACCTTCACCCACTATTGGAACATCCAACCACAAGGGCACACGCCATCCCACCCCATGTGCAGGTGCTGTGCAGCCTACACCTGCTTGCTTCTGGGAGTTACCAGAGTGTGGTTGCTGTGGTAGGTGGGGTGTCCCAGAGCTGTCTGTCACGTTTCTTAAAAAAATTCCTTGATGCCATGTTGCAGAGAATGCATTTGTACATCAGCTTCCCTGCAACGCATGCAGAACTGCTAAGGACAAAGACAGACTTTTATCAGATGGCGCATTTCCCAAACATAATTGGATGTATTGATGGTACCCACATACCAATATGCCCACCTGCTGCCACAGAGTACATTTATCGGAACCGGAAGTCCACCCACACCATAAATGTACAGGTGATCTGTGATTCCAAGTACATGATCACTGACCTAGTAGCCAAATTCCCCGGGAGTACCCACGACTCCTACATCTTCCAAAACAGCGTGATCTACGCACGCCTGACAGTGGGGGAATTTGGAGTAGGATACTTGCTAGGTAACACACTGTGTGAAACTCCCTTGAAACGTATTACAGGTGGATGTGTGTGTGTGCATGTGAGTAATGTTTTTTCTCTTGCCATTAGGGGACAGTGCATATGCCCTCCGGTCCTTCATCCTCACTCCCTACCTCAACCCTACAACACCAAGTCAGAGGAGATATAACAGGGCACACAAGACAACCCGTAACATTGTGGAGCGTACCTTTGGCATGTGGAAGAGCAGGTTTTGATGCCTCCACAAGAGTGGAGGTGCCCGCCAGTACACACCAATCATCTACTGCAAGATGATTGCAGCCTGTGCTATGCTGGAGAACCTTGCGGTCAAGAAGGGCACAGCAGTGGAACACTCAGATTGCGAGGACCATGATGATGAGGAAGCAGTGCCTGAACCACACGCATCTGGAGTTGCAACACCTACTGATGGCAGACACAGGCGGGATGAGATCACATGCAACTACTTTTAAGTGAGTTAAGATACACAGACAGGTGGAGTATGCACCAAATGTAGTTTAATTTGGTAAAGAGGTAGATTTTCAAAGCACAACTGTGCACCAAAAAGTATTTAACAGCAATGATATCGGTCCTGGTTCACGTCACCATGAACTTTAAAAAGTCATTTCCTTCCTCGCTTCTCTGTAACACCTGTAGGTTGCTCACCCTGCTCACTGTCTTGCTGGCCTGTGGCCTCAGCGTGGCACCTGCTCCTCCTTGTTTCAGGGACAAGGGTGCCTCCTATGCTGCTCCTGCTGGTGCTCTCCTCACTGGCAGGCACATCCAGAGCAGCTGTATGTGCAGTTTGGGCATTTAACAGCGCCTCAAGAGCACTGGTCATCCTGCCCGTGCCCCTAGTGATATACACCAACACTCTCCTTTTTAGGTCCTGAAGAAACGCTACTGATCACTAGGACTTACATAGCGTGAAACATGTCGACCTTGTGTTTAGTCACACTGGCACATTATGCCTTGTTGCGAGTCACTAACATTTTGTTTTTTTTAACCTATCAGGGGTACCACAAAAATAAATAATCCTCCAGTGGAAACCCCTAGGTAATTTTAACCCATACCTGCACGCACCTCACTACCACTTTTTCACTGGATCCCTTCTCGCTCCCCCCCACACACCCACATCCACCAAATGGCTTTTCTCTTCAAAAGATCTCCATAAAAGAGACCCTTTGGGGGCCTGTCGGGCATTGCAGCGCCAGCCCGACGAGGAGCTAAAAAAGCTTGATGATGAAGCATGACATTCTTCGGGGTGTGTGAGGGCCACTAAGAGGCACGACGTGGCCCTTCCCTTCGGGATTGGATACTTGATACTGGGGATGAACCTCTGCCTCTCTCTCTTCTTTCACCCCCTTTTTTCCACCTCCTTTCTATTCTAGTCTTTATCTCCTCTTTCAGTTTGGGTTACATCCCGCACCCAAAACCGGGAACAGTGACCCCTTTGATTTAGCTACCACTTGAGGAGCACGGACACTGGACTATAACGAGCTCCCGGTCCCCCCTTTCTTTGTTCACTCAGAATGTTTACATTACAGAGCACTCCTCCAACAGTGACTTCATATACCTGGAAATGACGTTTGTACCAGTGTCAGAGACCACCTCTGGGGAACCCCACATGGGTAAAGGTCCCCATCAATGCAAGGCTCACCACAGGTGCCGTGATTGTACTGAGAAGGACAGCTTCTTGGTACCAAGACCAAGATAAACGTGCTGCCTAAGGCTGTCTTGGGTTCCACTGGCCCCACAATATTGATGCCCACCTGCTCGAAAGGGGTGCTCAACACAGGAAAGAGATGGAGGAGCCTTACACTTGCCTTCTGTCTTGCCACTTGCCTGGCCAGTCTGACAAGACCTACAAATGTGCCAATGTGCCTCTGCATTTGTGGCCAGTAAAAGTGGGTGACATGCCTGTGATAGGCCTTGCAACACCCTAAATGTCCTGCGAAAGGTAAGTCATGAGCCAGACCCAGTAGGAAGGTCCTGTAGTATGCGGATACCACCAGCACAGGGGCTGCCCCAGGCTCAGCAACCTTAGGCTCACTGTAAAGGAGTCCATTCTCCCAATGAATTAAATGTGATCTGGACAGAGCATCTGCTGCTTGGTCTGCAGCCTTCGGCCCGCAAACCAACAAGGGTAGGGCATTCCATCTGCACCTTGTGGAACTCCTCCCTGGAGGGACCTCTTTCCTGTTGCAAATGGGTCAGCTCAGACAGGATGTCCAGTTTGGCTACTTGTTCCCCTGTAGGCTCCAGGGAATCCCTCTCTGGTTCTGCCTCCTCCTGGACCATGGGACCTTTGGGGATGCTTTCCCACATACCCTGTCCTTCCTCCTCTGGCAGGCTATGGGTCCTCTTGATCACCCCTACTGGCTGTCATTGACCGAGCGGTTACACAGGCCCACTCAGGCAGTGCCAACATCTTTAAATAAGCCTGGCCCTCCACCTCCTTGTGATGTGAGCTCTACCGGTCATTGCTAAGCCGACAGTCAACAGGCATGGGCAGACTTACAATGACCTTCAAGGAACCTGAGAACCCCCCCAATCAAAGGGTTCCTGCGCCACCTTACACAGGCACTCGGAGTTGTCTGCAGCAACTACAGGGTGAGGCACATTGGGGATGACCTGCTCTTCAGACACCCATTGGCACCTGACTGATGTCACACTGGCTCCTGTGTCTCTCAGAGCCTGACACCCTCCACCCATTGATGGTCACCCACTGCAGGTACTTTTCAGTATTATCTGGCAGGCAGGTTTCCTGGACCATCTCTCTTTATCCTAATTACACAAGGGTCATTACAACTGGTTCCCCACCCTCACTAGCAACCAACTCCTCCCCCTGCACTACAAAAGCAAACCCGGGTGATGGTGTACCAGTGGGTGCTGGTGGTGCCTTGGGGCACTTGGGATCATTTGCAAGATGGCTTTCCTGTCCACATCCATAAAAATCGCTAGGGCCCAGTTGCCTGGCTTCACTTAGGGGGCCATGGCTTCTTAGAACTGGAAATTTTTACCCTGGGAATTATTTTGGGACCCTTTAGAGAAGTTTTTTGGTTACCCTTGCCCCTTCCACTCTTCTGCTGGGGACCCTGCCCACAAACCCCTTGTGGACTCTGGTACTTGTCCAGCAGTCCACCTCCTGAGCCAGCTTCCTGGGGTTAGTCAGCTTACTATCCATCAGATGCTGGTGCAGCGCTGAAACACAAAGATTACTCAAGAGCTTCCTACAATCAGATTGTACAACCCCTGGTAATCAGATACCTTGCTGCCCTTAATCCAACCATCCAGTGTTTTGCAATACATGTTCACACACTCAACCCAAGCATTGGATTCAAGTTTTTTGAAGGACCTAAACTTTGCCCTGTACTGCTCAAATGTGAGCCCATATGGGAGGCATAAATCCTCCTTCATATTGGGTTAGGTCAGAGCTCCAGCATTCTCCAAAGGTGTCAGGGTATTTCTTCCAGTGGTCTCAAAGTGTTTCCACAGGCCCGCCCCCCAATGTTTCTCTGGGACCTCATGAATGCGCAGTACTGCCTTATAAGATGCAAACAAAGTATAAATATCCTTCCCCTTCTTGAAATTCTGTAGGAGGTCCTTGGGAATGTAAACCATACCCCCTTGCACTGGCTGTGCGCTGCCACCATTTCTACTGGACTCCACCTGTTTGACTTTAATGTCCAGTTCTCTCATGCTCAACTCCTGTTCCTAAAGCAATTTCTTTTTCTCCAAAGCACGAGCGTTCTTGCTCTCTTCTGCCATCTTTTCTTTCTCTATGGCAGCTTTTTGGTTCTCCATTTACAATTGTTTCATCTGGAGCCTCATAACCTCCAATGTATGATCCCTGACCCTTTGATTCTCCCCCATTTCCTCTGGCGACAAATTCCTGGAAGAATGATTGCTGCCAGCCATAGAGGCTGCTTTCCCAACAGGCAAATCCCGGGATCTGAAACCATTCTCTGGCACCCCCCACCCACATCTGCATCACTTCCCTCATCAGCTTGTCGGGCTCCCCACCAGGCCCCTAAGGCCTTCTGCAGCTCCTCTTTCCTAGAAGGGCTCTTCATGGGACATCCAAAGCTCTTGCAGAATTGCTTGAGTTGCTCTACTTTGTAATAACATTTCAATATCTAACTCCAATTCTGCAGCCTCACTTGCTGATTTACCATTTAGAGACATGATGCGTGGATAACTCAAGAGTCAGATCATAAATTGAACCAAAAATAAAACACATTATGTGGTTGCATAGTGATCTGAACTAAATTAGTGATGTGCACCAATCACTGTGGGTCAAGTATAAATACAGGTTTAAATTCTCACCGCTGACCACCAATGTTAGAAATGGGGGGTTCTTGTTAGCAGCGGTAAGTACCTTTGTCCATATAGGGACCCTTGCTTCTAGTCAGGGTAAGGGGGACACACACTTCAGATAAACCCTGCTCACTCCCTGGGTAGCTTCACACGAACAGACAGACTTATCCCAAAGGCAATGTGTAAAGTATTTGTACTCAAGGCACAGAGTAATACAGTGATAACACCACAAATGGACACAACACCAGTTAAGAAAAATAAAGTATCTTTATCTAAACTCAACAAGACCACAATGACAAAAATCCAACATACAAAAATTAAGAATATGCCATTTAAAGGTTTCAAACAACATAGTACAGGGAAAATTATGGATGCATGATTTCTCTCAAAGTAACTGTAGTTTTGACAAAATTCACAAGGCCAAATAGCCGCAGAGATGGGAAGCGTCAAAAAACAAATAGATGCGTCAGTTCTTGAGACCCTAGGGAAGCGATGCAACAGTTCTGCTGCACACAGGAGAAGTGATGCGTTGAATCTGGTCTGTAGGGGGAAGTGATGCATCAATTCCGAGATGGTTCTAATCGCGGGTAATGCGGCTGGAAAACTTGCCACACAGGTACGATGCATGGAAATGCGGGATGCGTTGGTGATCGATGCAGCATCATCGAGCTGGGCTACGTCAGTTTCTTCAGCCAGGATCCCTCGATGCGTTGTTTCTTGCAGCGGCAACAGGCGCTCCATCGGTTTTGGCAGTGGCACCGCAATGCGTGGTGATTCTTCTCGCACCGCGGTGCTGTATCGGGAAAACTGCTGCAAGAAGAGCGATGTGTCTACTTTCTTGTAGTTGCATTGCTTTTCCAGCTTCCAACAGCAGGAACAACCTCCAGAGGCCCAACACAGTCACAGGCACCTTTTGCAGGTCAAATCTCCCAAGCAAGGAAGTTCAGAGGGCTGGGGGGGAGTTGTTGTGTCCCTGAGACCTCAGAATAGGAGGCAACCTCTATTCAAACCCTTGGAGCTCTTCCTCAAGTAGGAGGACACAGCACACAGCAAAGTCATTCTCCTTTCCTTGGCAGAAACAGCTACTGCAAGCCAACCCCAGACAGCACACAGCAAAGGGGCAGTACTCCTCCCACAGTTTCTCTAGCTCTTTTCCTTGGTAAAGGTTCCTCTTGATTGCCTAAGTAGTTTAAAGTTCTGGGGTTTTAGGTCTAATACTTATACTCCAAAATGTATTTGTTCTCTTTATGCAAGGGTCTCTAAGCCCAGTCCAAACCAGTTCTGTCCTCACTGGTGCAGCATGACTGAAGGCGGTGGAGACAACATTATGCAAGGGAGACAGGCCCTACTCAGGTGCAAAGAAATCTCCTCCCACTAATCTAAAATCAGCCAGGGTCTATTCACCCCAGTTCTGAGTCATCCAGGTAGGGATAGGCATAACTCAAACCCCTCAGTGGCAGTCTATAATTAATGTACATCCACAGCCCCTGCCACTCTAAAACCAGACAGTCAATACACAAACAGGCAGAGAACACAGAACGGTTAAACAAGAAAATGCCTAAAAGTGGCATTTTTAAACACAGAATTTAAAAACCATCTTTACTAAAAGATGTGTTAATAAATTCTAAGTTCAGAGAGACTAAACTTAATTTCTCTATCTTGTCCCAATGGAAAGTTATATTTATAAGATGTTATAAATAAACTCCTATCCTGTCCCATGGGGCAAGATAGCCTTTCAATAGTGAAAAACGAATTTAATAGTATTTAAATATCAGGACATGTCACAGACACCAGTACATGTCCTACCTTTCGCATACACAGCACCCTGCCCAAGGGGGTACCTTGGGCCTACCAAAGGGGTGCCTCACATGTAAGACAAGGTAAGGTTAGGGCCTGGTAAGTGGGTGCACTTGCCAAGTCGACATGGCAGTTAAGAATTGTGCACAAGCATTGCAGTTGCAGGCCTGAGTTACCTTTTCAGAGCTACTTGTGTGGGTGCCACAATCAGTGCTGCAGGCCCACTAGTAGCATTTGATTTAAAGGCCCTCGCACACTTCAGTGCAATTTACTAGGGACTTACCAGTAAATCAAATATGCCAATCAGGGTGAACCAATTGTAACAATAATTTACCCAGGGAGCACTTGCACTTTGACACTGTTCAGCAGTGGCAAAGTGCCCAGAGCATTTAAGCCAGCAAAAAGGATATCCAGCACAGCATCAAAAATACAGGAGGTAGAGGCAAAAAGTCAGGAGAAACCACACCTAGATGTCAAGTCTAACAGCAGCACACATAGAAAGAGGAGAAATAAAGATATTTCTCCTTGTTATGCCTCACCTCAGGAGGCATCAGGATTTGGCACTTTCCCTGGTTTACATGATTTTGTAAATTGAGGGTGGTGTCAAAATCCATGGGTGTTGCATGAAAACACCCACCACAATACTCGTGCAACGCTTCCGAAGAGCAAAGCAAGACAACACAGCAAATTGTACTATGTTGCCTTACTCAAGACAAATGAGGCCACTTAAAGCCATGCGGGGTAGCTATGCTTGGCTTCATAAATCTGATTCTGAGCTTTGTGTCACGCATGTACCACTTTATGGGGTTCAAAATTGACGCAAGGCTCTCATAGATAACCCCCTCATTTTTAAGAACATCGCTACTGCACCACATTGCATGGTGCAAGAGCGATGCAGAGGGGCTCATAAATATACCCCTTTGTCTGCAGAGAAGCAGGTGACAGGACGGACTATACCTTAACACACTTTGTATTTCCAAATAAGGATGCTGAGTAATCTATGAAATTATCTTGAAATTTAAATAAATATGAAGTCAGTGAAAAATAAACACCAAAACTGAAACTTTTACAGCATTACTTTTCACTTCCATTATAAAGGTTGTTAAAAAAAACACAAAACTCAGAACCTAGAAATGGCCCTTATGCTTCCACTTTCACCCATAGTGGCCCGTCGTTGACTAGACCCGCTCTGTTAAATGGAGTCCTATAATAATTAGAACTGGAGACTTTGGTACTGGGGAACAATATTGAATCCCAGTCTCGCTTATTATCCTGTGATTCTATTTATTTATTTATTTTATTTATTTATTATAACACTTATAAAGCGCACAATTACCAGTCGGTGTCCTGGCGCTGAAGTGGTACTCCCTAAAGGTTCAGACGTTAGTGTTTAGAGGGAAAAAAGCCAGGTTTTAAGATTTTTTCTGAAGGCCAGCAGGTTGGTGTTTGATTTAAGGGACAAAGGGAGGGAATTCCAAGCTTTCGCTGCGCCTCCCACAAAGCTCCTGCCTCCCCAGTGTACTTTCCTGATTCGTGATGTTTTGATCAGTCCCATTGTGGCAGACCTCAGTTGTCTCCCTGGTCTGTACCACTGGAAAAGCTCCTGGAGAAACGCCGGTCCCACCCCATGCAGTGCCTTAAAAACGATGCAGAGGGACTTGAATAGAATCCTCTTCCTTATCGGGAGCCAGTGCAGCCTTTCCAGTTCCTTGGTGACTGATGAGAACTTGGACAGGCCCCCGATCAGGCGGGCAGCTGCATTCTGTAGGACCTGAAGTTTGTTAAGCACCCCCTGTTGAGCCTCCAAGTAGAGGCTGTTGCAGTAGTCCAGGCGCGAGAGAACTAGCGCCGTCACCACTGTTCTCCTACTTCCCTCTGGCAGAAAGGGAAGAACCTTCCTGATAGTTTTCAGTATCCAGTGTATGGAGGAAGTTAACGCCTTTACCTGGGGTTTAAAGGTCAACTGATTATCTATGATAACTCCCAGATTCTTAACCTTTTGAACTGGGGATGGTGGCGGGCCCATATCCGTAGGCCACCAATTAGAACTCCAAAGGTTTATATTAGAGCCAAAGGTGAGCACCTCGGTCTTGGAGGAGTTTAATTTCAAACAGCTTTTTGCCATCCATAAACTTACAGCGGACATACAATCCTGGAATCTCGCTGCTACCCCCAGCTCTTTTCCCGGCAACACTGAAACCACGATCTGAGTGTCGTCCGCGTAAGAGGTTAACTCAAATCCGAAGGCACGAATCACTGGGGCAAGAGAGGATACATAGATATTGAACAACGTGGGGCAAATCACTTAACCTCCCTTGTTTAAAATACACGTTTGATCTGGCTCTCATGTAAAAATGACTGGTGGTCATGTAAGACGCTCATATATTTGGCCCAAGTTAGCTATGTTAATCTGAAAAAATAAATGCTAAATTCCTTCTATGTTCCTCCTCCATTGTTACTTCTTACTCGGCAGCCAGTAACGCCACTAACAATTTAAATACAGCCTTGGTAACCTTCCCCAAAAGCTGACGTTATTCCCTTGAAAACCATTAATAGGAAATGTCAGACCTTTCCACTGAGCTGCGTCCCATGTGTTATGTTGTCCCATGGGTGAGTCAAAGTTGACAGCAAAGGGATAGTTTGATGACAACTGCTGGAAATTAGAACTGCGGAAAATTAACTATGTTTTTCTAAACAATGGCGTATAAAACTGTATGTAGTTTTAAAAAACCCGAAATCAGTCTCAAACCACTACTTCAATACAAAATATAAAAATGAACTAAACAGACTTTAAATTAGCAAAATGTTGCATAATTTCTCCATTATTATATTTTGTTATTACTATTATTTTTTTATCTGGCTCTTTGATTACCCCGTTAGGATGAAATTAGGATTGTGTGTGGACCAAAGAGTTGGTGGATGCCAACGTTCCCCACAGGGAGACACTAGAGGAGGCAGCTCCTTGGTGTATCCTCATTGCCCATGAGGGGGTTAGTATTTTTGCTGTGGCCACCTGGCCTGGAAGTTGGCCATGGCATGGGTGAGATCTTTTCTTCCCAGAACACATTCTTAACAAAAGTTACAAACGGGCAAGAAACCAAGCCTGTGAAGCACTCTTGGAAGACAACACAAGGACTGAAGAAAGAACGCATTTGACATGTGTGACTACATATAGCACTGCTTCCAATGCAATCATGAAGTCTATCAATAGAAACTGGAAGATCCTCGAAACCGGCAATAGGAAATGAGAGAACTACTCTTTTCCTTTAAGAGAGCAAGAAGTATTACAGACTGTCTGGTGCACACTCGCCCAAAGAGACCCGAGGTTAACATTAATCCCTCAGTACTAAATTCCTGGGGGTTACCGAATGTAGTGGGCCATTTCCCTTGTGGCAATTGTATTGTCTGTCATCTTACTGACGTGTTCTCCTTTAATCAAGGAACAGGAAACAAGGTAAATGTAATTAGGAGATTTATTCGGAGTACAAGATATTACATCCGTGAAGCCCGGGCCAACCGATACATCTGGAACTCCAGGAACACTCTTCACTCCGAGTGTTCCGAGTTCCAGATAGAACGGAGGACACCACACATCTCCCTCCTTAAAGAAATAATAGAAGGGAACACAAATTTAGATACATACAAGGAAATATAAAAGTGAACAAAAAGAAATATAAAGGTTACAGCAAAAAGAGAAAAATACGGTAACAAAGTATTATCAAAACAAATTATTTGTGCATCACATAGTCTTTGCACCATACAGGAAATTGTCTTGACCTAAAACTAGCTCTAGGTAGATTTGTGGTCGGATCTTGTTGATACCTCAACCTAGACGTGTCAACCTGAGGAAAGAAACCATCTCGACACACTTTCCCATGGGAAGACCCACCAACACACACCTTATGAAATTCAAGATAATTGCATTTGGCAGCCAAAATCCTTAGATCTTTAACAAAAGAATCAATAGATTCATTAGGCAACTGGGATCTGCTCAAAAATGTGTGGCGTGAAACAACTTCATTTACTTTTTTGATGTATTGTTTATCAAGTTGCATAATGGCATTTTCGTAAACATTTCCTTCATCACTTGAATTGTCCATTGTAAGAGGTGGTAGATGACTAAGAACCTGTCTGCCTTCTGCACCCAAAGAGTGTTTCAAAATTGCAAGTTTACGTTTATCGGTGAAATTATCGCCACCAATTGCTTTTAGGTATGCTTCGAAACCTTCTCTCCATTGCTTCCATTCTAAAAGTGGGTCACAAGGCGTAGGTAAGAATGGAGGAGGATCATTGAAACTTTCCATGTTGAATATAGTGTTAAAAAAAATATAAAACACACTATGTACTGTAGAATAAAGAAAAGTAGGGTTTTTGCAGTAAATATATGAGCTATTGTGAGATCATAGCCCAGAAAAATTGATGAAGGAAAAACTCAATTGTGAGTCATAAGCATTGTTTTGTCATCATGGAGAAATATAGGCTCTGCAAGGTAAGTACTTCATAAAGGTTGTGTTGCCTAGTAACAGAAAACACACTGCAGAAATGGAATGTTCGGCGTTTCAGCGCGATCAGCGTGATGTCTTCTACGCATGCGCTAGAGAGCGTGCACTTCGCTGCTTCAGCGCGATATTCTTTGCGCATGCGCTAGAAATTGACACTGCGCGAGGTTGTTGAGACAATGTGTGTCACAAGAAACAACTAAAACATGAAAATTATTCAGAAATGGGCTAAAGTCTCACCGTTCACACCAAAAGAACGGGAATTTCACGTCAGTAGATCGCTTCGGTCGCGCTTGCATGCGACAGCAGTTGTAGAGAGAATATACGCCAGAAAAGTACAACGGAAATCGTGGTCTCCGACAAGCAGTGCTCCGGGCTTAGAAATTCAGTCGGTCCGTCAACCCGATCGTCGCCAGTGAAGTGTTCTCCTTTAATCAAGGAACAGGAAACGAGGTAAATGTAATTAGGAGATTTATTCGGAGTACAAGATATTACATCCGTGAAGCCCGGGCCAACCGATACATCTGGAACTCCAGGAACACTCTTCACTCCGAGTGTTCCAAGTTCCAGATAGAACGGAGGACACCACACTTACCTCTGCCTCAAAGACACTTACACTTAAACCTAATAAAATCTGGACCCAGAGAGCCCACACAAACTGTAATTCAAGCAACGTGATATATCTTATCACGTGGCCATGTGGCTTAAGGTACCTTGGCCTGACCACCAGGAAGATCAAGCAAATGATATGTGAACATCAGAGCAATATCCACTGCAAAAAAACAAGACAAAGATGACAGATCACTTTATTCAGTTAAATCATACCACTAATGATATCCACTGGACAGTGATCAGACAATTGAAACAAAACAACAACACACAGGGTGCCCTTTTTGAAAAAGAAGAGATCTGGGTGTATCATCTGGGCACCACAAACAGGGTCTGAACGACAACATTACGTGGGGCACAGTACTAAAAAGCTGAAGCAGATAATCAAAACATGCATGAAATTCCAAAACATTGTTTTGATAACCACCTTGAACAGAGATGACAAAGGGCTATCTACACTTAAAGTGGCTCTTGAACTGATAGAGCGTGGGCTCACCTGCTCGTTTTACATACTCACCTGGGCCCATAAAACGTACACACTTTGAAACAGGAAAACCTACACCTTGATCAGAAATTTAAATTAACCATCTAGGACCTATACCATTTGTCTTACCAATCCTTGTCACTGGTAACTAGAGTTCTAAAGGATCAAGGGTGTTAGCATAATAGGCAGTAAAAACAAAACCTATGCATTCATAAAATAATCACAGACTCGGGAAAGATTTAAACACTTTATCTATGTAAATTCTTAATTGTCAGAGTCCATACCAATTCAATCAAAGCTCGTTCAATTAGGAAGAATATAATCATAGAAAGATGATGTGAAAATATTATGAGACTTTCTTTAAGCATTGAAACATAGGAAGGGTAAGAAAAAAAGAAACAATACAATGACATACCCACATTAATTTATATTTACCTAGAGTGGTGTGAAGACCAACCCTGGTCATGGGCTGGGATACAGGACAGGACCCCCGATAATGCAGGTGCCAACAGGATAGAACAGGTGCAGATCAGAATCAGGATAAGTACGGACCAGATTGGATCAGGACAGGACCACCGCAGGTCAGGACCGGCACCCACAGCTAAAGTGCAACGCCAGCGTCGCAACCCTCTCTGCAGCTAACAGTCGGACCCTGATTGGGTTATTGATTCTTCTTCCCAGTACCCTGATTGGGTTATCGATTCTTCTGACAGAGTGCTCCGGCAGCACCCCTACTCTTGATTGCCTATTGAGTGCGTTGGGTCAGTGACAGGTCAGCTATTCGGACAAGACGGACAAGCAAACTAGCTAAGCCTACTTTAGTTACACCATTTTCCAGGGCAGTGTACCACCCCCCAATGTTGCAAGTTTGTGTATTCCCTCAATTTTGATCAAAGACGAGGAGAGGTCATCACACCATACTAGTTATGAGATCATTTCATTCAAATATTCAAATTAATGTTCCCTTCCATAGTTTTATTTTCCCATTCACTTTTATTCCACCCAACAATGGATGTTTCAATAACAAATACAATCTATACGAAGATTTTTAAGTTGTCTTCCTTTCTGAGGGTTAATAGTTCATTTTCTCAGGTGCATCGCAGGCAAGACTGTCGTCGGCATGGATTCAGTGCCATGGCTTGTGGGCTCAGGAGAAATCAGTAAATGCGCGTTGAGAATCTCAAGATGGAGTTCAGCAATGACACATCAGGCCCAAATACGAGCTAGTAGCAAAGTCAAAGAGAAACAGTTTTAGAACAAAGAATAAATGAATGCACTGTATACCACTTATCTCTACTCTATTCCCATTACTTTATTTTAACTACAGCGTTAGGAATTAAGCAGAACGAACAATTTAGTAAAAGCAGCAATGCAAGCGTTAGCACATGAAAAAAGAGCAGCCATCTTCAGTTCTAGTGCACAGAAGCAAAGATTTCCCACCAAGCAAAGAATACGTCACGTCACGTGAGTGTGACAGACGCATGCGCAGAAAAGTTCCTCCGTTGCGGCAGCCATATTAGGTCACTCAAGTTACTGTTAGTGTAAGCACATATGCAAGCTTCCCCTAGATGCTAGAAATGTTGTGTGGTGCGTTATTAGTAAGACAAAACATGTTGATTAAAGTATTATATAATATTTCGAGAGGGTTGAATTCAAGCAAGTCTCTTTACGAGTGAAACCTTGCTCAATCAGAACACAGTGTGGGCACAGTTATACAGCGCGCCAGCTCAAAGCGCACACACCGAACAACATATGTCTCAGTACTATTTACTGTATCTACAATGGTAAATTTAGCTCAGAGCAATTGAACACCACTTGAAGGCAAACTTTACATCAGAACTTGCCATCACAACTTCCATCAACTGTTTGTATGCAGTCTAACACACATACAAATAGTCACATCACCAATCGCTTCAGCATTATTTATTTACCAAGACCTGAGGCTACATATGTAAACATTAGCATCTGAGCCAAGCGAGAATATTGTAGGAGCGCATGCGCACCTTCACTGTTGCATACCATCACTCACATGAAGTTAGCGGTGCACTCAGAGAAATGTAAGCATAGGCACCGCCACGCCTCCATGCGATAGCGTCATCACAACTGACGGTGTTTTGAGAGTGCATGCGCCCTCCTTTCTCCACATACCAACACGCTCATGAGGTTAGCGGTGCACTCTCTGCGATGCACACATCATCACGCTTTCTCATGTTAAAGTCATCCCCTCTATGGACGCGAGTTACTAATAGCTTTCACAAACAGCCCAGCTTTACCATAGGGGTCCCGGATATGGGCACTACCTAGGCACAATGCAGGCGGTGTACTACGGATGAGTAAGTCTTCTTACAACTAACAGGATGACATAAGGTATTTGATGGCTATGTTACGGGTTAGTGATTCTTTACTTTTTTCCCTGTGCCCACGAGCGTGTGACTACGAGTCACTGCCTACCGTCGAGACCCATGCAGTAAAACTTCGCTACGGCAAATGTAAGCTCTTTTTTACCCATTGTCTGGGTTGTTTTAACAAATGGAGGCACAAAATATTTATCTAACAAGTCAGCAACACAGCGTTTCTTTTGTTAATCTAGTATGAATTTTATACAGGCACTTTGATATTCCTTTAGTGCTGTTGCAAGTGCATTTCACTTATTTGATCACGATCATGGACAAATTTAATCTTGATCTTTTTAGCCAAAGCAGGCACAACGCGTATTAGTGCCACTACATTGCCACAGCCACAGATTCACATTTGGTTGTGAGTTAAATACTCCCCATCATGACCTACTGACGGACACCAGCGAAGGCACAAATAGGATCGATCAGCTTGAGGGCAGATAACCAGACGCAATTGGTTGTGTATTATCACATCTTATGTTTGTGTTTTTTCTACGTTTCCCTCCCCTTTTTTTCTCCATACAAGTTCGTAAAAGGCGATCTATAATCTGGAAGGTAGTTATCGTGGAACCGTGAGTAGTTCGGTCCCATTTACAGACCATAGGTTAGGATGCGCCTTAGCGTGCACACACCACCATGGTCTCCGGTCCTGACGAAAGCCTGGCAACTAGCATTCAGAGGCTGAAACATCTAGACCCGACTTCTTAATTTTGGATGTTCTTGAGCAATTTACTCAACCACAGCATCCACCATGTCTTTTTAACCTTGCCTTATTCTCCACCTAATAAAAATTTCTTTCGGAAGCAGCAAGTTCATTTTAATCTCACCCTATGGACCAGCACTTGTCACCGAAAAAAAAACACTCCGCTGTAATCAGGCGTCGTAGCACACCGGAGAGGCACTCGGCCTCTCTGGTGCAGGCCCAATGATAAAACATGTCACCAACTAGGTTGGTGGGTGAGGGCCCTTTTAACAAACATGAGTGATCCCTGTTAAAAGCTTCTTTGACTTTCTAGCTTCACTTTTCTATTGTTTAATTGATATTTCCCTGGAGAATAAGAGTGGAAGCATCGACTTCCCTTTCTCTCTTTTTGTTTATACATGAGATCTCTTCTTCCCAGGAATTATGTCACTTTCTGGAGGTCGGCAGTCTATTTAGGTGTGCAACACACCTAGACATTCCTCTTTCATCAGCCAGCAGCAGAGGAATTTGCAACCTACCCACCCAGCGAGAACAGAGGAGCTAAGAACAGTAAATCGCTGTTCAGTGTCGCAAGCGGAGTTACAGGGTGATCTTAATGCGAAAAGCGATTAATACCCCCTAAGATGGTGAGGAGGCTCCTAAATATGAGAGCCTTCTGACCATAGGGGACCATGAGAAGAATGCAACAGCTACCCCTTTGTCCTGGAATGGACAGTGGGTAGCCTGACAGCTGGATGTTGGCCTTACCTCGATCTGTGGTGGCAGGTGCACAACCACATAAAAATATTTGGGCCTCAGCCCCAATATGAAATATACAGCACCGGATAAATAATGAGATGGCAACGTAATACCCGGTGGCTGGAGAGTGTTCCAGGATGGGTGTCAGCTGTTAATCCTAAACGGCGCTGCACTCGTATGATCACCCGTAAGCCAACCCTACCTGTGTGCTGTATAACAGAATAAACTTGAGACATTTTTCTGAGAAGAAAAAAGTGTTGGTCTGTATTGTCGATGATGCAACTGTATTTTGTCACAAATGTATGTGTATTGATGTATCAGAAAACAAAGGGGCTAGGGGTGGAAATGCTAAGAAAAAATCGCTCTGAAAGGGAGGTTTCAGTTCAGTAATGTTGCATCTGCAAGCCAAGACCTGTGCTAGTCTTTCAGGGCCGCCAAATCCGGGGTTTTGGGTCAACCTTTGACGCTGATTCGTTTGGTGACCTCAGCAATCTCCTGTGATCTCATTGGAGTTCGGGGTTCAAGATAATCCCTAGGGACGGGTGGCATGGTTGTGGTCTGTTGGCTACATGCCACCCTGTGTAGGTAACCCCCCCACCCCTTTGAAGTACACCTGTGACGCCAGACCTCCACACTCCTCTTTGTGCAGTGACATTACCGGCGTTTCTTTTACCAACCGATCACCAAACACATAAAATCCACGGTCCAAGCACGCCAAAGAGCGGGCACTGTTATCATGTCCCTTTCGGGCTGGTTACTTTCATTGCCCGGATCCCATCACTGTGCTGCTGAGGGATATGCGCGTGTCAGAGGCACCCCTCCCTTCTGGAGCCCGTGGGAAGCCTCTTGCGGATTCTGTAGGAGTGCAGCAGCAGCGAGATCGTGAGTTCGGGAGGGAAGTGAGCGCGCTCTGTTACAATGCTGTGAAGCAGAGACGTGAAAGCGCCTGCTGCCCAAGGAGTGTGCAACCCCGGGGAGCATCGCCCTGTCATCGGATCACACGGCTTCCGCCCAATCCTCTGCCTTCCCAGCCAATACTCTGTATAGCCGGTGCTCCTACACTTAAAAAAACCAACGGCGATCTAATTCGTATCGGAACCTGGGGACAAATCAAAAGAAGCCCTGGGTGTCGGGGGGCAGATCTATGAACCCTCCCCCACACCCACTGGAACTCCTCAAGTTCGATTGAAGTTTGATTGCCTTGATTCGATGTGATTGATCTTGGAGGATAATTCGCATGGGAAAGATGCGTGCATTGCAATTTTCTGGCCTCGGATACAGACTGGCACTGGTGGGGGTAGCACAGCGACTGCGAGAAGGTGTCGCTGGCTCTTTCTTTCGCGTTTGATTCCAGTTTGCGCTTCTGGTCTGCGTGTGCCTCTGCGCACTGGGCTGTTGTTGGGGAGGTCTCTGCCTGCGCAGCTCCTGCTCCTTCCCCTACGTGCGCGAGGGATGGTTGAGTCCAGCTGCTGGTACTGCCGCTGTAGCAGTCTGTCTGCACTGCTCTCTGCTGCGTCTGGATCCCTCCCCTTTCCTCCTCCTTCCACGTTCCTATGTGCAGAGCCGATCTCTACCCATCTCCCCCTGCCCGCCGCCTGTCTGTGCTGATCTGCCCCTCCGGCGCCTCGTTCTGCCTCGGTCCAGCCGGCAGCTTCCCAGGATCGCCCCGGATTCCCCTGCGCCTCCCTCTGCCCGCCCGCCTCTCCGCGCCTCGTCCCCGCAGTTGCTCTCCCTGGTGCTGGATGAGATGAGAGCGCACCACCATCTCCACGAGGCGTCCGACCTTCTCCTCTTCGGTCCCGGATCGCTGTGAGGTTTTGCACCGTTTTGGGGGAGATTACAGCGCTGGCAACATCTCCCCCGTTTGGAGCCCCTAGGATTGGATTGTATATTTCCAGACATGACAGCGTGGAGGACGCTCAGGTCTCTGCTCGTGTTCTGCTGGGGACTCTTGGCTGCAGCAGAGGAGGGTAAGAGTTATTTGACTTAATTGTCTTTTATCAATGTACATCAGCCCCCGTGCCCCCCACTACTCCCAATCTTGAGTGCTGACAGTTGTTTGCGCACCGGGAGCTTTGCGTGGTTGAAGTTGGCTTGCGGTGGGTCCTGCTGCTGTGGTCTGGTTTTCAGAACATGCAGTTTTGAGATTCCGCTCTCATTTCTCTCATACATCACTGTGCATCCTGAACTGTGGTCTTTCATACATCTCCAGCAGGAGAAGCAGTGGGGACGCGGATACATAGACTTACTTTGTTTCTCTAGCAACCTTCATAGGCTGCAGAATAGACTGGATTGCCTGGCAGGTTCTCTGTGGGCACGGAGCCGTGTATTGATCTGGCAGTGTTGTAGTGGAAATGGGCATGTTTTTCATTTCAATCCTTTGTAAAAAATAACGTAATGTGCTGTACTTCAAACTCCAGACACCCCATCCACCAACTCTTGTCAGGGAAGGAGAGTTGTTGCTGCTTGTTGACTTTTCCTGGTACAGTCAGTGTTTGAGAAGGCGTGGGGAGACAGGCGTTGTGTCACCTGACATACTAAATGAGCACTTCTGGACAGGGCGTGTTCATTTATCTGCATGTTATGTCTCAATATATCAAGTTATTGGGAAGGCGGGCACCCTGCCACGCCTGTTGACAGCCGGCCATCACTTACCAGAAAGAGTAAATCAGGTGCCCACCTGCTCTCCAACTTGAGACGTTCGCTTCTCGCTTCCTGGACCATGTGCCCTTCCTGCGTCTGGGCGGTTCGCCGAAGTCTGGTGTACAGTGAGGCCTCCATGACATACAACTGCAACACACACCCAGCACTACGCCACTTCGGGCCATCTGAAGACATGAGTCTCTCTCCTCGTGAATCTGAAATAAGTAAGGAAATGGGAACCCCTTACCACTGGCACACGCCCTAGCTCATTCCAGGGGGCCGACATCAATAAACGTTTGCATTACAAGTGTGCTTACCTAATTACGATACACGTATTATCAATGCTCAGACTAAAGCCAATATGTTTAAAAAAAACTCCTGCACATGTCACTTGCGTTGCTATAATACCGGACGTAGCATAGGTCACATAATCAACCATATAACCTCCATGGCCTCACAAGGCCCTCTGCCCCTCAAAAGGCTCCTGTTTCCTGCTGAGGAGCCATGGAAAGCGCATGGCATGAAGGTTCTCAGCTAAACAGCGGCTCTCAGTTAGCAGGGCTCAGAGTACCATGTCTACTTCATGTGAGCCATGAGATGAGGGAGCCAAAGGCAGTGCCAGGGGTGGCATGGAACGTGCCAGGGAAACATCCTTTACACCTGGATACCTCTAATTGGCTAAGTCCACCTCCGTTTACAGTTATAACACTTATGTTCAGTAGGCGGGTCTGCTTACGCCCACTCTTTAAGTGAGAGACATTTACGTAAGCCTTGTAAGAGGGCAGCCGTGCCTTCATGCCAACGTGAGAGCCAGTGCCCGTGACACGAGGATGTGTGCTCCTGCTACCTTCACCTGCAGCCTGAGACTATGAGGCGCAGATTTGAGTCATGTGCGCCCCCTTTTCCTTTGTGTAACAACCTCGCTCCTTACAATAACCTGTCTGGCTTCCTGTTTTAATGCCCGTTCTCATTATTGGCGCGATAAAGAAGTGTGTGAACCTGGCGCGCAGCTGTTAATATCCGTAATACGGTGGTGACCGAATCGATACGTCAATTAACCCCTGCTGGAAAGCAAGCAGCGGCGGTGCTCTGCTTGGCGCCCACTGACCCAGTTGCTGACTCCTTATTTTATCGCGCCTAGAGAACTCACCTCGCTTTTTAATCCAGTGTCCCGGGGCTTGCATGCTGCTGCTAGCGGATGTCAGGGCAGCAGGCTCCGCTGTCATCTCTCTTCGCTTGTTGTGCAGCAGATGCTGGTTGATTTTGTCCCCAGGAGCCTGGAGATGCGGACGGCTCCCCAAGCGTAGCTGACACATAACATTTGGATGCCGCATATCTGATTCCTAGGAGTTTTAAACCATCAGAGAACCCGCTGGCCTCCCGTTCACCCGTCCTCGGTGTTATAGTACAAGGAGAAATGCCTTATCTGCACGAGCTCCCCGTTTCTGGAACAGGAGCAACCCTCATTCACGACATCAAGAGTTGAGAAAAGACACCCCCGACCTATTAACCCTCCCCCCAAACCGCGGCTTGCGCAGTCATTGGCGCCCCGCCGCCTTGGTGGCATACAGGTGGTTATCTTGTCATAGTAATAACTTGCTTTACATGGCTCTTCATACGTAGTTTGCACGTCTCACTATTATCGAATATAATCTCCAGGTTAATTGTGCTCAATAGACAGAGCTCAGAAGGACTGAAGTCTAGGCGGGCCTGATGGCATCCAACCTCTTGGCGTGCAGGCCACAGTGTACTCACTGAGCCACCTCTGCGTCCTCATACCTCCTCCTTGTATTACCTCAAACCACTGCGCACTGTTGCTTCTGCCCAGTTAAAGGCAACAGCAATTCCCCAAAGCACCAATGAACAAACTCCAGCCTCTCACCTCCTGCACACCTGTGCCTCCAATGTGCCTCATCTCAAAAGGAGGCGAAAGGATGCGCTGAGTGAACCCCGGCGTGGCACCTCAATCAGGCACTCTTCTTCCACTTCTGTGACACACTTTACGCTGAATCTGCTGGACTCACACGTGCACCATCAATCATGCAGTGTGGCGACCCCCCCCCCCCCTGTGAAGATCATCTCCACAGGAATAATTAGTCCATATTTGTTCTGTCTTGTGTGTCATTCTGTCAACCACGTCACGCTGCCATTTACTCGTATCAAGGTCGTAGTTACCATTGGTGCAGCAGGCGCGGTCGCACCGGGGCCCGGGCCCTGAGGGGCCCAGTGGACCACATCAACAGCAGTCAAAAGGCCTTTTGCCCCGCTTGCATCAGCCCCATTGCACCCTTGCTACACTACTGACTCGAATCTGCAGAGCTTCGGTCGGCTTCCGAATACTCTCGCCTTTGCAGTACTCCGAGCCCTGAGTGAGTGTACACGCTCAAGGCGCCGACATGGTGGTGACTTGTCCACAGAAAGCACCACACTGGCTCAACTGTTTCAAAAACGCCTCGCCTCACGGGTACATAAGTGTGGACTGAGTTGCAACGCAGCTTTGTGTCTGCACGTTGGTGTTGCTAACGTACCTGAATCCCACCTACCATACGACCATCACATGCCACGCATCTGTTCCTTTTCACAATGTATTGCCGAATTTAGATGACGCGTCCCTCCCCTCACAAGGCCGCCAAGCATTTCTTAGCGGGAGACGACCCTCATTATTGGAGCTTTGTGCCACAGTCGCGCGCCAGAGTACCGTGCCACGCGAGCCCGGGAAAGCACAGCAAGGGCACTGTCCATCCGTGAATTGCCACACCGTCCATGCTCCCCCGTGCTCCCTTCCCACCAACCGTGCTCCCCGTGCTCTGTAAGATGACGTGGGGACCTTTCACGGCAAGGAAGAATCTGTGGGCGGGGTGTCGCAATTATTAACGTTATTAGACACGTCAGTTCTGCCACAAAGGTTTCACATTTGTCTCCCCCAGGTGTAGCTTGTCAGAGATTTGTGTCACATAGCTCATACCTCATAATTGCCGTCACCGAAGCCACAAGCGAAGACCTGTGTACATCATACTGAAGCATTGTGCAGCCGAATACAGGCTCACTTCACAGTATCTCCTTGACTCTCCTATTAACATTCAGAGCAAAGGGAGAGCAAAGGCACGTCCCCTCTATAAATAGTCCAGTGTGCAAAGTACAACAAAGCCGAATATACTTCTCCACATTCATGAGGAGAAAGGGGGTCACAGTGGAGTCAAACGGACGGAAGCAAGGGAGAGAGCAGGAAGGGAAGGAAGGGGGAAGGAAGAAGAAAACGAAGGAAGGTATACTCGAAGTAGGGTAGAAAAGTGGAAAAAAGGCAGACATACCGTGTTGAGGAAATTAAGGCAGTAAGTGGAAAGAACACTGGAATGAAGAGCAAACGAGGGAAATGAGGGTGAGGAGAGAAAGTATCAGAGGAGTTATAATGGATGGAAGGAGACAATGAGGTAAGAAGGAATTAAAAAATGAAAGGAAGGAAGAACGAGAAAGGAAAGCAAGAGGGAGCTATGTAGAGGTGACTGGAGATTGTGAACTTAATGGGCGAGTAATGAAAAGAAGGAAAAGGCACAAGGGAGAAATGTAAGAAGCGGAGGCGAAGTAAAGAAGATGTACAGGAAAGACGGAAGAAAAGACCAATGGGACTAAGAAAGAAGGGAGGTGGGGGAGAGACTGTGGCAAATGAGGAAGGAATGAAAGAAGAGAGGGTGTTGCAGGATTTAAAAGAGTGATCTTGCATTCTGCATCAATGGCCATGATGTATATTGAATTTAGGCACATGGGAATCTCTTGGAGCACAGATGCATATTACATTTGTACAAAGGTTCGCCATCAAAGCCATGGCCAGTGGGCATCAAACGTTCAAGGTATAGTCTTGGACGCAGAATAATGCGCATTATATGGCCCAAAATAATACAATTTTAAAGCAACTGATGCTAATGTCAGCGGCGGGTTGGGGTGCAGTGTCCTGAGCATCCGGCAGTGCAGTACTATTTCAACATTCAACGCCCAGTGGGCAATGGTCGACTCTGTGAGGATGCAACCATACGACAGGACCAGATAATGGCAACCAAGTGAAGGCATGGAGGACTGGACGGGCTCTGCTGTTTGCAAATGAAATACCCTTAACTTTAAAGGTTCATATATCTGTTAGCAAGCAAAATGCCTTCCATTGCACACAGAACTAGAGAAGGAACAACATGAAAAGTAATCAGCTGAGAAACGAGAAAACGCATTGTTGAGGTCCTTTGTGTAATTGAACCTGCTCATTAGAGATGCTTGAAATTTAGAGGCCTCGTGCTAAGTGGTTGGGAGATTATGGGCTCCCGTGTCCAAATCTAAATTTGTAACTTAAATATGACTTTAGAAGCAACATTTTGAGAAACTCCCTGATAACGAGGGACTGAGCTGGCACATTTAATGGCACTAGTACTTTTCACACATAGGTTTGTGCAGGTCATTCACGTGGAGAACAGTCTGAACATCGATTTTGGAGATGGCCTCTGAGATGCTTGATAAACTCACAGCACCGAATTGCTGCCTCCCAAAGTCGGCCACTGAGATTGTCTTATCGGGGGATACACCTAGGTTAAATCTGCATCCAGGCAGAGGCTGGCCAGAGATGCTTCTGAGGCATAATTAGACACATACACCAGTGGTGCAGCCTAAACACTGCTGGTTGTTTTCCAGAGAGGGTTTGAAGGACCATGGTTGACAAGCAATGGCACGTAAGTCACAGATTCCTCCTGCACATGAATGTACCGCTACAGAGAGCCTGGTTAGATACATACTACAAAGGTTAACCTTTGGCACATTGGTGGCTACATCTAAAGACCTCTGGAGGCCTGGATTAATGAATAAACCAGAGACTGAGCTTGCACGGAGGAGCTAGCAATATACCAACATTTATAGGAGTCTTGTCAAAGAGGTGTCTTGGGAATAAGCACGTATCTTGGTGAGATCATCATACAGAACATTGTAGAGATGGGCACCAAAGTAGCACCTGCACATTAGAAATAGCTGCCCACAAAAGCATGCATGGTTATGTTGAGACATGTGCAGCAAACGCTTTAGCTTCATTGAGAGATTTATGGTTTAGGGACATGCAAATACACTAGTAATGATATCGGATCTCTGGAGAAGACTAATCAAAGTAGTTTGTTGAGTTCCAGACATATGTTTTGCAAACATGTTTGGTATATACAGACTCCCTCCCCCCCTCTCTCTCACTTTCTCTCACACACACACAGCCCCTAGAAGATTAACCTGCACAATGGAGGTAACGGCACAAAAGTCTTGTGAAGAGCCTGTTAATACAACTGCAACAAAGTCAGCGCCTTCACCTTGGCCGATGCTGCACAACGAGGCTAATAAAGGCATGTGCACACATATGTACCTGAGGGCGGAGACTGCACCGTATATGTGGCTAGGCATAAAGTTTTGTGGTAGGAAAGCCTGAATCAGATGTTGTGGGAACATTTTCTTGCTGCAGATTGGTTTCACATGTGCACTAAAAACTAGCGCATCACTCTGTGTGTGATTCGTTGCATAGATCCTCATGGTGTCTGGTCACACACATCCATCAGAGGCTGAGTTTGCACTTTAGTGGTGGTGGGAAAGAAAGACTTGTGAAGGTCTGGTAATGAAGGAATACGAGAGAACGAGCCTGCATTAGAGTTAATAGTCCATAGTAGCTTGTAGCGTTCTGCACCCTGGGGCTAAGCATGTAAATTGGAGATGACATTGGATATTGAGGGGTTCACAGAGAAGTGCATCATACGCTTAGGACGAATCATTAGCCGACTGAATACAGAGACGAGGTGTGTACTCACAGACCGAGCAGAAATCGAGACTGCTCTTTGAAAATGGCTGCACATAGATACTCTCAGTAGTCACACGTGAGCCTGGAGCTGTTCCTTTCCCGTGGAAGCAGGTGCACACCAAGCATTTGCACACATGCAGTAGAGACTGGGTCTAAACCATGTACGTCGAGTCACAAAGCCTCCTTGAGCGACCAGCTGACAGGTGTAGGAGATCTAAGATTTCAGTGTGGAAGTTGCCCATGTAGGTTCGATCAAGTACGAGCTGCTGGGTATTTACCCTGGAGATATGTGTCACGAGGAACATGGTCTGAAGCTTCTGGATGAAGCATCCTTTCAGCTGCAGATCTGGGCACTGCATTAAAAATGAGCGCCTGCATGAAGACACATCACGAGAATGGTTCATCCATCCTATTAAAGTTCTCATAAGCTTCCAGGTAACTCATTCAGTCCCGTTTAATTTAAGATTGCATTTTGGGACTTGTAGTCTTGACTTGATAATGGGATCGCATTAGTACAAACCACGGAATGCAAAGAGACATTCCTGACCTGTATTTATTACTGGTGCAAAAACTGGGAAGGTTGCCGGTTCCACCTTGGTTCTACATCTTCACAGCTTCTGTGAGTGGCCATCTCCAGGGTTGCGGGTCACAGTGGACAGGCAGTTGGTGACTGGCTGAGAGTCGAAGATGGGCGGCTACCTTGCTCGTTTCACATAGTCTCGCCGGTATCCCAGAGCAGCCTGTGTATTGAAACATTTTACTGCGTGGCTATAGATATTAGGACGGAGAAACTAAAGAAGCCTTGCACTTAAATAAGCCACCCTAATTGCCTTCTGAGACGTATATTGCCTGCACTATGCCATCGAGAGTATTGAACTGTTTTTTATTCTTTAATTCTGTAATCAAAAATTGCATTTTTAGTAACTGTAAATCAATAACTCGGCACACACGGAGCTGCGTAATCTTGGAATCATTTTTCAACGAGTGCTGTTTTTATTTCCTTTGCTCCTTCTGAAAAAAATGCTGTAACGATGTCTTGCCAAACACTTAAGGACTGTGGAAATTGGTCTATGAAGCGAACACTAAAATGAGACTGAGGGAAGTCTCCCCTGCCAGCTTATAAGTGAGAATACCAGAGTGTTCTCTGCAAGAAAAGAGGTGAATGCCTCTTGGAGTGAAGCCACCTGCTGCTGGACTCTTATTTAAGTGCACGGCCTTCACGCGCTCTCTAATGTACGTCCTTATGGGCGAAGAGAGACTGCGAGAGTACAATAACGAGCTGACCGCTCTCTCGGAAATGGACTAATTGATTCTGGGCATTAGAGATGCGTCGACAGACATTTTGGAATAGAAAAGACTAAAAGAGCACACTTATGCAGATTCGACCCCCCCCCCCATCCCCACCACATGGCCCTTGCTGTTTATTGCTGTTTATTTTATAGAAGGTGGACACAAGCACTTCTTCCTGCGTGTTACACTGTGTTTGTTTCTTGTGTGGGATCACTGTTACGCTCAAGAAACCTTCCCGGGAACCGCGGTAACACTGCATGTTTACTTACATGAGAAGGATTTACAGAATTGTACTGCATGCAACCCGCGATTGACAACCCCAAATCCATTCACCAAGGCTCCTTCGTCTGGATTCGTAGAGAGAGGTACATTTTCTGTTAGAGGGGGGCCTTTGTACGGACATGCTTTATGGCTGTCATTCTTGCTTCTCTGGCTGTTCGGCGGGGAGGCTTGTTTGCAGCATGTTAATGATGTTCCCCTGCTGTAGCTTAAGGATGGCTGAGCGAGCAAGCAGGGTTTCTTCGCTCGCGACCCCCGCCACCGCCCCCCAATATTCAGACCCCGCGAGGAGAAGGCATCCTATTCTACGGGAGAAATGCCACGGAATGCGATATTCACAGAAATTCACAACGGCGCTGTTGCTGCAACGTGCGCTTTGTAATGTCCGAGCTAGAAGCTGAGGCCTTTTACTGGTGCGTCCGTTCTCTGTAACTCGGAAAACGAGTGCCTCTTTACTTTAACGAACAGTTTATTGCTATATTTAGTGTGCCATTCACACGGCATATTCATGATAATTCATACGTCATCGCCACTGGTTATCAGGAAATCCAGGCAACGTTTTGCAGAGCTGAGACATAAAAATACTTATTTAAATTACACAAGTGACCAACTTATATTACAACTATTATAGTTCAGGCTATGCATGAGGATGCATGCTTACTAGGTTCTATGTTTTATGGTAAAATATGGAATCAGTTGAAGACTGGTGTATAAAATTGCATATTTTCATTTTACTATCATTATAACTCGTTAACTGTTTCCCCTTTGTGTCTTTATATTTCTTTCACTACCTCAATCCCACACCTTTCCTCTTTCTGCCCTCAGCTGTCAATTTTCTTTTTTCCAGTTTCCATGTAACATCCCTTTCTCTCTCACTCACCCATCCACATAAACACAGTTTCTCTCTTTTATACATTCTATCTCTAATACTTGGGTGCATGCTCTCTGTGTGTAAAAGCCCATCTCTAATTTCCTTATTACAGGTAACCTATGACGTTTCTAGACACCTGTAATAACGAAATGCCGTAGCTGCTCAACTGTAATATAGCGATAAGGAACCCCCTGCCATATATTATAAGGATATTGCAAGTCATTGAGGAGTTCCAAAACCATGTAGAGGAATGAGGCCGATGACCACATCCCTTTATAAGGTAATGGAACTCTGAGGTGACTTGCAATATCCTCATTATGTACGGTGGGGTACTTTATCTCATATAATACATGGTCACACCATCAACTTTCCCACAAACCACTTAAATCTTTAGTGAGAAACTCTTTCATATTAAAGAAATAACATGTTTGCAAACACAAAGAATAAAAATAGTACCTCTAGTGCAAAATTAAACAAATTATAAGCTTGTTATTTATTTGTTGAAATGGAGTATCAGAATCAGTCAGTCAGAATAACTTTATTCGGCTTACTCAAAAGCCATACAAAGCAAAAAAAATAAATACATTTCATATAAAATTATCCTAATTATACAGAAAACATTAAATGAATAGCAATTTAACATACAATTGAAAAGTATATCATTTACACACAAGTATAAAAAGGTAAAAAACATTTTACTCTAAAACTAATCTTGACAAACAGCTTTCGCCCTTGAGGCGGCTACCAGAAAACTAGCAATGCAAAAAGTAACATGGGGGTTGGGTAATAATTGTAGATAGAGCAAAGCCGGTCTTACTTGGGTGAAGCCGGCCTTTTTGAGTATGGGCAACAAATATTTTTTCCGTGGTTCTGAAAACAACCCGCAAAACATAACAAAATGCATCGTGTCCTGCACTGAGAACTGGTCACAGCTACAGGGCAGAGCTAATTCTGGTTTCTGCCAATTTTTAAAAGAACCTAGATAAAAATGTAACAAATTAAATCTAAATTTGGTTAAAAGAAACCTATGGAAGGGGATTGTTACAAAACCAAGGTAAGGTGCAAGTGATAATGAGTTGACCAATAAACAGTGGTCCCTCACTGCCGGTTTTACCAATTCGCGTTCTTCACGGCGTGCTTCCTTCCTTTCCAGAAATGACTTTTTTACAAATTCAATGTCTTGGATCTTAATATTCTCAGGGGAGGAAAAAAGATCCGGACAACCAAGATCTGAAAATGCCCTGCTCAAATAAGCCACCCAAGGGATCTTTTTGGATCTGTCCAAGGACAGCACGTCAGACATGATCTTGTGGTTCAGTGGGAGTTCTTCATTCATCCACATTTTCAGCCAAAGGATCAAGGGGGCCATGCTCAGCTTGTCAGAAAGAAACTGTAGGCCCACTTCTTTATGGGTCGAATACGTTGGGGTCGACTGGGGAACAGAAAGTAGGGTTCTGATGAATCTATTTTCCGCTTTTTGAATTGGTTCCACATTTACGTAACCCCACAATGCGGACCCATATAAGGCAATGGCTACGGGTTTACTGTTATAGATTTTTAATATAGCTTCCATGGGCCTAGCCCCTAGCCTACCGGCGAAGCCCAGGAGCGCTGAAGAAGATCTGATAACAGCCAACCTCTTAGCTCTTACCTGCGGACCCCAAGACCCTTTCTGGTCGAACAGTACACCTAAGTAGGGGAATGTAGATACCCTAGAGACTGTGTCCCCCCTGCATGTGAATGTTTTGTTTCTCCTCTTACGACACTCTCGACCCACCACCATTGTGTGTGACTTGGTTACGTTTATCTTAAGATCCAGTTGCTCCATAAACGAACCAAATGCATTCAAAAGGCACTGGAGGCCAACACCCGTGCGGGCAATCAGCACGGCGTCATCCGCGTATAGGAGCGCCGGGATCTTAATTGCTCCCACATGCGGGACGTCGGCTTCCTGTCCACCCAGGTGTGCACCCAGGCCGTTAATATAGATGGTGAAGAGCAAGGGGGCTAAGATGCAGCCCTGCCGCACCCCCCTTAATGATCTAAAGGGAGTGGTACACCTGCCCTCATTTGTCACGTGTACACTAGAAGAGAGTTCTTGATGCAGGGTAGCTATAAAAGTGACCAAGGCCTCATCAATACCCATCTCTAACAAAATGGCCCACAACTTCGATCTGTTGACTAGGTCAAAAGCCGAGGAGAGGTCCATAAATGCAATCAGAATCAGTTAAATACAAGATCTTTTTAAAAATAAAAAAAGCAGCAGCTCAGAACGTATAGAAACATGCAGAAGAATCTCTATATCTTATGAGTGTAAAAAATAAGTGTGGTTTTCCTGCTTGTCACTGTAACCTAGAAAAACAGAACAAAAGAATGAAAAACAACATTTAATTTTTATCACGTCAGCTGCTGGCTCTGGAGGCAGGCACTGTGACATCAGCAGTGCCGGACTGGGAACCAAATAAAGCCCTGGCAAACTTCTCGTCTAGCTCGGGAGGAGGGGTGCGGCTTAACTGTTTGCTAGGGCTGGTTTCGGACAATTTTGTTACAGGGGGCCGATATTGCTGGCCCCAGGTAACAAAAATAGGCCCGCAGGTGCCCAAAACTGGCCCCCACCCTGGCAGCCTACCGGTAAAAAGCTCCCGGTACCGCCTGTCTGGCCCTGGAAATCAGAACATAACTGTAATAAGTTATTAAAGTTGAGCTCTAATGTCTTTTATTTATTACTGGTGACTAGGTGTGTCACACGTCACAGATCATAATGGAATTTGATAAGGGCATTCATATAGGAATTTCACAATCCCATGTAATATGCGATTTTACAGTCTAACTGTGATGTCATAATCTTCCTGCCAGCAGCCAAGGGAAAAGGCAGGTCACAGACCACCATACAGACAGCAGTTTAAATAAAGCAGCTAAAATAAAACTGACTTTTCATTTTTCTGATCTTAATTTTTCCTCAATGGAGCAGTGCTGAGTAGGAAGGAGATATTTATAGTAACATGTTCATTTATAGCACAATAAAAGTAATCATAGGAAAAATAAAACACATCTTTAAATAGCTACTCATTGTGAGTCCCATCATTTGCTTTAATTTTACTTACATTAAACTGTTTCTAATATCTTTTTTGCAACACATTTCCAGCTCATTTTTGATCTGTTTTACTTTACACTAAATTCTGCTTTTGTTCTTCATGTCTGTAACTATGCTGTCTCTTTCATGAAAGAACATGAATCAAAGAATTTCATTGGGATGAGAAGTAGAATGGTATGACCATGTATTATAAAGAATAAAATACAATTTGAAGTACATTTTAAAGATGTTTGCAATCTGCCTCAGGCTTCGTGTCCTTATAGAGAAACTCAGCCTTCAATCTTGATCCTGTATATGGTCAAGGAACTCCCCAGTGTTGTTTGCAACACCCATATAATATACAGCAGAGGGTACTTTATCCCATTTATAAACTGTCATTTCACAGCCCCTCTGACTTTCGTTTCTTCTATTTCAATCCCTGTTACTCTCATCTGACTAAAACTCTCCATTTCTGTCACATTCTGCCTTCCATGTCCCTGTTGTCCTTCTCTTACTGTCTTCCTCCTCTCTCAAATTAAAATGAACATTGTTTGCATGAAAAATTATGCTAGGAGTGTTACAGTCAATAAATGAGAAAATACAAACGTTTAAAACAGAAGACCATTAGAATATAATTTGTGAGTATTGACACAAGGGTGAAGCTATAAACATTAAATGCAACCACATGGATATATTAAAACAAACATTTCATGCCCAATCCTATGACAGAATAGTGGATACTCAGCAGCCAATTTTATAACCTGTTTATTCTCAAGGAACGATGCATAGTTTTTTGACTGTCTTTTGGGAAATGTGTTTTTTTTTCTGATTGATTTTGATATATTATGGCTCTTTTATTTCTTGCTTTATAGTTTGTGCAAAAGTGAACGCCTCGCAATTTCTCTAGCACTCTTGTTGCACTGGTTGTGTTTGCAGAGCCGAGCTACCCTTACTTCCAAATATTTCATTATCGTCTATGGCACTAACGTTTTTGAATACTATGGGTCTAATTTAGAGTTTTGTGGATGTGAAGCATCCACAAAAACATCAGATGTCCAGTTCCATCTATTAAGTGTGTATAGATGTGTAGACGTTGAAAATAAGGAGGATGCGACAGCCTTCACTTTTTGTCAGGATTCCTGCAATTGTAAATTGCTAATCTGTCACTAAATCTGTTTCTAGTGAGTGTACAACAGCATTGATGTCATTATGCACACTATTATACACCAGTGCAGTTAGCAATACTTGCTGACTCTTCACCTGTCAGAAATAAGCTGTAGACTGGTACTGTCACATTCATTTAAACCATAAGCAGATATTTGGAGGCACATTAGTACATTTACAGCAAATGATAAACGCATATAAAGGGATAACATAGCGTATATGGAGAAAAAGACAAGCTGGTATTTTGGGATGAATTAGATTGTTAAAAAACATGTTCATAGCTAGTACATGTGTTGAAAAAGGCATGTCAATGTTTGAGAGGAACGGAATGTTGATCTTAACTTTATTGTGTAGCATTGCTTCCACTTGTTTTGTAGCGTCGCCTGACCTCTTTGAGGTTTAAGTTGTGCTTTTAAATGTCATTTGTATTAATACACAATGTTTGTTAACGAAATTAATGAATGCACCTACAGAAAATGATTCATTGAAGTTTATTGACAGTGGTGCTTTTTTGAAAATGTCATTCTTAATTTTGAAGATAAAATGGAATCAATAAAAAAAAAGGTAAAACAAATGTTAAGTGGAGACAAATGGTGTACTTTCACTAAATAAAAATAACGAACTGGAGTTGTGGGACAACATTTGTTTATTGATTATGAATGAAAAATATAATATTTCATGAAAATGACAAACTGATATTTGATTAAAAAGTAAGTGCATTTCCAAAACTTTGAAGATGATATGTGAGTGATAATGAATGCTTACTTAGGGACTCCTAGAGCTGATTTGATATGTTTCCTTTCTTGCTAGAGGGCCATTTACGTCTGGTATCTTGGTTATTAAAAGGCTCGAAAATTCATTTCAAAACCTGTTAATAAAACCTATATACACAGAAAGCATTTCTTGTACTGTAAAGTACCTTTGACAACGTTTTCATATTATGAATTTGTGCTCAAATTTTAGAAGGTAGGTGAAAGAAAAGTGGGGATGGTTTGCACACTTTGCTTCTTTGCTCAGTATAATTCAGAGAAGGCAATTATGCCCTACTAATTTGCATCTTCTTTAGGCACAATATATTTTGGTGTTTAGATTGCTTTGTGTGAGTTCTGAGTGTGCTATTGTTCACCTTAACTCAAGCATAAACACACAGCTTTTTGGTAACTTTGCTGTATTTAGTCCTTCATAAATGCTGGTGTCTCATCTCTTGTATGTGTTTGGGTGCATCTGTATTAAGGCACTTTGCTCAATTGAAGTTAAAAGTATATTCAAAACAGCTTGCATTACCCACAAAGCCCTCTACTCTGGAAATCCAACATACCTCGCCAAATAAATCTCAAAAAATGGCAAAAAGGGACCACTTCGAAGCTCTAAAACTCTTCTCTTGATTACACCCAAATGCAAGACTCATACATCTCTATTCTGCTCCTTGTCAGTGATTGTTTTCAGAATTTGGAACGCTGTTCCAAAAGGAGCACGTGACAATCAATCTTACCTACACTACATGAAAAACCTCTATCTCTTCTCAACAAACACCTAAACCCTCCCTCCCAAATTTATTTATTTATTTATAAAGTTTTAGATAGCGCGAACTTGATCCCGAAGGATATCAGAGGGCTTTACACATTGAGGGAATGAGGTAACATCAGTACGAGACTCAAATAGGGAATATATATAGAAAATGCTAAACTTGTACACAGGAAAGGACCAATATAGGCCTTGGCTAGGCGTAAAATGTGCTAGGCATTGAAAATATAACAGCAAGGGGAGCAAATACAATAGAAAAATACCGGGAGTGAGATCCATTCTTGGAGTGTGTCGGATGCTCTAAGAGCTGACCATCGCTCTTCTTATGAAGGTATGAATATGTCCATGAGGAATCTTTTTGCTTCCAGTTCGAAAGCAACCTTGGAGGAGATTCTCTGGATTTCCGTTAGAAGAGATTTCCAAATTTTTAGAGCAGATCCCGAGAACGATCATTGACATGTTCTCTTTTTGCGGAAGATCTGGGGTTTCAGGAGGAAGGAATTAGCACTCCTTGACGGTCTCCCTCTCTGGATAGTTTTAACTTTTGTGCCAGGTATTTGGGGGTTTTGAAGTGGAGGGCTTTGTGCGATAAACATGCAATCTTTAGTTGAATTCTAGCTTCGTAGTGCAGCCAGTTTAGAGATTTTAGGACCAAGGAGATGTGGGCATTTCACTTGGTGCCCGTAATCAGTCTGGCCGCAGCGTTCAATGAAGCCTTCAGCGGGAGCCAAAGTGTATTTGGGGAGGCCGCATAGCGCAGCACTGCCATAGTCAAGCCTCGGTAGTCAAACCAGCTACACCTCCTGACCTCGGAACATATTGCTTCATCTATGGGTGGGCGGAATTTGTGTAATCGCATTACGCAAATCTCCGCGAAACGGTAAAAATTCTACACGAACACGCAGAAATTCCGTGAACACGCGGAATTGCCTGTTTGCAATGCTTTTTTACTGTTCACAATCGCTGTTTGCGTGCTCGGGGGAAAAAATCTCGTGAACACACATTTGAGAACGCGAACAAGCAAAAAATTTCGTGAAGTCGCGGAACGCAGAATTTTAGCAATTTCATGCTCTCCGCGGAACGCAAAATTACCCAAATTCCACAAATTCTGCGAATGGAATGGAATTTACCGCCCAGGCCTAGCTTTATCCCGACCTATGATGCCACGGCTTGTGTCGCAAGCTTCTGTAACTACCTCAGAACTGCATTGACAATCCTTACCTTCCCCCATTGTATATTCAGCCCCAGCTTATATTCTACATTACCGTATGCTTCCTATTTGTATTGTATTTCCAGAATGCATCCTGCTGTTTTACATCTCCTGTAATCGCTATTTATGGCACTCTGTAAAGCACATTGATGCACTCAGGCCGAGATTGCGCTATATAATGAACGAAAAATGAATAAATACATACATCTGCTTCATGTACATTCTGGTGCTAATCCTACATCTGTAAGAGCCCCCTGATAAATCTTTAGTTCTGACTGAGGCGGGCATCACACTTGCTACCTTTCAATATTGCGACGCACACAAGGAAGTCAAAGAATGTTTAAGTTAAAAACCATATAGGTTTAAAAAAGGATTTGCATAGTGACAAACTCAAATATACAGGAATATTTTTAATTTAATAGCCACTATGTTAATGCATATTTCAATATATCTAAAGAAATTAAAAATCCTAAGAACAAATATAAACATTTGATGTTGTTCTAAACAGAATGAAGCAAATCTATTCTCCCAGAAAAGGAACCTCCATACAATGCTAAGTAAGGGAAATGCTAGAGAAACCTGAAGAGAAGACAAAATAGCAGAGTTCTGCCAGAAATCCTATGAAAGGTTGTAGCAAACATCTGCTCTAAATGAGGGAAAAAGGAATCTTCATCGAAAGGCAGGCAGAAAAGCATCTGGCTCTAAAGGAAGATAGAAAAGGAAAGACCTCTGAATGAAAACGAAAGGGCACCTACATTTCTAATGTGTGTATGAGAGAGACTCTGAAGGAAATCTGAAGAAAATCTGAATCCAAACACTGCAAACACATTCTTTAAACAACACAATTCTAACATTATCAATAACCCATTGTTAGATTTGGGGGTCTCTGGTTGGCACAGGTGAGTACTTGTGACAAGCAGGGACCCTCTCCTCTAGTCAGGACAAGGGACTTACTCTTTAGAATAAACCCTGCTCACCCTCTAGGCTGCGTGGCGCGAGCAGACAAGGCTAAACTTCAGGGTGTGATGGGTTAAGCATTTAAGACAACATACAGTAACTCAATGACACACCACAAATGGACACCAGTCTAGTTTTATCAAAAATAGGTAGTTTATATATATCTCAAGCAGACTTAATACAAGACCCAGATAACGTTTCAGATCAGGCCACAATACTTTGTAAGGATTAAGAGTCTTTGTGAAAATGCTTAATTTTTAGTTCTGTGTGCTTCGCACACCTCGGGGCGACTCTAGGCGATTAAAAGTGAATCAAAAAGAGTCTAGCAATCGAAGCGGACGCTCTGGTCCGAGGTGTGCACCTTGTGGTGCGATTCCTACACAGTACCTTAGGATTGTAGAGGTCGACACGAATTGATGCGGGTGCAGCCGAAGGCGAACCGGGGATGTTTGTCGGTGGCTTTCTACCGGGAGTCCGGCTCGCAGTAGGCATCGAGTTGCGAGGCGTAGGGCGGGACTCTGGGGGAGTGATGCGGACAATTCGAGTCCTCAGGCGTTTGCTGTGCGCGGCCCGGTTCGTGGCGGACCTTCACAGGATGATGCGGCGCTTGAGGCGTACATGTTCGAGCTGCACCTTGGTAGGCGGGGATGCCGACTCGTATGGGACGGTGCAGGGAGGCCGGCGGCAGCGAGAGACCGTACTTCATTGTACGGTGCAAGTTGATCTGAAGGCGCAAGTGGCAGCGAGCAGTGTGTCCAAGGGAGGAGGTTTTAGGCGAGGTGCGGTGTGACCCGGTTCAGGTACGGGGCGTGCTGCAGCTCGAAGAAGAGTGGAGACGCCCGCTGCGGGGCGGCCACGGCACGGACTTCAGGGGTCAATGAGGCGCACTTTGCTCAGGGCTTCAGCGGCAAGAGGACAGGGTTCGATCAGGCGCACTCTGCTCATGGCGTCAGCGGCAACAGAAGACAGGCAATTCCAACAGCTTTCTGTGAAGGCAGGGTGGAGTCCAATGGTCCTGGGACTCCGCTCAGGGGGCAAGCTCACACACAAGTCCTTGGAGATCTTTGAAACACAAATCTTTGAAAGTAATAGTCTTTGCAGGTTCGTCCTCTCCTTCAGCAGCAAGGCAACCACTGCAGGCCAATCCCTCAGGACAGGGACAGTACTCCTCCTTCAGCTTTCCCAGTTCCTTCTCCTCAGGCAGAGGTTTCTTCTTGGTTCAAGCAAGATCTGATTTCTTAGGAGCAGGGCTCCTATACTTATACTGCAAATCTTTTGTTCTTTCAGGCCAGGGGGGCCTTTTCCTAATCCAGTCCAGCTCCTGAGCACTTTGTTTTGGAGACTCTGGCTTTTTCTTTCAGTGTGCAGGGCAGAGACATCAGAAGCTCCCCAGGGGGTGGAGCCAGCATTGAGGTGGCAGAGCACAGCCCTATTCAGAGTCAAGGGGCACTCCTCTCACCCATCCTGGTGTAATATCTCTATTCACCACCTGGCAGCCCCAGCCTGTCTCCTGGAATTCCCCAGCCCTGTCACTCACAGAAACCAGACAGCAGATACACATCCTAGCAGAGGCGGGCTGGAATGGTTAGGCAAGCAAATACTAACTTTCTAAAAGTAGCATTTGCAAACACAGGATATTAAAATAAACTTTACTAAAAGATGTATTTTATTATTCTGAGTTCAGGCATATTAAACTTGGATTTCTACCATGTTCTCTGAGTCTGCTAGGATAATAGGGTGTAATAATTCCAGCAGCCCATTCTGGCCTATGGAGAACAGGTAGCCTTACAATAGTGGAAAAGAAAATGGCTGTAATTCACTATTAAGACAGGCCACACACATCAGGGCTTGTCCTACCTTATGCTTACAATGCACCCTGCCCTTGGGCCTACCATAGGTGTGACTAATATGAATGTAAGGGAAGGTTTTAGGACTGGCAAGTGTGTGCACTTGCCCAGCCAGCATGACAGTACCAGACTGCACGCAGGTTCCTAAGATACCTGCTCACCCCCTTGGTAGCTTGGCTGAGCAGTCAGGCTTATATTCCAGAGGTGATGTGTAAAGCTTTTTTGTAAGACACACACAAGGTTATATAAGAATATCCTTTGTAATATGCACAAAACATATTTGACCACAGTCACATAAATCACTTTGCCTCTAGGTAAAGGCCCTTACACAGCATGTACTGCACGTAAGTAAATACTTATAAGTTGCACACGTCATCAAACATTATGAACACACCATTTTGCACCCTGCCTGTATGTAACATCCAGTCTCTGAACACACTACTTATTGGGATGCTACTGCCAGGCAAACACCTTGCACATAAATTGCTGTGTAAACATGAGCATTTTCAATCAGGCAAACATACCATCCCCTCCGGTGTACTGAACCAGTACCCGTACCTTGTACATAAATCACTTTGTACAATGCATATAGCACATAAAATATAACCTGAGAACATAAAACGGCTATAGATTCATTACACATACATCATCAGATATCACTGTTATAACAGTGAATCTAGAGGGTTGCAGCTCCCCTGCCCCTCTACAAAAATTTATGGGGTGACCCCCACCTAGAACCTTAGGGCACCAGAATTCCTGTGTGCCTTCTCAGGGGATTGTGGTATTACTCTTTTTGCTCCTCCCAAAGGCAGAAAGTTCCTAATCATGGACCCCGCCCAGGGCACACGCCATGTCAAAGACAATGCCCTCAAATTTGTGACAGCTGCCCACTCTGTCGTATAGCTGCTGAGAGAAATGCAGTGGGGGGACCAAGCCACTCTGCTCAGGCCAATGAGTCCTGCCATGCCCCCATAATGCCAGCAATACCAAGGTGGTATTTACTCCTAAACAAAAATTCCCCCATTGGCCGAGCGACCTCATTGGGTCCTTCATGAGTGGAATCGCTGCCCCCCAGCTGTCTGCCACCACACAATGCAGCCACCAACCACTTCTGGCTTCCAATATACAGACTAGGTTGTGGGGCAGACATGCCCTGCCCACGTCTGCTGGGAGACCTCATGGGGTCCTCTGCAAGCAGAAATCACCAAAGGGGCCTGCCCGTAAACACATGGTGCAGTTCCCATCACCTGGTGCTTTTCAGCCCTCAACTGCTGAGGGTATCAGTTGTGGAGACCTCCTCTGGTCTCGAACAGCCTGCCGTGTGGGCTGCTTGGCTGCAGCACACAGACCTGGCGCGGTTGCCTGATTCCGGCTCTCCTTCCCTCAGGGAGCTGCCCACCATAGTCGGCCATCACAGAGGAGGTGGGGCTGCGACATGCACTCATCATCCGGCCACCTCTTTGGCTGGGCAGCTTGGTTGCCAGGAAATGCCTGTACTCCTGTGCAGCTCACTTGGAAGGTGATTGGCAGCTATCGCCTTGCCCAGATCTCTTGTGATACAGCAGATGGGGACTCAGCTTCGAACTCAGGCCCATCGCGGATCAGCAAGCAGCACCCATGGCTCTTAGCAATCCAGGGAGCGCCAGAGTTCCTCCCCAGCTGACAGACAGAGGTGTTTTGTAGCGACACAAAGCCCACATACTTTCTCTCCTCACCCTGAACTTTCAGTATGCACAGGAAGTTTCAGTAATCACAAAAAGCACACGTACTTTGTAAAACAAAGTGGGAGCACAGGGCTCTTGAGAAACAGAGTGCCTGCACCAGAACGTTCCCAAAGTAAATGGAAACCGTGCAGAAGGTAGACTTTGATGTCTCTGAGTCTTCCATAACAGGAGGCCAGTACCCACAAACGCTTAGAAATTTTTCGTTCACAAGAAGGATACCACAGCAGGGCAAAAATAATTAGTCCTTTCCCTCCACCGTAGACAGAAGCTGCAACTGCAGGTCAACCCACCCCACACTCAGAAAAGGCAGCGCTCTTCACACAGTCCTTCTGCACTTCTTCTTGGCAGGGTCCTCTTGTTTGTGAAGTAATCTAAAGTCCTGGGGTTTTAGGTGCAATACGTATACTCCATTTTGCCATTGTTCTCTTTGCTGTAAGGGTCCCTGAACACTGTCCGAACCAGTCATGCCCTATCTGGTGCAGTATGACCACAGTTGGCAGAGACAGCATTGTGAAAAAGGAGACACAGCCTATTCAGGAGGTTTGCGAGACGCCTACCACCAGTCTAAATGAAGACCAGGTCTATTCAGCATATCGATGAGTCACCAAGGCAAGGCAGGAAACACCTCTACTCCACCCCCCGTGACTGTCTAGAGTGAATGCACATCCCAGCTCCTGTTACTCAAATACCAAAAGCTAAATACACAAACAGCCAGAGGCACACATAATGGTAAAGTAAGAAAAGGTCCACTTTGTAAAAGTGTCATTTTCAAACACAGATTTTAAAAACCAACTTCATCAAAATGTAGGTTAATGAATTCTGAGTTGAGAGGACCTAAACTAAATTTTCCTATCTTGTCTCTATTGCAAACTTGACATGTAAAATGTTACAGCGCAGCCCCAGTAATAAGCCTATGGGACAAATAGCCTTTCAATAGTGAAAAACGAAAGACACTACATTTCACTATCGGGACATGTCACACACACCAGAACATCTCCTACCTTTTACATCCACTGCACACTGCCCATAGGGGTACCTTGGGCCTACCTTAGGAGTGCCTTATATGTAAAGAAAGGGAAGGTTTGGGCCTGGCTAGTGGGTGCACTTGTCAGGACAACATGGCAGTTTACAACTGCGTGCACAGTGGTAGGTTAGAGACACATTTATATGGCTACCCATGTGGGTGGCACAACCAGTGTTACAAGCCCTCTAGTAGCATTTGATTTACAGGCCCTGGCATACACCGTGCACTTTAATAGGGACTTATCAGTAAATCAAATATACCAATTATGGATAACCAATCAGTGTCATAATTTATACAGAGAGCATATGCACTTTAGCACTGAACATCAGTGGTAACGTGTCTAAAATCCTATAGCCAATGGGGTCAGAAAAATAGGAGGCAAAAGGCAAACGTTTGGGGATAAACCTGTCAAAAGGCCCAAGCCTAGCAAGTAGCATGGGCTTTTTTAGTTCAAGAAAAGTTTGCCTACTTGATAAAGAAGTCACTGGAGTGTCTCTACTTCCTTTCGAAGGGGACAATACAAAACAATTGGTGTGGTCTAAATAGAATAGACATATTCTGGAGTAACTGTGGCACCTTTCTGTGCACAGTGGGAATGGCCGCATCTGATGATAATGGTGCATCTGATGACAGAGACATCTGAATTGAAGCCTGTTGAAAATGGCCTTTTTTGCAGGTTTATCCCCAAACTTTTTGCTTCTTCCTCCTTTATTTTTCTTGACCTGTGGTTGTTGGCAATAGGACTCTGGGCGCTTTACCACTGCTGATCATTGCTAAAGTGCATATGCTCTTTGTGTAAATTGTTATTGTGATTGGTTATCCATGATTGGCATATTTGTATCACCAAGCAGTCCCTAGTAAAGTGCACTGAGTGTGCCAGGGCTGGTGATACAAATGCTACTAGTGGGCCTGCATCACTGATTGTGCCACCCACATGAGTGGCCCTAAAATGGTGTCTCAGGCCTGCCACCGCAGTGCCTGTGTGCAGTCTGTGAACTGCATGTCAGCCTGGTCAGTGTCCCCACTGACCAGGCCTAACCCTTCCCTTTCTGTACATATTGGTCACCCCTATGGAAGACTCAAGGTACCCCCTTGAGCAGGGTGCAGTGTAGTATGTGAAAGGAAGAGCATGTACTAGTGCAGGTGACATGCTCTGGTAGTGAATTTAAGCCAATTTCCCTTTTCACTATTGTAAGGCTATCTTGCCCATAGGCTATCCTGGGGAATGCTGTGTACAGTGGTTACCTGCATATCTTCCCATAGGAGCAAGATAGGACATAAAAGTTGGGTATCCCTGAACTCAGAATTTAATACGTCTTTTAGGAAAAGGTGGTTTTTAAATCCTGTGTTTGAGATCAGCACTTTTAGAAAGTTGCTGTTCTCTTGTCTGACCTTTCTGTGTGCCTTGGCCTGTTTGTGGATTGACTCTCTGGTTTGTGAGTGACAGGGCTGGGGGATTCCATGAGACAGAATGAGTCTGCCCAGTGGTGAATATAGAGATCTGCATCTAGATGGGAGGGAGGAGTTGCACCTTGGACCAGAATAGGACTGTGCCTGCCCCCCCACAGTGCTGGCTCTACCCCCTGTGGTGTGTCTGATGTCTCTACCCTGCACTGTGAAAGGAGAGAAGGAATCATGTCAACAAAGTGCTCCAGTGCTGTGCTTTCCCTCCACAATGCTGGCTTCACCTCATGCTGGACGGCTGCCAACCCTGCCCCTCTCTCTGAAAGGAAAGGAGAGGCCAGGAAAACAAAGTGCTCAAGGAACACCCAGAACTGGTTCAGACCGGGCTCAGCCCCCTCCTGCACAAAGGGAACAAAGACTTGTTGGGGTATAAGTACAGGACCCCAGACTTACAGAAAACTAGATCATCCTGGAATGAAGAAGGAACCTCTGCCAAGTAGAAAGCTGGAAGACTGAAGAGGAAGGACTGTCCTGCAGCGTGTTTGTGGGCTGACCCTGCGTTGCTTTGCTGCCAAGGAGAGGGGAAGGACTTTGCTTTGTGCTGTGTTCCTTTGCTTGAAGAGACCTCCAATGGCCTGAGTTGAGCTGGCTCCCTGTTAAGAAGTCCAAGGAACAAAAGGACCTCACCCCAGCTTCCCTGAACTCTATTGTGAGTGTTCATTCCTTCCTAGAGTGCTTGGGCCAGTTGTGGTGCCTCTGGAAGTCATACCTGTGTTTGGGAAGCTGGAAAAGAAGATACTAAAGACTTTCTGAAATGTTTCACGCATCGCTCACTTGCGGAGCGCATCCCCGTCAGTGCGAGGAAATTTCCACCGCTGCGAAGGTCAAGATCATCGCAGCGCCTGTTGCCACTGCAAGAACAGACGCATCCTTCACTTGCGGACCGCATCTCTCCGGTGCGGTAAAAGTACCATCGCTGCAAGTATCGTCGCAGAACCTGTTGTCACTGGGTGAGATCGTCGCACCACTTGCTTGCGGACTGCATCACGTCGCTGCGAGAGTCGTCGCAGAGCCATCACATCGAGGGGCCGCGAGAGGAGAAGATGAATGCTGCGCTGCGCATCGTCGCCGCACCTGAGATCGTTGCCGTCCTGAAGATCGTCGCATCGTACCTTTTGCGAGACGCTTACTACGAAACCTGCGCACCGGAATTCTCGCAAGGTATTGCATGCCTCCCTATACAGACCGGAGTCATCGCAACACGCCCGCTGGGTCCAGTGGGGTTGTAGCATCGCCACCCCAGGGTCTCAGGAGTGACGCATCGCTTGATTTCAACGCTGCAGCTTTCACTTGGAACTTTTGAAGCATCTAAAGGTACTGTTGGCTAAAACGTGACGCAACTGTGGATTATTTTAACGTAACCTCAAGAACTCTTTTGAAACCATATTCTTGAACTGTGTATGTTGGATTTTTCTCATTTGGTCTTGTGTAGTTTAGATTAAAATACCTTTATTTTTCTAAATTGTTGTGGAGTCAGGTTGTGGTGTTTTCCCTGTGTTACTGTGAGTGTTGGTACAAATACTTTGCACATTGCCTTTGATAAGCCTGAGTGCTCGTGCCAAGCTACCAAGGGGGTGAGCAGGGGTTATCTGAAGAGTGTATCCTTCTTACCCTGACTAGAAGCAAGGGTCCCTATTTGGACAGTGGTACCTACCTCTGCTAACAAGAGACCCCTAGTTCTAACAAAGCCAGTCCATAGATTCTCTCTTTTCTGTGCTGATGAAAAGATAGTTGCAAAGTCTTGTGACACATGTAGTGAAATTGTGTTTTTTGTAGAGTATAGTAAAGCAAGCTCACTATGTGGCTACCTAGTCATATGAGAACAGCCTGAGTATGATCAGAGTACAATAGAACTAGGGCCGATGTTAATTAAACTGTACCATGGCTGTATGAGTTCTAAAACAGCAGTACATGTGATCTTTTTTACTGAGAATATTGGTGGTGTCTAATCGGATGCCTATGGTAAGAAAAGAACTAACACATCTGCTTAGGATCTCTCCATGAAACCCATGCCCTTTCCTCCATGTGATTTAGGGTGGTATTATACACTGTGTCAGAGACACTCACTGTTCAAACAGGATAAGAGTTATGGGTTGGCAATCAGCAAATGAAAGGGGGAACTTGGGACTGTTAGTCTTCAAAGTAGTACGTGGTCATGTAGAAGGTTTACAGCTCATTGATTGCTTTCCTTCAAATGCACACTCTTCCTTTTATACATTGCTTCCACTAACCCTCTTTCAAATTTCAAATGTTTCTCCTTTTAATAATCCTCTGTGTTCATCTGTCTTTCCTCATCTGTTTTAGTCTGTCTTGTTCTACTTCTACACATATACTTACTTATTTTTCTTACTTACTTACTGCCCGTTATGCCAACTGGCAAGTTGGGCAGCAAAGAAGGAACTCCACTTCGGTTTGTCTTTAGCAAATTTCTGTACGGTGCCCTAGCTGTGGTTCAGGGTCACCATTTCTGTTTGCTCAGTTCGCCTCCAAGTGTTCTTTGGCCTGCATACACATGCAACATGAAACACTGCGTACAAATACTTGAGTAAATTATATAGACATAGCCTTTGTAGTGTTAGTTTCCAAGCTGTATAGATTTTTCTTTCAATCAATTTAAGTAGGTCCACGATAGAGTTTGAAAATCTGTACTCAATGGTAAACACTTAAATGCAGTACTTATGCTCAGGGACTAGGAATTAAAATAAATAATGTTTAGTGGTACTAAAATATAGCCTGGAGAGTCTTCAGGGCTGGGTCACAAAATATGTTTAACTGGCAATGATTCATGACCTTCATGGAAAGTTAAGTCGGTGCTTTTATCACGGTATTGTGAAATTCTCTGTAATGGCTACAGAACCCTAAAGTGGAAATCAGTCCCCTGTTGAATCCTGCCCATGTACAAGTCGATGTTATTTATTGCACAAATATATTCCTCAACCCTCCTCCCTCAAGCTGTGAAGACGACCAATCACAATATGGGATGAGGAAAGGTGTCAAATCCTGTTGTCACTGTTCACAAACTCTTTGACCTCCTGTCATCATCCCACCTCTCTGCTTGTCCAATTTGAAATATCTGCCAACTCCAACTTTCCCTCACGGTCTAATCTCATCTCACCCCCTTCTCGTTCAAAATGTTACTGAGAGGGAGGCAAAGAGAGTTTTGTCAACAGGAGCAACCTTTTCTACACCTCCCTAATGTCTATGGAGACGGTACAGAAAAGGAAAATAAAAAATGTTAGTTTACAGAAAGTTTAGCCATGTAAGCAAACACAGATTAAACCTGCTCTGCTCCCTTCTAAGCGTATGCTTTTTTCCACTGTATCCTCATTAGTGGATATCGGGGTTCAGACTTCTTGCATCAGCAGTACATCAAAGAACATACTGTACTGCAAAACAGCGGAAACGAAAAATAGTCAAATGCTCATGTGAACATCAGTTTAATCTAGTGCAGTGAAGCTGCAGAAATGGCAACACGGTGTCATAATAATCAAGGAAGAGTCATTCATCTTTTCTCATGAAACGCACGCCTTTCTCTTTGACTTATTTGTTTAATATTCAGTTTCAAAACCATTTATCAAATGAAAATTCTCTTCTGATTTTAAAACGTACATATAAGGTTAGCCAGATATGTTACCAAGCACATAAAGTACACAGCGTTTCTTTTCCTTATGCATTCCATTAAGAAGCATGACAATGTAAAATACATAGGGGCAGAATTACAAGGAACTGACGCATCTGCATTGATGTGTCAACCAGGGTCATACAGTAGGACTCACCATGACTGGATGGGTTGTGTCCAGTTAGTGTAAAAATGCATTGAGATCCTTTGTCCCCCAGGCTAAAAGACAGTTAAAACTATTCAACGTGCAATGTGCAAAGGATCAGTTTGCAGTTACAGAGGGCATTCAGTGCTTTACTAAGACAGTCAGGGGCTAAAAAATAGTGAACCAGTGACTAAGAACCACGATCATGCGATAGGACCCAACCTGACATGCTGTGATTTGGCCAGTGCATGTAAAAATGCATTGAGATCATTTGGTTCCCACTGTCGGAGTCACCATTAATATCTTGTCTTTCTCGACATGGACTGCGTACTTTGTTATTAGGTTGTGCGCTTGGGTATTGCATGGTGGGGCTGCGGTGGTAGAGAAGAGCTGTTGCCTGAGTATTTTGATGAATTTGGCACATATCGTCAACGACGAAGGAACAGACGGCCACATGCATCAAGTGAGTTTGGAGTCGCAAACAGTGCGAATCGGAAAAATCGGCCGTTTGCGATTCCAAATTCACTTTTTGGTATGCATGAACCAATTTTTAAAGAACCGCAATTTTGTGCATTTCCAAAAAATGCGATTGCATTTAAGGAATCGCATTTGTGCGATTCCTTAAATGCAATGCATGAATTTTTAAAAAAATGCGAATTTGGAAATAAGAGGTGCAAAAACACACGAGGTTGACCTTCGTGTTATTTTGCGAAATCTTTCAAAAATGCTCAAAAAAGCATTTTTGAAAGTGACATGTTACACACACACATGTCCTTTGGACATGTGTGTGTGAAACTTGCACTTAAAAAAACATTTCAAGGGTGCAGGGGGGGGTCCTTTGGACCCCCCTCGGCACCCTTGAAATGCATCAACAAATTGCGATTCGCACATTAAAAAAATGCAAAAAGGCATTGATTCCTATGGGCCTCAGGCCCATAGGAATCCATGTAATGCCATTCCTTAATTGCAATTAAGGAATCGCAAATACCGAAAATTAAGAAATCCTAAAAAGTTTAAAGATTTCTTGATGCAAAGGATTTTGCAATTCCTAAATTGCGATTCCTTAATTTTCGCAATTTAGGAATTGCAAAATCCTACAATGATGCATGTGGCCGAGAGTTTTTAAAGCAGATTGAAGAAGCTTATTGGCATGTGCGTGCCCGAGGAGCAGTAATACCGGTTTAAGCAACAACCGATTTTCATGGTCTAAAAAGGGGCAGCAGCATAGCAGATGTAGGCAAGTTTCAAGCATGTAATTACATAACCAATTGCTAAGTCATAGGGGTTTGCCCAAATCACCCTCCACTATCTGGGCTAAGAAACAACACATTATACACAATGGTAGTGTGGAGGAATGGATATCTAAATACTACCCACAGGGTGCATCAAAGTACCCCATTCAAGGTCAATCATTCCGTCCCAATTTCTAATGTTTCAAAAACCACATACCACTATTACTTTCTTATTGAAGACATTTTTCATTACATTTTATAGAAAAATTGAACATAGACAAAAACATTCCACACAAATATATACATGTATTCTCTTGAATAGAAAAAGTGCATATCAACAATTCATTAAACAAGTCATCATATGTATATTGTCGCTTAACCCCTGATTTTTAGGTCTCGTCTAGGCAGTGCATGCGCTGTCTCGTCGAGAGATGCTGTATACAGTATAGCGGGGGGAGCTCCGCCCACTTTCCACCTATTTTTTTGATTGGCCGAAATTGTAAATGCTGCATTCTGATTGTTTTTTTGTCAAGTTAGTCCCGCCTCCTGACGGCCATATCGTCATTTTCCTCCTTCCATGGCTATTGGCCCCTTTACGTTAAAAACGTTTTTATTCCCCTGCCTCGCCTCGTTCCCTCTTGCAGTCCGTGACTTCTAGTCCAACGCCCCCCCCTCCGGTTCGTGCCTTCTTCAATGCCCACACTTCCATTTCAAATGCAATAGGTCTTGTGTAAATAGGAGTCCTTTTGCATTTTAAATGCTTGTTTTGCCCTGGGATTGGCTGGGTGAATTTGCACTCTATTTTGCCTGACCTGTCCAGAACACGTGCAATACAGATGGCTATCTTACACATGCGTCCAGCAGCGCCATGGATTTCCTATCACTTTCACACTACAAGTCAGGGTAAGTGTGTATGAATAAGGAAGGCCAGCTCTTGTCGTAGGAGGAGCGGCACAGTGTGTGCTACCTGTTACCCGGGCTGTGCCGCTGCCACCTACTTCCAAACACAACAGTGACTGTTTTCTGTCAGGGCAGCTGGAGCGGACTGCTGTGCACAGTGCTTTTTTCACAGTTTGCTACAGGTGGCTGTTTCTGTGATGCTGCTGCTTAGTGCTTTCACTGCCTCATCACCAGGTGTCTCCCTGGGGGGCTCTGGCATCGGAGGCGGCTCTGTGGAGCACATCCTACCGGCGGGTATAAAGGTGACCGTGTGCGGTGTGCAGATTTTGTGTGAATTTCAGGTTGGCATTGTGGAAGCAGGAACTCCTCACACCTGGGAAGAAAGGGCAGAGGTGCTGGAATTTTGTCCAGCATTTTGTCGCCCGTTTATTGTCTTTAAAAGCTTGCCCTGCGGGCGCTGTTTCATGTTGCAAAACCGATGTTTCCAGCCCACACTTAACTTCATATGTCACTGGTGGCGGGTGATTGGAGCCTGTGAATTTCTGAACTACTTTGTTGGTAGATAACCTTGTGACTCCGGGAAACGATTAAAAGACGATATTTAAAATTCCGACTCTGTAGCAGAAGTGTTGATATTAACAGACGGAGTCAGACTTGCGCATTTAAGTAAAATAACCAAGATCCGCAGTGCACGAGGCGTACATTTTCTCTCTAATTGTTCCCGTCCTTAAAGGCCCCAGAGCAGCCTAGGTATATGCAGCACTGAAACGCTTTCCACCTTAATACTTTGGCTCTCCCCGGTGGGCGTCCTTTTCAGGGATATAGAATAAGGCGTCAACAGCCAAAGCTGCCTATTTGGTATTGAGGAACTGAGGTTCGAGTCTCAGCCTCGGCTCAACACCCACTAATTCTGGATACATTTCGTAACTTCCCGGTGCCTAAATGCATTTGTGTGTCCATGTAAGTAACTGGTGCTCATGTAATGCGCTGCAGTACCTACGGGTCAAGTTTGTGCTATATATAACAAGCATTGGCAATGCCAATTGGTCTCCCCATTGGGAACTTATATGTATTTAGCTATGCAGCACATTAGCGGAGTGGGAGCGCGACACTCAGCATTTTAGCTGATGTCTGCAGAGGGCTTCCACTGCCTCAAAAAGAGCCTGCCTTATTCATATGCACTTACCCTGACTTCTACTGCGAAAGTAATTCAGCACCCACACTAATGTGCTGCCTAGCAAAATACATATAAGATCCTAATGGTGCGACCGATTTGCATTCCCAGTGCCTGTTTAATGTCAGTGTTCGTGCCCTCATTAATAGCAATACACTGCGAGGGAATCCTATATACACAGGGGGTATCCACTAATCCCCTAACACATTTTGTACATGTGTATTTCCACTTGAATGCAATTATTATTCTTGATTTTAAGTGGATTACAAGGAATCCACTAACCCCCTAACACATTTTCTACATGTGTATTTCCACTCAAATGCAATTATTATTCTTGAGTTTAAGCGGATTCCAAGGAATCCACTTAAAATCAATAATAATAATTGTATTCAAGTGGAAATACACATGTGCAAAATGTGTTGGGGGTTAGTGGATACCCCTTGTGTAAGTAGGATTACCTCGCAGTGTGTTGGTATTAATGAGGGCGAGACCACTCACATAAAAAAATCGGGGGTTAGGCGACAATATACATATGAAGACTTGTTTAATGAAATGTTGATATACACTTTTCTGTTCAAGAGAATACATGTATATATTTGTGTAAAAGTTTTTTTGTCTATGTTCAATTTTTCTATAAAATGCAATGAAGAATTTCTTCAATAGGGAAGTAGTAGTGGTATGTGGTTTTTGAAACATCATAAATTGGGGGACGGGACAATTGATCTTGAATAGGGTAATTTGATGTACTCTATGGGTAGTATTTGGATATCCATTCCTCCACACTACCATTGTGTATAATGTGGTGTTGTCACATAACCGGCAGTCCCTCTTACCTCCTTGGCCAATCCAGGCTGGATTAAAAGCTTTTATTGGGAGCACTAGTAATCTCATGTACAATATTTGTCTGCACGTTTCCCATTTATGGCTTCCAAAAAATATGGTTGCGTCTGCCCAACAAGGTAGGTGCCATGCAGGGGCTGCACCATCACTGAGTTTGGTCTCCTTTAGTTGCTGATTGATTGCTTTTTTCTGAGCGGTATATAGTATGTCCCCAACTTGTAGGGCTGCTTCATCAGTCTTGGAGGGACATAATAACACTCCTTACTTGGTTGATCCAAGGATTACCTAGAGCTTCAAATAGGAATTTCAGGTGACCCTTTAATGAGTTTGTTGTGGCCTTCCTTGACCTGATATAACATTTTAGAAATTAGATTTTGCAATCCAATGATTGATTCATGAGGCTCAGATCTAGCTGTAAGCAACATGTATAATATGCTTCAAGGCTCAGTCTAGAACCCCTGGGTAAGCATGGTGGCCACATTGTAACCCTGGGGGAAGTGTAGCCTACATTACCTTTAGGATGGGGACCATCAAGGTGCTGCTTAATAGTCCATTTATCCGACCAACCCCAAAAGTAATGCAGCACATTTCTTTTAAGAGCTCAAACTAGTTCCGCAGGTGTGGCATTTTCGCTGAACCACACACCAAGGTAATTGCACTTCCTTGTTGTATTAACTTTCTTGCTGCCCAAGCGTCAGAACACATTCTTTTTGTTCCAATATCTCCCAAAGCTTAAGAATTTTGTTTTGTCCTGATTAATTTACCTGGAGATAGTTGGTCAAATTGAATGTGTTCAGTGTTTTTAGTGCACGTTGTAGACCAGTTTTGGTGTGGTCCATGATCACAATGTAATCTGCATACTGTATTATTTGCAGATTGGTATTTCCTAGCATAGGAGGAACCAGACAGGCGGACTCCAATGATTTCTCCCGGTCAGAGGTGTAAAGATTAACGCGCAGAGGAACCAAGATGCAACCCTGCTTTAGGCCTCAATTGTTGTTGATTTTACGAGTAACCAGGCTGAGCCCAGATTTCACTCGAACCCATGTCTCAGTGTATAATGAGCAGCTCTTAACAGCAATAAAAGTATAACCCAGGTGTAAAGCTTCCTCTATACAGTTACCCGGCCAACTGTATCAAATTCGCTGTAATCAATTAAAGAGAAAAAAAGAGGTAATTTGTTATTTTGTACAGCTTGATGTCTCAGGAGTAAAATGCTGAGATATTGTCCATGGTTGACAGCCGGCCTAGAAACCTGGTTAAAAAAATAGCAGCATGTCTTTCTCACTTACCCAGGCTTCTAGATGCCCCAACAGAACACGAGCGTAGACTTTGGCTTCTAAGCCAAGAAGCGTGATCAAACGATAATTTGAGGCAATGTCCAATCCTCTTTTTTATGTATAAGATAGAGGGTAGCCCCACTCCTGGCTTCAGGAAACTTTGCTGTTTGACAGGCGAGGTTGAAAAGCGGAGTTAGCAACCTGGCCTAGTTGTCAGGGGTACATTTGACTAGGCTGTTAGGGGCGGGCGGACTATCCATTCTCAAGAAATTAAGACCGGTTCTTTTCCTGGTTCAACTCTGTTATATGGCCAGGTGGCTGACTCTCTGGTTGCTGGTTCTGGAATGGAAGTTACCTTACAGTCGATTTTTATGACCTGGCTGGTCATCTGGGAGGCTACAGGGTGATCCATGTATAACTCTGTTACTTGCCTAACCCATGTTGCTTATGAAATGCCATTCTCTTTGGTTCCTTTGCTGTCTTTTAATTTATTGGGTGGATCCTAGAAGCATGCCTGGTTTGGATCTTTGACCAGCTGAAAAATAGTGACGCATTCCTTTTGGTACCTTTCCTCCTTGTGTTCCCAGACTGCTTTTTACTGAGTTGATCTTATGAGTTTTACTGCTGCTGCAGTGGAATGTGAAGGATTTTGACTGTATGCCAGCTGGGCTTTGCGGAGAGCTCTTATTATGGAGATGATGGCTTTGTCATACTAGGATACAACAGTTCTCCTATCTAGACCAGTCTGTTGAAAGCTATGCGTGGTCATGTTTCCCAGCAGAAGCACTCTGAGATCTTCCATGCAAATTGCCAGCATCTGGAGGGCTGAATCTGAATGATTCGGAAATAGTATGAGCTCCTGTTTGCCTAACCATGCGATGGATGACTGTTGCTGAATGTCCTGCCCTCCACCCAATTCTTCTGACTAAGTTCATGTTTCTTTCCCCGTTTAAGATCACACATGAGTGCACTTGTCTGATGGTTGTGATGGCAAATTCAGTGTGCGTTTTAGAGGGTTATGATCACTTTCTATTCTAACTGCAATTTCAAAGTCTGCAAGCTGAGCTACTAGGCGCTCGGAGAGAAAGACATAATCAATGGTCGATAGGTCTTTACAAGTCAGAGGGAAGGACCGTTTCTTTACTTTCATCTCAGTTTCTAGCAGTGCCCACATCAGTTTATGAGTTGACTGGAAATCCTGCATATCAGACTCCACTCTTGACCAAGTGTTACTTTTGATGGGAACCCCAAACCTCGAGTGTTGAAGTCTCCTACAATATTAATTTTGTGGCAAGGGTGATTCAGTAGGAGCGACACCAGGCTGTCAAGCAGGTCGCTTGCCGTCATTGACATATTTACTTTTGGTGCATTAGGATAAAATCTCACCAGTATCAGGCAAAATGCTTTCCTGTTGAGATTCAGGCCTCTGATGTAACTGCTTGGGCCGCTGTTCAGCCAAGATCCAGTGTGGTGGCCTCCAACTTACTTCAGTGCTTGATAAAGATAGGCAAGCCCCTCATCAGGTGCCCAAAAAGACTTGTGTGGAGCACCGGTGTGAAGGTCTCATGGAAACCTGCCACAATCAACAGGGCAAGAGCCCAGGTCTCCTAGAGACAGAGCATGCCACCTTACACTAGGTATGACATTGTTACCCTACTCACACTAACGATTTGTGGCTGGCCATGTTCCATGAGACCACTGAGCGGGTGGTGTTTCACCCCTGTGGGTGATGTTGTGAGCCTCTCTTGGGGCTAGGGATGATTAGACATTCTCCTGGTTGTGAAGGATTCAAATTTCCCCTGATCCACATGTATATTACTTGCGATGTCAGAGTATAATTCTCTCTGGTTGTGCGTGCGTACAATTGTTATGGTGCGTCGATTCTCAACTTCTTCCATGATCCAGCCTTGGTTATTTTCTATTGTGCCCTTCAGGACGCTCATGATGGATTGTTGTGGGTGTGGGTTTAAGAGAACATAAGGATATTTCACCAGTGAAGGTTTGGCAAGGTCAATCCCTCAATCATCAACAATGGCTTTTTACTCCTCCAAGAGTGTAATCTGATGGAAGGTCTGGGCACTTCCAGTCAGACTGTGTGCTTTTGACTATAGCATCTCTACATGTTCCTTTAAGTCGCGTTCGAAGGATCTTTTGTTCTCACTGTATTGTGGAGGGAATCTGCAGTCCAGCTGCTGCATTTCCAAGATGTTCGATAGTAGAAGCCGCTGCATTCAGGGCCATCTGTCCTTCATCTGTCCCTGGTCAAAGTTTTTCCTCAACTTCCATATGAACTGGAGCCCTGCATCATCAAGTTTATAACTGGTCACTATCAGCTGAGGTGTAGAAATATTCAGTTGGACAAATACAGGGAAGTACTTTGCTTAATAAGATCCCGCCAGTATGTTGGTAACTTCAAATGGCTTATGTGTCATCAAACTTATTTTTAGTAAGTGTTGCTTCTTTGATTGCTTTTTAATCTTTTTTTGCCCTCCTCGATAAGCTAGATGTTAGTGGGGGGCTGGTGCTGTCAGTGTAGCAGAGCTCTCATGCTATCCTCTTGTGTCTGCTGACTCTGTAGCAGACGGGATTCTTCTCCTCTTGGGTTCCACCTGATATTCCATGGTGACAGAAATGAGCACACTGCTATTTGCGAAGACCAGTGTATTGAGTGTCTCAGGTGCGATCCATTAGGTGAAGATTGCTGTTCTCTCGGGTATTCCTGGTCCGGCGTTAAGTGAGCAAAATAGCTCACCCTTATTCAAACTTATATCCTGAGACATTGGCTTGCTGCCTTGGCCTTAACGGTGCCCACCAAAGCTCCTAATATATCAGGTAAAATGCTTAGCTTATAGATGATAGGGGAACACAGGCAGGGTGAGCCCTTCCGGGGTGCTCTCATAAGGACCTCCAGACTACTTAGTTTCTTCCCTAATCCTGCCAGATGAGTTGCCAAAAACTCTAGCAGGTCAACCTGTAATTCCATCTTGTTTGAGTGCCAGAGTAGAGCCCTGGTGATTGTGTCCTGTGAGGCAGTTATTGCAGTCAACGAGTGGGCATTGGGTGCAAACTATGTGTCTGGAACTAGGCCATAGTCCTTTTCTGCAGATGACTGTCCCACTATCAGGTTTTGACTGAGGTTCTCATTTATATGGGTCTCTATGATGGCTAGGAAGCAATCTGACAGGTTGCCCAGTTCCTGATCAGTTAGACTCTCCCTCTTGGACATAATTGGCGTGGTATTTATAGTTGATGGGATAGCTACGGAATTCTGCTTCTCTAATCCTACATTGATTTTGTTCTTCAGCTTTTCTCCCACCCTTGATCGTCGATGTTTAGAGGCTTGTAATTAGTGCCTACCAGAGCCGCCTTGGTGCTACCATTCCTATTGGCCAGAGATTTTATTAGCGGGATTGGGCATAAGACCTGAACCATTTAGTCTAGTGCACAGTGGTACCCCATCTGAGGTTGCTTCTGAGTTGATACCAGTAGATTTGAGGACCTATTGCCCGATCGTTGTGGGGGATGTCACAAGGAGCGGGGACTGTTGGAATACTTCCTCATTTCTTACTGATCCATGGCCTCATGGACAGGAGAGATGTTGGGGTCAGAGAGTTAAGAAAGCGTGAATGTGACCTACATCGGCTCCCTTTTGCCGGATGGCAGTTTTCATCTCGACATTGTCAGTATGGTTAACAGTGTGGTTACATCTTGATTGGCTTTAGAGGGGCTCTGTGATGATTTCCACACCATGTTTTCTGCCAGGAAGCTTGCCGGTTGAAGAGTTGGTATAATTACTCTGGATCCACGGTTGCCTTACTCTTGCCTTATTTTTACAGGGTACTTCTTGCAGGCAAGCAAAAAGTTTCAATTTAGATGGCTGTGTTGCACACAAGAGAGCTACTGAGAAGTAGATGTAGAGCTACCAGTAGTTCACAAGCTGTTTGTTGGAGAAGCCTGTTCTAAAAGATCCTGACATCCAAAGAAATCCAAAAGCTATTCACTCATAAGACTGTTAGGTACAATGACATGCACAATTTTATCGCATTCTACTTCATTTACCTCTAAATAGAAGTGCAGTAACATGATTGCATTGACACCAGAAAAACAATTTGCTACTCATCACGTACAACACCAAAAGGTGTACCTCTCTCTCAACCTACATCTTTGAACACAAATACAGCAATAATAAAATGCTCATGCAATATTTCCTTCACATTTCTTCATTCCACTACACCAAAGGTGCAGCCACAAATGACAGGGTAATAGCATCGCTCTTGTTAACAAAATACTTCCCACAGCCAGCATCTTTACAACCAAGTACAAAGTACAACCTAAGGTGTGTTTCCTGTCACCTGTGTGCTTGGTGTCTCGTCAGCCATATCAAAAACTACATGAATGCAATTACAATGTGGTACGATACATCTTGTTAGTGAGGCATCCTTAGCGCTAGAAAGACTTTATTCAAGGACACTTTTAGCTTTCAAGGAACACAGAATTCACAATCGTTAATATGTTCCATGGACCTATGCTTGCCTTGACAAAAACAGCAATTTTCGGAGGAAATGTTATTGAAAATGGATTGCACAATGCTTGTGGGCTGAGATGCTGGGCTTGATTTGTGGGAAGGAGAAAACTGCTGCTGCATGCCAATGCAATCAATGACCTACTTTCAAATATTCCGACGCTCAACTACAGTGTCTTTCTATCGCCCATATATCAAGTTATCTTTACAAAAAAGGAAGAGCTCTGGCATGCTTTAAAACATGCCCAAATAAAAGATGGTAAACTGTTGCTTTTATTCCAATACATCGCTTTGAGCAGGATGCTGCTTGCAGACACTGGCCTCATCTCTGCCACCCAAGGACTTATTACGTTCAGCAAAATACATTCTTTTTAGGCACGTAACAGAAATGTCTTGCTAGGCAAGTTACATGCAGGGTATTCACGCAAGGTAATGGCAAACAGAGAGGCATATTATCAATGGCCAGCGATAATTATCGCTTGCCGTACATAGCGATAGAAATATTATCGCTGGCTATCGCCATGATAACGCTATATTTACAATGCATGTGGGAAGGGTATGCCCAGACGTGGGTCCCGTGCTCACTACACCACTGGAGTCACGCTATCCTGGCTGATGAAGGCTGATAGCCAGTAACCGGTTCTAGGATGCTTGATTCCGGTCCAGGGAAGACATGGCTTGGCAGTTCGGTCTGGACTGTTCCCATGAGGCACAGGGTCAAGACTGATTTGCATATGCCCATGTCTGAATTGGGCTGGCTTGGTGAGCAAAATAACGATGGATTAAACCCAGATATGTGCCTGGGGGTGAATGTTTTTCCATTGTGCAACATTCCGTCCATCATCTTGTGTGTTTTGCTGTTCACCCTATGTGGGAAGGTTATGCCCAGACGTGGGTCCCGTGCTCACAATGCCACTGGAGTCAAGCTATCCTGGCTGATGAAGGCTGATAGCCACAAACAGGTCCTAGGATGCTTGATTCCGGTCCAGGTAAGACATGGCTTGGCAGTTCGGTCTGGACTGTTCCCATGAGGCACAGGGTCAAGACTGATTTGCAAATGGCCATGTCTGAACTGGAGTGGCTTGGTGAACAAAATAGCAATGGATTAAACCCAGATCTGTGACTTGGGGTGAATGTTTCGCCATTGTGCAACATTCCGTCCATCATCTTGTGTGTTTTGATATTTACAACGCATAAACGCATAGCGCCATGGCGATAATATTTCAGCGATAGAGGTGTTTTCAATGGAACATCGCCGGTTTTCCATCAATGTTCCATTGAAAACAGAGATAACATTGCTGATATGACCCTGGGTCGTATCAGCATAATCCATCTTCCATTAAAAGTATGCCTTAGTCAGGAATTTAACAGATGTTAAATTCCTGAGTTAAGGCTGAGGTAGCGCAATTTTTTTTATTACTGCACCTCCTTGTTAATATCACAAAGCTGCCTTCACGATATTAACATGTGTTGTTTTCACAGCCATGCCTTCTTTGCATCTCATTATCGATGCTAGGCTGTGAAAAAACGGGCACTACATCGAGGAAACACGCGCTAGCATGTCCTTGATGATATTGCGAAATAATTATCGCTGCTTTTCGCCCAAAAACGGATGCTAACGCGGCGATAATTATATCACCAGACGTTGCTAATATGCCCCATAGTTATTAACAATTCAAATCAGAAAAGTACAAAGATCACCAGTGCAGCTTTGTGAAGAGCACAAAACAATACCTTAGATTCGAATTCACCAAATAGACATGCACACATGTTTTGGTTGGCATCTCCCTAGCTTGTATGAAATATTGTCTATCCTTAATGATTATACAAGAGCTGATAAAAACATGTTGCTTGTTCGTTGGCCAGTACACCAATCAACAGAATATCTGTCTTCTTGTGTGCGTTAGTCTACAGCATAGGAGCGGGAGGAAGAGAAGTCACCTTCAATAGAAAAAAAAACTACTGCCTAGATATTATCTTTAAATAATAAAGAATGTCACCAGATATTACCTGTGCTCTGGCATGTCACGAAGCTCATTATATTGTAATTGTGATGTGCACATTTTTTTTCTTTAATGTCTCTGTGAGTAATCTGAAAAATTTGAGTAGTGTAAGTAATGGCTCTGGTGGGTTAAGGGTAGGTCTCTAACTGAGCCCAAAAGAGCCCCAAGCAGACAAAGCCGTATAATCCTCAGATGTGAAGTGTATAAAAAGTTTGATTCATTTTTGAAAATGCTGAATTTGCACTCATTGCAGTTGCACAATTTCAGCACGGATGTAGAGTCATGCTGGACATGATCAGCAGACATCTAGTTAATCAGCCACTCCCTCGTGGGAGTGGACACACATGCACCCCACACCCATCCATCACAGGCGTCACGAGTGACTTGACCCTGCTAATAAAAGGGCCTGGGTGCATGAGCTCTTGGCCATTTACTGGTACTTCATAATTGTGTCTGTCTGTGTGCCTTATTGAGCAGTATGTAGGCCTAAGGCCCACTATTTTACAACAGACTTGCGGTCATGTAATTAATTTTTCCATGTACCTGCAAATCTACTTAGCTCTGACCTGAAATAGAATAGTTAGATTGGCTTCTTCCCCTAGCACGCGTCTTGCTTCTTCTGACTGCTACCAAGTACATCAAGTACATCACAGAATAAGGATAGTGCCACAATACCAAGACTGTGTCACCATCTTACACTTCTGCTGTTCCATAAATACATGGGACTAAATCTCAACTAATCAAATACACAAACAAGGACATAGTAAATATAACTGCACTTTTTGGGGATTTCCCTCTCTAATTTAAATACTGGAAATGTGTATTTACAAGGGATGGGTGGAATTGGTGGAATTGGATTCATTGGAATTTCACAGAATTACATTGCAATTCCACAAGATACGAAGGAATTCCAAAGCAGGGCAGACTTGGCATTGCCCAAAATGCACCCTTGCGTCCAAAAATTGATGCGATGATGCATTTTGTGCTAAGAAATAGTGCTGTCATTTACCAAATGCACTCACAGTGCATATCCCTTTTCCCCCTTACATACTCTGCTTTGGTATGTGGCACTGCTGTAGTGCATACCCCTCAGCATCCTTACATACTCTGCAGTTATCCCTACCTAGCATGTGACGGTGCAAAGGGATATGCACTGTAAGTGCATGTGGTATTTAATATGTCTTTTATACTATGAGTACCTAAGGGCATTGAGGGGTATGCACAGCAGTGCAGTCTGTAGATTTTATACAAGGCTGGAAGAGGGTGCTGTCATTCTTTATTTAAAAATCCCTGCAGATTAAAGTTTAATCTGCAGTGGTTTTAAGACATAGAGGGGCAGCTCCCTCTTCTAGCCCTGTTTAAATAATCAATACAGTGCTTATTCATTTCGCTGGTGGAGCAGCAGAATTCTTTAGTAATTCCATGTTACAACAGTAACGTGAAATACTAAATTCCTCCAATTCCAGCGGCTGAATTTAAAATTCTTATCATCTCTAGTATTTAATGTTGCCTTCAAAAGGAGACAATCTCAGGATGTCTGAATCATTTTAAGGTGGCAAATGGTCAGAAAATTGTTTGTGACTTCCCACAAACCTGTAAATTGTGGGTCTCCACAAACTTCCAGGGCATGAATCCAGCGGCAGCTGGCACAGGTAAGAGGGATGGGGCGGGACAGGGCGCAGCAGGGGTGGAAGCTGACAGAATAGGTGTTAGTTATTTATTTAAATATACCTTGTTCGTCCTCTGTTGACTTCCACCCTCTCACCCCGACCTACCTTGCTTACCTGCGCCGGCCGGCACATCATTTCTCCCTCATGACTAACTTCCCCCCTACGAAATGAGATGTCACATGGAAGCCTTGCTGTGAGTAAATACTTGCCAAACCAATTTGTATGACTGTCGAAAGTAGTTATAAACTTTTAAAATAAGCTATTTTTACGTGTACTTTACACTTGTACCGGAAAATAGTTTTGTGAATAGGGTCACGTGTTTTCCGAAGGAATCAAAAGGAACTCACTGACCTGTGAAAGAACATGACTGGGCTGAAGGTGGAGTGGTGTGTTTGAGTGACTGTTTTTGTGGGTTCATTATATATAAAGGCGCTTATATGTATACGAGTATCTTTAGTTGCAGGCAGGTATTCTTTACTACTGATGATTGTGCTTTCTTCAACAGTAGACACGTAGGTGCTATGCAATTTCCATTAATGTATTGACTGTATGGATTTGCATCCGTACCTGTGCACAGTTTCACTGATTTGTTTTTGAAGTAACATTGAGATGAACATAGAATTTGACTGACCACCCAGGTACCTTCTGCTTTTAGAGGACCTATACAAATGCTCTTTCTTACAACTGTATACACATTTAACAGTGCCAGTACTGCTTTCTGCTTGCCAAAGCAGGAGAAGTTCAAACATGTAATTCAACGGCATTAATTTAAACCGACGGTATGTGTTTGAACATTCCCTCTGTGCAAATTGTTGAGGATTGCTGTTCGGTTATACTTTGCTGCACATGTAGTCTCAGCAGACTGTGGATGAAGATTTCTAAAATGAAGATCTATAATACACGTTATTGTAGTAGAAAGAATAGCTGGCCAAAGGGCTTCTAAAAGCTAGATATATATGTATCGCGGGAATTGTGTTCTTTTATTCTGTTTTTAGGTTCGCGAAATGGATTAATCTTTCTAAATAGAAGTACTTTTACAAACATGAAATCGTGTTTCTGACCTTTATCGCTTTTTAACACAACATCCACTAATTTGCAGAGATATGTTTTTATATCGTCTTTTTATTCATGGACATCTTTTAGCATATTTTGTGCCCATCTGAAATTAGGCTGCACCGTGGCACCCCATTGTGTGGTAATGATTGTGTTCCTAAGATATGAATTTATGTTGAATATTCACTTAACTCCTGTGCTGAACAAAGGGGAGTGTGCATCTCCAGAACAACAGTTACGTGCACAGAATCCATGCATAAGATGTCATCTAAGATGAAGGACAGGAAGAGGCAGTAAACACAGGGCTGCTGTTCCGAGTTCGCCAGGCTGACCTGAAACTGCAGACAACGTGGAAGGTAATTGCATGAGAGGCAAAGTTAGAATAATGTGGTGTTCATTTCTGAAAGCTGTTTGTCATATATCATGCCAGCTAGCTGAAGACGAAACATCCCGGGCAATATGTGACACCGGAACAGCTGCACCAGACGACGTATTAATTTTTTTTCTCAAAGGAGGGGTTATGCACAATTGCACAATAAAGAAAGCAGAGCATGACAGGACAGCAACTCATGCAAAAGCAAACAGTTCAAACCACTCAGTTAGGATACCTGATCCACTCATCGGCCTCTGTTTGTGACAGGAGCCCATTATGGGAGGAGGAAGTCAGTATTGAGTAATTATGGGATGCAGTGGCAGGGCAAGCTGTTTGCCCAAGTGAGAGATGCAAGTAGTCATTTAAAAACATACAGAATGTATGAACACGTGCTTGTGTATCCCACAGTTGACAGTGATAATAATAAAAAAAAATGTAAATGCCAGAATCTTAGGAATTTTTATGGAAGTGGATATTTCGAAACAGCTGAATTTCCTCCAACATACTATACCAAAGATAGAGGAAATGACACTGTTAGATTTTCCAAGTAAACCAAAAATGGCAATATAATAAAATACATTCCTGTACCCCACAGCAATGATGCGAGACGATTAGAATAATTTACTGTACCGTACACAATACAGTCTGCTTCACCAGGAAAGGTGCCCTTAGAATTCTGTCTTATTAACTAATCAGTAGGGAGAATGTACTCCACAATAAAATGCCAGTGCAAAATAAAACAAAACTCAGCACACAACCAACTCAACAAGGCTCGATGGACTGAAGTCGAAAAAGCCCTAAAATCTACATACAGTCAATATCTTCTCGAAGCTTTAACAACCACCACCACAGTTGCGCTATGGAACAAGAATCCATCATTTACAACCTTTAAACAGATCATAAACAAAGCAGCAAAACTTCATTCACGGCTGCTAGACAAAAACAGCTTCAGCCTTAGATCACACGGTTGGATGGTGATTAATAACTATAAAATCTAAAAACCAGCTCCTTACTTAGGTCTCACATCCCCGGTACACCTAAAAAAGGCAACTGACGGCACTTCGCTTTAGCCAGTTACCATCACTTGCTGACCACCTGACTTGGAAACACAATGGCCCACAACAAGTAGACTTTATGGCAGATAAAAAGGAATTGTATTAGTCTCATATTTGTATGCCCCTATCTTCATACAGCACGTGGCACTTTACTGAGAAAATATTTTATCGCAAGAGAAAGAAAGACAAACAGAGCAGCAAACATACAAGGTCTAGACCCGCCAGATCCTCAATTGAACTGCAAACTGGTAAACACCTAAACACCATGAACTGGCTCCGAGAACAGCAGCTAAGCAGGAACATTGACTTTAACAAAGATCAGAAAACTTTCTTGTGCAGATATAAAAAAATTGACCTTCCACGACTGATCTTACGAACTATGCCATGACAGAAGTTTAGATCAGACGAACATCTATCAGTCACAAGACTGACGACTGTGTGAATCTTGTTCATTTAGAACAAGAAACCTAATCCTCATGTAGTTTATTATGTTTCATTTTAATAATGAGACCCGGATGATTTTTTAGCTAGCACTAAGCATTTTACACTCTTATAACGCCCTTTTTTCACACTGTATTCAATCTTAGACGCAACATTAATTATGTCAAACTCAAAGTTGGAGTTTGTATTTTTCTGGCTCATTTGCACACTGTACCAATTTGTAGACGAAATGTTCATCATGTCTCTACTTAGGAATTCCTTAACATTTTAATCATTACCTAAGCATACCTGAGCAAGGTCAAGTTTAGAAGTAGTGTTATCAAGTATCACTTTTTTTTTAATCTATGGCAGTGTGTTTATCTTATCTTGTTTTTTACATGCATATATTGTTACAGTCACAATGAAGGAACACAAAGGTAATACTAAACCTCAAAAAATTTTGTTAGTTCTAATACCTCAATTGAGCCCAGTTATCACAAAAAATAATATTGTCCTTGTAATGTATTGTGAAACAAGATGTCTTTTATCTTTTATTCTTGAAGTACAATCATTATAGCTGTTTACTAAAGGTACATTAAATTCACCTGATTTCATGCCACTTGAATCTGTATTAGAAGGAATCAGACGTTTTGTTGAATGGCAGTGTTGGAAATGGCCCTTTCTGGAGGGTTATCCTCTACATTTTGCCTACCTCCTCAATTTTCTCTGACCTGTTTTGTTTGGTTTTAGGACTCTGGACACTTTACTGCTGCTGATCAGTGCTAAAGTGCATGTGCTCTCTCTCGTAAACTTTGTAAGATTTGTCTACACCTGTTTGGCTGTATTTAATTTACCTATAAGTCCGTTGTACATTGGTACCCCATATGCACAGGGCCTGCAAATTAAATGCTACTAGTGGGCTTGCAGCACTGCTTGCATCACCCACCGAAGTAGCCTTTCAAACCTGTCTCAGGCTCTGCAGGGCCTGTGCTTGCAGTTTACTGCTGCAGTGATGTGGCATTCAAAGTGTTTGCCATAACCAAAACTCCCCTTTAACTACATATAAGTCACCCCTAAAGTATGCCCAAGCTAGCCCTATGGGTAGGGTGCTGTGTAGGTAAAAAGTAGGACATGTGCCTTTGTTGTGTGGCATGTCCTGGTAGTAACTAAAACCCTATTTGGCTTCTCACTGCTGTTAAGCTGCTCCTCTCATAGGTTTGCATTGGGAATTCCCTGATATGTGCTTCAGTGGTAATGTCTGATATGTATGTTTGGAATAGTAGTAATAGATCCTGTGTATTGGTGAAAGTGGATTTGTTATTACTATTTTAAAAATGCCACTTCTAGAAGTGGGCATTTCTGTGTGCTTATGATTCTTTGTGCCCTGCCTGGTTGTGTATTCGGCGTCTGGTTAAGACTGACAGGAGAAGGGAATGTGCATTCCCTCTAGACATTCACATGAGGGGCTGAGGTTTGTCCTTCGCTTCCTGTGTGACTCTGCACTGGGCTGACTAGACCTCGGCTGAATTTAGAGTAAGGGGAGGAGATTCCCTTGCACCTGAATAGGCCTGGTCTGCATTCAGAGTGGTGGCAGAAGTTGCACCAGCACCTGGATAGGGCTGTGCCTGAATTACACAATGCTGTCTCTCCCCCCTGTAGTTTGTCTGGAGCCAGGGCTTGGTATTGAATGGGGGGTGTTGTGCACTTTTAAATAGTTGAAGTACCCCCAGAACAAAGACTTTTGCAGTATAAGAACATGTGCTGTGACCCCATATTTAAAGACACTGCATGGACTTGTAACCAGATCCTGCTGGTTCTACAACAGAGGACTGCTGTGCAGCAGGAGGAACTGCCATTTTGGACTTTTGGCTATGGGGGACTAACCTGCTGCCTGTTGGGTGGCTGAAGGGACTGCCATCCTGCCAAGTGAGTCTGTGCTGGCCTGCCTGCCTACTGCTCTCATGCTCCAGTTGTCTCTAGGGACATGTGCATGCCCCCTCCCTGTTTCTCCAGGTGGTCTTGAGGATCAGGAAGATTCTCCTACATTGGGTTGTGGCTCCTAAAGGGCACTCTGGAACCCCCGGCTCGAGGAGCCCTGCATCACCTGTCAGCACCAAGGTCTTCACTGAGCTGCAGTGGGTAATACCATTGGAGAGCTTGCATCTCTGACCTGCTACCCCCGAGGTCCCTGTGAGTGAGTCCTGCCGACATTGCCTCGTGGTTGTGCTGCTGGAGGGACACCTTCTTTGTGGCAGCTGCACTGCATGATTGTGGGCAGCCATCTTGTGCTGTTTGAGGCGGGGGACTAGAAAGGTCTCCCCGCTGTGTCCGAAGGGGTGTGGGCATGCCTCTGTCCTGGTGACACATACCTTTGGAGGATTGAACCCCGTTAATGTCTTGCAGCTGCGCAACACGATTTTGGGCAGCTGTATACTGGCACTCTTTCCGCCTGAAGTAGAAGACTCCGGCAGGTCTCCCCTTTGCTAGCTCCATTGTATTAGCAGCGGTCTGAGAAACCCCAGAGGATCCCAGACAGGCTGTGACTTGGAGCCGTCTTCTCGGGCTGGGGAAGGCTGCAGGGATTTGTTGATGCGTGGGGGACCAGGCTGGGTCTCACTGCCGAATTTGGCAATTTGTGTGGCCCCCGCCCACCCCCTCTTTTCTAAAATGTACCTGGGGGGCACTTGCTGGTTGTGGTGAAGGCAGGGTGGTGAATGCCTCAACAGAGGTCCCCAGCCACCGATGGCGGGGATTTATTCTTAATCTACTATAACTGACAAAATAGGCATGCAGGAGTGTCTGCGGCCTACGAGGTGGGCAGGAACACATCCCATGGGCTACGAACCTATACTATAGTACGGACCCGAAACTTGCTGTTTGGAAAGCAGGTTTTACGGGGTCCATGGTCCCTGGGGGGCTTAGGGAAATAGTAGTTTAGTGCCTATAGGATGCTGAGTTTTTCACATGCACTTTACCCTGTGAACCAGAACTTACCGCATTGTATATAGTAGGAGCAAAGGAGCGACATACCCTATATGATTATGAAGTTGTCAGTATTATAGATGCATATGCTGATGTTTTGTTGACCTGTTTACAGTCTGCACCCAACTGCTTCCTTTTCTTTTATGCCCTGATGTAATGTTCAGTATTGTAGTGCTGGTTTGCATGTACAGTAGTGGTGATTCATGTTCATGTTCCCGTACATTCTGCATTTCATGTTTCTAGGTATAGGTCGTTTTATGCCTTACCATGAAAAGATAATGAATATTATTTCAGAGTATACATTAAATGTGCAGTAGTGGTGGTTCTTATGACAAGTGCAACTTAGAAGTATTTACGTGAGTGCACTAACTGTGATGTCATGACAATCGCCTGATGGGCGAAGTAATTTATGTGATTGTGGTCTAATGTGATTTATGAATAATACAAAGGATATTTTTACATAACCTTGTGTGGAGTCTCTTTTAGTGGTGTGCCTGGTGTGTCACTGGTGTGTGTGTTGCACAGACGCTTCACCGATTGCATCTGGGTCAAACTTGACTGCTCTGCCAAGCTACCAAGGTGGTGGCAGGGGTTATCTTTGGTGTGTAACTCCCTTACCCTGTCTAGAGTGGTGGGTTCTGCCTGGCATAGGTGTATACCTAGCCAACCAGAAATTGCATTTCTTACAGGCATTATAGACCTAAGAATTATTTTGTCATGTGTGCTCAACATGCCCACAAGTAGCAAATTAAAACAATGGGTATACTGAACTTAAAAAAAAAAAAAAACAATGGGTATATTCTGTTTGTTAATATTTGAAGAGTAATCTTCTGAATTTGCGTAATTGTGTTACGCAAATCTCCTCGAAACGGTAAAGAAGCATCGCGAACACGCAGAAATTCCGCGAACACGCGGAATTGCTTGTTCGCGATGCTTTTTTCCAGTTCGCAATTGCTGTTTGCGTGCTCAGGGGGAAATATCTCGCGAACACACATTTTGAGAACGCGAACAAGCAAAAAACTTCGCAAAGTCATGCAACGCAGAATTTTGGGCAACTTTGCATTTTCTGCGAAACACGAAATTACCCAAATTCCGCAAATTCCGTGAGCGGAACTTAATTTACCTGCAGGTCTAGTGAATATCCGTTATTTGTTTGATATGTTCAACACTATGCATAAAACAACAACTGAATCAGAAGTTTTGGGATTCTTAACCATTCTGATTATTGTTCATTCTTATAAGAAGAAAAAACAGCAATGGAGAGCAAATTCCAGAATCACACTTACAAAATTTACATATAGTGAACATTATCATTGTTAAGTGGTTATTTGTTGATGAAAAGTTAATTTGGTACCTTTTTGTTTGCAAACCTTTACTATGCAAATTGAGCGCACCACCCCATAGCAAACTTCTTGTGCTCTTGTGCACAGTCTTTGACATTTGATGGTATGCCACATAAATGTAGCCAACTATGTGAAGCACTCAATTATGTTCACTATGCCCCTGCATTTTTTCTCTCCATTTTTAGCCAAGTATTCAGCCATTAAACTACTTCTCAACAGTCAAATTCTATGCACCAGACTCCTAACAGTACAAAACCCCTGAGTTTTATGTGCAGCAGAAAATACACATTTATTATTTTAAGAAAGCGAATTATTAATTGGGGTGAATGTTAGGCCACCACAATTAGTATATGGCATTATAGATGAGTACAGTGAATTACGGTGATGGTTTCGAAGCGACATAAAACCTGAGGGAAATGTGTACCAAAACAATTAAATAGTCAAAGACACAACACAATAAAAATCAAACTCGATTTATAAAAAGAGTGGAAAAATGATTAGGTAAAAACATATCAGTGCAACAGAAATGTAATAAGGGGAAAAGGAGATATCAGTTGAAAAATATATATGTGAAAATTCATCAAGAAAAAGCAAAGGGCCAATCAGTAATCACTGTTCGCAGGTGACCAAAACTTGTCAAAATTTCAGGCTGATTGCGATGGAGCTCAGTTTTGAAGTGGCAGAAATGTTACCTTAGTGCTTAGTATCTGAAACGGAAGACGAAATCTTTCAGCAGGGCAAGTTTGTATAGCAAAGCCATTGTTTCCAAAAGCGAATGCTCTGAGCGGGAACATTTCAAATTTCACATTCAAGAAAGTCTTCTGGAGGGTCTGAAACCTTCCTCACCTTCATCCAATTAAGAATTCTTTGTACAGACTTAGGGGCATATTTACTGTTAAAGTGGCGGAGCGAGGCATTAAGCCAAGAAGACTAACACTGTGCTCCGGCACTTCAGAAATGCAGGGCTGCACTGTATTTACAACATTTCTCCCTGTCCAGGCGGTAAATTTAGTGGCCTAGTGCCAAAACAGGCACCCTTGCACAATAGTGCAAAGATGCCTGCCTTGCTGGAAATGATTGTTAATGTGCAGGAAGGTGTTCTTTCCTGCACATATCAATCATAAATGACGATTTGTAACTTCTATGTGTGCTGCTTGTGCTGCACACATAGAAGTTGCAACTCATCATTTTTTAAATGATTGTTTATGTGCAGGAAGGAACACCTCCCTGTACCTAAACAATCATTCATGGTGTTTTGTCATTTCTATATGTGCTGCACAATGCAGTACACAGTGTAACAGCAAACATGAGGAGAAATAAAGCATTTCTCCTCGTTTCGCCTGTTTAAGGCCAGTATTTCCCAGTCTTCATTTTGGCACAGCCACATATTTATGCGACCCTTGTAAATATGGGGCAGCATCAAAGTCAATGGGTGTTGTGACGGAACGCCCATCGCAACTCCCATTGCCCCCCCTTTCATGTTAAGTAGCGCATGAAAGGGTACGTTATTCACAAGGCGGCCTTAAGCTTCTGATAAGTGGCTTGACCCCCCCTCGTGAATAAGGCAAAACCCCTATAGCCATAGGACCGTCAATAGAATTGACATTTCTGTGGCGATAGGGGCTTGTAAATATGCCTCTATGTCTCTATTTTGGAGCTCAGAATCCACTAGTGGGGCAAGGCTGCACATTGCATCTGGGTAGGTCACACACAGGCCAGATATGCTTCCTGTGAGTGTCATCTGCATGGGTTTTTCGAATGACAGAAGCTCTGAACTGGACCAATTTGATTGTCTTGCCCAACGGTTCACACCTGGGGCGGAATGACGTGGGTGGTTAGTACTAGTTCTCAAGGAGTCTAAAAGTTCCACTTTTACAGAGATTGTTGGCAAAGTCCAGCTGGGCACAGCCAAGGCCTCCAGGACCTCAGGGTCAGCATGTCGGGGTCGGGACTTACTCCAACAGAGGCCACCAGCAGTGTCCAGACCTCTCTGAGTTGTAACTGTTAACTCCAGAAAGGCCTCTTGCAGCTTGTTGTGTCCACATAGCAAAACAGGAGGTCAGCCAACTGACCCAGAAGTCTACCTTTTTGACCTGATTACAAGTCAGGGAAAGTCCAGCACATCTCCTCACTGGTCTCAAAGAAAAGGTGCAGTCCTTTATTCTGTTTGAATGTAGGCCCAGAAAGTGGTCAGAGAAGCTGTGCGTGAATGCTAATATTGTAGGTTTCCCTAGCCAGTGGATAGAGGTGATTCCTGCACACTTCTGAACCAATGGGGAGAAAGTTCCCAGGGGAAACCCTACCCATTTTTGCAACGCATCCTGTTTGTTTTACATAAAACTAGCTCAGAATGCACTGTTTTAGGGGGAACCCTGGTTGGCACTGTCCTTCTGCCCTTTTTTAAAAAAATTTTTTTTTATTGAAGCCAAGTTTTTTCGAACAAAGACATTTACATATGCAACAATATATCGTACAAAAAAAGACACGGAATTAGGAAGTCTATCTTGACAATATAAATCACCATTAAGTCACTATGAATCTATTGAGCTTTCTATAAAAAGATTTTCGCCAGTTATAAAAATCACACAGAAACAATCCCCTGTAAACATTTAAACAATAAATTGATAGAAAAATAATGAACAAGGTCTAAAATCTCCTTCCACTCCTCCACCGTGTGACAGCGACTACAGTCATTCCCTCTACTAATTAATCAAAGCTGGAACCTCATATTTTATTAAATTTATTAAGTCCTCCGATTCTTGCCGCATAAATATATTCACTTTTCTTCAACCTCCTCATCTTCTGACCCCATTCCAGGGCTGACGGAATTGAATCCGAGCGCCATTTTTGTAAAACCAGTGACCTTGCGATTGCCATAGCTATGTACAAAAATCTAGTCACTGAAACTGAACAAAGGAGGTCAGGATCAAAACCAAATAGGATTAACCTGTCATTTAATACCAATTGTAAATCACACTCTTTTTCCAAATACTCAAATACCTCTACCCAATACAGATTCATTTTTAGGCAGCGGAGCATAATGTGTGACCAATTAGCAACAGGATAATTCAAACATCGGAAGCATTGGGAGGACTGATTGGGGTACATCTTTGCAAGGGCAGCTGGAGTTCGATACAGCAGCCATTTACAAAAAAATAGCATCCTGCGCCAATTTGCACCTCTTAAGGAAGTAAAGTTTAACCTATTGATCGTAGACCAAATATGGGGAGAAATTTCACAGTTCTCCTGCCCTGACCATTTCCTTAAAGCTTTAGATTCAAGATCAACCCCCCTGATGGAGGCTAAATATTTCTTATTCTGGCTTCCTATCAGAAGTCTTGACTAATAAATCCTCTACCAACTGATTTTGAGCCAAAAAGGAGGTGACGTTTATTTTAGCAAGGTATTTGAATATAGTGCCATAGGAGTTCATTAGGATGAAATCATTAATCAATAATTGGCGCATGTCTGCTATAGACACCCAGTTACCATTCCTTATAAAATCAGAAATTTTAAGATAGCCAGCTGCCGCCCATTTTATGGCCAAATATGTGGGTTGTCTAACACCCATCAGGGGGAGGATTTCTTCTAATAAGGAAGTGGAGTTAAATATCGGAATGGAATAGTTTAAAAAAAATGCCTGCCTTCTTTTGAAGAGCCATTGCAGACTCTTATAACGGACCAACTTTGGAGACCTAACCATTAGTAGAGGAGAAAGAATTTGACTGTCATGGCACATAAGATTGATAAAAATATTGGAGAAAAAATTTACTTGTGGTGAAGGCTTGAACCTTGATAAATATTGTGCAAAATACGCATCATAATAACTTTTAAGATTGGGAAGTGCTAAACCACCCTGGTCTAAATCTTCATATAAAGTGCCGAGTGCTAGACATGGATTTTTTTTTGCCTAAATAAAGGCTGTAAACATTGACTCAACCTGAGAGAAAAAGGAACCCGATAAAGTGCATGGAATTGGGGAGAACAGAAAATTAAATAACGGCAACACAGACATTTTAATCAAAGCAACGCATCCTATTATAGACAGAGGGAGTAGGTTCCATCTGGAAAATAGGCCTTTGACCTTCTTTATTAAGGGGACAAAATTCAATTCATATAGATCTCCTATTAAATTGGAAAAGAATATTCCCAAGTATCTCTTTGGGGTGGACTTAACAGAGCGCTGAATATCGGGATGTAGATTTATCGTATTGCTCCCACTCTGTATGAATTCCGTCTTGCCTTTATTTATTCGATAACCCCCTAAAACTTCGAATTCCTCAAACAGCTTAAAAACCTTAGATTGTACCTCCACTGTTGGCTTGATTAACAGCAAGATGTAATCTGTGTATAACTTTATTTTAGGCATTGCTGGAATTGGAGGGCGAATATCAACACAATTTCGAATAGCTGTTGCTAGGGGATCAATAAAAAAAGCAAATAACACAGGCGATAAAGGGCACCCTTGCCTTGTGCCTCGTTTGATTTTAATAGATCCTACTATATTTCAGAGTTAATAATTATATTAGCCACCGCATTCTCATATAAGTTCTGAATTAAAATATCATAGACTGTGGGATATTAAAGGAATATCAAATTTAAAATAATGTCTCCCAAACCACAAGGTCACAGGCCTTTTCTGCGTCAAACAATAACACAAGAGCTGGGATTTTCTGAACCTCAAAATAATCCAGCACTTCTGCGAGGAAATGGGTATTGGTGGCCAATTGTCTACCCGCTAAGAACCCATTTTGATCAGCATGGATCTACTGTGCTGCAAATTTGTTAAACCTACAAGATAAAAGTTTTGTAACAATTTTATAGTCCAAATTTAATAACGTGATCGGACGATAGGAGCTAGGGTCAGTTTTGTCTTTGCCTTTCTTTGGGAAACTAACTATGTTACCTTGCCTAAAAGATTCTGGGACTGGACCTCCTTCTAATAAGGAATTAATCAGGCCATCATGATATCGGCAATTATCCCTGGATCTTCTGTGGGAGCAGCTGTCAAAGGAGATTTTAATGCCTTTATTTGATTTGCCGTGGCTTGCTCTTTGGCCTGCCAGGCCAACAGCCTACCTTTCCTCATATACCTTCTCTTGGAAGCGTTGAAAAAAGATCTCACTTTGGTTGTTATAGACCGAGCATAGCTCAGGCTTGGCCTGATCAAGAACCTTTTTATTAGAGACAGAGGGATCTTTTAGAAATGTCTCATTAAGAGTTTGGATCTTATCTTCACAATGTAGCTTCTCGAGCCTAGCTTTCTTTGACATAGCTGCGTCCTTGCCTATTATCCGCCCCCGGACAAATGCTTTAAGTGCATCCCAGACTATATGAGGAGCAGCAGACATAGTATTCAGGCTTAAGAATTGTCTAATCTCTGAATCCATCAATTTCACCCACTCCTTGTCATTTAAATATTGCTTATTGAAGATCCACCATTTCGGCGGTCTCAATCGTTCCCCAGGGGGATTTCCAGAGTCAGCATTGCGTGATCTGAGAAGGCATTAACATTTTTTTTTTTGTTGAACGAACTCTAACCCCTGAGAAATCAGAAAAAAATCAATGCAGGAAGAGGAACAGAAACGTCCAGATCCACACGTGAATTTCCTTTGAGACGGAAACGCTAATCGCCATGGGTCATGTAGGTTCAATATAGATTCATAATTCCTCAAGATTTTAAAGGATCTTGGCTTTGTCTGCCTCTTCCCATGTACTGTAGAGTCTAGCCGCGGGTCCATCAAAATATTAAAATCCCCCCCCACAATTAAATCACCCGGGATCCTGGTCAGTGCTAGAAAGAGTTCCTCGTGGGGGTTCGTATTATCCTCCACTGGTGCGTAAAAACTCACAAATGTGAGAGGGCAAGGTTTTGATCTAAACGAAAAGGAAGCCCAGCACCACCTCCCCGATGAATCGCTACCCGAGTTGATATACTCTGCTTGTAAGCTTTTATTAATAAATATAGTGATCCCTCTGTGGGAGGCCGAAGAGGATGAAAACCCCCGGTAGGCTGCCCATAGTCTGAACATGGAGAATTCAGATATCTTTGTGGTAGAAATATGGGTTTCCTGTAGGAGAATTACCCCAGGATTTTCCGTTTTTATCCAAGCTTCAATGGCCCGCATCTTTCTCTTATTTTTGAGTCCATTAACATTAAAAGATACCACCTTTAAATTTGAGGTACTAGCCATATATGAAAACTAGTGACTTTCTAATGAAAAAAAGAAAAAAGCAATACATTCTAGACAAACAACCAGCTTCATTTTTTCCCCCTTTGCCAGCCCAACCCCTCCCCACCCCCCAGGAGAAAGTGGACTACCCCCCTCCACCCTTGAAGGAAGCTTGTGTGCCAGGCAAGACTGTGCATAGGGGAATTAGCAGTTCCTTCTTCGTAGGCTACCACAAACTCGTTCTGGGACCAGCTCCCCCTCCTACTGGACTGGTACCCAATTAGCTACCATTGGCCTGAAGAAAAAAATGTCTCCTTTCTTAAGTTTCCCCTTACACTTAACTGTGAATGAACAGGCTTCATCGCTGTCTCTTTCAAGTTAATTACGTTCCTAGAACCTCCGCAGCTGCTTTTCCTGAGCTGATAGGGATCACTTGCACCAAACCCAGCTCACCCTGTCATCAGGCCTAAGCCATTTCTCTGCTCTAGGAGCAGTTGTCACACCTCATTAAGGTGAAGCACCAACAGTGAAGCTGCTCGAATGATAATGTAAATTAGTCCAGGAGCTTCAGGTATAGAAAATGTAAATTTAAGAAAGTTGCTATTCCATTATAGTCACTATAATCTAGCTTCACCTCATATTCTTAATACATTTTAAAACTGTGGCTGAATAATGTTTTCAGCTATTCTTAAACCCAAGATAGCAGAATTTATATTTTAATCCATACTCTAGTTTTCCTCAAAAGAAAGCCAGAGCCTTCCACAGTGAAAATAATTGTGGGGGACTTATAATTTAAGAGACATGGTAACCTTAAATTTCTGCATGTTCCACTTCTAAATAGCATGCACGTTACCTTGTGGGATACCAGGCCTACAAAGGGGTGACATTAAAAGAAAGTTTTGCCATGGTCAAAGCAAAGGGTTATTTAGATAGGTCAGGGTTCAGGTTCAAACTGCATCTGTCAGGCTACATTGGTAGGCCTGAAGACATTTTCCTTGTCAAACTACTGGATGGCACAATAAGTTCTGATGCAACATTCCATCCACGGGTGTATTACCTACACCATATGCTATGGCGTTATTGGAGAGTTAAATATGCTAATCAGGTATTACCTAATTTTAACATGTGTTCGTATTCATTGCACTTACACTGGGCACTGAACAGCAGTACCTGAGTATGCAGAGTTAAAAAAAATAGCAATAAAATTCAGCAAAAAGTGGGAGTGGCCATGCAAAAAGGGACATCTTTTCACATTGAATTCTTGTTCAACTCACACAACCCCTCCAATACTGCACAGTTCTAGATCTTGCCTACTGCTTAGTTATTTATTTGCAAAAGTCTGTAATTTCCACCATAGTCTGAGAGAAGGCTTTATGTCCATCCCTTGCTCGTGATTGAATGACTTTCTTTTTCTTTTCTGTCTTTGTTCTCTACTCTTGAATTGATAACTTTCTTTCAATTTCACTTGTTTGTCCCACCTGAGAACCATTTGGATCTCACTGTATTGGACGACCTGTATCTTTCCACTGATGATGTCAGAACATACAATGCATCATGTGTTGGACTGTTTTCTTTCCCTCATTCTGTCTCTTCAGCTCCCCCGCTATGCCAACCCATTCTCTTTCTTAACAAATTAGCCCTAAAGGTCCCTCTTACCCCCTCGACACTCTGACCACAACCATCATCTGTGTCAGTAAGAGGTCGAATGTTTTTTAAACATTTCAAAGCTGGTTCTACTTGTGTGTGCATGTGCACCTAAATTTGTGTTGGCTACCGTGAATTGATTTTTCCTATTATTTTACAGAAACATTCTTAGATGGCTGTTGCCCATGCCTGCACAATAATGGAGCTCATTTGGCAATTATTGTTCTAATCCAATAAGAAAACCTATTCCAATATTATCACCGTGCCTAAGCGCATTTGCATGATGGTTTGCTTGGAATTCCCCTTTTTTAAATGCAAAAGAGAAAGCATTGCAAGGTGACCATAGTGCACGCACACAAAAATATACCGAGAAGACTGTCAAACATGCATGGTCACACATGACAATCATTCTCAAATTGTTTTTCGTTTGATTAGGAAAAATCATTCAAACATAGACAGCATGCATGTGCTGCACATACATGCAGGTATGCCTACATATGAAAGCCATCTGGGATAAAAGCAAGCACTAGAAAAACCAATAAGTTTGTGCCCCCCCCTTCATGAGCAAGACCAATTGGTTTTGGAACAATTATTTTGTTATGATCCAAGAATAAAGACAAAGGAAGAATCTATTCTTTATTAAACCTCTTGCAAGGGCAAAACTCATTTTTTTGTATTCTGAGATATCAAACAAATGCATCTGTTATTTTCCAAGTGACATCTTTAGCAACAGACAGCCATTGCCCAAAGCTGTTGAAATGTCAAAGATATTTTTTATTGTTTTCTGTCTGCATGAGTGGTGTACTTTAAGGGCTTACTGAGAAATTGAGTAAAGAAAAAGAACTCTCCAGGAGCCTCTAGTGAGAAAGACATTGAACCATTCATTAGCTTAGACAAATAAAGAAGAGGATTCAGGTTTCGAATCCTCATAAAACAGTGTCCCCGTAATCTTCAACATGAACAAGACATAGCTGCGGAGAGCCAGTCGTTTCTATCAAAAGCCATTTACACTTAAAAGTTACTAACCACATCAACTGCATCAAGAAATGCTTAGATTTGAATAAGGCCATATTATTTGCAGTATTAACAGAAGGTACCTCATCCTTCGCAATTATAACTCCTTCCTATGGATATTAGGCACAGCAATCTGTTTGACTCTATAATATATTATCCAGTATAGATCAGTAGCGCTATTTAAAAAACCGTGCCACTCCCCCACTATTCTCATGTTTTTTTTAAATTTAAATTACTAGTAATGCCTGCTTAAAATAGTCATTCCTGAATACTTTTTAAAAAGGAGAATATGCACAACGAAAATTATATGCAAGACAGTTTCAATGCAATTAGATGCTGATTAATTACTGACATTATACGAAGAAACAAGAAAATGTTATATCCACTCCTATAGTTAACAAAGTGTGAGTAAGAATGGAGAGTGACACTAAAGCCAAGGGGAAAATGCACCCTGTGAACCATTCTCTTTTGCTTCACAAAAATGTGATTTGAAACACTGTTGCCAACTTGGAAGTACAGATATATTTAGTATGAAGCCTCTATGTGATTGAAAATGTAATATTTGTATGTGATGTATCTAGTGTTCTATATTGGTGTTTTTTGCCTGCGTAATGCAGCTGCGAATTGCAGCACAGATCTGCGAATTTCGTGTAATTCACAACTGCCTACCGGTGGCAAAAAAGGGGAGATACATGCATGCAGTTATTGTGCAGTGATCCATGGACTGACGCAAATTTACCAGGCTAAATGTTTAATGGGTAGATGTGCATGCCCACTCGAAGTTGAACAACGTGCTGTGTTTACCCATCTCACTTGGAAGCTTTTGTCATAAAGAACAAGCTTAATGGTAAATCTTAGGATCAACCTTAGCAGCTACAGCATCCTGCTCAGAAGTTTTTGTGTAAAAAACAGTGGCTACAGTGAGAGCCGAGACTCGACATATTTGACATAGGGGACCTTCATCAGAATGAGCATCCTGCCTTGCACCATTGGAAGAGTCTGGGAATCAGAACATGTGAAAATACCTTGGCAATTTTGGGCCATCGAGATCTGCAATCTTACACATCCCTTGCTCCACTGCATTAAGCCTGAAATTAAGTCTGGTCATGGTGTTTCATAAAAAGTGACTTTAATAACAGCTTTGAATTTTCTTGGCGCTTTTCCCTTAAAACTTCACAAATTCATATCTTTGTTTCTTTCCCTAATCCATGTTTAACAATTTGTATGTGATTTTTCTATATATTCATTTAGATTTTTCTAGATTGATTTGGAATTTTATATTGATGTTTTCTTGACTGTAATGTTGTTTAATAGTGCTTGAACTTATCATGCATTTCTCTGAAGGGAGGCCAGATGCATATACAATAAATACCAAGGTGAGGCAAAGGCTTTTCAATGAACTGTGGTGTTCTACGTTAGGACTGGTCAGGTCTTCATCCACAAAAGTAAAAAACACCTTCTTACTATCCTATTCAACTAAATATTTACTCTGAAGTTTTATTCCTGCAGGACAATGTAGTGGTTCTGGCTGTAGCTGTTTATGTAGGTCTCCAACTTAATTTTTATTGCTGAAGGCAAGTCAAACTTGAGATTTCTAATTAAACTTAGCATAAACATGGATGCTCTCTTCGGTTCCATGATTCCAAGAACAGCTAAGATGCAATATCAAATGATGTGTAAAGTAGTTCTCATTGCTTCTAATTCATTTAAAATGGTGGTGATAGATTTACTTCTTCAAATAATACTTTATCCTCACAATGATCACTTGCAGGATCAGGCAAAGGACAGCAGATATGGATTCTAAGTATCACCTGATTGACCCAAAGTTTGCTAATCATGGAGGGCGAATGTTTTTGTCTTTCATTATCCAGTGACTGCAGCAGGCTTGGGGGGACTTCAAAAGACATAGAAAGAGAAGGAGGGGGAGGTAGGTAGAAAGGGATAAGAGAGGGAGAAAAGAGAAAGGAGAGAAGGCAAGCTGAAAATAGATGAATGGAAAGAGAAAGATTGTGCATGAGATGAAGGGAGCAGGGCTGGTTTTATCATTTTGGTTCCCCAGCCCAGATCTGGTCCCAGGTAATACCTTTTTTTTAGGGGATGGGAGCGCATGGGGTTGTAGAGAAAGAAAACTTTTAAAATATACATTGCAGGACTATTTGCACGACTCTGATATTAAACTCGCTTTACTTATCTATTGCTTCATAGAGCACTTCTGCGATTTTGAAGCAATGCAAATACCAAGTGCTCCTATTAGCTAAGTTAGAGTACTCAATTTACCAACTTAAAAAGGTTGGAAGGCTGAGTTGATTGTACGTGAACTGAAACTAATGATCTGCAAATCACAGCCTGCCAGTGATCCACTGTAATTCACTAAGCACTTTTTTTCTAGATTGATTTGGAATTTTATATTGATGTTTTCTTGACTGTAATGTTGTTTAATAGTGCTTAAACTTATCATGCATTTCTCTGAAGGGAGGCCAGATGCATATACAATAAATACCAAGGTTGGGCAAAGGCTTTTCAAAGAACTGTGGTGTTCTACGTTAGGACTGGTCAGGTCTTCATCCACAAAAGTAAAAACCACCTTCTTACTATCCTATTCAACTAAATATTTACTCTGCTGTTTTACTCCTGCAGGACAATGTAGTGGTTCTGGCTGTAGCTGTTTATGTAGGTCTCCAACTTCATTTTAATTGCTGAATTCAAGTCAAACTTGAGATTTCTAATTAAACATGGATGCTCTCTTCGGTTCCATGATTTCAAGGACAGCTAAGATGCAATATCAAATGATGTGTAAAGTAGTTCCCATTGCTTCTAATTCATTTAAAATGGTAGTGATAGGTTTACTTCTTCAAATAATACTTTATCCTCACAATGATCACTTGCAGCATCAGGCAAAGGACAGCAGGTATGGATTCTAAGTATCACCTGGTTGACCCAAAGTTTGCTAATCATGGAGGGCGAATGTTTTTGTCTTTCATTATCCAGTGACTTAGTACATGTAGAGACATACTAGAGAGGAATCACCAAAATGGCGTCCCTTTTTCAGTAACGAATGTCACAGGATCTCAAGATTTTCGTTTCGATTGGGATACATAGATAGACATACACAGCATTTTTTTTTAGATATGTGATGTCCCCCCCAACCTATGTCTGATCCATGTTATAATTGTTTGTAGATTTTATTCTGATGTCAGGAAAATGTGCTTAGTTCCTGTGTTAAAATGTTATGTTATGTTATGTTAAATGTTTTTCTAAAGCGCACAGCTGCCCCAGCCAAGGGGCGTCCCGGCGCTACCAGATCCAAGTGACACAGTACCTGAAAACTTCACAGCTATGGTAAATCCCAACTATGTTAAAGGAAAGAGGAAGGTTTTAATGGCTTTTCGAAAGATAAGCAGGTCCTCCATTCCACGAATGTGAACTGGCAAGGAGTTCCACAGCTTAGCTGCCATGTACCGAAAGGAACAGCCACCAACTTGGCAGAGTTTAATCCGCGGGACAATCACCAAATGTTGTCCCAGCGAACGCAGCTGTCTACGTGGCACGTACAGGACCAGAAGATTGCTCAATAGTTCCGGACTCCCAGATTTTAGAATCTTAAACGATAATAAGCAAAGAGCTTTGACCTGTATGCGGGTGTCGATCGAAAGCCAGTGCAGCTTTCTGATCGTAGCCCTGACCGAGCATCGACAGGAAAATCCCACCAGAGTTCTAGCTGCCGAATTTTGAACTCGTTGTAGTCGCTGTATCTCAGCTTTATTAGCCCCTAGAAGCAGCGCACTAGCATAGTCTAAGCGAGACGGTATGGTAGATTGCACAATGAGCTGTCGTACTGCTGGATCAAAAAACTTCAAGAGAGGGGTGAGGCCCCTTAGCAAGCCCACACATGTGGCTGCAACTCTCTTAGTGTGGGTCTTGAAACTGAGTGAGGAGTCCATCCAGACTCCTAGATTCTTTACTTATATCTTTGGCGTTGGTATAGACCCCAGAGATGCCGGCCACCAATGTTCATTCCAAAGGGCGGTGTTCTTGTCTACCAATAAAACGTCAGTTTTACTCGCATTAAGCTGTAGACAGTTGTCTGCCATCCATTTAGCCACTGCTGCCATCCCATCTTTGAACCTAGTTACCGATATTGATGGCCCTTCCGCTAAGGTGATAACAAGCTGGGTATCATCAGCATAATATACCATAGTTAGGTCCCATTCTTTTGCCACCGCTACCAGTGGCTGTACGTAGAGATTAAACAGGGGCGGGCTTAATGCTGAGCATTGGGGGACCCCCTGACCGATGGAATGGGATTGAGAAAGGAACGGCGGGGCCGACACACGGAAAGATCTATCAGTCAAAAATTATCTGAACCACTCTAGGGCGGTTCCGGCGATCCCTACTGCCTCTAGACGATAAAGAAGAATGTCATGTGACACCGTATCAAAGGCAGCGCTAAGATCCAACAGGATCAGCGCTGCACTTTGACCGGCATCCAGAATCGTCCGAAGATATTCGGTTGTGGTTAACAGGGCCGATTCCGTACTGTGGCCCGGCCGAAAACCATTTTGTGACGTGTCCAGAATGTTATGAAGGCTCAGGTATTGAGATAGAACATTGTTGACGTGGGCTTCTGCGATCTTGGCAACCCACGGGAGAAGGGAGATAGGTCTAAAATTCTACGGTTTTGAAGGGTCCAATGTGGGTTTCTTGATGATTGGTGACACCCAGGCCTGTTTCCATGCCAATTGGTTTGGGCTCCGGCAATGTTCACCTGCCTTGTTGGCTTTACAACAATTAGACAATGTGCATAGTGTCTACAGGATGGTAATTTTCTTTTAAAAAGTTCTGTGTTTAAGGAAACTTATGATTCTTTCCTAAATTGTCGTTCAATCCAAGGAAAGCCTGTTGTGTTAATACTCTAACTTTTTTTAATGAATCTTAAATAATTGCATGTATGTACTTTATATGAATTTTCATATATGAAACCATGCTATTATGCTTTTATGATTGTTTGTTCACAATCGAATAAAGCTTACTTTGACTTTGACTTTGACTCCCTTTCCTACATTTTGCCTTGCAAAAAAAAGATGACAAAAGTGCTTAGTGAATTACAGTGGATCACTGGCAGGCTGTGATTTGCAGATCATTAGTTTCAGTTCATGTACAATCAAGGCACCCTTCCAACCTTTTGAAGTTGGTAAATTGAGTAGTCTAACTTAGCTAATAGGAGCACTTGATATTTGCATTGCTTTAAAATCGCAGAAGTGCTCTATGAAGCAATAGATAAGTAAAGCAAGTTTAATATCAGAGTGGTGCAAATAGTCCTGCAATGTATATTTTAAAGGTTTTCTCTCTCTACAACCCCATGCGCTCACATCCCCTAAAATAAAGGTATTACCTGGGACCAGATCTGGGCTGGGGAACCAAAATGATCAAACCAGACACGCTCCCTTCATCTCATGCTCAATCTCTCTCTTTCCATTCATCTATTTTTCGCTTGCCTTCTCTCCTCTCTCTTTTCTCCCTCTCTTATCCCTTTCTACCTACCTCCCCTCCTTCTCTTTCTCTGTCTTTTGAAGTCCCCCCAAGCCTGCTGCAATTTCCTCGGTGCGCTGGGGAAAGTGACAGAGAAACCACAAGTGGCCTCCTGCCTTAAAAATGACATCCATGGACTGAAGCTCCCTGGGAAACGCTCGGTGAAATAAAATGCCTGTATGGCTCTCACCAGGACATTTCAGAGATAGAAGTCAGGGAAAATATAGCAGTATGCTGACTTGCAAGTGCTAAAGCAAAAGAGCTGTCTCAGAGAAACTGCTAGTGTACTGCCTCAGACCAGTAGTGTGGCTCTAATACTTGGAATACCCGCTTGCAGGCAAAGAAACAGGAAATCTTGGATGTCTCAAAGACAAAAGGTACAGAGAGAGAAGAACGGAGGACCACAGATGGGGGTGGGGTGGCATAGGGAGGAGCACTATGGATCACTAGTGTATCCGAAAATATTCCCATTCAGAGGAAGCATGTGGGGAAAACAGAATCACCTTGTAGAGAGGCAATGTGAGTTCTACTGGAACTCAGAGTGCAAGAGAAGTATGGAGGCAGATGAAAACATGATGGGGAAGTAAGCATTTGAGGGAAAGAGATAACTGCATGTGTGAGATCCTCGTGATGGAGAAAAGGGAAACTGGTAGCACCCCAGTCATGGGGACTTCATCAAAACTACCAACTAAAAGGCTTGGGATCGTGACAGAACATTGTGAACCAGAAGCATCAGGTAACATCCTCACTCCGACAATATATACAGAGCAGTCTAGTGAACAACTGCTACTATTTTGGGATTCGTAGTCAGGCACAGAACGGATGTAACCATAATATTCCCTGTAACGATCTAGATGAAAGTAATTTATGTTCTGTAAAACGTACCTCAACGTAAGTAATGGCATATTTTCAATGCACCGGCATACAAAAACAATGTGCCAGCAGAAAGAATAAGTGTATCAGGTATGCAGAAAAAGTCAGTGAAGCAGGAAGGCACCGCTACCTGGAGGGATGTTCAGAAACAATGTGATGGCGTAACTGTCAGCGTAAACCATCAAGCACACCTAAACAACTATTGCGACATTATCAGTTTAAAAAATGGCTAAACAACACGAACACATTTCATAGGACCATTCCTCCATCTTTTAGGCTCAGTTTGGATTACTTTCACTTTTTAAGAGTTAACTCATGTTGAGGGGATACACAATATGCCTATTTTATTTTCCACACAGGCTCTGTTTGTTCACTATACACTGATGACATTCAGGTTCATGACTACCACACTTTTGCAAGTGCATGACTACTGTATTCAAAAATAATCGTAGAAAATGGTACACAAAATATATATTCCAGCCAGGCAGAAAATGTATTCTTATCATAAAAGTGCCAAGCCGATTAGTTTTATTATTTTGCATTTAATTATTTCGTGCAGTAGGACTGAGTCAGAGAAGAAGGCTGAACCCTTTTCAAATGTGATTTCACTAACTCAAGCCATTGATTTTAAGTTCATGTAATGTATACACCATGCTAAATAAATCTGGTAATTTATTTTAAAAAAGCTCATTGCTCCAGCTACAAGATCTTACTTATCAAGTTAATATTGTTGTCCCAGCAGATCAGCAACATGTATTCCCTCAGATTACACATGTTAGCAAATAAACAATACATAATAAATCCCTCTTAAATTGTAAGCTGATTATATTCTGCATAGTCACAGCAATATTTATTTGACTTCCCGGTATTATATTAAAACAGGAACCGCAAATCTGTCAATACAGTAAATAATATGTATCTCTTTGGAATTTTTCCAGTAAGCCTTATGGAACATGCTTATATTTTCTCAACATTTCCTAAGTGTATCTTGGCTAAATTTCTTGATAAGGGTGTCACATTGGTGAGTCTGTATTGTGTATTACATTAAACCACTGCATTTATTATCTAACTACAGAGCTGGCTTCTCTTTTAAAGTGTGTTGTTTATTCGAGGCGTTAAAGTAAAATGCGAAACACATGCTGGAAACCCTAAATGTGAAGACTGCCTGCTTTATACATAGATATGATATGTTGACTTGATGACCCCATATCATCAGGGGAACCATAATGAGTATACAGTTTTATATCCACTAATCATTGTTTCATATTGGCTTAAGTAAGGTTAAACATACGTACAAGTACCTTTAAGCATTAGTTTGCTGAACGAGTATCATCGACTGGAGCATGGTGTTCCTAATGGCATAGGGTCACCTGATAACCTTAAGCTAAGACAATGTTTCAATAAGTATTTGAATGCAATCCTAAACCGGGGATCTTTGAAGAGATTGGATGGAGTACATTATATTTCAGTTTTTAAGAAAAAACAAATGCTCATTTGCATGTGCATACTCAGTTAGTTGACAATTTGCTTCCTACACGAGTATTAGCTTAGTCCAATAGAGAGGTTACGCTTCCATAAAAGCTAGTTAACCCGAAGAATTTGACAAGTCTCATAAAATATCAACATGATACAACATTTACTAAATGAGATATGAGTAGTCTACCACAGCTAGGTGGTTTGGTAAAACTAATTTCATTTAAAAAGGAACTCACAAAATTGATAGGATTGAATGCAGGGATATTCATGGTGATGAAGAAAGAGCAATCCAGGAACTGAACATAAATATTATGAAAGGCAGTAGTTAATATGTGAAGGAACAAATGGAGATCATACAGAATATCCAAAAGCTGACCTCTGAAGATGGTCTGAGATAGGTAAAAAAGAGGAATCTATTTTTGCAATTAAAGCCGTTATTTATCAGATATCTTATTGAGGAGTACACAGCTTTATGTGAATTACCTGTTGGCTTTTGCTAAACAAATTATTTCTGCTGGCTTTAAAAACACTGCTTTTTTATTTACTGCAAAACAATTGCATGCAGACTCTAGGGGGTATATTCCAAAGAACGTGTTAACTGCCGCGAGAGTAGCGTAACGCAACTTTCAACATTGCAGCCCATCAAGGGAAAATAACCAGTGTCAACGTGGAATTCACAACACGGGGGTAGCATGCAATAGTCTGCCAAAACTGCAGACAATGTCCGCGATACAACCACCTCGATGGAGACAAAAACACAAACCACAACACCAAAAGACCTGTGATGGGCAAAAGCGTGAGGAGAAAACCAGTGATAAGCAGCACCAGACCTGCAACACACACCTGACAGGCGGGAAAAATCATCATAGATGTAGAAAAAACACCCAAACAAAAACTGACCAAAACCCAAGCACCATGGAGGCAGCTGGAACAGGCGCAGACGGATGAGCGCAACCCCACAATCACCCCGGACGACCAGCATAGGACCTCAGGGACAGGGAAGGGCAAGGACAAGAAGATGAGGAAGAAAAAGTTCAGACCGCAGGTGAACAGGATCATAGTCACGGAGGTAATGGAACACCATCAACAACTGTTCGTCACCTCCGTGTCATTGGGCACCAAAACCGGATTATGGCGGGATATCATGGACAATGTGAATGCCATCAGGGAGCACAAGAGGACAATGGACGAGGTCAAGAGGCGATGGAATGACATCATTTGGCAGACCAAGGAGAAACTCTCCGTCAACCGGAGGTGCGGGCCCAGCGCCACAGCTCGAGCTGGATGACATGGAGGAGCTGGTGTTGACGGTCATCAGTGTGGAGACTGTGGCTGGAGTCAGGGGATTGGACACTGCTTGACAGGACACAACACAACCCCAACAGGGTGAGTGACCACCAGGTACTGGGCGGGCGGGTAGAGATGGGCACAATGGCACACATGCACAATCTACCGGCTTTCACAAAGCACAATGCCATGCTGTTTGAATGTCAACATGTACCATGTGGCTACATACATGTGGACATATCGTAATACATCATCTCTCCTTCACATCACAGGGGCACCGTCAGCAACTCCTGCAGAGCAGTCCCAGGCACTCTTCACTGATGACGAGGAGGACAACACCAGCATCGACATTCAAGCCATCCAAGAATCCATGGACCTCATCTGCAACTCACCTCCAGGATCAGGGCAGCCCACCTGCATTGGGGAGACCCCACCCACTACCCAAAGCACCCAGCAGGAGGCACCCACAGCCCCAACATCCCCTCAAGACCCCCAGGAATAACACATGGCCTCTGTGTGCTGCAGTGCCAGAGGGAGACCGCAGAGCAGGTGCAGTTGGGCTTAGGCAACATGGCAACCAAACTTTATGCTATCCTTGGGTGTGTATCCCCGCTAAATGGTCTCCAACTAGCCTTGACTGACATCGCTGGAGTCATGATGTGGAGAGAAAAACACCTGTCTGGTCAGAGTGGCTCTAGCGATACCAGCCGTGAGCTGCCACAGATGCGGAGGCTCGTGGACGACATGGTGCGAACGGAGGAGGATAGGATGGCGGCCATCGCTGAACATCAGTAGAATGTAGGTAGGATCTACCATGCCCTGCAGAGTTCATCATGCATTGCTGCCACAAGGCGTGGCGATGTTGAATGCTGCTGCCCCCACACCATTCACATCCCCGCCCCCTGGTGTGGCCATGCCTTCCTGTGTGGTAGGCCTAACTACTCCGGCACCTGAGGTGTCAGTGCCACACTGTGTGGCAGATAGACCACCTATGGCACCTGAGGTGTCAATGTCACACAGTGTGGCAGATAGACCACCTTCGGCACCTGAGGTGTGCCACAGCCAGTACAGTAACACCCCCAGGTGGGGCAGGGCGCATATCCGGAGACGAGGATGTGGATGGGCTTGCGATCAGAAGGGCTCAGTAGCATTCATTTCCGCCACCTGGCCTGTTCCTGGTTGGTCCTGCATGTGGCCTCATGACCTTCCACTGACCCCCGATTCACTCAGATGCACTCACCTTGGACAGCGACATGGACCGCCACATCCTGTTTGATGACCAATGACACGGCGGCAAGACTGCGGACTGCACCCCTTCTCTTCCACAGTACTTGTCTTCCACGGATGGACTCTGGCTGGCCCTCCATGGGCCCAGATAGTGTGGTGGATTCGGCAGTGACATGGTTGTGTCCACTGTCCACTCCACTCCACACACCAGAGGTGTATGTTGACGTGGATATGGGTGTGTTCTGCATACTGCAGTCTGTGCAGCACTTCGCCGCAACTTTCGGCATTGTGTACTTTCCCAGTCATGGTTCTACTGCATCCTTCACAGAAATCATTTAATCTTATATATATGTATATATACACATATGTGTGTGTAATGCTCTCACCTGTGAAATACCTACATTTTCTGAGTAAAGGCAGAGTTGTTGTAAAATTAGGCATAGTAAATTCATGAGTTGTAAAGATGCATGCGTTGGTTCAGCTGTTGTTGTAAAAGCAGTTTGCTTGTCAAAACTGCCACACATTTAGAGCTACTCGGAAGCCCTACATGTGTTAGATTAAAAAATAAATGAAGATCCTTTTGTGTTCCTGAATCCAGGTTCTTTTATTGTGCCTCGGCATTATGTCACAGCCCCAGCACTCAAGAAAGACTGACTGCCAGATGCATCATTTGTCTACTGTGATACAGGTGTTCCTACAATACTACACTTCCCTCCACAATGTGAAAAGTGCATCCCCTTTCTGTTCAGCTACAGATGTGCTGTTGTTACTCCACTGTGCTTTAACAATTATTCTTTTTATCTGAGAACCAGGCAGCCTCCTGACAGAAGGAACATATTCTGCCCCTTTTAGCCGTCCAACTGGAATGAATGAAAAAATCTGAAAAGGGAACACAAATAAGCCTGTCTGTGAACAGTGTAGCTTTTTTTGGTTTCATATTGACTTGAATGACATGACTGCAGCCGGAGATCACAGCTTCGCATCAGAGGAAGCCTAATTAGAAAGGAAAAGCAAACTAATTTCTTGAAAAGAAGACAGAATATGGAGAGAAATAAACTGAAATGTTGATAAAATAGAATGTTAGATTGAGAGCAAGTTTTAGAAATACAGCATGCAACTTGAAAATGTATATCCACACCTGGAGGAGAAGACCTGGTAGCTACATGATGTTTTTCGTAAATGATATCAACTTAAATATTATAGCTATAATATGTGTAGGGGCTTCTCATTTATTTTTCTTTGTAGTTTGATATAGCGCAAACTCGACCTAAAGGTATTGGAAAGCTTTACAAGACCACTAGTTACATTATAAAAAACTATTTTTGGGAACGGAAAGATTAAATAATTTGATAAGAACCACAGAATGTTGAGTGGATGCCAAACTCGAACCTAGATCCCAAATTTCAAAAGCTCTAGCAGTAATGCCACATCCTCTGTTGCTCAACATTTTTCTATTTTTTTAATAGATAAACAATATTATGATCACTTTCTACTTGATATTAATATATTCTTTCAGAGTTTTATATATATATATATTTCAACAACTCTGAAAGATATATATTTATATTACCTATTGGCGATAGCCAGTAGGTATATATAGTTAGGATTGTTTTCCATAGGGAAATCGCAACATTCTATTGGGAATAACTTTGGCGCCGGTTGAGGAATCTTCCTGAAATTTTCCTTAACTTTGCCTCGCAGCGCTCCGGTCCTTCCCTGAAAGTTTGGGGGGGATTCGTCAAGCGGGGGCCGAGATAAAAGGGGGGTCCCAAAACATGTTTTCCCCATGTTAATTTCCATAGGGCGGTTGGACTCACTTTTAGCCCGAATGGCTGAATGGATTTCCACCAAACTTGGCAAAATTGTAGGGACTGGTAGCCCGATGTGCCTTTGCTATGTCTCAAGATATGTGCTCCAGTGGTTTTTACGAAAATTAACTTTGAAAAAATTTATATTGGGCTACATTGGGCTATATATATGTTAGAGCCCAAATGTAGCCCAATGTAGCCCAATGTAGCCCAAAGATGGCCACCAGAGACAAAAAAAACAAATGTAGCCCAAATATCAGTCAGATGTAGCCCAACTATAGCCCAATGACAGAATGTCCCAGAGTGTTCTAAAGAACAACTAGAGCGCTAACAGTCTTACTTATGACAAAAGTATGGCACACCTGAAGTCATCTTGATTGGAATAAAGTGTTAACACTTAAAACATTTAATTTGCAAAGGAACAAAATGAGGGGGTTCATTTTGCCATAGAAATTATGATTAGTGCTGAAGAAAGAAAAATTAGGGCACATTTTGAGTGACTTCTCAAATCCTCTTATATTTCATTAAAAACATTCTGATATGCAGTCTCCCAAGATGGCCACCAGAGACAAAAGAGCCTGTGCTTAAAAACTCTGTTAGCAAAGCAGGCATTTGAGATTTAAAAAACGTTTTGGGTATATATAGTTAGGATTGTTTTCCATAGGGAAATTGCAACATTCCATTGGGAATAACTTTGGCGCCGGCTGAGGAATCTTCCTGACATTTTCCTTAACTTTGCCTCGCAGCGCTCCGGTCCTTCCCTGAAAGTTTGAAGGGGATTCGTCAAGCGGGGGCCGAGATAAAAGGGGGGTCCCAAAACGTGTTTTCGCCATGTTAATTTCCATAGGGCGGTTGGACTCACTTTTAGCCCGAACGGCTGAATGGTTTTCCACCAAACTTGGCAAAATTGTAGGGACTGGTAGCCCGATGTGCCTTTGCTATGACTCAAGATATGTGCTCCAGTGGTTTTTACGCAAATTAACTTTGAAAAAATGTATATTGTGCTACATTGGGCTATATATATGTTAGAGCCCAAATGTAGCCCAATGTAGCCCAATGTAGCCCAATGTAGCCCAAAGATGGCCACCAGAGACAAAAAAATACAAATGTAGCCCAAATATCAGCCAGATGTAGCCCAACTATAGCCCAGTGACAGAATGTCCCAGAGTGTTCTAAAGAACAACTAGAGCGCTAACAGTCTTACTTATGACAAAAGTATGGCACACCTGAAGTCATCTTGATTGGAATTAAGTATTAACACTTAAAACATTTAATTTGCAAAGGAACACAATGAGGGGGTTCATTTTGCCATAGAAATTATGATTAGTGCTGAAGAAAGAAAAATTAGGGCAAATTTTGAGTGACTTCTCAAATCCTCTTATATTTCATTAAAAAAATTCTGATATGCAGTCTCCCAAGATCGCCACCAGAGACAAAAGAGCCTGTGCTTAAAAACTCTGTTAGCAAAGCAGGCATTTGAGATTTAAAAAACGTTTTAATATATAAAAACGTTATCCGCTAATAGAATTAGCATTTAAAAAACCTTGCGAATTCAATGAAAGAACCATAGGTTTCAGGCCTTATATAGTTAGGAATTAGCATTTAAAAAACCTTGCGAATTCACTGAAAAAACCATAGGTTTCAGGCCTTATATAGTTAGGAATTAGCATTTAAAAAACCTTTGAAATTCACTGAAAAAACGATAGGTTTCAGGCCTCATATAGTTAGGAATTAGCATTTAAAAAAACCTTGTAAATTCACTGAAAAAACCATAGGTTTCAGGCCTTATATAGTTAGGAATTAGCATTTAAAAAACCTTTGAAATTCACTGAAAAAACCATAGGTTTCAGGCCTTATATAGTTAGGAATTAGCATTTAAAAAACCTTGCAAATTCACTGAAAAAAACCTTAGGTTTCAGGCCTTATATAGTTAGGAATTAGCATTTGAAAAACCTTTGAAATTCACTGAAAAAACCATAGGTTTCAGGAGTTATATAGTTAGGAATTTGCTTTTAAAAAACCTTTGAAATACACTAAAAAAGCTATAAGTTTTAGTGGTGTTACAGTTAGCTGGACATTTTACTCATACAAAACCATTGAAATTGCTCCTATATAGTTAGTTGTACTAACTATATTTCGAGCACCCGCGATCCACTGCTGATGATGTCACATATTAGATCATTCATGACATGGTCAGTGACATCACTGATGACATCTCAAATGTAAAATGTCCAGCTAACTATAACACCACTAAAACTTATAGTTTTTTGAGTGAATTTCAAAGGTTTTTTAAAAGCTAATTCCTAACTATATAACTCCTGAAACCTATGGTTTTTTCAGTGAATCTATATATATGTATATATATATAGATTCACTGAAAAAACCATAGGTTTCAGGAGTTATATAGTTAGGAATTAGCTTTTAAAAAACCTTTGAAATTCACTCAAAAAACTATGTATATATATATATATATATATATTTCAACAACTCCGTTCCACCAGCCGTTGCACCACTTCGTCGCGGGTGCTGCTTTGCGCACAGTTGAGTGTTCTACAAATTTCTCAGGTTCAGTCCGTGATCCCACCGAACCACAATGTAAAGCGCACTCATAAAGCAATGCCAGGTCCCAGAAACTGGAGTTTTAAAGTCCTGGATTTATTCCATCATCATTCGCTGCAGAAAACAAATCGAAAAACGCGTTTCGGCGTCACCGCCTTCATCAGTGTCAATTCATTGTTTACATTTTGTGTTTTTAAATAAAGTTGTGCTCAAAAAGGTTCACAGAAATAGAAAGTGTCTTAGTGCAACATAAACATCAATGATAAAGAAACTTTGCATGGCGGCCATCTTAGAATGTCTCAATCTTACTGTGCTCTGGGTGAATACTTTGTAATTCTATTCAAAGTTGAACATATTTAAATAAAGATATTAATCTATCTCTTATTACATTTTTATCAGTTAATATTGATTCTGTTCTATCTTTCTTTCATTCACTAATTCTCGATCACCTGGAAACGAGCAATTTCTATGACACCCTCTCACATTTTACGGCCCCATTGGCCATGTTCTGCCACATCACTTATTATGCCCTGTATAGGCTTTCAGAACAGCAGAATTTCTTACTATTTACACAATATGGATCTATTTGATTTTTATAATCATTTAGTTCAGGAGATCATACTTAATGAGTGCTTTAGCTTACATGTCGGCAAATTAGAATTACCCAGTAGTTTTTATCATATTTAGCATTTGGGATTTCTATCTTTCTTCGTCTATACTGTTTTCGCCAATTCAACCCACATGAATCCACATCTCCTCTTCTTTATTCAACCCCCTTGGAGTCTTAGTTTGTAATTTTATGATATATTTTTACTCCAATGTTCGTAACCTTCTAACAATGTCTCCACCCCTCTCTCTCTCTTTTCAACTTGGTCCAAACAGAAGAATTTGAGGAGACTGCTATTGCTCTGATGTTCTGCCTCAAAGTGTCGCGCTACGGGATAATTGGAATCCCTGTTATTAATTGCTCTCAGATGTTCTAATATGCACTTTTTCATGGGATAGAATATACTTCCCACATATTGTTTCCCACATAGGCATATTAGGCAATAGACAGTGTGATCTGAGTTACAATTAAGGAGTTTGGAGATAGGGATCTTGGTTCTATTCCCAGGTATTTGATATTCCTTTACCTTATGGCTGTTTTTACACACTTTGCATTTCATTCATGGAAAGAACCCCTTTATCGGAGCTTTGATTTTCTTTTTTGGTTCAAAGTGGCTGTTGACTAGATGGTCTTTTAGGGAACTTCCTTTCCAATATGTGACCAGCGGTCTATCTGGCAGTAGTTTCCCCACAACACTATCAGTTTTCAATATTTTCCAGTTCCTTCTCATAATTTGAAAAACCTCAGAAGATTTATCAATGAAACTTGTGATGATTCTGACTTTTCCATCCTCAGTTTTTCCCTTATCCTTCAAACGTTCACCTCTTTCTATGGATTCACAACGGGCCTCTGCTTGGTCTAAAACACTCTTACCATAGCTTCTTTTCTGGAACCTTTGTCTAGCTTGACCTATTGCTTTCTGGCATTCAGTGGTGGTGGAACAATTCCATTTCATCCTGAGAAATTCTCCAAACTGAATATTGTTCACCACACTCCTGGGATGGTAACTACCAGCGGGCAGGATAGTATTCCCTGCAGTGGGTTTTCTGTGGAGTGAGGTTTCAATCTTATTCCCCTCAACATAGACTTTTATGTCTAAATAGACCACTTCCTTTGGGCTAATGCAACTGGTGAATTTAAGATTCACTTCATTGGAATTCAGGGCTTCTATGTATTTTTCAGCTTCATCTGCGGACCACACCACACGATGAACAAATCATCAATGTACCGGGTCCACAGAGCAATGCTATCCATCTATTTTTCATTTTCTCCCGCCCAGGCCACGTGCTTCTCCCACCAGCCTACAAACAAGTTTGCATAGCTGGGGCTAAGCACGTGCCCATCACGGTGCCCTGCCGTTGGAGGTACAGCTGCCCTGAAAAGGTGAAAATGTTGGTATTAAGACAGAATTTTGTTAATTCAATTAACATTTGATTATGTTTCCTGCATTTCAGTAATCTTTTTTGTAGGAAAAAACTCATAGCTTCTAAGCCTTTGTCATGTTGGATTGATGTATATAGACTAGCAATGTCTAAAGTTATCAGTAACATACCAGAGTCCCATCTAATTCCTTCAATAGTCCTGGTGGACACACTGTGCTTTTGTGCACTTTCGGCAAGTGGTAAAATGTGGCTAGCTCCGGATGTTCACATTGCATACATTTCCAGTCCTCTTGATCCAATGTTCCTTCATTTCTCCATTCATTTAGCAGATTTTGAAATTCCATTATGCTTTTTTGATAGTCAAGTCTATTGATTGGAATGTAATGCTCTCTTCTATTCAATTGTAATAGGGCATCGTCTTCATATTATGTATTACCTACTGGCGGTTGCCTGTAGGTAGTTATAGTTAGAACCTAATTTCCATAGGAAAAGCATTTTCTGATTTGCTAATAACTTTAGCGTAGATTGACGAATCTTTGTGAAAATTTAAAAAAAAGTCTATCCAGGTCAGCCCCTATCCTGAAAGTTGGGGGGTGATTCGTCAAGCGGGGGCTGAGAAAAAAGGAGAGTCCCAAAACGCGTTTTACCCATGTAAATTTCCTTAGGAAATTGTGCGACGAGCTACAGCCCGAACTGCTGAACGGAATAATCCCAAATTTGCCAGAAAGGCAGAGCTTGGTTCAGAAAGCGACCTTTTTAGTAAATGGTGTTAATCCATTCTGTAGTTTTTGAGAAATTCAAAAAATAGGAGTGAAAAAATCAATTTCCCCGAGGAAATTTTGTGCAAGGCTACAGCAGAAACTACTGAACCGACTTACTCCAAATTTGGCAGGAAGGTAGTGCTTGGGTCAGAAAGTGACCTTCTCAAACATTGTGTAAATCCATTCAGTAGTTGCTGAAAAATTAGAAACATAAAAGTTTCAATATCTGCACGAGCTTCACTGTGATAGGCTGCCAGCACTCCAAACCAGGAAGCGTTGGCAACCATCTCGTGGCTCGGTAGAAACGAGTCATCAGAACACTGAGAAACAAAGGTATAAAAGAAGAGAAGGGGGCAGGGTAGAAACACCCTGGCCCACTAGGCCTGCTCAGGGAATCCCAGAAGGACCCTCAGGGCCAAAAAAAAGAATTTAAAAAAAAAAAAAAAATGCCGCAACTGGTGCAAGGGTCACAGGTTCCTGCATTTTATTTTAATGAGGCCCCTGGGTGGGTTAGGTCTTGGGGGTATTTGTTAAAAAAATAAAAGCGGGAGCTCGCTGGGGCTCCCGCAGTCCCAGGGCTTCACTTATGTTGGGAGGGGGGTTCAGTAGGCTGTGGAAATAGGTCCCGGGGGTATTTGTTAAAAAAATAATAACGGGGGCTCGCTGGGGCCCCTGCAGTCCTGGGGCTTCACTCATGTTGGGAGGGGGGTGCAGTAGGCTGTGGAAATTATATCGGGAAAACAACAATGCTCCATGTTGCAGCCTTTCTTTTCATATAATGTGGAATAATGTTTATTTATAATGCAGTGTTCACTTTTGTTATGAATAGAGTCACTTTGTTACAGGGAATTTCTTAATATGTGGGAGGGTGTGTTTTGTATGAGTGCGTGGAACAAAATTAACGTTTAATTGGCTGAGGTGCTCCAACAACAAGCTTAATGTTCATTGGGTGTGAACCATAGAAGTGTTTCCTGCCATTCACTTCTCCTCCGCAGAGTAGCAAGGACATCTAATTGGCTCACATGTTGTAAGAAGGACCTTCCTGAGCTTAATGTTGATTGGTTGCGAACTATTGAAAGGAGAAGTGTTGCTAGGTATTCCCTTCTCCTCCGCGGAGTAGGAGGGCCATCTGATTGGTTAACATGTTCTAGGGTCGAGCTTCCAGAGCTTCATGTTGGTTGGTTGCGAACTATTGAAAGTAGAAGTGTTGCCAGCCATTCACTTGCTCTCTGTGGAGTAGGACGGACATCTGATTGGCTGACATGTTCTAAAGAGGAGCTTCCAGAGCTTAATGTTGATTGGTTGTGAACTATTGAAAGTAGAAGTGTTGGGCGCCATTCACTTCCGCTCCGCGGAGTAGGAGGGACATCTGATTGGTTGACGTGTTCCAAGGAGGACTTTCCCAAGCTTAATGTTGATTGGCTGTAAACCATTGTAAGTAGAAGAGTTATCAGCGATTCCGTCCCTCTCCGCGGAGTATTAAGAACATTTCATTGGGTAACGTGTTCCAAGCGGGACCTTCCGAAGCTTAATGTTCATTGGTTGTGAAGCATTAAAGTAGAAATGTTGGCAGCCATTCCCTCCTCCTCTGCGGAACAACATGGACATTTTATTGGCTAAAGTGTTCCGAGCACAAGTGTGCTCCTTATTGGGTGGGAACGGTTCACTGTTGTCAGTCATTTTGTGACGCACTTCCAAAGGAGTACGGGAAAAGAAAGTAGTAGAGGGGAGGGTAGAAACACTATTATCTCTGTACAGTGCTCACAAGGTGGTGGACAGGGATTGTGAAGATAAAAATTGTTTTTTATTTATTTTAAGGGCCATTTATATAATTGCCGTGGGGTGTACAAATCACTGCAGAAAAATACCAGTGTCTTGCGGTCTTCTTTTTATCAAGTTTACGGGTGGGATACTTCCCAGGAGCACTATTTACTGATAATGTGCTGTTGCAAAGTTTCTGGGTAGAGCCTGGTCGATCAGGTATAGGGCCTTACACAGGGCTTCCAGAAATTTGATATAATGGTCATAAGTATGTGCATTGTAAGATTGAAGTTTTCTATGCTGCTCCTTGATTAAGACAATTAACTTTTTATATCTTCAACTGCCCTTTCTGTCTTAAATAGTTTTTCTTAATCATGCTGATCAATAATAATATTTGTCATAAGCTATATTTTTATTGACTTAGTGAGAATCTTGTTGTTGGTTTTTATCTATTCAATAATTTATGTTTTAATGAGCTATACATTTTATTGAATATGAGAGAATTGTGTTGTATGTTTTTATTTAATTATGCATTTCTCTCCCGCACTGAAATTGTAGTTGCTCTTATGATATTTATATCGAAATAAAGCCTGATTGACTTGACTTCACTTATAATGTGGTGTTTACTTTGCTGACGGGGAGGTGTTGTTGCGCAGCTAAAATTTCAGACTAGTTTTGAAATGTTTTTATTTAGAAATGACAAATAAACTTTCTTCGCAAACTGACGCTGAATATATCAAATGGGTGACAAATAAAAATGGAATTTCATAAAATATCAGTTAAGCGTGGCAACACCCTACTTTTTTCTGCTATAGTTTGTACAAGTGTTGCGCCATATTCTTGATAATGTAAGAGGGCATCAGTTACTTTTAGATAAAGTGGAAAAAAGTGCTACAACAAACACTCCAGTACTACATTATCTGAGGTCAGAAGAACAAGTAAAAACAGTTAAACACAAATGACTTCATATTAGATAGAAATGTATGCATTATCATTTTTCAAATTTGTATTTTGTAGAATTTGGGAACGTTCTGTCATAGTGCTTAGAGGTCGCACACTGTTCCGCTAACAAATCACATACTCATTTAAGAATATATAGGATAGTACTATTATAATCTACAGTACTGGTCCTATATATTCTATAGGGAGAACGTGAATAGGAACCGCAACTGAGAAGAATAGATATTAGAAAATAACATTCAGAAATGTAGGGGTTATCAAATATTTAAAGTAACAAAGTATGTATGAAAGCTATATTTTTATACTGCAATTTCCTAAAATATCCCCACTGAAAAAATATCTGATCAAGTATGTTATAATGTTTTGTATGCTGTTTTACAGATGGCGCAGACAAATCTCCAATTCCTCTTCTGTAACAATAGGACAATCTATTCAAATATAACGAATGACACCATTGTTACAGAAAAAAGAAAAGGAAAATAAAGTTTTATATAGAACACTTTCGAGCGGTAATTATTTCCTAAGCTTCTTTTCTCTGGGACGTCGAAAATGTTGATCTTCATGGCAACAGGTCATAAACTCCTCTGAGGTCATTATACTGTGAAAGTTATTATATACATATTCACAGTATATGATCAAAAGGGGGGAACAGACTAAAAACCAGAAGCTGGCGACGTTGCTTATGTATCTTTACTCTTTGCGCTGACAGGTCATGAACTCATCTGAGATCACAATGACTGTTAATATTATAATATACATATTGACAGTATATGATCCCCAGGAGAAAACCGACTAACAACTGGCAGGTGGTGACGTTAATTGTAAATGTTTAGGGGTTTGCGCCGACGAGTCACCAACACCTCTGAGGTCAAGTACAGTGTCAATATTATAATATACAAAGTCACAGTATAAGAGCTCAAAGGAGCCAGAAAAGGAGCAATGTTTGCTGTAATCTGTCTGTTTCTAAAAACAAGCTATTGACGTTACAGAAAAAAAGGCAAAACATGCAAAAACTCTTTTTTCTACATATAAATGTTTAAATATTGACAAATACCTACGTATTATAAATATCTACTATGCCTTAATCAAACAACTTACAACTCCGGAATTTGTTTTGTTGACCCAAAACAAGAATCCAGCGCTAGAAAAGGGAACCTGCATCACAGAATGGGCACGGAGAAATAACTAGTGAAAACGAAACTAATCGCACAACTGGTGTGGTTTATATAGCTTTTATCTGCCCATTTAGATGCCACGTTTTATAGTATTACATATGCTCACATTTTCACTGTTTAACTAGTGCACATGTTGGGAAAAGTTACAAACTGTGAAGCTGTAAAGGTTTAAATTTCCATCTTAACATATATAAGGTGCTTAATATGGAGAGTTTAAAAACTGTGACCGAGCAAACTGTGTGATTTGCATTCTCATGATTAAAAACATCTAAATAGAAGACATAACAAAATATTGTTCACAATAGAAGAAAAACAAATTTGCTAATATTTGTCATCACTATGCTGTTCAATAAAAAAAATGCCAGCATTTGTAAAGCGTGAAGCTACCCCCGGAAAGGTGTACAGGCGCTCGGGGGCATTGGGAAGATTAAGCAAGGTGTTACCCACAGAGAGATAATGGTGGGCTAAGATGCTGCTAGAGTCAGGAATCGAACTTTGAAAGCTGTTGTTCGAAGTCAGGTATTAAAGGTGCAGCGTCATACTTTTACTACACTTATATGTTAATTACAGCTAATTAAGTTGAAAGCCTTTTTGTTAAATTATAAGTAGGGCTCCTTGTTTTCCGTTTTTACTGATTCTTACAGATGAATACAGACAGAAAAGTATTTATTTTAAAATGTGGATAAACACAGAAATCTGGTTATTTTTTGAGTGATTCTAAATGCTGTCATTGATGAGTACCAGGCTAATAGGTCTGTTGTTCTAAAAGTAAAATGGTTAAAACAATAAAAGAATTTTAGTAAAGAGCCTTAACCCGTTCCATGCGCACGATCAACGGCCGATGCAGCCCCGCCCACTGTGCAGAACGCCCGAACCATGGTAAACTGGTTAAAGAGCAATATATATGCTCATATAAGAAAATATGCACATTTTAATATCAAGATTGTGTGTAGTTTATCATCTAAGAGTGTTTAAATGACTGAAAACAGTCAGTCATTCAGCCATGAGTGCATATTTATCAGAAAAATAAATGTGGAATTATACTCATTTCAGATTCATTTTTTCACAAAACCCAAAATATATATGCGTAATACAGATACAAATATAAAAACAAAATAAATATATAGATAAATACAGATGGAAATGCCCAAAAAATAAATACCATAGAACGTGGAGCCATAATTATAAGTTATAAAAGACTACTGTTAAGTTTGTTTTCACTATAAAAAGTATAAACGTATTTTTAAAATTTACTTAAAAAACATTATAGGTTATAGGGATATTGTAGTTAGAAATTAGCATTTAAAAAACCTTTGAAATTCACTGAAAAAAACATACGTTTCAGGCCCGTTATAGTTAGAAATTAGCATTTTTAAAAAACGTAGAAATTCAATGAAAAAATCATAGGTTTCAGGGATGTTATAGTTAGCTGGACATTTCACTCGTACAAAACCATAGAAATTCCGCCGTTACAGTTAGTTCAGCTAACTATAACTCGTGCCCCCGCAATGCACTGCTCATGACTTAAGACCTCACATATTACATCACTCATGCCATTGTCAGTGACGTTACTAATGACATCCCAAATTACATCACAGATTACATCATCCAGTGACTGTAAGTGTTTTCTAAGAGTTTATGATTGTTAAACATATATACTAAGCTACTACAAAAGTTAAATTAGTGTGCTAGGTGTAGTAGTAATGAGCAATACTGCTTCTAACATATATTATGTGAGTGGCTGTATGTGTCCGTGTGTAAGTGGGTGTCTGAGCAGCTTTATGGGTGGCTCAGTGGATGTGTGAGTTGCTCTATGTGTGATTAAGTGAGTGTGTGAGTGGCTGTACGGGTGAGTGAGTGGGTGGATATCTTGAAAGGCTCTGTGAGTGAGTGACTGGGTGTGTAAGTTGCTGTATGGGTGAGTAAGTGCCTTTTTGAGTGGGGTTTTGGCTAAGTGAGTTGGTGTTTGAGTGGCTGTATTGGAGAGTCAGTGGCTGTTCCAGTAGCTGTATGGGAGAGTGAGCGGTTGTCTGAGTGGCTGTATGACTGAGGGAGTGTGTATGGGAGTACAAGTATGAGTATGTGAGGGAGTGATTGTGTGAGTGCATGTATGGGTGAGTGAGTGACTGTGTTGAGAGGCTGTATGGGTTAGTGACTGAGTGTGTGCATGGCTCTATAGGTGAACAAGTGGGTGTGTGAATAGATGTAAGGAGTGAGTATGAGGCTATGTGAGTGAATATATGAATGAGCGATTGGTTGCATGAGTAGCTGTATGGGTGAGTGAATGGTTTTGTAAGTGGCTGTATAAATGAGTGAGTGGGTGTGTGAGTGACTCTATGGATGAGTGAGTGTATGTGCGACTGCTTGTATGGCTCTGTGAATGGGTGTGTGAGTCGTTCTGTGAATGATGTTATCAGTGATGCCATTTGAGATGTTATCAGTGATGTCACTTAATATATCATGAGTGATATAATGTGTGAGGTCATAAGCAATCCATTGCAGGGGGTAAGTTATAATAGGCTCAGGTAACTATCTCCTCCTTCTCGATGACCAGACAAGTCAACGCCGTCTCCTCATCATGCTTCAACACCCTACGCATGCTCCGTAAAATCTTCCGATGGATCCCAACCGAAACCAGGAAGACGGTCACCCAGGCACTCGTGTCACCAGCCGACTGGACTACGGAAACGCCCTCTACGCCGGAACCACAGCCAAACTACAGAAAAGACTCCAATGCATCCAGAACACCTCCGCCCGACTCATCCTGAACATCCCCCGACGCTGCCACATCTCCGGCCACCTGAAGGACCTGCACTGGCTCCCCGTCAGCAAGAGGATCACGTTCAGGCTCCTCACCCACGCACACAAATCTCTCCATGACCTGGGCCCCAAGTACCTCAACGACCGCCTGACCTTCTACACGCCCACCCGCCAGCTACGCTCAACAAACCTCGCTCTCGCCGCCGTACCACGCATCCGAAGAGCCACCGCTGGTGGCAGATCCTTCTCCTACCTGGCGGCCAAGACATGGAACTCCCTCCCCATCCATCTTTGGCTGACCCAGGACCATCTCGCCTTCAGGAGACAACTCAAGACCTGGCTGTTCGAACAATAGCAGACCCCTTCCCCCAAGCGCCTTGAGACCCTGCCGGGTGAGTAGTGCGCTATACAAGTACTATGATTGATTGATTGATTGACTATAACTGCTGAATTTCTACAGATTTGTACAGGTGAAATCTGAGCCTAACTATAACATCGCTGTAACCTTTGTTTTTTTAGTGAATTTCTAGTTTTTTTAAATTCTATATCCTAACAATAACATAACATACCTGTAACCTTTAGCTTGTTCAGTGAATTTCTAAGATTTTTTTAATGCTACTTCCTGACTATAAAGTCCATAGAACCTTTGTTTTTTAAGTGAACTTCTAAGGGATTTGTAAATTTATTTCCTAACTGTATCCTGTAACCTTCAAGAGTGAGTGCATGAGAACCTTATTGGGGATGTGAGTGAGTGTCTCAATGGGAGTGTTAGTCAGTGTGTGAGTGTCTGTGTGGGCCTGGGACAGGCTTGCTATGTGTCTCACTTGGTGTGTGAGTAGGTACATGAGTGTCTGAGTGGGTCTGCCCGTGGGTGCGTGAGTGTTTGAGTGGGTCTATGGGCGAGTGTGTGAGTGTTTGAGTGGGTGCATGAGTCTCTAAGTGAGTGTGTCCGTGGGTCGGTAAGTGGGTGGTTGAGTGTGTCTGTGAGTGGGTGTATCAGTGTCAAAAGGGGGTCTGTCAGTGGGTGCGTGAGTGAGTCATCCACAAAGGAACCACACCTGCGCTTTTATCACACAAGAGTACATAGTTTTGAACAAAATGCCAACTCAAGTGGAGTACTTTGTACTGGCTAATAACTAAGTGCTACCTCCTTGGTAAATGTCCAGTACATATATTACAGTATAGGTATGTAATGGAGCACAGAGAAATGTCACCAGCGACCTTCTGTACGTTTTGGCAATGTGATTATCCCTGGTGCGTCTTTATCAAGAAATATATGATAATAGGAATCCTCCTATAGAGAAGACAATAGGACTACAAAGAGGTAAGGGTCTTTCTTCTTAACTATATGAAATAAGTTCTTCTTTGTTTGCTGGAGATGTCCATATATCCTTTGGCATCAAGAACTCCTCCCCAAAATCGGCTGGAAACACGCTGTGGTGTCGCTTGTTAAGCTGTGTATCATCCTGGCAAAAGGCAGGAAGATTTTTGCATACAATTATGGTGGGCAGGGCCAAATGGATGAAGATTCCAAATGTTTTGCACATGTGCATAATCGTAGTAATTAAAAGGGAGAACTATCAACACTGTGCTCACCAGGACAGGGCAAAAAAGAACCAACTTGTCACAGTCACATACAGGTTGCGCTCCAATAAATCAATGATGCAGTCACTTTCATGAAGGATTACAGATGATTTTCCAATATGGAATTGCACAGAAAACGCACTTGCTATGCCTTTGCCAAAACCATAAGTTAGGATAATTTGTCCTTTATAGAAGTGGAGCTTCAACAGGGGCACCTGCTAAGTTTATATTTCTGTCTCAAGTTAAGGTTAAATTTCTATCAAATGAACTTTATGGTCAAAACAGCCCTGCAAAAACTGAATGTGGGAGGGGGTGCATGGCCCCTCTACCCTGGCCGATTTTGGCTCAGTTGACCCAACCCCCAGGGCCCGGCCACAATTCAAAGGTGGAGGAGGACCAGACTGCCCCCCTACCTGGGCTGATTTTGGCCATGGGGACATCATCTCCAGGGGCCCTAACGCAATTCAATGGGGGTGGGGCACATGGCCCCCCTTCCTAATCCAATTTTGGTCTTCTTGGGAAGCACATTTTACTTGTCATCAGTGATGTCATTTGAGATGTCATCAGTGATGTCACTGACCATGTTATGAGTGATGTAATATATGAAGTCATAAGCAGTGCATTGCGAGGGCGTAAATTAAGTCAGCTCATTTAACTATAGCTGCAGAATCTCTATGGTTTTGTATGAGTGAAATGCGTCCCTGCAACCTTTGTTTTTTTCAGTATCTGTATATATATATATATATATAACCCACTGATGGTCGCCTGTAGGTAGACCTAGTTTCAATAGGAAAATCATTTTCTTTTTGCTAATAACTTTGGCGCAGTTTGAGGATTTCTCATGAAGAACTAGTTTGCCTCTCACTTCAGCTGCTGTCTTGAAAGGTTTGTGATGATTTTTCAAAAGGGGGCTCAGAAAAACAAGGCGGTCACAAAATGCATTTTTCGCATGCAATTTCAGACAGGGATTTTAGACTACAGTCCGAACTGTTCAATGGAATTACACCAAATTTGGCAGACAGCTAGATCTTGGTCCAGAAAGATCTCCCTTTGTAAATTGATGTAAATTCATCAGTAGTTTTTAAGTAATTAAAAAAAAGATTTATGTATATTTAGGGATGCGGAAGGTCAGGTGATCTGACAGATCTCATGCTAAGATCTGATTGGCTGCCACCACTTCAACAAGGTGGAAGTCCTTTTGGGACTGGCCCCTATTCCCAAGAAAACAGTAAAAAAAAAAACAAAAGGGGCCAGGGTAGAACTACCCGACCCCCTAGGCCTGTTGGTGGGATCCCAAAGGGACCCCAGTGGGGGCCCAAATGTATTTATTTTTTTAATTTGCCATAGATTCTTGGAGGATTCATGACAAAAATCTCCGTCGCTTGTTTTTCTTAGCTCCCCGGGTGGGCCAGGTCCCAGGGCTAGTTGTTTAAATTATCATAGAGGAGGGGGTGTCCCCCTCCCATGGCCAATTTTGGGCCTGGGAACCCCATCCCCCAGGGCCCTGCCTTATTAAATGAGGCAGGGGGCACCCAGTCCCCTCTTAGTCCAGTTCCAGCCCTGAGGACTCCATTCCCCTGGGGTCCTGTCAAAAGTTACATGCCCCAGGGTCGACTCCTGCTTTGTTCCAGGTTGATCACCCATGGGAAATAGCAGTTTCCCTGCCCGCACTGGCACAGTCTGCGAAACCGGTTTGCTGTTGCTTGGCAGAAATGTTCTAATGTGATCTTCAATTATTCCACATCCCTTTTCCATACCTATAATTCTACACCTTCTCCTGCATAGCCAAATCTTCAAACACTTCTCACTCTACCCTCAATGGAATATTAAATCCCTCCTTCTATTCCTTTTCTCTGGGTATTGCCAACCTATATCTGAATCGGTATGTTTTAATGTGTATAGTCTTTGTTTTCAATGGGTTTACATGTTTTTAAGGATTTACAGTCCATTTGCAAATGGTCTTTCAGATAGGCCAGGTGGCTTTTGATATCATACTGTTGCACCCTCTCTTTTCTGTAGCATATGTTGATGAAAATAACTTAAGTATAAATATTACCCGTTGGGTCTCATTAAAGCAGATTATTATGAGTAGGACAATTTACAGCCTACATTTCCATGAAAATATAAGGCTCACTTGCAAATTTTTAAGTAGACTTGAACCAAAAAAGTAAGTCTGGGCAGTGAACTCCGCTCCACTTGTGGAGTGTTCCACACTCCGCGTTACGCAGAGCTCACGGAGTTCTCAAAAACTCTGCTTCGCATTGCGGAGCAGAGTTTTTTTCCTCGCTCGCATTCGTCAACGTCAAGTTGGCGAGCGTGAGCAAGGAAAATCCACCTCCCGGCGAGATGTTTTTTCGTTCGCGATCACCAGCATCAAGTCGGTGAGCATGAGCATGAGCATGGAAAATCAACCTCCCTGCGAGATTTCTCAACGCGGGCAGTCAGATTTCTCATTGCGAGTACTCACATGTACTCGTGACCGCTCGCATTGAGAAACCGCCCACTGGCGTTGAGAAAGCTGCAGCTCGTGCAAAAATGTACTTGAGCAGCAGAAAAAAATCAGCGCCCGCTTGTGCTGTGCATGATGCGGTTTGCAATGATTGCACAGTGCGAACAAGCACCTGGCACTGACAATCACGGGACAACTGCATCAATCTAAAGAAACTCTGCCGGTCACAGAGCTCTGGGTAGTGCGGCAGAGTTTATTGTGCACTTCACGGAGCTCCGCATAGCAGAACTCTGTCAACTCCACCCACGATTACCAAAAAGACAGTTTCTGTTAATCTTATGGAGTGGTAGATTATTTTCCTGTGCTAGGCTATTAATCAAGGTTGGGAAGAAATCTTTGTCATGTGAGTGTCTATCCATTTGATGTATTTGTTTAATTGCCTGCTACCTGCTCTTTTTTAGCTATCACAGAACTCATGATTTACTTTTTTTGTTAAGTTTTTGATCACTTTGGATCCATCTGCTTCTCTCTTAGGGCAATCATAAAATGATTGTTGTACTAGGTGGGAATCAGAAATTGGGTGTCTGGTTCACTGGGTCCTGGTCAAGCAGCAACCATAATTCTTGGCGCAGCACAAGCAATACCCAAATTAACCTGTGCTCAAGCCCCTGGTAGCTTGGCACAGAGCATCAATACTTACCTTAGAGGCAATGTGTAAAGTATTTGTGTAAAACCACAGTCAAACAGTGAAGACACCCGACAAAAAGGAACCCACACCAGGTTGGAAAAATAGAACTGAATGTAATAACTAAAACAATAAGAAAACAGCAAAAATCCAATCAGTAGAACCAGTAATATGATTTTTTAAAGAATAAACTGTTAAATAGCTGCTTAAAAAAGAAAGAGCCAACTGAGCCTATCTTGTCAAGATAGACTGAGTCAAAGTCAACAGTTTAGGTCAATCGAGATTGGGTGCAGGTCGGATATAGTCCCAGATTAATATGCCTGAAATTTTACCTTCTCTAATTTTGTGCCAAGAATCCCATTCAAGTTGGAGAGGGTCATGGGGATCAAGGAGAATGTCATGAAACATTGTTGGTGTGGCACAAAGAGCAAGCCGGGAGTCATGGATGGGCAGGTTGTAGCTTTGCATTGGCAGTCCTCCATGGGCTGTCGATGCTGCTGTGTGAAGAGACGGGCTGTTGGCGGCTTGCTCTAAATATATGTGCAAGCTGTGCAGTTGTGGCGTGAATGAGCATGTTCTTGATCGCGTAGAGCCCAACAGATTGATTTAAGAGCCTGTGAGCCACACCAACGGTGCAGGACCTAAAAGGCTCTGTTTGGAGGTCAGCAACTCACCGCAACTGGTTCCATAAGCTGGTGGGGAGCCCTATATGTCCCTGAGACTCAGATCAGAAGGCCAGGAAACTAGCCCTTTGAGTCACTCTGGGGTCCTGAGTTCAAGATGGAGTTGAAGGTCCAGTTCTTTTCCCTAGAAAAGAGGGCTGCATGCAGCAGGACAGCCCAGCAAGGTGGCAGTTCCATTTTTAGCAGCCGTCCTGAATAGTGGCAGTCCTTGTAGCAGCACAGCAGTCCTTCTTCCTGGCAGAGTATTGTCAGCTCCAGAAGTGCACTTAAGATTTGGTATATGAGGTCACCCAGTTGTGCCTTTGAAGTAGGGCAATCACTTCTAGAGTTTTCCGTTTGAGGTTCCAAGGCATCCTGCCTTCCCTGTCCTAGTTTCAGACTAACTACAGGGGCTATGCAGCCCTTTGTGCGGAGCCAGGACACAGCCTACTCAAGTGTCCCTAGGCCCGTGCCAAGCTCCTCCCTCCCATTCTGCCACAGATGGCTCATTCAGTTACACTTAAACTCTTTATTGTGTGTGGATGTCTCTGAGGAATGAATACACAAAGCTCAACTGTCAGCTGCTCTCAGTCATAACACCATCCGGTCTCAGGATATAGGCACTAAATGGCTAAGGCAAGATAATGCCAATTTTCTAACAGTGGCATTTTCAGAATTGCAATTTAAAATCTGACTTTGCCATAAGCTAGGATTTTAAATTGTGACACTTATAAAATTTGATAAAGCAATTGCGGTGTTATCCTGTGGAAGAGGTAGACCTTGCACTAGTGAAAAATGAACGTAAGAGTTTTTCACTACCAGGGCATGTACAAGATCAATGTAATGCAGCCGTATGTTTTTTTGTTATCTGGAAAAAGCTTTGCATTTATTTTATTTGGTGAAAACACCATGATATCATGCAAAAGTTGAAAATGGCACTTTGGTGAACTTACAAAATATTAGTTGGCTTACATTTAAATATGTGTAAATAAACACAGGACGTTGTCAGAAAATGTAAGCAGATATCTCTTAAACAAAACTAAGATGACCACAAAAAGAAAATGCATTCTAAATTCTAAAATGCCATCCACTGTTGCCTGTCCAAATGAAACATCTCCATCTTTCAACTATAATGTAGCCAATGAGATTTCTTGAAGTGTATCTATTTCCCTCAGATTTGAAAAGGAAATTCAATTGTCTCTTGTAAAAGCTCCAATTTTATCACTTATTGAACCTCTAGGATTTGACAACTGCTGTGGTCCTAAGTGTGTTTAACTCGCTTCAGCGACGGAATGTTCTGTATAACATTGCACTACCTTTCTATTTTGGTTAAACATTTACTAATGCAGACCTGTTTCAATAGAGAATCAGGAAACTCGCCTTAAACTCAGAGATGGTCAATATTAAAACATTTTACACTCTTGATAAATGCACTATATTTTTACACGACTCGTTGATTTTTGTTACATGCGAAAAATGTTATACTATATCTCTGGATCTTTAACTTACTGTAGTATCCAAATAATATTGCATCTCTGACTGATTGTAGGATGTTAGCTTTGGTTCATTTGTTTTATTCTCTTTTTAAGTTTAAACAAAACACATGGATAAGGGACATGAACAAATAAGGTACATGAATGAGTAAACCCACCCTCTAATATATATCAGAATTGTATCAATTATTTTTATTATACAGAACTTAAAGAGCTATACCTTGTAAATCAGATTGATTTCTACAAAAAAGCAACCAGCCATAATAACATTTTACATAAAATAAATTTTCATTTAGAATAAATAATTACAAATCTAGCATACCTGCAAAAAGAGTTAAATTGATAGTCTCTGAGGAAAAAATCAATAGGAACTGAAAATGAAGGCAGACGTATTTAGAGATAGAGAGCAACAAGAATGGATGTGGAATTGAAAGAAATATTTAAAAGCACACCCTATATTTTCCTACAACATAGGATGATACTTGAACAAGAAAATATCAAAGTTACACTACATTCACCATTTGAATGTCTGTAAAGGATATTACACTACACATATCATCCAACTACTGGAGAATAAATCAAATTGAAGCAATGTGCATTCTATGACAGTAAATTCAATACATACTTGATAAAATGACCTTGTAGTAGGGGATTCATAGATAGAACTATGAGGGAAATTAAGCTTTGAAGTACAGAACATGAGTGTTATCATACAGAAAAAGAAAAAAAAGACCTCCAGCTGTACATGTTTTTTTAAAGGAAAAGGCAATATACATCAGATTACATTTTAAGAGTTGGACACCGGAAATAGAAACTAAAAAGGAAGAAATGGAAATCAATAGATAGCGCAAGGAGAAGATTATTGGATAAAGAGAATGGCTATGTTCCAACCAAAATAATTAATTGAGCAATTAGAACTGAAATTAGGTAGACACTACCAGTAACAAGAAAAAAACACAGATTTTAAGTGGAAACAGACGTTTAGAAGACTAATGATTGACAAATTGAAACATTTGAATAATTGTGAGTAAGCAGGCAACAGCAAAATTAATAAATAAGTAATTTTTAGATTGAAGTATTTAGTACACATTCGACCTGACATCCTTGTTGTGGTCTTCCCCCAAACCTTTTGCCTTCATCCCTTCTGTTTTGCTGAATTTTTTTGTGTTGGCTTTAGTACTCAGTTCAATTTACCACTACTAACCAGTGCTAAAGTGCTTGTCCTCTCTCCCTATAACAAGGTACAATTGGCTTAGACCTGATTGGCACATTTAATGTATGTATATGACAGTATTCTACAAGAACTTAGGGCCTGTAAATTAAATGCTATGAGCGGGCCTTCAGCGCTCCTCGTGCCACTCACTAAAATAGCACAATAAAACATGTCTTAGGCCTGCTAATGGCAACTGAATGATTCAAACGGGGGTGGTGATGGACAGAGTATCTGAATTAAGCAGAACACTCCTACCCAGTCAAAAGGTCAGGGCTTGATCCATCACCGTTTTTTAGCTCACTGCCCCATCCCAGTTCAGAACCTGGCTACATGCAAATCAGTCTGACCCTGGCCCAGTGCATCATGGGAACAGGGCAGACCAAACTACCAAGCCAATTCTTCACTGGAAAGGATACAAGCTTCCGGGGACCGGTTTCTGGCATTACAGCCGTCTTCGGCCCGGCTTGCTTGAATCCTGATGGTGCAGTGAGCAAGGGACTCACATCTGAGCATACCCTTCCACACTTGTGGTGGCCAAAATGATTCAAAAGGGGGTGGTGATGGACAGAGTATCTGAATTAAGCAGAACACTCCTACCCAGTCAAAAGGTCAGGGCTTGATCCATCACCGTTTTTTAGCTCACTGCACCATCCCAGTTCGGAACCTGGCTACATGCAAATTAGTCTGACCCTGGCCCAGTGCATCATGGGAACAGGGCAGACCAAACTACCAAGCCAATTCTTCACTGGAAAGGAAACAAGCTTCCGGGGACCGGTTTCTGGCATTACAGCCGTCTTCGGCCCGGCTTGCTTGAATCCTGATGGTGCAGTGAGCAAGGGACTCACATCTGAGCATACCCTTCCACACTTGTGGTGGCCAAAACGATTCAAAAGGGGGTGGTGATGGACAGAGTATCTGAATTAAGCAGAACACTCCTACCCAGTCAAAAGGTCAGGGCTTGATCCATCACCGTTTTTTAGCTCACTGCACCATCCCAGTTCAGAACCTGGCTACATGCAAATTAGTCTGACCCTGGCCCAGTGTATCATGGGAACAGGGCAGACCAAACTACCAAGCCAATTCTTCACTGGAAAGGAAACAAGCTTCCGGGGACCGGTTTCTGGCATTACAGCCGTCTTCGGCCCGGCTTGCTTGAATCCTGATGGTGCAGTGAGCAAGGGACTCACATCTGAGTATACCCTTCCACACTTGTGGTGGCCAAAACGATTCAAAAGGGGGTGGTGATGGACAGAGTATCTGAATTAAGCAGAACACTCCTACCCAGTCAAAAGGTCAGGGCTTGATCCATCACCGTTTTTTAGCTCACTGCACCATCCCAGTTCAGAACCTGGCTACATGCAAATTAGTCTGACCCTGGCCCAGTGCATCATGGGAACAGGGCAGACCAAACTACCAAGCCAATTCTTCACTGGAAAGGAAACAAGCTTCCGGGGACCGGTTTCTGGCATTACAGCCGTCTTTGGCCCGGCTTGCTTGAATCCTGATGGTGCAGTGAGCAAGGGACTCACATCTGAGCACACCCTTCCACACTTGTGGTGGCCAAAACGATTCAAAAGGGGGTGGTGATGGACAGAGTATCTGAATTAAGCAGAACACTCCTACCCAGTCAAAAGGTCAGGGCTTGATCCATCACCGTTTTTTAGCTCACTGCACCATCCCAGTTCAGAACATGGCTACATGCAAATTAGTCTGACCCTGGCCCAGTGCATCATGGGAACAGGGCAGACCAAACTACCAAGCCAATTCTTCACTGGAAAGGAAACAAGCTTCCGAGGACCGGTTTCTGGCATTACAGCCGTCTTCGGCCTGGCTTGCTTGAATCCTGATGGTGCAGTGAGCAAGGGACTCACATCTGAGCATACCCTTCCACACTTGTGGTGGCCAAAACGATTCAAAAGGGGGTGGTGATGGACAGAGTATCTGAATTAGGCAGAACACTCCTACCCAGTCAAAAGGTCAGGGCTTGAGTCATCACCGTTTTTTAGCTCACTGCACCATCCCAGTTCAGAACCTGGCTACATGCAAATTAGTCTGACCCTGGCCCAGTGCATCATGGGAACAGGGCAGACCAAACTACCAAGCCAATTCTTCACTGGAAAGGAAACAAGCTTCCGGGGACCGGTTTCTGGCATTACAGCCATCTTCGGCCCGGCTTGATTGAATCCTGATGGTGCAGTGAGCAAGGGACTCACATCTGAGCATACCCTTCCACACTTGTGGTGGCCAAAACGATTCAAAAGGGGGTGGTGATGGACAGAGTATCTGAATTAAGCAGAACACTCCTACCCAGTCAAAAGGTCAGGGCTTGATCCATCACCGTTTTTTAGCTCACTGCACCATCCCAGTTCAGAACCTGGCTACATGCAAATTAGTCTGACCCTGGCCCAGTGGCCGACGAGGCTGAAATGCCAGAAACCGGTCCCCGGTAGCTTGTATCCTTTCTGGTGAAGAATTGGCTTGGTAGTTTGGTCTGCCCTGTTCCCATGATGCACTGGGCCAGGGACAGACTAATTTGCATATAGCCAGGTTCTGAGCTGGGATGGGGCAGTGAGCTAAATAACGGTGATGGATCAAGCCCTGATCTTTGGACTGGGTAAGAGTGGTCTGCTTAATTCAGACACTCTGTTCATCACCACCCCCTTTTCTGAATCGCTTTTGGCCACTATAGGTGTGGCAGGGTATACTCAGACATGAGTCCCTTGCTCACTGCTCCATCAGGATTCAAGCAAGCCGGGCCGACGAGGCTGAAATGCCAGAAACCGGTCCCCGGTAGCTTGTATCCTTTCTGGTGAAGAATTGGCTTGGTAGTTTGGTCTGCCCTGTTCCCATGATGCACTGGGCCAGGGACAGACTAATTTGCATATAGCCAGGTTCTGAGCTGGGATGGGGCAGTGAGCTAAATAACGGTGATGGATCAAGCCCTGATCTTTGGACTGGGTAAGAGTGGTCTGCTTAATTCAGACACTCTGTTCATCACCACCCCCTTTTCTGAATCGTTTTTGGCCACTATAGGTGTTGCAGGGTATACTCAGACATGAGTCCCTTGCTCACTGCTCCATCAGGATTCAAGCAAGCCGGGCCGACGAGGCTGAAATGCCAGAAACCGGTCCCCGGTAGCTTGTATCCTTTCTGGTGAAGAATTGGCTTGGTAGTTTGGTCTGCCCTGTTCCCATGATGCACTGGGCCAGGGACAGACTAATTTGCATATAGCCAGGTTCTGAGCTGGGATGGGGCAGTGAGCTAAATAACGGTGATGGATCAAGCCCTGATCTTTGGACTGGGTAAGAGTGGTCTGCTTAATTCAGACACTCTGTTCATCACCACCCCCTTTTCTGAATCGTTTTTGGCCACTATAGGTGTGGCAGGGTACACTCAGACATGAGTCCCTTGCTCACTGCTCCATCAGGATTCAAGCAAGCCGGGTCGACGAGGCTGAAATGCCAGAAACCGGTCCCCGGTAGCTTGTATCCTTTCTGGTGAAGAATTGGCTTGGTAGTTTGGTCTGCCCTGTTCCCATGATGCACTGGGCCAGGGACAGACTAATTTGCATATAGCCAGGTTCTGAGCTGGGATGGGGCAGTGAGCTAAATAACGGTGATGGATCAAGCCCTGATCTTTGGACTGGGTAAGAGTGGTCTGCTTAATTCAGACACTCTGTTCATCACCACCCCCTTTTCTGAATCGTTTTTGGCCACTATAGGTGTGGCAGGGTATACTCAGACATGAGTCCCTTGCTCACTGCTCCATCAGGATTCAAGCAAGCCGGGCCGACGAGGCTGAAATGCCAGAAACCGGTCCCCGGTAGCTTGTATCCTTTCTGGTGAAGAATTGGCTTGGTAGTTTGGTCTGCCCTGTTACCATGATGCACTGGGCCAGGGACAGACTAATTTGCATATAGCCAGGTTCTGAGCTGGGATGGGGCAGTGAGCTAAATAACGGTGATGGATCAAGCCCTGATCTTTGGACTGGGTAAGAGTGGTCTGCTTAATTCAGACACTCTGTTCATCACCACCCCCTTTTCTGAATCGTTAATGGCAACTGTATGGCAGCTTTAAACTGCCATTTTGACATGGCAAAATAAAACTCTTAACAGGCCTAAACTTTCCTTTTTAATACATATGTCACACCTAAGGGAGGCAATAAAGGTCCACTGGACAAAATGCATTCTATTTAGAAAGTAGGACATAATGGTTTAAATGTTGCATGTCTTGGTAGTGAAAAACTCATAATTTCTTTTTTAGTACTGTAAGGCCCTAACTCTCCTATTGGATAACATAAGACAACCATATTACATTTTTATAAGTGCTATCAATTGATTGGGAGCAGGTAGACCTGTCACGTTTAGCCTCAAATGAATTGCCATTAAAAATCCTATTTAGTGGCAAAGTCAAATTTTATATCACAATTATCAAAATTATGCATTTATATTTCCTAACCATTTGTGCCTCTGCTAGTGTCCTGGGTCACATGACTGTGCATGGCTTTGATGTTGGGCTTTCTGTATTCCTACTAAACTGTGAGATAAAAGGGAACTAGAAGTTGGCAGGATGGGCCATCCTGCTAGAATGGCTGGGAGTGTAGTTGTTTCCTGTCCCACTTACACTTCAAAGGACTTGCCTCCAGAATACACAATAAATATTGAACCCTCAGAACAACTATTCAGTATACTCCTGGCCTTGTGGAAGACTTCAGAAGGACTGAGTGGACTGCCAGAGGACTGCCCTGCTTCTACCAGAGGACAGCCCTGTTTGGTGCTTGAAGGCCTGCTTTGCTGCTTGAAGAAGAACTGGACAATCTCCTTCAACCCAGGACCACCAGCAGTGACTCCAGTGACCGGCTCATGATGTACCTGTGGCAGGACAACTGGGAAAAGACAAGACCTTTGCCAGGCTCGTCACCCACTTTTAATAGCCTTAGATCAGATTGACCTAAGATCCATTCTTCAGGTCTGGCCCCACCTGCAAGGCCAGTGGAAAGTCAGGAAGAAAGCAAAAGGCTCCTCTGTTACCCCTACCATATCAATGGGATTGGTGGGAGTTTCAACAAGACCCTTAAAGGCATGATTATGGGCCTGTCAGTGCCCATGAGATAGAACTGGGATGTCCTCTTGCCATTGCATCTCAGAGGGGAGTGCCACAGAAAGGATTGTAATCAATTTCCTTTGAGCTTCTGTATGAAAACCCTGTCAGAAGGCCTCTCAGCCTTATAAATGAGGGTTGGGAACAACGTTCCATGAAACATTTGAGGATGTAGTCAGCTACATGGTGACATTCAGGGCGAACATTAAGTGCTTGTGAAAGAAGGCTACTCATAATGTGGAAACCAGTCAGGTGGTTTTGAAACTCTGGCATAGTCTGAAGGCAACTCTAGTTGAGTTTCAGCATGACCATACAAAACACACAAATAATAATAATAAAAGTGGAGGTAACCTTCCTGGTAGACCTCAAGAACCCCTGGTATATTTATGGGTCCAGAATGTCAATCACCTCAAACCCCACTATGAAAGGTCCCAGGTTGTAATGCTCCTGGTGACAAATAATGGAGTGGAGGAAAGTGAACATCTGCCCGACCTCCCCTCTGCTAAAGAGCAGGATGAGCCAGTGTAAGGTGTCAACCTCTCCCCTACCCCATCCTCAGAATAACAGAGGGACTGCCACCACTTCCCGGGACAGTTTGCCCCTTGGGCTCACACATCTGTGTACCCATAACATTGATAGAGGGAACCCTTTGGGTTAGGAAAAAAAAAATGTATAGGCTATCTGGCAAGGTGAGAGCTATTATCAAGGAGGGGGTGCTGGAATGCTGGAACTAGGGATAATTCAGCCCTCCAACAGTCCTCAGTCCAGCCTTGTGGTGCTGGTACTGAAGGGCACCCCACCGGCTGCTGCCCCTGAACTCCACTTCTGTGTGGATTATAGGGAGCTCAACTCAGTCACTTAGGTTGATGCACACCCAATCCCCCAAGCTGCCTAGTTCCTGAATACTTATGATTTCACATCTGTGTACTGGCAGAATTCCCTAACTGAAGAGGCTAAGGACAGGTCTTCATTCTCGCACCCAGAGGACCATTTCCAGTTTAAGACAATGCCCTTTGGACTAAAAATCGCTGCTGCCATCTTTCAGAGCTTGGTTAACAGGGTCTTGGCTGGGATGGAGGTTTTCAGTGCCACCTACTTGGATGACATTGCAGTCTTCAGCTCCAGCTGGGAGAACCACCTGCTTCATCTCCAGAGGAACCTCAGACCCTGCAGCAAGCAGTCCTGCCAATCAAGGCCAGCAAGTGTCAGGTTGTGTAGGGATAAGTGGTCTACTTGGGACACCAAATGGCTGGGAGTGATATGCAGCCCTTCCAAGACAAGGTTCAGGATTCAGACAATTCTGGCCTGGGAACCCCCTAAGACCTAGACCGAGATGAAGACCTTCCAATGCCTCAGTGGATATTACAGGAGGTTGTTCAAGGGCTATGGCACCATTTTGCCACCTTGACTGAGCTGACTTCCAAAAACCAGCCCAGGAAAGTGATCCTGACAGAGAAGGCTTTAAGACCATGAAAGAGGCGATGTGTACAGTCCCTGTACTGAAGGCCCCTAGCTCCTCCAAAGAATTTACTGCACAACCGGACACCTCAGGGCATAGCATAGGGGCAGTGCTCTCACAGCTAAGTGAAGGGGCTTAGACCAACCTGTAGCAAAAATATGTCACTATACCTAAAAATAGCATGTCCTTCTTCTCACACCAATAACCCATCTATCTTTCAAGGCCACAATGTATGTGAACATAATAATAATTTCAACTATAATAGCAATTAATGCATATCCCTGCTGTATTATTATTTAAAACAAACCACATTTAAATTAACTTGAATTAATCTAATTAATTCCAAGTTTAACATAACATGCCATGTGTATTTGTAAAGTGCACGTTCACCCAAGGGTATCTTGGCACTGAATAACAGATGTTTTTTGTTACCCAACTCAATGGTACTCATTTTATTGACCTCAGAAAATTGAATGGCTGAGTGGACCTACTACGATTTGAACCTGTGACTATGAGGTTGAACACAGACCATTACATTGGACACATTAGTCCAATATGCCACCAGGCAGTATTACAATGATTTTTGTAGGAGAGTGACACTGTAAGTATGTGTACCTGTTTGATACATACTAAACACATAAGGAGAGTCTTATTGCTGGGGTGTGGAATGAGATGAGAAGGAATGTAGCAATGGGATGACAATATTAGTGATGTTACTGGGAAAGTGCAGTAAAAACATCTGTTTAAGCTGCAGAAGGTGTGTCATGTAAGTGAGCATGCAAATGAGTGATTGTTGTGAGGATAGATCTAATGTATTGTTGCTGGATCAGTGAGGTATGTTTGGTGATTCGGCAACTAAGCACAGAATGGTCATGTTGTTTTTGTGGAAAAAGGTTTTATTAATGTGGTATATGACATGACCAACTTTTGTATGATGTGCCCTCACTTTTTGCCCTATCTACATTGCTTGCTTTAGAACTCTGTGCACTTTATCTCTGATAACCAGGAGCGTGCATGGACTCTCCTTTAAACATGGTTACATTGACTTTTTCCTGATTGCAATCTTCAACTTGCTTGAATGCCACTCATATATGATTAAGTACCACTAGTGGACTTCAGGACCTATTGAGAGATCCCCCACATTGGCAGTGTACAACTAGCTACATGCCGACCTATGTATTGCCTGACTGCTGAAGTGTAAAACCTGCAGAACGATTTGTCCAAAGTACCCATCTTGACTGGGAAAGATCTCCCATTAAATATTTAAAGTCATCAAATATTAGTACGTCATCCCTATATAGGTTGTGTAGTACACAATGCAGGGTGTAAGGTATGTAAAAGTGGGACAGGTAGACAATTCATATGACTATACCCCTACAGTGAAAGTCCCACTAAGCTACTTTAATTGTTGCAGGCCTAGCTGCCCTTTGTAGCAAACCAGAACACAAATTAAAATGCTAATACCTCTGTCTCGGGAATGGGACCAGCTGGAAACATTATTCAACCATTATTTTTTACAGGTATTATAAATTCAATTCAATTGTGAATTTTGATTTTCATAAATAATATGGAAAGAAGAAAGCTATCCTTTACCTTTCACCTTCCAAGATCAACTTATCACTTAAGGATGTGGAAAATACATCTCAGGAAACACACAGTATGTCACTGTGATTGACAAGTTTACATGAATAGGCAGAGATGGCCCACCTGAGCTCAGCAGAAGTATGTGGGCTTTTATCATGTTGCCACCCTAATGTCAAAGTTTGTCTGACAGGTCTGTTTGAACCATATGTAAGAACTTGCTGCACTTAAAAAGGGGAGCAAACAGTATGCCAGAAAAATGTTTGTGTATCTCCTGTTTGGGTGCTGATGGACGTCCTGCATTTGTCCTACCAGATGTCTGTCTCTTGGTATGCTATGGGTACAGGGCCTGATTTAAACTCAATTTCAGTATTAGATGTGAGAGGAAACTTGTGATTATAATAGTGCACCCCCTACACATCCACAACCTTCAGAGCCAAAGTTTAGTGTGACCAAAGCTTTCACCATCTTGAAAGCCCCTGGCACATGGCATTTTGTGTTTATTTTTAGTCAGGCAAACAAGAACTACTGAAACTAATAATAGGGGTTCCCCTCAGATCATTCAACATATTGGCTAGGGAGTGTCCAGAAATCACCCCAACCAACTAGCTGATGCCAGAAATAAATGTTGCACCCTATGCCACTTTCCGTAGAGCACTTTCTGGAACTGCAAAAGATCAGAAGAAGACTGGACTTGCGGTCTGTGACCGGAGACAAGCCCTGAAAGACTGGTCTTTCTCCTACTTGTTCCTAAGGCAAAGAAGCAGATGCAAGAATCAATTGGGTGACCTCCTGGGAGGCTTCAGGTGCACAACAAGTTTCAAGAGGCCTTCTTCCTAAAATGCCCAGCCGACCAGTAGCAACTGGATTAGGACTGGCCTTCACTGTTTGCCTCTGCCTAATACTCGATGAGTCTCTATGTCCCCTCCCAAGAGGTCCTGGGGGTCTTAGAAATGCACTAATTGGTATGCTGAGCACCAGAGCGAAGTTTGGAAACTTAAAAAAACGCTTGCTTCCGAGCTTCTCTGGTACCTGCCATGAAAAGAATGCAACCGGCAGTTCCACAGTTTAAGATTGAATTTCAGTTTGTCCCACACAGAGATTTATGCTCCTTTAAACAAACATGACAATTTTCTAATAGTGATGCCTACTTTGTAGGAATCGCAATTAGGAAATCTCAAATTTTATACATACCATTTTGCATTTCCTAAATAGCAATTTGTAAGGCGTTGCTATTTAGGGAATGAAAAATAAGTATTTTGTACATTTGGCCCAAAGTCTTTTATTGAATGATGACTAAGATTTTTTTTTTGACGATTACTTCCATACTTTTCACCAAGACCAACCCACTTGTTGTATCCGATAGGGGCTCCATCGTGGTCAGCCTCAAATTGCAGCTAAGTCCCAGCGTACCACGACTATTGACTATAATTGGCATTCCTTGCATTTTGGTGCTTATTTATTTAATACTTTAAAAACTCATATCATCTGTTCCCCTTATTTGATTTGTGCTACTTTTGCTATCAGATTGTTTATTACATTGTTCTCCATTACACTAATCCAGTTTGAGATTGTATTACTTGTTGTTTGCAGTACTGCATAAATACTTTACTCATAGCCCTAAGACCTAGGGTAGCTGTGTTTAACAAAACAAAAAAAAGTTACATTGGTTTGCTCTGTGCCATAGCTAACATGGGGATCAACTTTTGTTAATTTAGTGACTTTGTGGGTCACCCTGCCAATAGTTGTGATCATTACTTAGAGGTGGACAGTCACCCGGGAATGTGGCAGGTATCTAGTATGCTGTATCGTAATGTAGTGCTCTTTAAAGATGTGCCTTCAGGATTCAGGGGTCATCTTTATCAATGGTAACGAGGGTGTTTTTTATGATGTGTTAGATAGATGCTTCTGTATTGCAGTGTGATATGAAGCCAGAGTGGAAGTTGTACAAGAGATGGTTTGTGTTATTGTGAACGTAGATTTGAGCATAGTGTCCTTTTTCAATGATATTGCCAATAAAGCCTAGTAGAATGATAGGCCATGAGGTGGCAGATTCATTGGAGTCTACTGTAGGTTTGTTTAGAAGTGGATGGGTCTGATCTCTCTACAGAGCTCCTGGGAAGAGGCCTTGAGTGAGGGAGGTGTTGACAATGGTTAGTAGGGTGAGAGAGTTTTTCCACAAAGAGGTTTGATGAAGGACATGGGTAAGACAGTATCTTCATTGGAGGTGGCTTTGAAGGAGTTGAGTATGTCAGCGAGATCAGCAGCTGGTGGGCTTTGAAGAATGGCCATGACAGGATGCTACTAGGGTGGGTGTAAGAGGAGATGTAGGCTTGCTGTTGTTGATGAGCTGTGGGATCTTTTGTATTCTTTCTCTCAAGAAGATGTTGATGGCATTTCACTTGTCTGCGGAGTGTGGAGTAGGGGAGTCAGATGGGGCTTGTACAGTGCAAGAAGATCGTTATGCTTCTTTTCAGAACTTTGTTGTTGGCATTCGTATAGTACTTTGGTTTTGCTGGTGGAATAACTTATCTACATGTTGCTTGGAAGGATGTCAGTAGAATATGTTATACTTCATTGGAAATTTTCACATTTGTTCACAAATATACTGACCATCGTTCATGAAATAACATTCACACTCACTCTATCCAGAGGGTAAGGGAAAACAGGCAATGACCATATATTTATATTATTTTAAATGTCATTGCCTGGGCTTCCGAGGTAACTGTAGACACCATTACACATCAACACAATAAAATAATATATGCAAAGAAGGCATTTTGGGGTAAGATCACGCCATTTATCTCTAAGGTCTTCAACAGAAGCTAGTTAAATGATACGTTTGGATTAATTATCATAGTACACTTTCTAAAACATAAGGAAGTATTCTCCAAAAACAATATGATAACCATGTGAATTGCTTAATGTATTTGTGAATCTATGCAAACCAGAGGCGGAGCCGGCCACAGTATGTTCTCAAATCCTGCTAATTATGAATTGAAGAAGAGGACTGACAATATGGAAAGAATCAGATGAACACACGGTAGCTTGCAGAGAGCATTGCTCGGAAAGTCAGCGGTACCTGCAAAAGCCTGTCTCACATTGATTATAAATAAAATGTAAACCTTTGCACTATATCTCGAGGGAGTATTGTGGTTATATGATTTATATGATGAAACTTTTCTATCACATAATTTTCCAACGCCATAAAATAGCCTAGGGGATCACCGCCTCATAAAATATGGCCTTTTAGTGGAGAAGCAGCCATTGACGTTCAATTGATACTTTATCGAAGCTCCCCTCACCTCTAGTTTATTACCATCTAAGCGATACACACTGTATCACCTGGAGACGGTTGCTATCTGGTGCGACAGACTGCTACAGTTTTCTATCTTGAAAAATATCAAGGTTCAGCTTAATAATGACAGGTTGTCTGCCTTAAGGACGGATTTTATGTAATGCAGCAGCTTTAGCTAGCGTTTGCTTGTTAGATGCCCTAATTAACAGCTGGCTCAAGAAAGAGAAACACCGAGTGGGCACCACAGGTATATCACATATGAATTATTTTTAGAAGGACTCGCTGCTTGTTTAAGAGGAATGTAATGATTTAGTTTTACTTATGCTTCATCTGGAATACTGCTTTCATGAATTTTATTACATCCATATTTCCTAGCTCTAATATATGGTTACTATCTGAGCGCCATCACATACATACCATATCATATCTCTGGCAGTACATAGCTCTGTAGTTGGCTGCATATGGCCCTTCTTATCTACGCCCTAGCTCATTATTATAGCAAACGTGATGGGGCTGGCCAGGCAGGATTTATGTAAGCAGGTTGAAGTACGTGTTTTTTAACCATTGTTCATCCGAAATACAGCAACATTTCCATAGACATAATGCTGAATTACACCATTTGTAAGCAGTGTATGATTTACTTGAGCTACGCATATATCTCATTGTCACTTCAAAATGAGATAGCGCCAACTATGCAAGGGTATGCAGTCAGAGTTGTTACTTCTCTTACAATTATATATAAATGTGTGTGTGAGTGTGTATAGATATATATAGATATATATTTATATATATGTGTGTGTGGATAGATAGATAGATAGATAGATAGATAGATAGATAGATAGATAGATAGATAGATAGATAGATAGATAGATAGATAGATAGATAGATAGATAGATAGATAGATAGATAGAGACAGACAGACAGACAGACAGACAGACAGACAGACAGACAGTCAGACAGACAGACAGACAGACAGACAGGTAGATAGATAGATAGACAGACAGACAGACAGACAGACAGACAGACAGACAGACAGACAGACAGACAGACAGACAGACAGATAGATAGATAGATAGATAGATAGATAGATAGATAGATAGATAGATAGATAGATAGATAGATAGATAGATAGATAGATAGATAGATAGATAGATAGATAGATAGATAGATAGATAGATAGATAGATAGAAAGATAGATAGATAGATAGGTAGATAGATAGATCACCTATCTGACATTTCAATCAGCAATCAGTAAATTCTTCTAGGCCTATTCCAAATTAGAGCTCTTCTCTAAGGCACATTCTAAACTGGAATTTGTATGCAGATTCAATCTGTACGCCTTCACAATTGCTAGCTTGAGGCTCTGGTATCACACTATTTAAGTGCCTTTCAAATGCTTTTCTTAAAATTGAATGCAGTCAAGTGGAGTGTACAATTGCTTAATTTCAAACCATCAGTGCATATCAAGAGTCCTTTTTGCTTGAGAAATACCAGTATTCTTTCCCTGACATTCTACCTTGTACCCTGTATCTTCACAAAGAATCACCATTTTTCCCCACATCACATATTTTTTCCTAGCTCTCTAGAACAAAAATTCTAATAACTATTTCAGTGTTTTCAATACAGAAATATTGTGTGCAAGTCCAAGAAACAGATATAAATAGAGAGGGATAAATCATGATCAGTCAGTCAAATACTTTATTCAGCTTAAAAAGAAACCATAAAAGTATATAGTACAAACACAGCAATACAAAGTTGACGTAATACGCTTTAAATTATCAATTTGAATGAAATTAATAGCATAAAATGTGAAATATCGACAGTACATTAAGAAATACCACACTAGATATAAGCAAGTTAAAACTCATAAAGATAAAAAGAAAATAATAAAACCCAATGCTAATACCAAATTTTAAACAGAGATCTTGGCGATCTAGAGCAAATAAGTCTTCAATCCCCAACTGTTCAGCCTGCCACACTACCAAAATGCTCTTCCTCTGTTGCTCCAACTCCAGTGCAAATGGCTTGCAACAGCATGCGCAATGGATTATTTAGTATTGGTACCAAATAGCCTAAGTGCAACTAAGCATTGACTGTCCCAAGCAATCTACCAATCAGGAGGAGCCAACACTTTCTCGGTCTTGCAAACCCTGGGAAAAAAAAGAAAATGAAATAGTGTCTCCTCTGTGCAGCAGAACACTGGACACGTGATACTCTCATCGATCTTTGATTACCATCTAGAGCAGAAGCTTTTAAGTGGTAAAGAGCCATGGTGAAACTTAATATACAAAAGTCTAGCAGCATGAGTAGGAATACAATCTCAAGAGTTGGGAACTGGCTATGTAATTTCAAGTCCAAAATATCAACAGTAAGAACACCATGGTTCTTGTTATTCATTTCAAGTCCCCACACATGAGTCCAGTAAATATCCTCTAGAGTCTTCTTAGATAGATCCACTGTCACTATCAAGCCAGTACTTCTCTATACCCACATACAACATGTCCCTTATCTAACATCCCCACTTAATCATATGGCTTTTATCTGCTTCGACCATGTCCCTAAATACATTATAATATACAATAAGAGCTGGGTTATAAAATCAAGATATTGTCAGTTCTCTCATTTAGGCACAATGGGGAGACCCGAGAAAAAAGACTGCAAAGCCCTAAGTTTCTGTTTCATTTTCAGTGTGTTGTGGAAGCACATGTATGGTTGATGCACATCCTAATTTTGTAGTAGCAGTACAGCAAAATAAGCATACCACATTTCATGGCCATGCTGTCATCTGATAAAACTGAGATTTCACACAAACAGAAGTTTAAAAACCAAAATTGCCTTAAGGCCCCTCCCCCAAAAAACACACAAACAAACCTAGCCATGAATAAAACCTGTATACTCGAATTTACTGGTTATACATTTCCGGAATAATTTGCTGTGGAAGCATGATCTGTTGCGAAGAAAGTAGAATAGAAATACAACCTTCACAGATTCACAGAATCATCAGAATCGAGGTGCTTTGCTCTATAGATTTGGAATACTTAAGGAGAGCATGAGCTTTTAATTTATGTTAGGAAGTTTGACAGGTTTAGTTTCAGTGGCAAACGTTCTGATCATCTCTTTCAGGGACAAGAATTCCACTTTTCATGACCTGATCTGGACTCATCAATGTGGTGTAGCTTGAGTCTTGAGGAGCAGCAAGAAAGGTGATCTTTTATGGAGCTGCACTCTTTAGGTCTCGCCTAGGTAGTGCATATACTGTCTCCTCGAGACATGCTGTATCTGTATCTACTCTGTGGACTTACAGCCCGCCTATTGCTTTTAGTTTATTTCCTCCGAAAGGCTTGCTTCTGTGTGGATGTATTTTTTTTGTCCCATCTTTAGGTGCCTTGCTCCGTCCCACGAAGCAGTGACCTATTACTTGTATCCTTTCACATTCATGCATTTCTGTTTGTTTTTGTGCACTATTTTTTCATTGGTTTCTGGCAGTCTTTTTAGGAGGTTCCCATCTGTAAACAGGACTGTAATTCTTGATCTTATCTCATCTGATGCTTATGTTATCTGCATTTTTGTAAACCAATAAAGTTGGGGCTGTCTGCTCCCTCATGCTTTTTCGATTTTACTCATCCTTTTTGTGCATTTTTGTAAGAACTGTGCTGTTTTAGGAAATCAACTGTTCCATCCTCTGTCCCCCAACCCTTTCCCACTTTGGAACTTGATTCCTTCCCTGATACCTCCCTCATCTCTGCTTGCCCCCTTCTCGTTTCGGGCTGTTGCTAAGACACACCACAGAACTCTGGCAGCTCAGTTGCCTTGCGGTATTTACACATGATAACAAGCAGGCTGTGCATGCTATCAATAAGTGGGTGGGCAGTGACTTATTTGGACGTTACGAAAATGATTACTCTCATAACTGAATATATGTGTACTGCACCCCGGGGTACGTTAATGAGTCCACTGAAAACGTGCACCAAATCTTACAGAGCATAGCTACTTGTGACTTAGCAGTCATATTAGCTAATCTTAGCTGCATCTTAAAGGTTGCAGTTATCAAAGTGAGTTTCAAATAATGAAGCCTTGATCTCAGAAGGACAGGGAAGGAATTGCACATGCATAATGGTCCATTTTTTAAGTGAGTGGGTTAAAGTAAGGCTCTGGGGTTTCTGTTATGGCTTTATTAATGTGTTTTCTTTAAAACTTGTTAGACACTAAATAACATTACAGACGGTCCCACAGTGATATGTCAAATTTAGAATGATTTTTGTGCTTATTCTAAATCTGGCCCCTCCTACATAAAAGACCCAGGCGAGCATAGCTCTTCGGAGTGCTTCAATAATAAACACTCTCCAAATCTTTCACTGGTGCACCCTGGGGATGCCTGCAGCATTCTACGCACGCTCAAGTGACTTCAACGCGCAGGTGGTATGCTCAAGTATTCTCTGAAGAAGCTCTGCACCACTCCTCCAGAAACGCCTCTGGCATCTCTGCATTAGTTCGGATGTGAAAGGTCACCAGGCTCAAAAAGGGCTTTTATAACCTTCAAATGCCCCAGGGCTAGCATAAAATGGCTCAGAGTAATTCTAAAGCAAGCTGGTCATTCAGGTCTGAGTGGTACTCTTGTCTTTGCCAGGGTAGCTCAGTGAGCTGGAAGCTCACCCCAACAAATTGGATGATTTATGTTCACAGTCTTCAATCCTATAATGACAAACAGAGTGCCACTAAATTGGGTAATATAACACCCAATATTTACAGAGTTTACAAAGGGCAGTAAAACTATGTGAACTTTTATTATTACTGATGTGCAATTGCCAAAACGCCAAAACTACAATCGGGTTCTCCAGCTCCAAAGTTGGCAGCACTGGCCATTGTGCAACATCCTCACTCCTGACTTGTTTTACGTTCTTTCTACCCCTGCCTGTTTAATGGTATCCAATACCCACCACCATGTCCCTGTTTCTTCTCCTCCTCCCGCCTGCCCCATCTCTACTAATTATCCTGACAGAAGGAAAAAAAAAGTGCTATGAAGCAGCTAGCGCTGGCTGCTTCACAGCGCTATTTTTCATCACTGTTATCCACACTCAACTGTGACCTGTTACTCACTACTACTCACACCCTGACCACCCCAAGCTAATTGGGTCCCATCACCCAGAAGTATCAATGTCTACCATTGTCCACAATCTTGTGGTTTTAGATTCTATTTTAGGTTGGTGGTTTAGGTTCAATTTCTAAAACATTTCCAACCCTTTTATGTTTTTTACACCTCACCATTCTGCTGCATATCAACATGCCTTACTCTCTCTTTGTGCCCATTTGGTATGCCTTTCCAATTGCCGGGCAGCAACTTCCCTTGACCGATCCCGCCTCTTCCTTGGAACCTTAACTCGCACCACCATTGGCTGATTGCCTTTTGATGAGAGCTAAGCTGTCACTGTTGAACAACTTGGAGAAATGTTGCTTGCCTCGGCGCCTGAGCAGTCCTCGAAGACCTCATTTATTTACTTAAATACCGAGCACTGGAATGCACCAAAAAGGACACCTCACTGCACTCATCACGTGGGACCAGAAATCTCCCCACAACCCGCCTTCTACCACTTTTTAAAAGATACATGATTTAGCTTTATTGTTGTTTCTGAAGTGCAAACTTTTGAACATGCTTTTAAGCTGAATACCTTGCTTGCCTATGGTCTATATCCTTACTAGGGAAGTGTTTAATGAAGTGTACAAGTTGTTAAAAAGAAATGTACCTTTGTAGCAGGGGTGGGTACTTCTGCGATTTACTGCTTCTTTAAAGGCTTTTTATATAAGTTGAAAATGTGTTATATTGTAATAAAAATAGTTTCCATTAGGTGATATCGAATATTTTTGCAACCCGTGTCATGGGGGAGGGGAATATATTAAGGAACACAATATCACTTGCTGCTTAAGGAACATAAGCAGCAAGTGTGCACTATGCTCCATCCAGATTCAGAATATGTTTTATCCAGATCACAGACAGTACGCTGAACCGTGAGCCCAAAGGCTTGTTGGGTCTGTCCTCTGCAGACCGCGTTTATTCGCAGCTAAACTACATCCATGTTTACTCCTTAAATGGTTTACCGCCAAGAAAATGCCTTCCAAGGCAACCAGCGACTGATGAACAGATCCAGACTCTATTGCGAGAGAACCCCCCAATCGATATACATGCCCTGCTCTGAAGAGAGTCATACTCACTTATGCAGCTCTAAGTAGGTGTGACTCCATGTGCTACATAGTCAGCATGGTGAGCTCCGCTGGCCCATCGCAAGGCGTTCTTTTTCAGTATCACTTAACACCCTAACAGTACCACATTGCCAAAGCAATTAGCTCACCCATCTTGGCATTGCCAATGCTTGATTTTATAGGGATTAGGTCATATTAGAAACCTGTATCCCTCCTAACGTTGTGTCGAGACGTGATTCAGATCAATCTCAGATTGTGCCCATGCGTTTTGCTAACCAAAAGTACATCGGGTCAAATTGTTAGTGTCAGGAGTCAGTACCATTAATAACAAATAGTTTATCTTAGCAAGACTCATTGGTCTAGTAGTTTTCTTATTTCTTCGCATTGCTCATGCCTGCAGGATATCAGTATATGCAAAATCAGATATTGGGGAATGGACAGGGCAAAGCTTACTGGTATATCATATTATCACATTTCAGTGTCACATGAAGTGTATGGTACTTGATTTTTCCTAAACATGAACTGGCATCTCTAGTCTTTCTAGTCTCTCAGTGCTGTTAAAAAAAAGTGTAAAACTCTTCTAATGATTTATCTACAATAGCTGTATCTTGTCATCAACATTCGTCATTATAATGGTGATCTGATAGCAATAAGCGCTTCAAAGAAACATTTACCAATTCTGCAGCAGAGGGTGACCATTAAACTGTTTGGTCAGTTGATACAGCTCAGGTCTCCTTAGTTTCAATAGCCCTGAAAAGCGCAGAGTTGCTTATAGGCAAGTGAAGTGATATCTGATGCAGAGTCTAGCAGCGCCATATCACTTGTTCAGTCAATAGAGTTCTTTGGCAAGCGGTCAGAAGACGGCAACGCTAAATTGAAAGTATGTAGGAGGTATTTTAACACTGGCACATTTTATATTTCTGAAGAAAAGAGTACAGGAGCAAGGAGTTCAAGAAAGGAACATTCAGCATTCATGTTTTAATGGTCAATGTAAGTTGTTATCCACACATTGCTGTATGTCTTTTTCACCAGCTCTTTGCAGCTGCTTGTACTATTTCCTCCTTCACCTCAAAGGTTCTCATAAATTCAGTAGCGTTTTTGCCTTTATTTTAGGCTACCAACCTTACATGTTCAGAATGCGCCAACCTTACTGCACAGCTCAGCTTAAAATTGTACTGAGCTCGTCAGAACCAAGAGTGAAATGAAAGTCACTCCAGCAGGACTGCTCAATTTCAGTGGGGAGTTTTGGTAAGAATACCCAATCAGGCATTTGTTCTGTGGCACCGCCCATCCCCCACTTCTCTCTCACTCTCTCTCTCTCTCTCTCTCTCTCTCTCTCTCTCTCTCTTTGTCTCTTGCTGTTTGTTTGCTCTTTCCCTCTGTCTTTGTCTCACTCTCTCATGCTTGCTCCTTGCTTGCTCTTTCTCTCTGTCTTTCTCACACACTCTTGGCCCAAGCTTTATATGTGCTGTGTTCTCTGCCCCTGCTCATGCTGGTAAGAGAGATATAATAGTTTCATTGTTCACAGATGATTGAAAATTAGGCCATCACTGGGTGAATTGACTGTGTATCTTGAGTAACATGGTGCTTATTTTTTTCATTTGAAATTACAAAATGAGATTGAATTGCTAATTTCAGAAATTGGACTTGTAAAACAATGCTCATGCGTTGCTCCAACACGCACTGTTGTCGTTTTAGTAAACAAAGGAGATGTGTCCTATAATCTAATTGGGTCAATACCCAATTTGATTCTAAATGGATGTTTTTTGTGTTATTACTCCCTAAGTCCTCATTCTACTAATGGCATTTGTTCTTGCTGCTCGATTCTAGTTGGAATGTGGGACTGTTCAGCTATTTGTTTTATGTGTGGAGTTCTCTGCCCTGACTATGGAGTCTCCGCAGTCATAAACTTACTTTTGAAACAGAGTTAGAGAGTATAAAAAGCATTCTTACACAAAAGTGTTTGTTTACCTTTGTGAATTAGGTCCTCTACTTGCCTCTTGCTTGCTTTCTCTGTCTCTCTCTTTCACTGTCTCTCAAAAACCTGCAGACTCTCTGGCTCTTGTTCTTGTCCACACCAAATACAGGAGATAGGCAGCAGTGTTGATGACTGTTGTAAGGTTTAGTGAAAAGGGAATGCAAACCAGAGAGGGGCATATTATGTGATAAAGATTGTTAGAATCATTGAGTTGTTGTGCACAGATGAATAATGCCCGCTAGATAAAATTCACCATTTGTGTATGGCAGGATAATACCTCAGCCACTGTCATAAAAAGGACGAAAAATACCTGCAGCGAGCATGGTGTCATTATAAAATGTTTGCAAATGCTCTCCCATTTGATTATCTCAATTTGTAGTCCATCTATGGGCTGTAATGTTGATCTCAGGTTGTATGCTATGTCATAGAAATAGTACAAGTTTGTTGGAAAATGGGTTATTAGTAGTGGTAAGTACACAACTAACACTGGCAATAGGTACACTAACACGTTACTGAGTCCTAAAAAGGGTCTCCATAAATTAGTCCTTTGCTCAGCCCTTGGTAGGTGACAACAAGCAATAAGGTTTAACTCGTGAGACAGGCAAGTAAAGCATTTAAAAACTCCAATACAGTAAATAAGTAAGACACAACACAGAATAAAAATCCCACATCAGTTTATAAAACTAGTAAATAGTTGTATCTTTTTAAAATGACATCAAAATGACCAATTTAGAGGACCGGAGATATGAATTTTTAAAGATTAAACACTTTCTCATGCTTAGAAACATAAATCGCCACTCTGGGACACCTAGTGACGCTTGACCAGGACAAGGTCATAGTTTCAGGCTGACTGTGATGGATCCCTGCTCGGATTCGCTAAGCGGGAGGCCCTGGTTAAAAATGTACCTTCGCACTTAGAAACGTTTCTGGGGATTTTTCTCCCAAGGGCCCTCGCTGCTCTTCACCAGGTCAGATTCAATGAAGTTTTGCTGGCGTGACTTTCAGGGAGCTCCCGGTAAAATCCTAGAAAATGGACTTCCGCAGGCGAACTTGGAATCTGGGCTGGATCGCTGTCTTTGGTGGCTGGCTTTGCCCTCGCTGTCAACTCAATCACTTTATGGAGCTTTTTTCTAAAAGTTCCCAAAACTTTCCCAAACTTCTGAAAGTCCTTCCTTTTTAAGTTCCCACGGTCCAAAAAACAATCCAAGGGTCTGGAATCTCCTAGATGGTCCTTGGTAGGCCTAAACTACTTCCCACAATGCACTTTGTCAACCCCTTAAAAGTCCACCGGATACACTCCAAGAGGGGGGTCTGTGGCTAGAAATGGGTCAGTTAAGCTCTGTTAACCTGTAGCTGAAGGGAGTCTACTCCTTACTCCTTTTTGAAGTAAGGTAAAGTCCTCAGTGGTCTAGTACCAGATAGTGCAGCAGGTGCAATCTTCACCAAGCAGGCGCCTAAGTGCAAATAAAGATTCCAGCTGAACAGTCCTCCTTCTTCTTGTAGTTGCAGGCAGCAGAACTGAGAGGCTATGCACCTCTCACATATTTATTATCAGCGTCTGGGCATCAATAGGGGGACACCCCTGACCAATGGAATGCAGGGTGTCACCCAGGCCCACGACTCTTTCCTCCAAAGTGTGGTATCTTCTTGGCCGAGGAAGCACTTTTCTTCCCAAATTCATGATGGCTGAGATTCCAGCAGAGCAGTAGGAGCTAACTAAACCAACTCTCAGTGTGGCTCATTTCTATAGCTCTCCTCCCCCCAACATCTGCCAATTCCTTCCTTAAGCCTGCTATCTAGCTGGGGTACGGGTGACTGGGGTAGGCAGGCCTGGCATTCCCTACCTGCCCTGTCCTCCTTTGAAGCTTCATGCTTTAAGACCCTTCCCCTTTGCCCTGGCATTCTTGTGTAGCTGCAGAGCTCTCTCCAGCAGATAGCCTCTGTCTCCTACATAGCCACTTATCACCTAATTAAGACAGCCTTGCTAAGCCTGTTAGCACTGACCAGTCAGGCAGTGGTGGCTGCTGCTTAATGGAAGTGGTGAGCGGGGGGTGAAAAATAAAACAAATGAAACAAATCACTTACCTGCAGGCTGGCTGCCACCTCTCGGTCCTCCTCGAGTGACTGCCTCCAGAAGCAGGAAGCACACAGGCTCCCAAACTCCCCAAGCCTATCACAACGTCAGTAACGGCCTGTTATGGGAATTCTGTGGGGCGGAAAGGGGAGGGGTGAGGGGCATGGTGGGGGGTAGTAAACACCAGAATATGGATGATCAGAGGTAAGTAAAAAATTAAATAAATAAAACTAATTTTGTTGTGCGCACTGCATCACATTTTGCGCTGCAGTGCGCACTAAAGAATTCATTTTATTTATTTAAATGTTTACATACCTCCGATCATCCACATTCCAGTGTTTACTGCCCCCCACTCTGCCCCTCCCCTTCCCCGCCTTTCCACCCCACAGAACTCCCATGACAGGCTGTTACTGCACAACGTTGCTGTCGCCCAGCCGCGGTCCATGCAGGTAACCGCGGATGGGTGGTGGGGCTGTGTAAGAGGGGATTTCGAGGCACGTTGCTGAGGGAAAATTAAATAAATAATTAATTTCCCCTCAGCATCGTCCCTCGAAATCCCCCCTTACAAGGCGCACCAACCCACCGCTGTTACCTGCACTGACCGCAGCTGCTATTTCCTTCCCCATGAAATCTATTTTGTGACATTCAAAATTGTAGATATTGACGTTTCGTATGTATGGTTTGTTTGAGAGAGTGAGTTTTGAATGTGAATGTTGATCAACTACGTATGAGTGTTTGTTTTTCCACTAATGTGTATTTTTATGAAAATGTAATTTTTATGAATATTGTATCCTGTATTGTTTGTCTTTGCTAACTGTTTTGAATCTTTGGTGAACTTTAACCAACGAATTTATAAAAAAAAATTCATAAAAATAAAAGTGATTTAATCTGTGAAATTCCTTCTCAATTCGCACTTAGTTTAATTCTTTGCGCGTAGGAAATTGAAGCTAAATAGAAGTCACAGTACTGGCTTTTGCGTTGTTTTATAGTGCTAAAGAGGCTTGGCCTTACTGTGGGAAGCCCACACCCAGTGTTGTTTTCTCACCAGCATGACAACAGCATCACGATTGGTCTGAGCTCCATGATTTGGCACTCAGACAGGGACTGGGAGCCTGTGCATGTTCTCCGAGGGTGGTACAGTACAGCCGGGTGGAGATCATGCTAAGTGTGCATGACTGTTTGGCTGGCCCAACACAGCTGGCCAGACGTCTTGCGCACTTAATAAGAGCCCACCACTCCTCCCCCTGCTCTGGATAGCCCAGTCCCGCCCTGCCCTGCAACAAGAACTAGCAAGTATGGAAAAATAAAATGCTATCAACATTACGTTATTATCATTTTATTTTTCCTTTTTTTATTGCTCACAGAGCAGTGGGGCACCACTCTTCCGTCTTAGCAGAGGAGCCACCACTGCAAAAAGGGAAGACTGCAGGAAGGCTGGATTTTGGCTTACAGACAAGAAAGTGTTGTAATCTGTTTTCTGTACAAGTTTTGATAAATTCAACAAGAGCAATCTGTTGGATTTTTCAATACCATTCTGATATTTGGATTCTATTGCCAGCAATAATTATAGGTGCATAAAATATTGCAAAGTTAGCCAATGGGCAGAGTGTCTACAATGGGAAAATAAAAAAATGAGCTGATTTCCTGCCCAGGGATTATTAAATAACTTTTACAAGGACCCTGCTCATAATTACAGGACCCCCCCACCCCTAGTACACCTAGGGGAGACCTGGGGGTTGCCTAATATGTAAAAATGATGTAGATCAATAATTCTCAGTGCCCTCAGTACAAACTTTGACTTTGCAGGGGATTTCCCATACTGAGGAAAAATAAAATTGTCAGTTTTCCCTCACCAGGGTTTATAAACCATCTTTTATAGTGACCCTGCTTACAGTTATTTGTCCCGCACCCCTGAAACATCTAAGAGAGACCCTGTATAGTGTTGCTTTTACAGTGCCCCTGTCATCAAAGTCAAGGATCCAAGACAGGGCTCTGGATTGGACCACCTCCTTCCTATCCGGCAGGACCCAGAGCGTCCGCCTCCCCCATTCCGTTCCAAAGCCTCAGAGATCCTCTGCGGCATACCCCAGGGATCCTCCCTCAACCAGACGCTGTTCAACATTTACATGGCCCCGCTCGCACACATAGCCTGACAGCACAACCTCAACATAATCTCCTACGCCGACGACACTCAGCTGATCCTCTCCCTCACCAAGGACCCCATCACCGCCAAAGCCAACCTCCAGGAAGGAATGAAGGCAATCGTCTACTGGATGAAGACCAGCCGTTTGAAGCTGAACTCAGACAAGACAGAGGTCCTCATCTCGGCTCCAACCCTTCAGCCAGGGATGACTCCTGGTGGCTGACGGCACTGGGTGCAGCCCCGAAACCCACCGACCACGCACGCAACCTGGGAATTACCCTCGACTCAAGGCTCTCAACGCTCTCAATGACCAAGCAAGTCAATGCCATCTACTCCTCCTGCTTCAATACCCTCTGCATGCTCCGCAAGATCTACAGAGGGAGCCCGACAGATACAAGAAAGACAGTCACCCAGGCCCTCGTCAGCAGCAGACTCGACTACGGAAACACCCTCTATGCAGGAGCCCCGACCAAGTTCATTAAATGACTACAATGCATCCAAAACGCCTTGGCACGACTGATTCACGACATAACATGCCGGGGCCACAACATCCCACACCTGAGAAACCTGCACTGACTCCCCGTCAACAAGAGGATATCCTTCAAGCTCCTCACCCACACACACAAGGCACTCCAAAAGACCGGCCCAGCCTACCTCAACAGACGGCTCTCCTTCTACATCCCCAACCGCCAGCTACTCTCCGCCGACCTCTCACTCGCCACCGTCCCGTGCATCCGAAGAACAACCACCGGTGGGAGATCCTTCTCCCACCTCGCCGCCAAGACATGGAACACCCTCCCACTGAGCCTATGACAGACCCAAGACCTGCTGACCTTCAGGAGGATACTTAAGACCTGGCTGTTCGATCAGTAGCCCCCCAGCACCTTAAGACCCTCGCAGGTATATAGTGCACTTTACAAATGATTGATTGATTGATTTAAAGTCAATTTTGCAGTGAATTTACTTTTTAAAAGCAGTGCTGCAAATCATTGCTGCTTTTAAAATGACCTCAGGCTCTCAGCAGTGCACACATGTAAGTGGAGAAATGGCTCCTGTCTTCTAAACTGCCAGGCCCTAATATATACTAGGGGCTTAAAGGAAGTTTTCATCCCCTTGCCCTATTATCAACTAGGGACTTATGGGGTAGGCCATTCAAATTATAAGTGTGCATCAATGCACATGTGTGTGTTTAACATAGCACTGGCCCTCAGTTTGACTAGCAGGGCTCAGAGCACTGTCAGAGTCACCTACTATCAGTACCAGTTTGCACAAGAAGCTGGGGGTGAACTGCTCAAAAGGGTGACTTTCTAGCACAACTTTTTTTTGTGAAATTGGTAGAACAAGGTTGCAACTGTATATGAAGCGTGTTAGTGGCAAAGCCTGTTACATTCTGTAAGCCCTGGAAGGAACCCAACAGCCGCTAAACATACATGGCTCGATGTATGAAGCATTTTTGCAGTTCCAAATAGCCCGATTCAGAGAATTGGGCTGTTTGCAATTGTAAATAGGCTTTTTCTAATTCATCAAACATTTTTGCAGTCAATAATAGCCCGATTCGTGGAATTCTGCGGTTTGCAATTGCAAATAGTCTTTTTCTAATTCATCAAACCCAACCTGTGATAGTTCAGTAACACATTACCAAATCACAATTAGGGCTTCCAAGCTTATAGCAATTTGGTATTTGGAAAAAGCATGTTAGCGCATCCCTTCCAAATACCAAATTAGTGTGCGTAGAAATGTGGTCGCAAAACACTTGGGGCCAGATGTACGACCATGACAATTTGTGACTCGCAAATTGCGCTCGATTGCAAGTCGCACTTTGCGAATCGCAAAATGCAATGTACAACAGTGTCTGAGACACTGTTTGTGATTCTCAATGGGGTTGCAAATTGCATGCCTCATCAATATTCATGAGGCACTTGCAATTTGCGACCCCATTGGGAATGGCTCGCCCGCCCATGGATGGTGGCCTACTGGGCTCAGCAGACCTCCATGCCTGGGGCTGCTTTTAAATAAAGCAGTGTTTTTTAATGCAGCCCGTTTTCCTTAAAGGAAAATGGGATGCATTTTAAAAAAAAATAAAAAATGAAACGTTTTTGTTTCATTTTTTTAAGGGCAGGTAGTGGTCCTTGGGACCACTGCCTGCCCCTAAAAATATTTTCCCCTGTATTTGCAAAGAGGAAGCGGTCCCATGGGGACCCATTCCCATTTGCAAGTGCATTACCACCCTCTTGAAGAGGGCGGTAAATTGTTGTGCAACCGCAATTGTGGTCGCAAAAATATTCATACATGTGGTAGAGAGTCGCTATCAGGAAGAGACGCCCTTGAAACACCCTTTCCTAATAGCTAACCCATTTGCGCATGCAATTTAGGGTTGTATATCTGGCCATTATTCTTTACCGCCAACTGAAAGTTGGGGTTTAACATGTTCGCATATGGGAATGGATGCCCCAGGGACACCTTTAACTTTGAGAATGTTTAAATATATAAATTTTAGGAGCAGGCAGTGGTCCCACAGACTGTTGGGCACATCTCCTTTGTTTCCTAAAACTAAGACAGAGCATGTTGCAGCAAAATGTGAGCATTTTATGATCAGTCCCATTTCTGAAATTAGCAATTCAAAGCTCATTTCGTAATTTAAAATGAAAAAATAAGCACCATATTACTCAAGATACACAGCCAATTCACCCAGCGATTGCTTCATTTTTAATCATCTGCGAACAATGAAACTATTCTATCTCTCTTAGCAGCATGAGTCACAAAACAATTGTGTATCTGTGTGTGCATAAGCATACACTTAAACACAGCAGCGTAGTGTTTCAATGGATGCCTAGATGTGTGAGATTCACGTAGGGGTTCGATTTTCCTCTAACCCCACAAGCATCTATTCTCCTTAATGTGGAAAACATGGATGGATATAATTATGGTTCAGAAACGTTTCTTAATATATAGGTTACAAATGCTGTCACATTCATATAATTCTTTCTTTAATTAAAAGTCCTCCCTTACATCTTTCACCCTTCTTAAATGTTATCCTTTCCACATTAACTGTACCACTTTACCTAAGGGAGTGGTAGAACCGGATACCCATGCTCCCCTACAAGCAATGGTGACACTGGGCTCGGCCGGACACTTAGTAAAATGGCTCTATCAGGCGATAATGGAGATGATGGCCCACCATTGCCTTGCCCAAGGGAGAGGTGGGAAGGCACACTGAATAGGCAATTGACGGAGAACGAATAGGAGAAGGTTCTGAGAAGCCTCAAAAAGGTGTCTAGAAACGCAGATTTTAAATTCCTACAGTTTAATGTACTCCACAGAACTTATCTCACCCCACATCGGCTGAACGTGGTATATGGGGTGGTTGAACAAGATTGTGCCAGATGTTCACAGAGGGATGCAGACTTTGACCGTATGGGAATTACAGCTTATTGGACCAAGGTGCTAGACATGATCAATGGGGTAGTGTCCCAGAACTTGGCATGCACCCCAGAGACTTGTCTCCTAGGTTTATTCCTGAAGACCCAAATCCAAACGGCTGGGGCTTAGATATGTGGATTTGGCATTGCTCCTGGCTAGGAGAAGAATAGCAAAGCAGACTCCCTTAGTGATCAAGTGGGAAGACAATGTAGCTTGTTGGGCGCGAGCTAAGGAGAGGGCTTTGATTAAAGAAGATAGAATCACAAAACGATGTAGACTGCTAGCAGAACCCTGGGCTGATATAGTGAAGGCATGGGAAACACAACACTTGCCTGCACGATCCTCGCATACACACTCAGCAGACTCTGATGTCTTGGAAGGGCCCCACACACCTGCACCTTTTCCACAGAGTGATGGGTGAAGATTGTCCACGTAGATTGGGATTCATATGGAGTGGAGGAGGTAGAGATGGGCACCCAGGTGAAACATCGAAATGGGTTTGGATGTGGGCTCCCTTCTCCCGCACCCTCTTACATGGGCCACCCCAATCCCACAGGCAGCCTTGGCCCATAAATATAAGCAGTTACTTGGACTACAGACCACCAGGGCTGGACTGGCCTTAGCGGGCACCAGGCGTTTCCCCGGTGGGCTGCTAGTGTGGGGGCCGATTTTGGCCTCTGGGGGCCATTTTTGTTACAGGATCGTTTTTGCAGCATAGCTGCAAATTCGGCTCCTGTAACAAAATCGGCTGAAACTGGCCCTGGCAAACAGCTCAGCTGTTCGCAGAGGGGCTGGCCAAGCTCTTTGCCAGGGCCAGTTTTGGTTCCCAATCCGGCCCTGCAGACCACTGGCAGTATTGTAGTGTATTATTTACAACAAGGGGTGGTGATGGACAGAGTCTCTGAATTAAGCAGAGTACTCTCACCCAGTCAAGAGATCAGGGCTAGATCCAACACCGTTTTTTAGCTCATTGCACCATCCCAGTTTCAGAACCTGGCTGTATGCAAATTAGTCTGTCCCTGGCCCAGTGCATCATGGGAACAGGGCAGACCAGACTACAAAAGCCAATTCTTACACTGGGAAGGAAACAAGCTTCCGGGGACCGGTTTCTGCCATTTCAGGCGTCTTCGGCCCGGCTTGCTTGAATCCTGATGGTGCAATGAGCAAGGGACTCACATCTGAGTATACCCTTCCACGCTTAGGGTGGACAAAATTATTTACAACAAGGGGTGGTGATGGACAGAGTCTCTGAATTAAGCAGAGTACTCTCACCCAGTCAAGAGATCAGGGCTAGATCCAACACCGTTTTTTAGCTCATTGCACCATCCCAGTTTCAGAACCTGGCTGTATGCAAATTAGTCTGTCCCTGGCCCAGTGCATCATGGGAACAGGGCAGACCAGACTACAAAAGCCAATTCTTACACTGGGAAGGAAACAAGCTTCCGGGGACCGGTTTCTGCCATTTCAGGCGTCTTCGGCCCGGCTTGCTTGAATCCTGATGGTGCAATGAGCAAGGGACTCACATCTGAGTATACCCTTCCACGCTTAGGGTGGACAAAATTATTTACAACAAGGGGTGGTGATGGACAGAGTCTCTGAATTAAGCAGAGTACTCTCACCCAGTCAAGAGATCAGGGCTAGATCCAACACCGTTTTTTAGATCATTGCACCATCCCAGTTTCAGAACCTGGCTGTATGCAAATTAGTCTGTCCCTGGCCCAGTGCATCATGGGAACAGGGCAGACCAGACTACAAAAGCCAATTCTTACACTGGGAAGGAAACAAGCTTCCGGGGACCGGTTTCTGCCATTTCAGGCGTCTTCGGCCCGGCTTGCTTGAATCCTGATGGTGCAATGAGCAAGGGACTCACATCTGAGTATACCCTTCCACGCTTAGGGTGGACAAAATTATTTACAACAAGGGGTGGTGATGGACAGAGTCTCTGAATTAAGCAGAGTACTCTCACCCAGTCAAGAGATCAGGGCTAGATCCAACACCGTTTTTTAGCTCATTGCACCATCCCAGTTTCAGAACCTGGCTGTATGCAAATTAGTCTGTCCCTGGCCCAGTGCATCATGGGAACAGGGCAGACCAGACTACAAAAGCCAATTCTTACACTGGGAAGGAAACAAGCTTCCGGGGACCGGTTTCTGCCATTTCAGGCGTCTTCGGCCCGGCTTGCTTGAATCCTGATGGTGCAATGAGCAAGGGACTCACATCTGAGTATACCCTTCCACGCTTAGGGTGGACAAAATTATTTACAACAAGGGGTGGTGATGGACAGAGTCTCTGAATTAAGCAGAGTACTCTCACCCAGTCAAGAGATCAGGGCTAGATCCAACACCGTTTTTTAGCTCATTGCACCATCCCAGTTTCAGAACCTGGCTGTATGCAAATTAGTCTGTCCCTGGCCCAGTGCATCATGGGAACAGGGCAGACCAGACTACAAAAGCCAATTCTTACACTGGGAAGGAAACAAGCTTCCGGGGACCGGTTTCTGCCATTTCAGGCGTCTTCGGCCCGGCTTGCTTGAATCCTGATGGTGCAATGAGCAAGGGACTCACATCTGAGTATACCCTTCCACGCTTAGGGTGGACAAAATTATTTACAACAAGGGGTGGTGATGGACAGAGTCTCTGAATTAAGCAGAGTACTCTCACCCAGTCAAGAGATCAGGGCTAGATCCAACACCGTTTTTTAGCTCATTGCACCATCCCAGTTTCAGAACCTGGCTGTATGCAAATTAGTCTGTCCCTGGCCCAGTGCATCATGGGAACAGGGCAGACCAGACTACAAAAGCCAATTCTTACACTGGGAAGGAAACAAGCTTCCGGGGACCGGTTTCTGCCATTTCAGGCGTCTTCGGCCCGGCTTGCTTGAATCCTGATGGTGCAATGAGCAAGGGACTCACATCTGAGTATACCCTTCCACGCTTAGGGTGGACAAAATTATTTACAACAAGGGGTGGTGATGGACAGAGTCTCTGAATTAAGCAGAGTACTCTCACCCAGTCAAGAGATCAGGGCTAGATCCAACACCGTTTTTTAGCTCATTGCACCATCCCAGTTTCAGAACCTGGCTGTATGCAAATTAGTCTGTCCCTGGCCCAGTGCATCATGGGAACAGGGCAGACCAGACTACAAAAGCCAATTCTTACACTGGGAAGGAAACAAGCTTCCGGGGACCGGTTTCTGCCATTTCAGGCGTCTTCGGCCCGGCTTGCTTGAATCCTGATGGTGCAATGAGCAAGGGACTCACATCTGAGTATACCCTTCCACGCTTAGGGTGGACAAAATTATTTACAACAAGGGGTGGTGATGGACAGAGTCTCTGAATTAAGCAGAGTACTCTCACCCAGTCAAGAGATCAGGGCTAGATCCAACACCGTTTTTTAGCTCATTGCACCATCCCAGTTTCAGAACCTGGCTGTATGCAAATTAGTCTGTCCCTGGCCCAGTGCATCATGGGAACAGGGCAGACCAGACTACAAAAGCCAATTCTTACACTGGAAAGGAAACAAGCTTCCAGGGACCGGTTTCTGCCATTTCAGGCGTCTTCGGCCCGGCTTGCTTGAATCCTGATGGTGCAATGAGCAAGGGACTCACATCTGAGTATACCCTTCCACGCTTAGGGTGGACAAAATTATTTACAACAAGGGGTGGTGATGGACAGAGTCTCTGAATTAAGCAGAGTACTCTCACCCAGTCAAGAGATCAGGGCTAGATCCAACACCGTTTTTTAGCTCATTGCACCATCCCAGTTTCAGAACCTGGCTGTATGCAAATTAGTCTGTCCCTGGCCCAGTGCATCATGGGAACAGGGCAGACCAGACTACAAAAGCCAATTCTTACACTGGGAAGGAAACAAGCTTCCGGGGACCGGTTTCTGCCATTTCAGGCGTCTTCGGCCCGGCTTGCTTGAATCCTGATGGTGCAATGAGCAAGGGACTCACATCTGAGTATACCCTTCCACGCTTAGGGTGGACAAAATTATTTACAACAAGGGGTGGTGATGGACAGAGTCTCTGAATTAAGCAGAGTACTCTCACCCAGTCAAGAGATCAGGGCTAGATCCAACACCGTTTTTTAGCTCATTGCACCATCCCAGTTTCAGAACCTGGCTGTATGCAAATTAGTCTGTCCCTGGCCCAGTGCATCATGGGAACAGGGCAGACCAGACTACAAAAGCCAATTCTTACACTGAGCTAAAAAACGGTGATGGATCAAGCCCTGATCTGTTGACTGGGTAGGAGTGTTCTGATTAACTCAGATACTCTGTCCATCACCACCCCCTTTTTGTAATTATTTTGGCCACTATGAGTGTGGAAGGGTATGCTCAGACATGAGTCCCTTGCTCATTGCACCATCAGGATTCAAGCAAGCCGGGCCGAAGACGGCTGTAATGCCAGAAACCGGTCCCCGGAAGCTTGTTTCCTTTCCAGTGAAGAATTGGCTTGGTAGTTTGGTCTGCCCTGTTCCCATGATGCACTGGGCCAGGGACAGACTAATTTGCATATAGCCAGGTTCTGAACTGGGATGGTGCAGTGAGCTAAAAAACGGTGATGGATCAAGCCCTGATCTGTTGACTGGGTAGGAGTGTTCTGATTAACTCAGATACTCTGTCCATCACCACCCCCTTTTTGTAATTATTTTGGCCACTATGAGTGTGGAAGGGTATGCTCAGACATGAGTCCCTTGCTCATTGCACCATCAGGATTCAAGCAAGCCGGGCCGAAGACGGCTGTAATGCCAGAAACCGGTCCCCGGAAGCTTGTTTCCTTTCCAGTGAAGAATTGGCTTGGTAGTTTGGTCTGCCCTGTTCCCATGATGCACTGGGCCAGGGACAGACTCATTTGCATATAGCCAGGTTCTGAACTGGGATGGTGCAGTGAGCTAAAAAACGGTGATGGATCAAGCCCTGATCTGTTGACTGGGTAGGAGTGTTCTGATTAACTCAGATACTCTGTCCATCACCACCCCCTTTTTGTAATTATTTTGGCCACTATGAGTGTGGAAGGGTATGCTCAGACATGAGTCCCTTGCTCATTGCACCATCAGGATTCAAGCAAGCCGGGCCGAAGACGGCTGTAATGCCAGAAACCGGTCCCCGGAAGCTTGTTTCCTTTCCAGTGAAGAATTGGCTTGGTAGTTTGGTCTGCCCTGTTCCCATGATGCACTGGGCCAGGGACAGACTAATTTGCATATAGCCAGGTTCTGAACTGGGATGGTGCAGTGAGCTAAAAAACGGTGATGGATCAAGCCCTGATCTGTTGACTGGGTAGGAGTGTTCTGATTAACTCAGATACTCTGTCCATCACCACCCCCCTTTTTGTAATTATTTTGGCCACTATGAGTGTGGAAGGGTATGCTCAGACATGAGTCCCTTGCTCATTGCACCATCAGGATTCAAGCAAGCCGGGCCGAAGACGGCTGTAATGCCAGAAACCGGTCCCCGGAAGCTTGTTTCCTTTCCAGTGAAGAATTGGCTTGGTAGTTTGGTCTGCCCTGTTCCCATGATGCACTGGGCCAGGGACAGACTAATTTGCATATAGCCAGGTTCTGAACTGGGATGGTGCAGTGAGCTAAAAAACGGTGATGGATCAAGCCCTGATCTGTTGACTGGGTAGGAGTGTTCTGATTAACTCAGATACTCTGTCCATCACCACCCCCTTTTTGTAAGTATTGTAGTGTAGCTCCTATTTTCCCAATAGGCTCTGCGCATTGGAATAATATCTACAGCAGTAAAGGCCTAGACCAGACGTTAACTAGGTCTACTACTGTCGATACTAGACTTAATTTTTGGGTTTGCCAGCGTAGCTCAGAGTTCGCTAGAAACTTTCTCGAATGTTCAGGAAAGAATTAACTCCCCTGATTAGACAAGAAGGGATTTAGTTTCTGACAACCATAGAACATGACAACTTTGCTCTCCCCTAATCAAGAGTCAATCTCGAGAGTCGTGTGAGCACAAGGCAATTATTTTACTCAGTCAGTACGTGCATTCTTAGTCTCATCAGATTGTAGAGAAAAGGAAGAGACGGGCGTGTTCAATAAAAAGATGTTATTTATTGATCAGTCTCTTTTCTCGTACAAGAGAAATGGATCGATATTATTGCAATACTTATAGTTAAGTAAAGTGCATACATTAAAAGCAATAGTATAAAATAATACTGTAAAAACATTGATATGGTTTCTGAGCCATATGATGTTTAAAATGATTAAAATATATTTACATACACATATACATTTGACTAAACGTACTCAACTGGTGTTTCTAAATACGCCTACCCCGTGTACCTGACCTAAGTCTAATGCGTGGGCGGGAATAGAAAGTTACAGTTTAAGTTAAGTTTGTTTTTGCCAAGTGAATAACTAAAGAATTCTCCGTGAGGGGTTATTCAGTTCTGTACCTGGAAGTTAGGATGAATGAGGAATGGTGTCTCTTTCTCTGCTCTCGATATTCCAGGCTGCCTGCGAGGGCTGCCCAGAAACGCCGGTGCTGGGTCTCTCGGCTTGAGATAGCAGCGCGTCTCTCAGCGCGTCAGGAAGGCGGGGCTGCGCCAGCGGGGTCTGCTTCTGCTCTCGGCTTCGGCAAGTATGGCTGCTCCGTCTTGTCACCACGCGTGTGTTTGCCTAGGGCAAGATCGGCAATATTTATACCTTAAAGGTGCCGAGATTGACGTAAGGATGGACATAGATACGTCAATAAAGATGTCATACGACTTGCTCGTTAGCACATTCTTTTACTGAAGTTCTCTGTGAAATCAAAACAATGGCCGCACGGATTTTCCAGGTTGTCATAGGTTTGATTTGTTATGAGAACGTCGTATGCCTTATCAGGGGCTGGAGGAATGTCGCTTGTCTAATTAGATCTCAAGCGTTATGACCTAATCAGATAACACGTTCCTGTGCCGTAGTGTGACTGCGTCAGATAACGGTATCTGCATCATGGGGGCTGTTCTTGCCTCATGGGCTGACTGTTAGTTAACTTGATAGTTAGTTTAACCAGAATAGGGTCAGGAATAGGGGGATTGATTCAGAACCTATAGGAATACATGACACCCACTCCACGCTAACTATGGTCATATTTACTAATCTATGCATAGTATAACATAGTACAACATACTATAGAGTATAGTGTATACCTTACCACCCCAAAATACATAAATGCATTTTGAAATTTTCAAATATACTGAAAAATTGCAGTCATATATATTGTATGCACTTAAGCTATGAATTAAATGCAAAAGTAAACACGCATTTGTATGCATTATTGCTTATTTGGTATATGAGAAATACACATGAAATGGCTCTTAATATGGCTATACAGAAAGGAAGTTCGAGACCATCTCATCACATAATAAAATATTTGTGAACATACCAGCGGGCAACTAAAGTTTATAAAGTATCTAAAAATAGAAATCTTAGTTCTCTAGGAATAGTTTCTTACTTTAAGCAGAAGATAAGTGTCCCGAAAAATTTGTGAAAAATAATTTGGGTCTGCTAAAAAATTGTTGTCCGTGAACTGGTGGGAAGAATTGTTCATGTGACTTTATTTTTAAAGTTGAAGGCCGAATTCAGGGAACGCCGTGTGCGAGTTTACTCAAAAGTCTCTATTTCTGTTCTGGAGAGAACATCATATCATTCAGGCTTTCGAAAAAACTGTCAACAGCTTCATGGGAAAGTTCCACTAAGTCGGAAATAGGGGTAACCATGCATTCGTGCGCATGATTGTCTGCATTGACATTCTGATTCGCATTGCTAACAGAAGGTCGTACCTGTTCGATGCTGCTTTCATCTTGAACTTCACTACTCTTCAATCGCAGTGGTGAAGATTCCAGGAATGCCGTCATCAGGATTGGTAGCCTTTGAGGGCAGCACAAAGCGTGAACCTTGGTAGGAACCAACAGTGTATCTGCATCCACTGGCGCATCCGATTGTAGCGTCAGACAGGTGTCTAACACGCATTCTTCTCCGCATAGCAGACATCTCAATACAGGTAAAACACATCTTTGCCACATTGGTCGAAATGATAGAAACCAAGTCATGTTCAGGTCTCTAAGCCGGGATAGTCCCAGGATTTTTGATATCCGGTCCCGGTATCCAATGGCTAGGATCGTATCTTCCATTGTCGCGAGAGTTTGATCTGTGACATGGGTTGCCATAACGAAAAATAAGGACTAAGAATAGGATTCCTGCAATTAGTGCCAGGATCAGGGGAAGTCCGCCAAAAATCGAATGGACGAAATCTGGAAAAATACCCAGTATGGCTTTGAATGGTGTTAATGCCATCGAAAATACTGTCTTAAATACCTTTGAGACCCCAGTGGTATCAGAAATATTTAAGATTTCGCTCAGGATTTCCGCGAAATGTACGGGGGAATTAGTTGATAATAATGTATGTATCTCTGCAGTCGTCCTTGCGACTTGTAGATCATACGTTTCTTTTGATGACGTGAGCGTTGTAGGCGTCTGAAGAAGCACTGTTTTCATTCTGCTTAAAGTATCTATTCGAATAGAAGTAATTTTCAAACTGGGCCATGCCCTTGCCTCCCTGTCTGGAAAGGAGCTGGGGAATAAAGAGCGTCCACAGCACTTGACCTTCGCCGTCGTAGTGACTAGATAAGGAGTCCCGGGCATAAGACTACAACATCTGCGGTCTACAATAAGAATGTAACTCCCATTATAGAGTCTTTGAAAGAATGGTTCTATTTCAGTTGCAGGTGCGCCTTGCTGGTGACATGAAAGGTTGTATGAATTCCCTTCACAGGCTCCGTGCAAACTAATACCGTTACACAGAAGCGTGCCGCTTAGTGACATAGCACAATTGTTGCCACTAAGAAACACTTTCTGTCCTTTATTACTGACACATGCATGTGAATAGGGCAGGTTCCAAGTTGTTTTAAGGTACCCCTTTCCCAATTTCTCGTACATGCCAGCCTGTATATATTTTTGGCAGTATTGAAACCTGAAGGTTGAGATTGGAATATTTATGATTCCGTGTATTATCCATTCACTGACAGGTCGTTCTGACATTGTCATTGGTAATCTTTCTAGTTTTTCAATGCTCAAGATTGTATAATCAGCACCCTTTTGCGCCATACCGATTTGTCTATCAGTAAGGTTAAAGATTTGGAATAGTGACGTTGTGTTGATTAAACGCCAAGGCACATAGCCTGAACGCAGATTTTGTAACGTCCAGCCAAGCTGTACAATAGAACGCAATTGTGACTGACCATGTTGTAATAACAGTAAGTCTTGCGATAATATATCGATTGCTGACGACACAATGCTGTCCAATGAAAAAATTCTGGAGGACAGAGTCATTAACCCATTGTCCACTACAGAAAGTGATTTTTCCAAATTAATACGGTCAATTTCCCGTATTCTTTCTGCTGTCTCAATTTGAGTAACCTTCCAGGCCTCATTGTATGCTGCATATACAGAGGCTGCTATGAAACGCTTTTGACGCTGTTTGCGTGGTCCCAGAATGAAATCACGCAAGTCAGCACCATCAGTAAGTAAAGTTAGGTGTTGCTTAATTTCAGGCAGTGTGGAAGTTTGTAGCCACTGAAGGCATAATTTGCCCACACTGTAGGTTGTTATTATCCCTGGGTGATGTCTTTGGGGATATCTAGGGTCTGGCCTGGTCATTTTGAAACCCTGTGTTTTATTCAGGAATCTATCTTGACAGTTATTTGTATCTGTGGGCCAGATCAACCATTGTTTCCAATCAGGATGTGTTCTGTTTTGGTTTAATATATGGTTTACGTCTATTTCTTCATCTGTATCAGAGTTATTGCTAAACATTGTTGGCTTTGGAATAGACGGTTCATTTAAATCTTTGATTTTGGCTAAGCCAAGACAGGTGGTTTGTTGAACAGTCTCATTTAAAAATATCATTTGTTCTGGGATTATGCAGGCTCTAAACAAAGCTTCTAAACCTTGTACTTGCCAATCTTTTGTACCCCAAACACTTTTCAAATCAACATTTTTGTCCCAAATATCAAATCCAAAGGTATTCATTTTTTCGAAGAATGAATCTGAATATATCAATTTTGTGTTGGTTATCATGGTTTTCATCCCTGTCTTGTTTGACAATTTAAAATAAAATGTTTCAGCATTACTTATGTTAAAACCTGAAAAATATGAATATTTGTCATATACGGTTCTAGAGCTCCCTTTTGGAGGTGTAGCACAATGTTCCCATTGATTATAATTTAAAACATTTCTAGGTTGTGCAGATTTATGTAAAAAATGGTTACCATAATGGTTATAGCAATACATACTATCATAATTTGTAGAACCTTGCAAATAATCATGTTTTGTAAATTTAGCAGACATTACTAAGTCAGACATCATGTTGTTAATGCTTTCGAAGTCCCAATCATCAGCAAATGAGTTTGGTTTTGCAAAATCACTCAAGGAGATCTTGATTTGGTGTGGATATTTCAGGATCTCGACCGGACCATAAATTTCATAGTCAGTGTTGTCCCAGGCTACCCCACCAGGTATCGGATTGGCTGTGAAGTTGGCTGAAGAAAGTTCTGAAGAAAGTTCTCTTTTCTCGACGTGTGAAGATGTGTGTGGTTTGAGGACCAAGTTGATGTTCTGACTTGCTGTGTCCATTTTAGCATATTTTCCCTCAATGAAGCGTCCCAAAGTAAATACCATGATGAGCCAAAGTATGAGGATAAATGCACCAAAACCCACCCAAAATTCAATCCATGGAGAAACCAGATATGTTTCTTTCAGTTGTTTCAAAAGTTCCTTCGCTTTGTCTTTAAAGGATTTTGATGATGGCTGTGTCTTTGATTCACTGAAGCCTTCAGAGGAATCATCGAAGTTGATGAAGTACCCGGATGCAGTTCTGTCAATTGTTCCAATTGCTTCAGGATTTTTGTTTCTTGCATTTTCACTTGGTACTTCATTGTAGATTGGTGTGTCTCTGCTAAATGTTTTTATTTGGGTTGTCAGAGGTCTGAGTTCTATTGCATTGTTGCATAGTCCTTGTTGTTCTTCTGTAGGCGTTTCAAATGTGATGAGCCTCTTCGTTAGGACCTCTGTACTGGTAGCAAACCTTGGTGTTCTGCTACTTATTGGGAGTCCACTTGGCCTACTGTTTGTTATCGGCCACATGTTGTGGTTTTACCAGGTCGATGGATACAACTCGGTTCTCCTTTTTTCCAGCAAGTGGCGGTAGTACAACTGATCTTGTCCCGTTGACAGACAAGACAGGAACTGCTTTTCTGTAGGAAGGCCCAAATTCCTTCTTTACCGCGATCTTTTCCCTGACTAGATCCCCGACTTTTGGAATCCAGACAGGTCTTGCTGGGACAGGTGGTGATTCTTCAGTGGTCGTTGGCTGTTGTTTCAACTGTATGTTGCTCAGGTCTTTTCTTGTTTTGTTTAAGTCCTGCAAAATAGCCAAACGGTCTTTGACATCAAAGGTTTTTTCTTTCACCACTGAAGTCTGACTATCAAGGTCAGAGATAATCATCCTAGTTCCAAATAATAATTCGTACGGACTGAATCCCTTCAGAGAATTTCTTGGCAAGTTATTTAGACTACGTTGGACACTTATTAGATGTTTGACCCACCCAGCTCCCGAACCTAATATCCTTTCCATTATAGATTGCTTTCTGCCTTGGTTTTTTCTTTACACCATCCCGTACCCTCAGGAAGGAAGTGAGAAGATTCCAGCTGGACTGTGCTCATTTGGCCATGTTTCACCCCAGGCTGGTATGCCTGAGTGAAAACAATGGTCAAACGTAACATGCTCTTAGCGTATATGCCATTTAGACTCGCAAATCTTGTATAATAGTCCGGACGTCAGCTGAGTGCTGGTGATCTACATTATAAGTGGAAACTAGCCTGTATATGTTAATCGCAAGCCATTTTTTTTGCTGGTAATATTATCTGCCTTGATACGACGAGGTATTAAACTGTTTCTCTCCCCACTGCGATCTCTGTTGCAGTTTGGGCAGTTTTTTACAAACATGGTGTAGTGCAGGCTCATGCCTGGCCACCAGTACCGTGATTGTAATTCTTCCAGAGAATCTTTTAATTTAAGGTGTCTGAGACCCTCGCCCATGTGTGCGTCTGCGATTAACAAGCTTCTCCTGTCCATGTTTGGAATCACTCTATCCCCCACTCCAGGGATTCGAGCAAAAGGGACGGAGTTTGCATCGATTATGTATGTATAATTGAGTGGATAGTTGATCGGTAACGCTGAGCAGTCGCCTTTTGATGACGTTTTCACTGGCAGCACTGTTTCACCGTCAATGTATTTTAATGTACGCTTTTTTCGAACTACGGGAGCCGTTTTAGTTGCTGCCGCTGTGGCTGTTTCAGCCAATGAATTCCCTGCAACGTGAACGCCATCACGCTGATGACTCAGTGAGTGTGTCACGTGAGTCCTTGGTAGTTCTTTTTGTAAAAGAGCTATTTGTTCCCAGAGCAATTTCTGCTTTATTGGTGCATCTGTGTCATCTTTGTAACCGTTCTGAATCCATGTCTGCAAATCCTTGTTATATGATTTGACGCAGTAATATGAATCTGACACTATAAGTGTCAGGAATTCGCGATCCGCATTATCTAGCGCCATTTTCAATGCTATTATTTCAGTTTGTTGTTCTGAATTAGTTTCAACTGAGTGTGTTTTTGTTAATAGAGGTCTTAGTTTACCTCCGCGCCACACTTCTTTTGTAATCTCACATGTGGGGTTGTATGCTTGTTCTCCCCAAACGGAGGGTTGAGCATGTCCGTCTGTATAGATTACACAGGCGTAATGTCGTAGAGGCAGAATGTCGATTGGCAGAGGATACGTCTTTTCATATTTTAGATTTTTTAATTCCTCTAGTTCTGGATCAAAGTAGTAGTATACTTTGTCCGTTGTGATTGAATTCACCCATTGTATCCATTCCGGATTCAATGTTGTTGTTGGTAAATTACAAGGTGTTGTTAGTGCCTCAAAGGCTGATTCTGCTGTTCTGACTGTGATATGTCTACCGTCAGCTATGTCTTTTTCTCTAGCTATTGCGGTTTGAACTGCACGAATGATTTTTTCTGTATTACTGAATTTCTGTTCAGCTTCTGTGTACAAGTGTGATTTGAATGCAATTGGTACCTTTTCTCCTTCATTAGAAGTCAGGTATGTGAATCCGCATCTCCCTGGGATGACTCGAATCACAAGATTGCGTGTGTTATCACGTGTTTCTAATTTTGTTTTAATTAGCATGTCTGTTTGTAAGGATCTCAAAATTTCTGTGTGTGTTTGAGTCCAACTGGATCTTTTAAAGTCTGGTTTAATTAGATCATAAAGGGGTTTGACCCTTTCTGCGTAATTTGCAATGTATGTTCTTCCGAAATTTAGGAAACCTAGAATCGACTGTAAGTTTTTTAGTGTTCTAGGCGCTTGGATTACGGCACATTTCTCTAGGAAATTGTCTGCCAGGCTTTTGCCTTCACTTGATAACTCATATCCTAAGAATAGGACCGTCAGATGGGCAATTCTGGACTTTTTAAAGTTGAATTTGTAACCCTCTGCTGCGAACCCAAGTATTATGGTGTTCACTCTTTTCAAGTGAGTATCCAAGTCATCATCTGTTAAGTAAATGTCATCGACATAAGATAATGCTTCATCATCATATAGTTGTAGTAATTCTGTTACTCTCGCTGAGAATACCCCCGGGCTGTTCTTGTACCCCTGGGCTAACCGACAGAATTGTTTTTGAGTGCCATTTACTGAGAATGCAGTTAAATATCTGCTCTCTGGTGCTATGTTTTGACAAAAGAATCCATTGGAGATGTCCAAGGTTGTTTTGTATTTTTTGCGCACTATGTTATTCATTAGTGCAGCACTGTGTGAGTTTTGCACTGCAAAGGTTTTGCAACATGTGTTAAGGTGTCGGTAATCCAAAACTAGACGATATGAATTGTCTGGTTTGGAGACCGGAAACAAAGGGTTGTTCATTTGTGAGGTGCAAGTTTCAATCACCCCCTGCTATTCTAGCTGATCTAGTATTTCATTTACCTGTTTTTTAGCTTCTTGCTTAATTGGGTACTGCCTTTGTGCAGTAGGTTGTGATTTTAACTGGATTTTGTGAGGACGAGAATCCTCATCCCATCCTACATGATTTTTATATAAAGCAGGTGCTAAGGCCACTGCCCACTTTCTAGCAAGTGTGTATTTTTTATGAATCGGGATTCGATTCGAGAAGGCAGGCATAATTACTTCTTCGCCATGAGGGCACTCCCTGACAAACTCTGGTGGCCAGTCTTTTTCAGCTAGAAGGATATCATAGCCCTTGGAGAGAATATCCCAAAATAGTCCCCTTATTTTCCTAGTCTTATCTCCCTCTATACGTAATGTTATCTCGTATATCTTGTGGGGCTTGCTAACTCTGGTGTCTGCAGTTTCCACTTGAAGGTATTCATTCGTGTCCACTGTCTCCAGATGATTCATAATGACTTTGCGAGCTATGCTCACCTCTGCTGCGCTGTCTAGCATTGTCTGAGCCCACTCTCCGTTTTTCAGTTGTGTCCTCAGTATTCTCGGCATTTTTAACTACCTTGATACTGGCTACCTTCTTTTTTTGGAAATTGTAATTTCTTTTTTAGCTGAGCAGGTTCCTTGTCTTTGGACTTGGCGTGCTCTTCTGATCGTCCTCTTCTTTCCGATTTCTGCGAGGAAGTCTGAAAAGATTGAGAGGGACGTGTATCAATGTCTTGATATCTATCAGGTTTTTTAATATTATCCCTATTTCTAAGGTTATATCTATTCCCAGAGGGGTCACTCTGCGGTGACCTCTGTCTTTGGTTTGGAGATTTCTCTCTTCGCCTGGGAGACCTCCCTCGGGACTGGAATTTCTTTTCTTTAGGATTGGATTGTTTGTTTCCATCCCAGTTCTTTTTTGGTGAATTATTATTAAAAAGTATTTTTTCTGGACTTGTAGTCAGTTGCGGTTTTACTGGTATTCCACCTAGACTATCTCTGCCTAGTTCTTCATAGGATTTTTCTATGATTCTGGCAATTTCAGCTGGTTGGTCTGCTATATCTGTCTCTTTTAACCTCTGGCGGATCGCCACGTTTGCTGCCTCACCTTTTATGTTGGCTAATAATATAGCCGAGACCTGCTTGAAGTCTTTTAGTAATTTCATACCAAGAGTTAAAGCAGGTTCTGGACCGTATTCATCTTGAATTTGTTTTAGCACATCTGGTATTACCGAAATCGATGGAACACCGTGCGTTTTTGTGTAGATGGAAGCAAAGACTGTACCCCAAGTGTCACAGTCCTCAATGTGTGGTGCGATTCCCATTGGGAGACATATAGTCAGAATCCTGTGTTTTTCTAATGGGGTGGTGTCAGGAAACACCGCCTCTATTTGGGTGATTTTCTGTGCCAACCAGAATGGTATCTGTTCCCGTTTAGCTGGAACTTTATCTAGGCAGGATTGGATGTTCTGTGGTGTAATTTTATTTGTGTTCCCCTGGTGAGGGGTCAGCTGTGGAAGTTTAATCGCTGGCTGAATTGTTGAAGTCCGCATTACATACTGGACTAATTGTCTATGAATTTTTAGTAATTGTTTTAGCTGTATTAACAGCTCAGCTGCAGGCATCCTATCGATGTCTGGATGTGGTGTGTATCCGGCTAAGACCGGCCACGTTGCTCCTGGTCTACCTAAAGGACCGAGCCTTGTAATGTGATTGTTATGTATTAGGGCGCCATCAAATAAGAGCAAATGCTCTTGGAATTTGAGTGGTACTTCCACCTCCTCGAAAGGAGTGTACGTTTCAGGAGGTTCCTCTACTTTGTAATAGTGGAAGTACTTTGTTACAGCATTTGCTGCTGGAAAATGTATCCATGAATAGTATACCTCTGTCTGCCGATATTCGTGTGCCTCGATTACGAATATGACTGTGCTACCTCTAGGTGTCAGTCCATTTTCTATAAGTTTTAAGGTTATAGATCTCCTTTTAATGACCGGAATGAGTGTTATATTTGGGTCTGCTGCTTGCATGGTAGCATCAGCATCTGCGAGTTCAGTTGCTAATCTAACTGCCTCTCTTTCATCATCACTCTCTGCCATTTTACAGACAGGATGGTATTTTGTTTGTTTGCAGATCAGGTTTCTTTATGGAAACAGAGATTAGATGCACAATATTTGGGACTGTTTTTATCCTTCAACGTTGACTATACCAAGAACCATACATAGGAGTTCCCTCCTGCGAGGTTTTGGAGGATATTACCTTTCACCCACTCCAGACGTCTTTGGAGTATAATGGGAAAAGGGGTCTGAGTGAGAAAGCACGACTGAGTTACTCTAAATGTCTTACGTTAGTTTTATCGCCCTTTCCAAACGCGTTGGGCGCCATGTAGTGTAGCTCCTATTTTCCCAATAGGCTCTGCGCATTGGAATAATACCTACAGCAGTAAAGGCCTAGACCAGACGTTAACTAGGTCTACTACTGTCGATACTAGACTTAATTTTTGGGTTTGCCAGCGTAGCTCAGAGTTCGCTAGAAACTTTCTCGAATGTTCAGGAAAGAATTAACTCCCCTGATTAGACAAGAAGGGATTTAGTTTCTGACAACCATAGAACATGACAACTTTGCTCTCCCCTAATCAAGAGTCAATCTCGAGAGTCGTGTGAGCACAAGGCAATTATTTTACTCAGTCAGTACGTGCATTCTTAGTCTCATCAGATTGTAGAGAAAAGGAAGAGACGGGCGTGTTCAATAAAAAGATGTTATTTATTGATCAGTCTCTTTTCTCGTACAAGAGAAATGGATCGATATTATTGCAATACTTATAGTTAAGTAAAGTGCATACATTAAAAGCAATAGTATAAAATAATACTGTAAAAACATTGATATGGTTTCTGAGCCATATGATGTTTAAAATGATTAAAATATATTTACATACACATATACATTTGACTAAACGTACTCAACTGGTGTTTCTAAATAGGCCTACCCCGTGTACCTGACCTAAGTCTAATGCGTGGGTGGGAATAGAAAGTTACAGTTTAAGTTAAGTTTGTTTTTGCCAAGTGAATAACTAAAGAATTCTCCGTGAGGGGTTATTCAGTTCTGTACCTGGAAGTTAGGATGAATGAGGAATGGTGTCTCTTTCTCTGCTCTCGATATTCCAGGCTGCCTGCGAGGGCTGCCCAGAAACGCCGGTGCTGGGTCTCTCGGCTTGAGATAGCAGCGCGTCTCTCAGCGCGTCAGGAAGGCGGGGCTGCGCCAGCGGGGTCTGCTTCTGCTCTCGGCTTCGGCAAGTATGGCTGCTCCGTCTTGTCACCACGCGTGTGTTTGCATAGGGCAAGATCGGCAATATTTATACCTTAAAGGTGCCGAGATTGACGTAAGGATGGACATAGATACGTCAATAAAGATGTCATACGACTTGCTCGTTAGCACATTCTTTTACTGAAGTTCTCTGTGAAATCAAAACAATGGCCGCACGGATTTTCCAGGTTGTCATAGGTTTGATTTGTTATGAGAACGTCGTATGCCTTATCAGGGGCTGGAGGAATGTCGCTTGTCTAATTAGATCTCAAGCGTTATGACCTAATCAGATAACACGTTCCTGTGCCGTAGTGTGACTGCGTCAGATAACGGTATCTGCATCATGGGGGCTGTTCTTGCCTCATGGGCTGACTGTTAGTTAACTTGATAGTTAGTTTAACCAGAATAGGGTCAGGAATAGGGGGATCGATTCAGAACCTATAGGAATACATGACAGTATGTTACAAGTTTGCTGTGTACTTTATGGTGACGCAGAGTGAATGTTTTTGCTCTTCTGTTGCCATCCTTCTTTTCGTTTTTTTGGGGGTATTATACAGCTGTTAATTTCTTCCATACCATAATTGGACTTATCGATAAGTGGCACAATTGGATTGTTTAGAACTATGTACAGCTGAGGTGGGTATTGTAGATGACCAACCTTACTATTCCCCATTGACAAGTATGCCATGGAAAGGGAACATCCTTCTCTCTTGCTTCTTACTTTAAAAAAAGTTAATTTGAGTCTATTAATGAATCCCGGAACATGGAAGAAGATGTTATTTTAGAGTAACAGGCCAAAAACAGGAGTTGAACATGGATAGACATGCTCAGGCTTCCATAGTCGTAAATATTGTAACAAGTTGCTTCTCATGTAAAATTATTGTGCCATGTGTTACTTTTCTAATGGAAGTGTAAATGACTTGACAGTAATATTGAAAAATATATGAATGCTAATAAAACAGATATTTAAAAAATAAATTTAAAAAAAGGTACCGCTTTGCCTCCTTGTGGTGTAAGTTTAGAAGTATGAGAAATGTACTGCAAATATTTGTGAATGCCATATAGCTGTGGCCACCTAATTTAGATAACCCACTGCCAAAGGAACACAAGTGCAGAAAATATGCATCCATAATGGGAAATCGATACTCCTAAAAGACATCCCTTAGGAGAAACCTATGCTGATCTTACATTTAAAAATCAGGGTTAGATTCTGTTTGTGTTTTCTCAATGTTCCCACATATGAGTCTGACTTCCTTGTGGAAAACGTTGAGTGAATTAAGTCCACGCATATCAGTCTCAACATGTCACCCTGGTCAATGAAAAATCAAAGTACAGTTAGAAAAAGGATGACAGTAGCTGAGGTTCTCTGTCTTTGGGTGAGACTATCTATTTATTGTTACCCCTTTCTAGCTTCTGACTTAATAAAAACAAGTATGTCACCCTTTTCACAATGCTATTTTCAGGTGATCACCTCAGCTATCATAACTATGACAACATTATGATTAAAGACAATTCACAACTCAAACATATTTTAAAATACATTATGTGCATCTCAACTTCAGTAGACCATCACAAACATTTCATAGAATGAAAGTTTAAAGGAACATATTAAAAACAGAAACTGATGAAAGCTATTTTAGTATCATTAGAACCTGAAACACAAAAAAGTAATGACATATTATAATTCTATGATGCTCCTCAAGATCCTGCTTTTTTCTCTTGACAACAGCTATGTGTTACAGCACATGTGCAGAATTTACTCTTTTTGTGTTGATAATCCCATGATCCATAGGGTGGTTTAAAATATTTACCTATTTAGAAGGCAATAGTTGACTCATCTCTCAAAAGACTGTAAAACTGAAAGGCTCATGTTTTTTCATGGACTGGAGATAGCTATTTCAAAATGGTGAAAAACAATCAGTATTGCTGTTTTTCAGTAGCTTCATTTCTAAAAAAGTTAATTTGCCTTTTTTTTCTCCAAAGTATTGAAGGAAGCATTTTATGTTTGCAGAACAGGTATGTGGTGACTCTCCTCTGATCAGCGAGACTGTTAACTTTTCTTTTGCTTTCTCCCTTCAAGTTTTTATGTCAAGGTAAAATATGAATTTTTATGTTGCAAGTGCCCCTTCGGCAACCATGTTCTACCTTCTATGTACCAATCAATCCTAAAGGCAACCTAATTAAGACTTAGCCTTACCAGTGAGAAAAATGTAATCTTCAAAGCGTTCACTAAATCATATTTCACCATGGGAATGTTTACTGTCTGCTAATACACCATATTTGCAACAAGAGGATTTGGTCCTCTTTATTCAAATTCAAAATCAAATAATCTTTATTTCGATCGTTTCAGATCATAAAAGATAAATACGTGAACATACTATAAAACATTAAAATGATTTCTGTAGTACAGGTTATTTTTAAAAAAGCCATAATTGAAGTCTAAAAGAATGTGTGATTTAAGCTTAAAAGTTAGTAGAAGATGCCATATTGGAGTCTTTTATAATTCTTGCGCGTGCTCTCCACATTGCCGTCAGGAATTTCGCCATGGCAAAGACAGTTGTAGGTGATAAGTCTGTTTTTAGCACTCTATACGCTGGGGCATAGGTTCGGAAACCCAAGTTCTTTAAGAATGGGACCAGCCAGTAGCTCCTGATTTTGCTGTACGCTTTACAAAAGAAAACCACATGAAGCTCACTTTCCAGCTTGTAATTGCATGCTGGACATGTGGCCAGCTCAAGGTTACCGTTCCAGGATTTAGTGAAGGCCCTCAGTGGTAGCGAGCCATATCTCCATTGCAGGAAAATCTTTCTTACATGCACAGGGGACATGGCGTCCAAAACATACTCTGGTCTATAGGAGTCTTTTGCTTTGGTAAAAATGTCACTTAGAGATCCTTCTCTGATTGAACCCAGAGCTTTCTCGAGCATGAATTTGTAAAACAATCTAGAGAGTTCTTTCCTTGGGAGGTTTGTGGCAGTTGTTTCAGGACTACACCACAACTCAGGGATTCCAAGTGTAGTGCACATGTCCCGAATATACCTTAACCAAGGAATTTTGGACACGTGTACCAGCCTGAGCAACTCCTGTAATTCGCTTCTGTAGTGACCCAGATCCTGGCTGCTCCACAGACGTCTCCAATAGGTCAAAGGTTTTAGGCCCAGTTCTTCAGTAATTGGGCGGAGTGCCAAGTCCATTCTCAGGGGGAGGAGGGGGCTACTCGATGGAAGAGCCGCTAGCTGTCTTATAAAATTATTTTCAGCGACCTGAATATTTTGTAGTGATGTGTGTCCCCATAACTCTGCCCCGTAGGCAATACCTCCTCTAGCTTGCGCTTTATAGATATGTATTGCCGGTGTCAAAGGTCGAAGATAGGATTTCTTGGCAATTCTAGAAATAGCTCCCGCCCTCTGAATTAATTTTATAGTGGCCTTTGCTTTATGTTGCTGCCAGGTCAGAGTCTGATTAAGTGTAATGCCCAGGTACTCGATTACTTGAACTCTTTCTAGAAGTACAGATCCCAGCCGGGGATTTGGGCAATTTTTGTTTTTTTTGCTGAGAATCATGAATTTGGTCTTGGAGGGGTTTATTTCTAGACCCCTTTTGTTACAAAAGTCCAAGAAACCGTCCAAAACTCTCTGCAACCCCATGGGTGTTTTTGCCAACAGCAGGGTGTCGTCGGCGAACATAATCGCAGGCACCCTGCTATTGTTTAATTGTGGAGCATCAACGTTGGGGATCCTTCTCAGGTGTTCTATTACCCCATTTGTAAAAAGACAGAAAAGGGTCGGCGCCAACACGCATCCCTGTCTTACCCCTCGTTGGACAGGGAACCTATCTGACAGCCTACCATCCTTTCCGTATCTTACACGGGCGTAATTATCTGTATGTAGCCTTATTAAGATATGCAGTATATCGCCGGGAATACCCATATCTGCCAGTACCGCCCACAACCTGGCCCGTGGGACCAGGTCGAAGGCGGCACGGAGATTGACGAAAACCGCATACAGTGACCCCCCTTCTAGGTGTGTTGTCTTCCAGTACAGAATGTTAAGTCTAAGTAACTGATCGACTGTTGAGACTCCCCTCCTGAATCCCGCTTGAAGAGGGCTTAAAACATCTGTCTCATCCATCCAGATTTGGAGCCTATCAAGGATTAGTCTACCGAACAACTTTTGGGTCACATCGATGAGGCTAATTGGACGGTAATTGGCTGGAAGCAGGGGCGACCCCTTTTTGAATATTGGGACCACCTCCGCTCCCAGCCAAGTGTCCGGTATTCTCATCCCCCCCAGGACTGCATTAAACAATATCCACAGGTAGGGTGCCCAAAATCGGGTTCTTGTTTGAAGAGATCGCCCGGCACCCCATCAAGTCCTGGGGCCTTTCCGGAGGACAGCCCAGCTAATGCCACCCTAAAAGGGACTGCTCTCTGCGTGTTATGAGTAGAGGGTTTTATTGTTGCTATCTCCTCGTTGTCAGAGGAATATAGCTGCTGGAAATGGTCCTGCCAAACGTTTGGCGCGATATTTGGTTCCACAGCCGAGGGGAGATCCCCACATCCGTGATTTATGATTCTCCAAAATCTACGGGAATCCCTTTCAGCTAGGGATTCCGATAGATTCTCCCAATGCTGAACATCCCACTCAATTTTAGCGTTGGTTATGAGTGATTTGTAGGTCCTCCTTTTGAGTCGGATTTCCTCCCTTGAGCCCCCCTCTTTTATCATGGTTAAGAGATCCCGCTTTGCCAGTCTACAGGTGTTGTTATACCATGTATTTTTGGGTACGCCCTGCCTTCTTGGTCGTCCAATGCTTAGAAAATCAGCCTCAAGCTTCTTTGTTAGATTTAGATGTAACTGAGCTATATCCTCGCTAATGTCTTTTGAAGAGTTAAGGCGCCATATCTCAAAAGCCTCATCTAGAATGGGAATAATCCCAGTATAGAGTGCTGCTAACTTTCCGCTGCCGGAGGCAAGTTTTTCCCATCTTATCCGCCTTCGGTTGTTCTCCAGGAGGTGCCCCCTTCTCAATTCCTCTGCACATATTGCAGTCTCCCCCAAGGGCGGAATAACATACTCTAGCTCCAGGGCATTATGGTCACTGTCGTCTCTATCTACTATTTTAAAATCCAATACCCTTTTCCACTCCTGCATTTGAACCAGAAAATAATCCAGTCTACTTTGCCTACCTGCCTTATTAAATGTGCATTTAGAGGGAATGTCAGACCTGGTACGGCCGTTGCACGCTCTCAGACCGAAGGTAAGGTTCAGTGTATTTATTTGGACGGCCAGCGGTGTCCAAGCTCTGGGTGGGGGTGCCTCTGTCTGGGGAACCTGCCAACTTGAATCCTCCTCTAGGGAGGGTCCATCAAGTAGGACAGGTAAAGGCTCGAAGTGTGAATTGAAGTCACCCCCTATTAGATAAGACATATCCCCAGGGATGGTTTCTAGAATAGTCGACAATGACTCTATAGTTTTAGAGGTGGCCGCTGTTTGAACTGGTCTGGAATAAATATTTATAACTAGTAGTTTGAAAGGCCCTGGCCATTCCAGTAATACTACCAGTATATCTTCTGAGTCTGCTGGGTATCTTGAGGCTGTACATCCTAGGTATGACGCAACCCAGATAGCCAGTCCTCCGGATGGTCGTCCTTTCCCAGCCCATAGAGCGGGGATTGAGAAAATCTGAAATCCACTATATGGTATCTCTTCTCTTGACCACGTCTCTTGAAAGAGACATACACTTTTTAGACGTACTAGCTCAGCCCATGAGTCCAATTCTATTTTGTTCCTTATACCTGCGACATTCCAGGAGAGAAATTCTAGGATTATTGGGGCAATCTGTGTCGCTGCTTTGCTAGCCCTTAAGATGGTATTAGGTATTAGTTGAACTTCCTCAGTTGCTGGGGCTTCTTGGGTGTTTTCCCTTTTGTTTGATTCGTGATGCGAGTCTTGAGTCCCTCTGCAGATTTCCTCCTCGCTGGTAGTGGGGGATACTAGGTAGCCTTAGTCAGGGCCTACCGAACTCTCTTTTGCCCCTGCTACGGAAGCCAGCTGTCAATCCACTGCTTCTAAGCAATCATAGCGGTTGGACAGTGATAAAAAAGGTGGCTGGTAAACTCTTGGGGGCCATGGCTCCTCTCTCGCATAATTTCCCCTTCCCGTTCCTCTTCTCTGAACGATTTCCCATCCCTGTGAATCACAGAATGTGGGAGGGTAGATGGGGGGTGGACGTGCGTGGTCAAAGGGAATTCTCCTCCTTTCCTGGTTTCCCTCCCAGTTTCCCCTAAGGTCCGGGTAGTGACCTCTCCTCTGTGCCTTAGATGGATGCTCACTAGGTGGATAGAAGAACGACAGAGGGACTGGTTGGATAGTGCTCCCCTCATCCTCCAGAAAAGAACCACAAATAAATGGGACTGTACCTGGTTCTTTAAAACTCACCAGAATGCAGTCACCACTAATTGTTTTGGGACTCTTACCCACCCATGAGACTCTTCTTGCCATACGGATATCGCTGGTCTTGCCTCTAGGAAGTGGCCTATGTGTTGAGAGCCAGTTAATAACTTTATTTTTCAACAACTCCCCTGTCTCGTATGAGTCTGATTTCAATTCGGGAACCCCAATTAAAATAGCAGTATATGGTGCTACCTCCGGAGGAAGGTTAACAGTGACAGTTCTTGGAGGTTTGGTTAGAAGCGTTTTTGGATCAGATGGATTATTCGTGGCGTTCAACTGAGGTTTTGGGGGACTTTTGTGTTGCATATTTATCTGAGCTATGTTAATTGGTGTTGGTACTTGGTGTTGGATAGCACTCGTTTGTTTATTAATAGCGCCTCCTGAAGTCACTGGAGTTGCCGAGTTAGATTTTGGTTTAGGTGGTTGAATGCTAGTTGATTTAGAGTTTTTATCCCCCGCTAGAGTTGTTGTTCCTGTCTCAGCTGCTTTTGAGCTTTTAAAAGGATCCAAATTATTTTTATGTTTCGGGTCCATGGGGCGGGGTATGGAACAGGGAGTACCCGATTTCCAGCCCTCCATAACTTTTAGGGCAGTATTCTCGATTTTAATTAATCTCGCCTCTATTTTTATCAGGCGAGCTTCTAGGGGCCTTATGATTGATTTCAGGAGGTGGCCAATATCCGCTAGTGTTATATCCTCTTCCGTGGACTCGGAATTATGTTCCACGGAGGGGGATAGCAATTCAGTAGGAGTATCCCTAGCCTGTACCTGGGGAGGATCAGTTGTTATCCTAATCGATGTTCTTTCCTGGTTATTATGTTCTATTCTAGTTGTGTTTTGTGTTACCCCCGTATATTGCTTCGTATTCTTTCCTTTCCTTTCCTTATTAGTCTGTTTCCCATTCTTCTTCTTTTGTATAGCACCCTCCCTTCCCCCTCGGTCTATACTGGGTGACTTTGGTAGTTTAGGGGTATTGGTGGTGATAATAGCAAGATCATCCCCCAAGGATGGAGGACTTAAAATGCTTATTTCAGTGTCTTCCCTCGGTTCTGTGGTATTTGGAGGTTGAGTGATTTGCGTTAGGGGGAGGGACAAAAGACTCATGTCATCTAAGTCACTCACTGTTCCTTCAGAGAGATCTATACTGGTGTTTCGGTGCGCCCCCCCCCTTGCGCCAAGCTGGGAGCTATCTACAGTTCGCCTATCCTCGGGGGTTTTCGACATTGCTATGGGCCCCATCGAGGATCTTCTCACCCATTCAATCTCCTGCGAAATTCGTCTTTCCAGGAGGGTGATATCGTCAATCAAAAGGGAGCCGGCCTTCAAAAAATAGTCATCAATTTTGCCTTGGTTTGATACTGTTGTAGTAGGGGCATTGGCTGCCAGGGTAGCTTTACTCCTAGTCTCCATATTGCTCATAATGGGCAAGGTAGCTCGTGAGGGCCCAAGAAGTAATACAGGAGTGATGGATTAAGGAGGAAGTTTAACTTAGTACCTGGAGTAAGTGAGAGGGCCCAGTCCAGTCTCTCCGGTCCTCGAACGGCCTCAAACGGCCCGCTCTTAGCCCGGTCTTCGCTCGCTTCTTCGTCCGCGCGCGTCCCGCGTTCGCGTTCAGGGCGGAGTTGAAATAGAGGAGGAGAGGAGGGGGCGGGAAGAGGAACCAGGTGCGTGCGGTGGACGGCGCAAGCACTTCTGGTCCTCGCAGTCCCGCTCCCTAGGCTGATGTCGCTTGTGGCTCTCCCCCTGCGATGGTGACCAAGCAGATGTGCTCCCAGGTCACAGAAAAGGGATTCCCAAGGGCTCCGCTGCACAAAATGCCCCAGATACGGCCACAAGCAAAGTCCACAATCTCCTAGTTCACGAGCGGCACCCGCGCCAGCGGGGGCCGCGAGGAGTATTTAAACCTGCTGGAAGGTCAGAGGGAGGAGGGGGCGGGAAGAGGAACCAGGTGCGCGCGGTGGACGGCGCAAGCACTTCTGGTCCTCGCAGTCCCGCTCCCTAGGCTGATGTCGTTTGTGGCTCTCCCCCTGCGATGGTGACCGAGCAGATGTGCTCCCAGGTCACAGAAAAGGGATTCCCAAGGGCTCCGCTGCACAAAATGCCCCAGATACGGCCACAAGCAAAGTCCACAATCTCCTAGTTCACGAGCGGCGCCCGCGCCAGCGGGGGCCGCGAGGAGTATTTAAACCTGCTGGAAGGTCAGAGGGAGGAGGGGGCGGGAAGAGGAACCAGGTGCGCGCGGTGGACGGCGCAGCACTTCTGGTCCTCGCAGTCCCGCTCCCTAGGCTGATGTCGTTTGTGGCTCTCCCCCTGCGATGGTGACCGAGCAGATGTGCTCCCAGGTCACAGAAAAGGGATTCCCAAGGGCTCCGCTGCACAAAATGCCCCAGATACGGCCACAAGCAAAGTCCACAATCTCCTAGTTCACGAGCGGCACTCTTTATAGTTTTAACAGGAAACAACAAATCTGGTAACAATTTTTGCAGTAAAGATTGCATCTGCGACATGAACTCTCCTGACAAGTGCAAGGTCATCCTGTTCACTGGGCAACCCCAACATTTTGTGCTGACTGATACCGGTGCTAACTGACTCTGACTGACCCTGGGCTCTGCCTAACGAGGCCCAGGGCCAGTGCTATGCTGAAGACACACCTAAAAGACAGTGAAAACAGCTACATACAATAGGGTACACTATGGATTAGGGTACCCCTAGGATTTGCAGGACCTCCCCTGTAAGACCCTAGTACCTAATAGAGCATGGGGATTGAAAATACCTTTTAGTCCCTGGTTTATAATAGGGCATGGAGTTTAGAAGCCAACAGCCCTTTCTGCACTTGCACGTGTGCTCTATTGAGGCCTGAGGTCTGTTTAAAAGCATCCCTGTGTTGCAGGACTGCTTTTAAATTGCAAATTGTGCCCAAACTCAACATTGCTGTTTGGGGCACTTAAAAACGAATAAACAACAATGTGTTTGCATAATAGGTACCCCCAGGGTCTCCCCTAGAAATCCCAGGGGTGGTAGATCAGGTAGTTATATGGAGAATCCTTATAAAATGAGTATTATATGGCTTGGGTTTAGTGAAATTGCACATTCCACTTCCCACATAGTAGTAAAAGTGCCTACCAAAATTGAGTTATGTGCTGGGAGCACTGTGGAGTTAGGACCTGAAATTCTTTTACATATTCAGAACTCCTAAAGTCTCCCTTGGGTATCCCATAGGTGTGGGGTCCTGTAGATATAGGCAGGGTGCTTTAAAAGTATGTTTTATAAGCCCTGGTGTTGGTAAAATTGCCCAAGTCATTTTTCCCATTGCAAATCCCCAGCCACATAGGTTAACATGGCAAGAAGTTATTAAATAATAATTAAGGTTCAGGAGGTCATAAAAACACCATTCAAGGACTGCCTAGAATGGCACTGATAAATCCAACAATATGCTTTTGTTGTATTTATCCTAAAATGTACAGACACGTAGTTATAACACTGTCTTCTCTGTAAGCTAAAATTCAGCCCCCAGTGCTCTCACCTCATTGGCCAGAGTTAAGTGGATTAGCCAGGCTGCTTTGATGAGGTGGTAAGTAGCCAGGGGGTCAGAGAGCCATACTGGGCTCTGCATACATAGGAATGATATAGCAGGGGAAAGGGTCATTAACCATCCTCTGCAAAGAGAGGCGGGGACAGACAGTGTAGGTCAGCTCCAGTTACAGCTCTAACCTCTGAGCCCAGCCAGATGTCAAGATTAAGGCAGGAATTACCAGATGTAAGGGTAAGAAATGTAGATGAAGCCTTCCTATAGGCTGGTTTAGTTAGCTCTTCTATCTATGCTGAAAATTCTGACATATTGAATTTTTGAGAAATAGTGCTTTCTGGCAGACCATAGTGTCACACTTAGGAGGAAGTGGTCATGCTCTGGGGTGTTGCCCTGCATCTCATTAGACAGGAGTACCCTCCTGCTTGACCCCAGAGAACACCAAATAAGTATCTGAAAGGGGCAGTGGCTCTCAGATCTGCTGCTTGAAACTTAAGAATGAAGAAGAGTCCATGCTGGAAGTTTGATTCGCACCAACCAGCCCTACACTCTGAAAACTGTGCCTGCTGCATTATTTGTAACTACAGAATGTTGGATGTGCCTTGCTTCAAAAGGATTAAAAAGGGGACGCCAAATTGGAAACTTGATTTACACCATAAGGCCCTGCATTCTGACAGAGAGTGCCAGCGTCATTATTTGGGACTACAGCCCTTTGGATGCACCTTGTTTCAAGAGTACAGAGTGGGCTCCCTGCAAGCTACAGATTAACAGAGATCACCTGCATCAACACCACCAAAAGTCCCCTGCCTGGAGTGTATCCAGTGGACTTTTATGGGTTTTGCCCAGGTGCCTTGTAGGAATTGTGGTCCCAACCTTTCAAGGACCATCCTGGAGATTCCAGACCCTTGGATTGTACTTCCGACACTTTAGACCCAGTAGAGGAACTTCAGGAAGGAGCTCCTCAATTAATCCGGCCTGCTAGAGGCTGCATGACATCTGGTGAGAAATCCTCCAGAAATGTTTCTAAGTGTGAAGGTAAAATCTTCACCAGGGCCTCCCGCTTAGTGTATCCGACCAGGGAGCCATCACGGTCAGGCTCAAACTTTGACTTTGTCCAGTTCAGAGGAAACCAAATGTCCAAAAGTGGCACTATTGATTTCTAAGCACTAGAAAGTATTATTTTTATTTTATTTGTTTATTTATTTGCAAAGCTTTATATAGCGCTGGCTAGACCCGGAGGTATCAGAGCGCTTTACATGAGGATCAGCAAGTTACAGATTACATAATTACTTCAGCAACAAATTCCAAGTATTGACATAGGAGAAAGATAGAGGGAAGGAAGCATAACGGTGAGGCGAGGAAAACAATGTCAGATGTCCGGCTGGGTGGATGACGGCAGAGGGGGTGACCCAGGGCCAAACTCCTCTATAACTGCATAGCACAGCTTCACCGGGCATCGGCCAAGGTTGTTCGGAATCCGCGGTGAGAACAGACAGTAGAAAAACATGCGATTACACGATAATATAAGTTATATTCGCGTTACGTAGCAAAGACAAAACATCTTGTGTGGAATGGAAAGTTGAGGGGGGAAAGGTAAACAGGGGGAAAGGAATGCAGATAGCATCAGGAAGACCAGAGGGGGAAGAGACTTTAGGGAAAACAAGCAGTCAAAGTGAAAGATAGACAAGACCGTGAAGCACTGTTAAAAACAGTGTCCGATATCCAGCTGGGTAGGTGACGGCCGAGTATTACTCTTTAAAAAATCATATCTCTGGTTCTCTACAGTGGATTTGTTTTTATGTTGGTGTCATTTTAAAGATAGCAATATTTCCTACTTTTATAATTGTGTTGTGTCTTAATAATTAGTGACATACCTGTCTTTGAAGTTAATCATGCTTGCTCGCAGCCAAGTTACCAAGGTTTGAGCATGGGAATAATTTTTCAAGACCAATTATGAACCCTATATTTTGTTAGTGGTATTACTGCATTGTGTAAAATGCATATCTACCACTACGAATAAGCCACTTTCCAACAACAAGTTATCTTGATTCATGTATTACATCTTTAGGAATGATCCGTCGTGTTCTAACATATTGAGATATCAAGAATAGAAACGTGCCTTGTCTCCTTCAATGACAAAATCTGTTGTCTGTGAGAAATTGAAGATCCTTTATTGAAGTGATACTTGATGAAGAAGATACCAGTTCTCGCTTTGGGACATCATTTTATTGCCACTGTTGGGACCCTAAGTCCCAAATTAACTGTATCAATGTTTCATTCACATTTTCTTTAAACACAAGTGTTAAGATCAATAAACTGGATTATATGAAACACATAAAAAGCAGCATGGTATGTATGCCACATAAGTCTCTGAATGGAAAGCAAAATAAATTATCTGGCGGGGGGGGGGGCATATCATTATCAAGGAATCTTTAAAAAAGATTTGAGCCACTTGCCATGAGAGCGCCTCGGTACTCTTTGTCAAAGGACTCACAGACATATTCTAAAAAGTAGTGCTGAACATTATGTATGCAGTTTTCTTAACGTGGATCATCTAAATATGTTTTAATTGTGTTTTCACAATTTTAAGCTACAGCAAGTGTATGTTGAATTAGTTTTTCAGAGGAATTTACTTAAGAATTTGGTATAGCACAGACGATTAGGGTTTTGACCTTGATCATTCAATCACACCCGTGAGTCATACAGCCCAAAATCATGACTAAAAAGAAGTCAGTCATTTGGTCTGATGGGTTTAGTATGTCACAACTCACTCTCTGCATTCTCATGTCCACCACCAGGGGGCTGAATTGTGGGGCTCGCACGTGTTCTAATAAGCTTCCAGACCCTCCCCATCATGCATATACTGACTTCCGGTCATTTGGATGCAACTTGCAAATTGTAATCCATCCACAATCCATGCCGGGTTTTGTGGAAGCCAGCCTGCTCATACCTGAAACTCCATCACCTAGAATTCCCTGCCCACTGCTTTGTCTCCACCCCTGCAGGCCAAGGATGGGTGAAGGAATTCAGCTCACCTGTGGCTGGCTGTTGCTAGCCTGCTCACACCTGAGGCATGTGATTACTGTGAGCTCTTTTAAGACCCAGCTCCCTTCAGGCCAAGGATGGTCATTGTAGCTGTGTACCGGTGAGACCAACTTTTGTTGCCAGTGTTTCCTGAGCTTTTGATATCCTTGTCTATCCTGCTGATGCTTAGTCCTGCCTCTTGCTGTTACTACCTTGTTTGTTCCTGGTTGAACGCCAAGATCTATTGGCACAGCTGACAACCTAGGTGTTGTTTCTTGTTCACTGTGAGTATTATCTTTGAGTTACATTTATAAAAATTACCATAGGTATCAGCTCCACAGACCCTGCCTTTGCATGCATATCCTATATGTGGGTATTTGCATTCTGTATCTGTAACAGCAACTCTGGGTGAGGCACTTACTGAGCTTCAGTCTTAATGTGTGGAGCTACTGAGTGCTTTACCCCACATTCCCTTTATTGTTAATGTTGTTTTATATATGTCTTACATATCCATCCTGTGTCTAGTATTTATGGATGCTAAATCACCTCTGAGGGCCTGTCCTTTCTGAGCCTTCACTCTTTTATTCTCTAATACAGAGCTTCATCTTAGGATTCCCTTTCTCCTTTGACTCGCTTTGTGATCTTGGGCATCTCTGTACCCAGTATTCTGCCTATTTTGTCTTCCTTGGCACCAGTCGTTGCCGGAGTCCCTGACACATGCCGGTGTCCCGGACTGAGTCCTGACATTGTATTCCTGGAGAAGAGATACCCTGGATAGTTTTGTGTCCGGATGTTCTTAGTAAAAATATCACAAGACAGAAATAGTGTGTCCGAATGTCACATTTAAAAAATCCAACACATTAGGAATGGTTTTTCTATCATTAACTCCAATGGGAGATATTTTTGTAAATTATATTAGGACTCAATATGTCTGCCAGATATTTCTCTAAAATATCCTTTTACCACACCCCTTTAAAGATATATCAGAGTATCATTAGTGTGAGAGTGAATAGCTATAACTAAAACAAAAGCCTGAAGAGCAGTATTCACATGTTAAGAAAGGTGGCTATTAGGTGTGAGCATTGTTTAAAACACAAAGTAGCAAATGTAATCTCTGAAATGTAATTGGCAACCTTTGCTTGCTGTTTACATTCACAGAGTAACACAAGGAACCAGTTTAGTTTGCGGGCACTAGCTCCTGCAGTGATCAATACTCTTTTGCTTATTATGAGCTGGGGCTAGAGTTTGTAGTGATGTCATTAAGTAGAATTGTGGCCATGTAGCCACGGCTACGTGGAAAGTAGGAAGGGTTCTGGATTCGTCAGTTGTAAGCTGAAAGCTACGAAGAGCAAGCAAACTGCTCTGTGTCCGATTAAATATCTACTTCTTAAATGTCACCAAAGGCGTCCTCATTATGACAGATTAGCGCCGATGTGAGCCCACGTGACTTTCACCCTGAAATTGCGGTAAGGGCGCTTGCTGCATATCATTATAAAGAAAAACTCATCAAAGATCAAGTTTGATCCACAACTTAGTGCCAACTTTTGAAGAAAATTGTATCGTATGGAGAAGTTTCTCTTAAAGAAGAAATACATGTGTTGAAAGGAGAAACTGCTGGGCCATGTTTACTAAGCAATGTTACAGCTCAGTTAATGGGCCTGTTAGCTATGACGTTTCATGTGTCAACAGAAAACATGTATTAAAAGAGTTTCCTGTTTAAACAAAAGGACTTGGGAAAATAAAAGGAAAGACCATCTCATTGCACATAAATGAAAAAATGAAACCAGTAGCACAAATGCATAGGAGAGTTCTAGTTCACATGCAGGGTAACGTTGAAGAAGAAATAAATTCTCTACTCAAACAGGATATAATTGAGCCTGCTACAGGCCCAACACTGTGGGTGTCTCCGATTGTTGTAGTTCCAAAAAAGGACACAAACCAGATTAGAATCTGTGTTGATATGAGGATACCGAATACTGCAATTGAGAGTAAGAGGCGTCCTGGGCCTCATTTGAATGACGTGATTAGTATTTTGAATGGGGCAACAACATTCTCGAAATTAGATCTCTATAAAGACTATCATCAATTGGAAATTGATGAAAAATCAAGATACATTACAACTTTTTCAACACACATGGGATTATTTTGTTACAAAAGACTCAATTTTGGAATACACTCAGCTGCAGAGATTTTCCAAGAAATTATAAAAAACGTTATTAGACTAGTAAAGAAATTCAATGAATTACAGTGATGACATTCTTGTTTTTAGAAAAACAAAAAATGAACAAGATCAAGCATTAAGAGAAGTCTGTCAAGAGCTTATGAAAGCTGGGTTAACACTGAATCCTGAAAAGTGTGAGATTGGTAAAACAGAATTGACGTTTTATGGTCATAGATTTTCAAGTGAAGGAATGAGACCGAAAGACAACAGAATTACGCTCTTTTCTAGGAATGGCCAGTGATTGTTCCCATTATATCAAAGGTTATGCTACTGTCAGTTCACCTCTTAGAGAACTAACGGAAAAGGATAGTGCATTCCTTTGGAATAAAACATGTAATGATGCTTTTAAAAAGATAAAAAGTGATATAGCAACAATAGCAAATTTGAAATATTTCGATTCAAATTTGTGCACAGATATTGTAGTGGATGCAAGTCCAGTGGTACTAGGTGCTATTCTGTTTCAACATGAACAAGGAAAAGACTTTTTTTGAGATTGAGATTTTTGGTCTCACATGCTAGTCGAAGCCTGACAGATATAGAAAAAAAATATTCTCAACCAGGAAAGGAAAGTTTGGCAGTAGTCTGGGCATGTGAGCACTATCATGATTTTTTGTTTGGAAAATTGTTTGTGATAGTAACGGATCATCAAACTCTCTTAACTATTTTTGGAAATCCAAAAGCAAAAAGACCCCTTCGGATTGAAAGGTGGGGTTTGAGGTTAATGGACTATGATTTTAAAATAATTCACAAGCCAGGGAAAAATACAATTCAGCTGATTATTTGTCCAGTCATCCAACAGGTAAAAAAAATTAAATTAATGACACAGAAGATCAGATGAATTTCATTATTAAGTCAACAGTTCTTGAACTGATTTTCGAACAAGAACTTATTCATGAATTGAATAGATATAATACTTTAGTTGAAGTGAAGAGATTAATAAATTTGAATAGATGGAGGCATGTCAATACTTTTACGAAATTTCAACCAGGAGTATGCAAAAGAGATATACGTGCCTTCTAGAATATTCAAGCAGAATTGACAATAGCCACTTCTGGTATTCTTATAAGAGGGAAGAGAATAGTGATTCCAACCAGTTTACAAAGACGTGTCATTTGTCTTACACATGAAAGTCATAACGGAATATCAGCGACAAAAACTCTATTAAGAGAAAAGTGTGGTTTTCAAGACTTGACAGTCAAGTAGAAGAAATTGTACAGTACTGTCATTTCTGCCAGTGCACCACAAGAGAAAGAACTATTGAAGAATTGCAGATGTCTAAATTGCCAGATGCTGTTTGGTCTGATTTAGCATGTGATTTTTATGGACCTCGGAATCTGCACGTTATTTATTTGTTCTCATTGATGTATATTCTTCATTTCCAATTGTTAAAACAGTGTCATCCACTTCTGCATCTGTGCTTTTACCTATTCTTGATGACATTTTCTCAGCTTAGGGTATATCCAAAGTTTTAAAAACAGACAATGGCCCACCTTTTAATGGAAAAGAATTTACAAAATGTCTTGGTTATATTGGTGTAAGACATAGGAAAATTACCCCACTCTGGCCACAAGCAAATGCTATTGTAGAAAGACTGATGGACACATTAAAAAAAGTGTGCGGAGAGCAAAATTAACAGACATTTCTGTGAATCAAGCTGTGTGTCAAGTGTTGCGTGACTACAGAAATACACATCATGGTTCCACTGGAAAAACTCAGTCAAAGCTAATGTTTGGCCAGTCTAGACAAACACGTTTGCCACAAATGTCAATGAAACCTCCTAAAGAACACACACAAATTGCAAAGAGGGATGAGGCAATGAAAGAAAAATGAAGCAGAATGCACAACAAAGAAAATATGTTCGCAGAGGAAGCTATGATATGAGGGATCTACTATTAGTAAGGCAAGATTAGAAAAGAAAGTCCATGAGCAGATTTCACCTGTCTCCTTTGAAAGTGACTAATGTAAGAAGTTCAGCTGTCACTGTTCAAAATGAGGATAACGTGATAACATGGAATAAGGCACATTTTAAAAAGTTTATAAGCCCTTCCAGTGATGTGTGTAGAGAAGAGGATAGTGCTGCCAATGTATGCATTCCTCTTAGAAGAACAGAAAGAATCCAACGAAGATCTCAAAGACTGATTAAGCAATGTTAATGATGTATTTCTATTTCTCTATTTGGTCTTTTTGTACTTTTGTTATGTTTTTGTTATCAAGAAAGGGGAAGATGTAGTGATGCAAGTAAATAGAATTGTGGCCATGTAGCCATGGCTACGTGGAATGTAGGAAGGGTTCTGGATTAGTCAGTTGTAAGCTGATAGCTATGAAGAGCAAGCGGACTGCTCTGTGTCCGTGTATTAAATATCTACTTCTTTAATGTCACCAAAGGCATCCGCATCATTACAGAGTTGAAGGAAAGGGGGAGTCTGAGAAAGATAGGCAAGTCTATGCATCATGTTGTAGCTGTTTGAAGTGAGGAATGCTTTCAGACATCTGCACAAGATGTCAATGAAGCATCCAATTGTGGCTTCCATTTTATATTTAAAGAGTGCGCTGAAGAAGGGACGTCTGTCCCGAAAAGCACCGGGCTAACATAAATACGTTTGGATCTGCAACAAATGCAATTTCTTAGAATAAAATCAATGTTTTCATTAATTTTCTTCATTAAAAGTACACTTGAAAAGACTAACAAGATCTGTAATAGTAGCATTCATTACCAGTATCTTTATGGTCATGTGCAATTACCTCAAGGTCTGCATAGGTACCCATAATTCACAGTTCACGTCAAGACCACAGCTGGAGGCTTGCCCCCGTGGCACGCAGGAAGTATTTACATATATGAACATTTGAATGGAGAAGGAGAGGTGTATTTTCCTATAGGAGATAGGAATCTTCCACACTGTATCTGATATTTCTCGTCATAGTTATACGTGTTTTCAATTAATGGGTGCTACAGTAAATTCCTTACACAGCTGATAGCAACTCTGGTCAGTGTTTGCCATACGCGAATAATGGAGCAAAATGAAAAGCGCAAATTGGGGATATAATCCTGATTATATAAATGTTCGCGCATGGCGAGCCGCTGCCTATTTCCACCATGAATAATACACTTTGTTAGGTTTTTAAATCAAAGAGGGGTGATGCTTTCGTTAAATTAAGTGAATAATAGGCATAATTGGCTGATTGGCCCATTTCTCATAGACTGTTCTTTGATCTAGTTGCTGTAGTCATGGCAACATGTTTTCCCCAAACCATCTGAGTTGGCATAACATTGAGATGAAGTGTGATTTCTGTTTCTTTTCCTGTACCAAACCAATATAGGATAGGGTTGTGCTTGAAATTAATTAGTTATTTGTTCTACTACAGAACCAATTTTTCAGAAACTAACAAGGCACACGTTTAAGAAAAACATACGGTCCTTCTCTTCGAGCATGAAAGCAGATGAAGATGAAAGATGAAACGAAATGGCTAACAGACATTCATGGTAGTCAGACAAACAGAGTTCGGCCTAAACATAGGAGTGTGAGTACAAAATGAACAATAGAATGAGAGCAGGGGAGTCCTCAGAACATTGATTTTAATCTGTGCTTGAAGTGCATGACTGTCTTTAGTGCCATACACAGACAGCGCTTAAAAGGGAAACTTCATTAAATGTACAAACACACATAGGATTGTAAACTTCTGCCAAGCATGGAGCGACAATGCCCTTTTAGAGAATCGAAAAAAAAATGTGTGAACTGCATGCCCTCGCTACAAAGTGATGCAAGGAACAAGACGGACAATGTTTAAATGTAACATGCACCACAGTGGAAAAGCAGGACATTAATTTGTTCATCTTATAATATCGACAGCCAATCTCACTCTTTTTGAATTGATTTATTTGTTTAAACGAATTCTCTTTAGAGGTGAACACCTACAAAAAACCTCATATTTTACAAGGACACATTATACATTTATTTAGTTTATTATCACTCAGATCAAAAATATATGTAAAATTGTCCTCCACCATCAGCAGGGCTATCATCCATACCTGAATACAAGCGATGCATTATTCATGGATTGCATACATCACTAAACCTTTTCTATCTCGTATTCATGTTTGACATCTAATAAACTACCATCACACGCTGACTGGCTTTCCAGGCCGACGTTTATAGTAGATGTACTCATTCAAGGTAACTCTGCATTGTAAATGTTCCATTATTAAAAATTAATTCAACGTCCATTTTACTAGTTCTGATAATCGTGAATTCATTTCGCATTCATTCTAATAGCACTGATCATAAAATATAATTTGATACTCATGTATAACTCACAGGTAGTTCTATAGAAGTCACACTGCGATTTGACACGACTTGAGGGGCACTTAGGTCACTGTCACTGTCTTGCAGCTGTACATTCCAACTTGATCCGGGTTTAACGTACAGTGTAATGTATTTATATTTGTAATAATATCGAAACTTAGTGAGACAGTGGTTCATTACCAACCAGCATTTGCAGCCCAGACACCACTCTCAATCCACCTTATTGAAATGGCACTGTTAGACTTGGCCTAATTGGTGTGGATTCCCCTCACTCTTTGCCTTCTGACCACCTGTATTGCTGATTTAATTTTAGCTTGCTTAGGATTCTGGGCATTGTACCAATCCTAACCAGTGCTGGAGTGCATATGCTCTGTACTCAAAACATGGTGACACTGGGTAATCCACAATTAGCATATTAAATGTTCCTAGTAGAGTGCAACATATGTGCCCCAGTGTCTCTAAATTAATCATACTGGTAGGCATGCAGTACTGATTGTGCAACCCACTTCAGTAGCTCTCTAAACATATCTCAGGCCTGCCAGTGTACAGCCCATGTGTGCAGGTTCAACTGCCATTTGGACCTGATAAGTTAGCTTACTTTCCAGGCCCAAACCTTCCATTTTATTACACATAAGTCACCCTTAAGGTAGGTCCTAGGCAGCCCTATGGGCAGGGTGCAGTGTTTTTAAACGGTAGGACAAGTACTTTTGAGTGTTACATGTATTGGTCGTGAAAAACTGTTAAATTCATTTTTCACTACTGCAATGCCTATCTCTCACAAACGTTAACATTGGGATTGACAAAAAACATATATTAAGTGTAATTTCCAATTGGGAAAAGATAGAGATTTATAGTTTGGTATATCTGGACTCACAATTTAATATCACAACTGATGGTGAAGTCAGATTTTAAAGTGTAAGTCTCAAAATGCCAATTTCAGAAAGTTGGAATTTTCTTACTTTAACCATGTTGTGCCTCTGGCTGTCTCTGAATGCACGTCTTGGGTGGTTGACAGCTGGGCATTGTGCATTCCCTCTAAACAGTCACACAAAGGGAGAAGGGTGTGACATTTGAATCTTGATGGCCCATCGCCAGGCTGATAGGCCCTCCTGAGGGAGATTGGGAGGGAGGAGCTGACACTTGCACCTGAATAAGGCTGTCCCTTTCCCCACACAAAGAGCTGCATAACCCCTGTAGTGAGTCTAGAATCAGGGCAGGACACTTGTGATCATCAAAGGCCTCTTTGAAGTCTCCCACATTTCAAAGACACATTTGGGTGTAAGTGTTGGACCCCTGACACTGCCAAATCAGTACTCTGCTGGAACCAAGTACGTATTGCTTGGAAGAGGAGCTCCTGTGCTGCAGGAGGGACTGCCACTTTGTTAATTGCTCTGCTGTTTTGGGCTGCTGCGAGCTGTGCTTTAGTAGGGACTGCGTCTTTGATACCTACTTTGCTATATTGTCCTGCTGCCTGCTGCTTCTTGCCTGGGAGTGAGAAGGACTGTACCTGCTCTCTACATCATTGAACCCAAGTTTCTCCAAGAGCTTCCTACCTTAACTCCTGTTCTTGAATCCTCAAGCCCTTCAATTACTCCCTTCAACTCTGCTTCAGCTGCTGTACTCTGCCATCTGTGAGTCCTTCTGTACCAGAGGTGTCCCTCCAGTCCAGGGTCTCAGAAGTGGGTTCTGTAGCTGTTTTGCTACAAAATCAACGTATCGTCACCTCTGTGCCAATTGGAACTGACCAAGTGCCCTTCAACGCTCACACAATGCCTATCTGAGGACATCCGACAATGACACGGGACCTGACTGCAAGGTTAGATGTTGAGGCAGGTCAGACCTGAGGTCCCGACTCAGGTTCAACCATGACACAGTGCCAATCTGAGGTCCCAAATGCGAGGCTCGACATTCAAGCAGCACCTGCATCATCAGGGGTTTGATGACAACACGGGACTCAAATGTGAGGCGCAACTTCTACCCATCGACACAACTGCATGAACCTGATCTGACTCATCTGGTCTTCGACGCTTGCTCCATCCTCTGTACTTTTTCAACTGCCTTGCATGGGCCTAGTAGCTGGTCTGTCCTCCATTGTGGTTGGCCTGAAACTTTTGATTTACACTGATCTAGTGTGACCTCAAGTTACGTTTTAGCACTATTGGCTTATAAGCACTATTTTTGGATTTAATCTTTAAAAATTCATATACCAAGTTTTACTTATTGGATCTTTGTTGTTTTGGTCTTGTTTTATTGAGATAAATATTCTCTATTCTTCTACACTGGAGTCTTTTTTTGTGTTTTCACTGTGTTACTGTAATGAAAGTGTTGCACAAAGACTTTACATATTGGCTCCTTAGTAAAGCCTGACTGCTCTGTGCCAAGTTACAAGAGGGTGAGCACAGGTTAATTTAAGCTGTGTATCTGACTTGCCATGATTAGGACTGTGATCCCTAACTGATTAGGGTGCAAACCTCTGCCAACTAGAGACACAATTTCCAACAGGCACCCTTATCTATCCAGCTAAAAAGCCTTCAATATCTCTGGAGGCTCTCATCACACCTGAAGCGAGGACAACAAAAGACTCGAGACAGAGTACTGCAAAATAGAACACTGTGTTATGATGCAGTAACCATGCACTTTAAGTCTTAGAAACCAGTTTCCACTCCAATCAATTGATGACTGTGCCTTTGCCATGAATCATACACAATGCTCTGCTGCCTTTCATCTAGGTTTATGTCACAAACATGCCTCCAAATATATATATACATATAACATACATTTAAAAGTGCCCTAATGGTTCAATCTATCTATCTATCTATCTATCTACCTATCTACCTATCTATCGATCTATCTATCTATCTATCTATCTATCTATCTATCTATCTATCTATCTATCTATCTATCTATCTATCTATCTATCTATCTATCACGCAGCTGGCTAGTGCTAATTAAATAATACAAATCTAGTATTTCTGCCTAAAAATTATTTACAGTAGAACTTCTGTCTGACCTGATCACTTTACTATGGGCCCTGTGGAAAAAAAAAGTCTGGCAACCAAGGCCAAAAGGAGCCACAGTAAATATAACTATCATACTACAGGATTTCTAATGCACGAAGTGCACTGATGGGTATGGCCTTCGGTGATATTCTTAACTCTCATAGCATTGCAGTGTTGTCAGATGACAGTCAGCTAGATGGTGGCAATAAAATTAACAAAATGGAACCTGTTTAATATATGCCCACACAAAGTTTTATAGCACATATTCTAACTGTCCGTATCCTCATACAACTGCTCACTTTTCCCATGACTCAGACCTGCTCTGATATAATATGTGCCCAATTCACGAAATCATACATTCAAAGTCAAATGTGTTCTCCATATTTTAGGAAGCATGAGTGGGTCAGATTTTAATCCTCCAATGCAATACTGCTTGCTGCTTCAGGTCATTCTAACTTTCCCTGTGTTTCTAGACTCTGAATCCAACATTTCTTGGCCCAGACACATTAAATCTCTACTTTAAAGTAGAGAGCTTATCCTTAAACTCAGCATGGACGGAGTAGCAAGCAGTATTGCATTGGAGGATTAAATTCTGGCCCATTTATTCTTCCCTTTCTTCCCCTGCCCCATGCCACCTGTTAGAAATTGGATTGTTTGTTAAATGGGGGTGACTCCTGTTCAAGCTACAGCCACAATCACACTGAGGGTGAAGCAGAAAAGTCACTAAATTAACCTGTGTCTAACCATCTGGTAGCTTTACACAAAAGCAGTCAGGCAATGTGTAAAGTATGTATGCAGCACACACAAAGTAATAAAATGATAACACAACCCAAGAAAAATCCCACTCCAATTTAGAAATATAGAGTAAATGGCAATACATTATTTGACACCAACATGACAAAAATCCAATTAGTAGAACCAGAGTTATGATTTTTTAAAGTTTAAGGAAAACGAGTGCCTGAAAGATCAAAGTGCCAACCACAGCCATTTAATTGTGTGAGACTTAGTCAACGTAAAAAAATATGTCCGACTGCGATGGAGCGCAAGTTGGATACAAAAAATGGATTGGGCCCAGTTGGCACTTACCTTTGGACTTATAATACATTTAGAAGAAAATTGTCCTGAGAAGATAAAGTTCAGCTTGGCAAGACTGCAGGCGGTGTCTGAGGAGGGAGTGTTATCATTGGGCAGTCACTTGTTGAAGTTGCGGCTAAGATTTCTACATTCGGACGTAGTCTGTTTTTGAGAAGTCGAAAATCTTCAGCATAATGAGGTTGAAGGCTGCAGTCGACGAGTTTTCCAGGAGGCCGGACCCCCTGGGGTGAATAACCACATAACAGGATTTGCAATTGCAGAGAAGAACATAGTGGGAGTTGCTGCTAAATCAGGCGAACTGGCGATTAACCCTGAGTGGATAGAAAAGTAGTTTGGTCCGATTCTTCTCTCATTCTCAGAGGACTTTAGCCAAAATCTTTCTACATTTTGGATTTTGGCAATCTGGGCAACTTTAGCACCACTAACCAGGGTCCAATACTGGAGGGGCACCACTTGGAAGGTTAAGACTCATTCAGGCTGGGTCGGGGTTCGAGTTCAGTTGGATTTTATCTTTTTCTGTCCTCAGGCTCTGCTCAGGCCAGCCAACTAGCCCTTGGAGTCACACTGGTGATCTTGGATTCAATTGGTGAAACAGGGCTAGATCAGCAGGGCATGCCTAAGAGGGTTCAAGGCAGGATCTAGGTACCAAAGCAAATCTTCCAGGAGCAGCAAAGCAGTCTTGGGGAGTAATCAGCAGCCCACAATAGCAGACAGTCCTCTGAGAGTCCTTCCGCTGGTCCAGAAAGTGAATTGAAGAGTTGGTCTGAGGGTCCCATTTTTATACCTGGTGCCTTCTTTGAAGTAGGAGACAGTTTGGGGGAAATCCTTTTGAAGTGCTTGCTGTTTCCTGACTCACCTTCTGGCAGCTGGTATCATCTGCTGGCTCACTCCGAGCTGGCTACATGAACAATGCAAGGGTGAGAAGTCCTTTGTTTGATGGCAGGGCACAGTCTATTCAGTTGCAAGTGGGGTTGTGCCTAACACCCCATCCCCCAACCTGCCAGTTGATAGCCCATCCAGGCATACCTAATCCCTCTCCTGCATGGCTCTATGGGAGAAATAAATAAAGTCCAACCGCCAACTAAAGCTAGTTATGTGACCTAGGAACAGGTTGCAGGCACCAATCTTTGTAAAAGTGCCATTTTAATAAGTGTAGCTTAAAATCTGACTTCACCATTGAAGAGGAGTTTCCATTGCAATTTCTCAGACAACAAAAATATCTTAAAAGTACATGTCCAATGTTTTAATCACAATGCACCTTGCCATATGGGCTACCTAAGGCCTACCTTACAAGTAGCTTATCTGCAATAAATTGAGATTTTAAGGCTTTGCAAGGGGGTGTTATTACCAAGTCAAATTGGCAGTTTAAAACTTCATTTAGGATGCAGGGGCAGGCCTGGGACATGTTATAATGTCATACTTAAGTGGGTAGCACAACAGGTGCTTCAGGTCTACCAGTAGCATTTAATTTACAGATCCTGAGTATATGGTATATGACTCTACAAGGGACTTATAAATAAACGAAATTTGCAAACCCGGTGTAGGCTAGTTTTACCATGTTTAATGGAGAGAGCACAAGCACTTTAGCGCTGTTTAGAGTCCAAAAGCCAACAAGAACGAATATCATCAAAAAGTGGAGGCAAAAGGAAAATGTTTGGGAGAAGATCACCCTAAGGCTGACAGGTCTATCACCACTCATACAACACACCTTCAAAAGCCCCCTTCAATACGCCACCTCCTCGAAAGCACATAATAACAGGATTGGGCATGTTATTTCTCAGGAAGCATGAAAAGAATGAAGATTTAGATGACAATTGCCCCTGATTCCCAAGAGTATTCTCATGCACAGCCTGTCATGCATAATAAAATGTAAAGGCGTAAATTTCCATATGTAGAAATGGACACAAAAGAGCGCATTGAAACTTCTTTTGTTTCTCCATTGAGAAAATATGTTCACCTACGTTATACTCAACATTTATTTTCAGGGTGTTCCTTCCTCAGTAAAATCCTTGAACCCAGATTTACAACCGTCCTAAGATGAAGGAAAGAGCTTTTGTAGGAAATTACCTTTAAATATGTGGTAAATACCCACACACATTTGAAATTGTGTGAGTTCAGTTTTTAAAGGTAGGTCCACACAGGAAACCCTGCAAAGAATTGTCCCATTTTTGTGAAATGACTGGGGCTAAATCCCATCGTTCATGAGTAGTGTTAGGTAGGTGAGCAGATGCCTTTGTGAATCAGTCCCTTAAAGAGGTTGTACTAATTTATTCAACTGAACCTCTAATCCCTGAAGAAAATCACAGATCGACAGGGCACCTGTGAAATCTATTTGAAAGGAAATAATACAATTTTGCACAGATTGCAAAACTTGATTAATGGATTACTCATAGGCCTTATTAGCAATTATCACTCCATCATCATTTGTGAAATTGTGGGGTACACACAAATATAAGCCTTTCAGACAGAACATAGGTGATTCCTTCCATTCAACCTAGGTGGGCACTGCACTACCGGCTCAAGACTTCTTGAATATACCCTGGCACTGCCACTGCGGACAGCATTAAAGAAATAGCAATAAATAACATTAAATACTATTTGATAAAAAAGCAGGAAGAGTTTCTTAACTCTCCATAGAGACATAGGGCCAGATTTACGACCCACCAATTAGTGAGTCTCAAATTACGTCGTATTTGCGACTCGTAACTTGTGACTCGCTAGTTGGGAAGCACAAGAGTGTCTGAGACACTGTTTGCGATTTCCAATTCGGTCGCAAATTGCATGTCTCATGCATATTAATGAGGCTGTCGCAATTTGCGACCCCATTGGGAATGGCGGGCACTCCCAGGTTTGGTGGCCTGCTGGGGTCAGCAGACCTCCATGTCTAGGACTTCTTTCAAATGAAGCAGTTTATTTTATTTTTTAAGGCACCCCATTTTCCTAAAAGGAAAACGGGATGCATTTAAAAAATCGAAATTAAACTTTTCAGTTTCATTTTTTAAAAAATATTTGCACATGCATTTACATATGGGAAAGGGTCTCCTGGGGACCCCTTCCCAGTTGCGACTGCTTTACCACCCTTCTGAGAAGAGTAGTAAACTGCAAGTCTTTTGGAACCTCAATTGCGGTCGCAAAACAATCTTACATAGCTTAAGGAGTCGCTATTAGGAAGGGATGCCCTTGGAATGCCCCTTTCTAATAGTGAGTCACTAATCTGATTTTGCAAGTCACAAATTGATTTGCAACTCGCAAAATAGGATTAGTAAATGGGCAACAGGTTTTTTGCGGGCGCAAACGGGTCTAAAATCCACTTGCGCATGCAAAAAACCTTTGTACATCTGGCCCTAAATGTCAGAACAGAAGCCTTAAATAATTAAAGTATTTCAATCAGTAAATTAAAAGCATGAGAACCTGCTACATTTCATTGTGTTTAAAATGATTTAATCAGTAAAATACAGATATGGGTACTGGATTTAGAGAAGAGAGTTCTGGATCTTTGGAACACTGCACCGGGCATTTAGAATGAAGGACAGAATTGACCTCAAACACCCTTTACCTGGAAGAAATCTGTTGTGTGATTCGTGTAGAATAGGAGAACCTAACTGCAATGTGTCTTCGTGATGCTGTCACAATTCAAAATATTTATGATGAGCACATATATTTTGGAACACATCCGTAAGTTGTACACCCCCATTAGAAAGGCCGAAGATGGAATCACATCATTCATATTAGAGTGTTTTGTGCCACACATGCAGGTGAGGCAAGACATATTGACGAATTTGAAAAAAAAGTTGATACAGACTCTCAAAGACGTAACTTGCCACTGGCGCAGCCCACAGCGTAGACATGAAGAAACCCTTCAAGTAGGGAATGTGTCTACTTCGGGAAAAATGATTCATACCGTAGGATTTAATCGCACTGACAACAATCATCTTGGAAGTTCGTCCAATTGTTTAAGGAGTCATCCGGGGGCATACTCTGCACTACATCTAAACAATTAAAGCTTTGTCTCCTAAAATCCCCAAATTATATCGATATGGCAAATAATGAAGCTGCCAGATCTGGAGATCGCTAGAAGTTAGATAATGACTTTGGAGAAAAAAACTGAAATAACCCCAATATTCCTAGGAATGACTTGATATACTCACTGTTCTATAAACCAGGTTCTTATACACAAGAACACATACCACCAAAGCAATATATACACACAAAAATCGAAATCCCTGCTGAGTTAGTCCAACCCACATTATGCCATTATAGACAGTAATGCCAGTTCAGATACAGCAGTCTCCCATCCACACAATAACTCACTGAACGGGGCATGATTTCTAATATCGTTTGAAATTGACTTTGAAGAACTGTTGTTAAAGCTAAACCAACCATCCTTCGAGAAGAGATGATTAAGACTGTGGATCCAATAAAATGATGAAGAGAGATTGATAGTTTAATAGAAACTGAGATGTGTCCCATGTACGTATACACTGTGCTGACTGATGTCTGAAGTCTCATCACAACCTATGAGACTGTGATTTATAGACACCCGAGAGAGAGGGTTTACAGTGAAATACCAGCCTCCTGATTTAGTAAACCAAACCACCAAACCTATTTAGATGAAATCATATGAATTCACCAGAACTAGTGCTGATCTTCTCCAGGCTTCTTCATGAGACCTAAAATCAAAGGGTTTTTGTGCATACATGCTCAAAGCGCAGCCATTTTGGAATTTGCCATCTCTACTTACTCTCTGAGCCAGTAGTCAACAGCCCTGGCCGGTGACTCAGTAACTCAGCCAGAATTCTATCTCCACTTTTCAGGGCTAGAATCGCCCATCCTGTGTACGTGCAAATGAGAGATACACACTACACTCAGATAAGATTTGGTACTGTTAATCAAGCACCCAGGAGAAAGTTGCACAGCCTTTATATGTGCGTTATACCTAGTATAGAGACACCACATATGTGTCACAAGGATAGGGTATGCCTAGGTATAGATGTTTTACCACTGGATCTAGAATCTTTAAAGAAACTCTCACAATAATTCGCCCTGAATGGCAGCATCAGAAACAGAGATTCCATTACTGTATATCTCAAGAACCACTGGTAAGTTGGTAGAAGAGGTATGAGAAAGTATGAATCTTGGAGATCATTTGGAAATACGTGCCTTGCATCCTGAACATTATATGGCACCAATAAAGCTATCATTTGTATGAAAGTCCTCTTTAGAAGCATAAGACTTGCACTGCATGTCTATGACAGTTTCCTATCATATGGCATTGTTCAATTCCAGAAAGCATAAAGACAGGAGTCCCTTGTGGTCTCCAAAGTCATTCTTTCACAGACGGACACAGTTACAAACAGAACTGCAGTCATTCCTACTAGTAAGTTCACTGGCATGTGCATTAGAATTATAAAGGTCTGTCCCTTTGCAGGTAAGGGAGTGCAGCGGTTCTGAGGGCACTTTGGATTTGCCAACCTACCTTGCTGAAAAAGCTCAGCAGAGGCCCTGGCATTAACATGTCTCACAACAAGGAGGAATCCAGAAAACACAGATAGAGTAGCATTGAATTCACCTCGAAAAAATAAGTCAATCGTTCTGAACTCACAGTGGCAGTGCCCAGGGGGTCTGGCTTATTAATGCACTGTCAAGCCAGATCGAAAAACCTATGTATGTTAATGACTGCCTCCACTCATACAAACAGTATCAGTCTATGTGGGGTTACTGAATAAGCAGTGTGTATATAAGTGGTCCATTTTGACCATTATTGCTGACAGATATTTTGTTAAATCTGTATTTTTTCACTTTGTTTTTAGACTTGGTTGATTGAGAAATAATATTAAAATTGTCATTTACTCAATTTATCCAATTTTAGTTACACTTTTCTTTATATACACAGTGCTTATTCTGTAACCTCACATAGACTGTATATCTTACCCCCACCACTACTAACGCCATTTCATATTAACTACACATAGCCTTGATAGTACCACTAGGCTGTGTATTGGTGTTTTGTCACCTGGGCAAGGAGTACCCAAATGATGTCAAAAGGGCGGTATAGGACGGTTACTGATGGGAATTTTTGCCCATTGTTTTGAGTTGCCACATGGTAAATCACATGTCACATATATTGCACTTTCGGGAATTCACCTTTCTGTTTATGTTGTGTTAAATGTCTGTTTCCACAGTTGAGTTACATAGCCTTCTGACTCCTAGATACTGTTTGTATGAGTATTGTGTATAGGGGTTTGTATCTAGTTGGGTCGTTAAACTTACCATTGGACCCTCCCATTAATTGCTTTTGAATGTAATGACTGCCTCCACCCATAAGTGCTGCTGCCAGAGGAAAATACCATAAATTATGCAGTTATCTCAGACACTTTAATAGCATTATACTGGCAGGTGTGTGCCACTTAAAGTTCAAGCTCAGGCAGCTTGATAAATATACAAAATGATCACAGTTTTACTTGTGTTGTGTTCTTCCACTTTTTTTTTTAAAGAACACAACCTCTGCCCAATGAAAACATGTGCTTATGGCTCCCAACATGTAAACCGCGCCAAAGCCCCGCTCCTGGTGCTTCTCGCATAATTGTCTAGTGACAGCTGCGCTGTCAAGCAAAACTATAAAACTTGCAGTTCTAGAGAGGGAATGTTTTCCAAGAAAACTGAAGAATAAATTAAGAAACATACCATGTTCTGGTGAAGCTTGGCCATGCAACTGTGAGTTATTTCTAATGCAGGTAGATAAACACTAATCAAGGATAAGAAGACAGACTTTATTCCCTTTGAAAGGGGGAACGTTCTTGCAAATAAATGTACATTTTTAATGGAAAATCATGATGTTGTCTGCAAGGTGAGAGCTCTAAATCATTTGTGAGTACCTTGACTTGGATCAGGGATCATGAGAAATGGGTGCATAGCATGCATTGTCAATGAGCACCATCCAATTTGATTTTAAATTTAAAACCCAAGTGTTAGGAACACGTTTTCTAACGTGTAACCGAAAAATGTAATGAATTATGCTCATTTCCATTATTAATTCCATAAGTGCTCACAAACAATTATCACACCAAGGGTGTTATATCTTGCCTTATGGTTGATCATTTCCAGCTACATGGGCATACAACCTTACTCAATGTAAAGTTTAGAGTTAATAACACGTGTTTGCAAAAATCACCTCAGCAAATTATACATACTGTGGAAAATCTTACTATTACATTTCAAAATGTACTTTCACTGAAACGTTAACCAATATAATCAATTCTTCCCACTCTTTGATTAACTGACACTTTCGATGTCTCTTTTTCGAGGATAAGTGATGTAATGTTGGGGGATTTTTTTACAGCTTTATGCAGTCAACCAGCTTCCACAGAAGTCGAATTAAAGCATTGTACAAATAATTACACAAATTGTTAAATATCTGTCAGACATTTGCTGCAATTAGTTCAACGTCTTGGATAGTTACAATCCTGATTTAAAATAGTGTGTTTGATTGTCTGATATCAGCGCCAGATTGCATATTTGTCTCGGGTTTAGACACACAGGGCCATATGATCTGCCGCTAAAGCTGCGATAAGGGGCTTGATAATATGCCCTGGAGAACTCCAATAGAAGCCCAGGTTTGATGTCCTTCCTACCAGAACCTGGGCTTTTATTTGAATTCTCTAGGGCATATTATCAAATCCCTTATCACCGCTTTAGCTGCAGTTTCCTGCCGCTAAAGGGGCAGAAATATTATCACCCGTTCTTGATAATATGGCCCAAAGTTCACTAACATTTTCACTGCCTGACAAGTGTAAAGTGGCATTTGCACTGAACAACTTGAACACAAGAATTTATTTTGTACAGGTCGAATAGTTAGAACTTCAGTGAAAGTATGCAACGTTGAAATATCAAAAGCTGTTAGATCATGCCAAATTCAAATTTCAAATCTGTACTAACAATGTTGTAATTATTCAACCGTACAAATATCCTATAATGTTGACCGAAGAAAATCATAAGGTTAAATAAATGTGATTACTTTAAATTGTCCCCAATATAATATTTTGTAATCTGTAAAACGTTTCACCTTTAGTAACATGGAAAAGGTAGTAGTAGATGATGTCCTTACTGAATATTTTGCTTCCGTGTGTTGTTTTAATAAAGTACTGCCAACTCAGCATTCATTATCAGCGTGCTGAATTCTAAATGACTCATACTCCAGACACAATGCACAAAAGAATGCCATACTCTCAAAACATCCTGGCCCAATCAGATTATTCACATCGCCAACAGAGCAATTGCGCACCTGCAACTGGGTAATGTACCTACTCTACTGTAAGTTAGTAATGCTATGATGGTTTCGCTTGCTATGAATTACAATCAAGGCTTCTAGACTCAATATGGAGGTAGCACCACATTTCAAGAAAGATTGCCAAAATTTACTGTGCACTTTTTTCTAAATAATTTAGCAATGAAACACTTTTTCATTAAATTAATATAAATAATTATGTATATTATAAATAAATAAAAATATCAGGAGGGATTGGTGTCATGCTCATTACTTAGAGTGCAAAAAACAAGAGATGTGGACCTTAAAGAAAGGCTGGGGTGTGGGGGTTAATGCATATTATCAAAATACAAGTGCCCCCAGATGATCATAGATCCATTATTTCTTCAGAAATGTCCCAAATCACACTTTCTATCTTGCATATTGAAAAGATGTCTTTGTCTGTAAAAATACGTATTTTTACTAAACACTAGCCTAATTCAATCAATTGTCAGTGCAGTATTTCTGAAATAGTAGTGGATTCACAAGGCGTATTTGTATTTTGATGAATTCCTTAAAGTGCATCGCTGTGATAGTCTCATTTTGTTGTCATATCCTTGCTTCTATAAACTGGATTGAAGCTGGCTGCAATCTACACAAAAAGAGTAACCAATATTGTACTCATTATACAGAAGAATGAATGTACTTGACCAAATGGTGACATCATTTTTGAGACTCCTTTTTTTTGGAGTCATATTCTCTACATTAAGTCACCCGTGAAGCCTCTTAAAACATACTAAAGTAATTTGAAGCTAATACTAATCGTTGATTTAATAAAACATTTTAATTATTACATGAAAGTTTTTTTTTATGTTTCCACTGATATAATGCAGTGGACCACCTTACTCGAATGGTTCATCATATTTAAGGCCCAATAAATATTTCCAAACTTAAAGACAAAGAGAAGACCTATAATCGTACATCCATTTATGAAGGAGTTCTTGAAATCACACAAAAGCTGTAAAGAAAACAGGAGACAGGACATACTTCCATCTTAGCTCATGAAAGACATTGTAAATAGATTCTGTAAGCAAAGATAATAGCATCTACATTGGTCATAGAAAAAAGGGTCCTACCTTCCCTGCTTTCATAACAGTCAAAGTAAAACCTCCTAATGAAAAATAACATTTAATTTTCGACATCAATACAGCATTCATAAATTTAGATATTAATAAAAACAGACGTGTCTTAGCTCATAATAGTAAGCATAAATATATCCCTTTCCATGCCTTTTTTTGAACCCTAGAAACTGATTGACTGACAGAGAATATCGACTTTGTATCTACAAACAGGTAAGTACAAAAATATCGAGTAAAAAATATCGTTTACAAAAATATAGTTTATAAAAATATCGACTTCATTAAAAACAATGTAAAATTAAATTACTATTAAAAATTAATTACTAAAATATACTTAAAAATACTTAAATTACCTTATAATAATTAAATAATTAATGAAAGTTATAGAAAAAATGTTTTACAATCATATTTGTTAAAACATATATATATAGTAACATAATATATTTAAATAATATCCAATATTATTACCGTAGGATAGCGGAAGTGTAAAAATTACTATTCCTACTCCAGAGAGTGCAACAGTAGGGAAAGCGTTGGATAGCGTAGGGGTAAAAATTACTATTCCCACTCTAGTGGGTGCAACAGTAGGGAAAGCATTGGATAGCGTAGGGGTAAAAATTACTTTTCCCACTCCAGTGAGTGCAACAGTAGAGAAAGCGTTGGATAGCGTAGGGGCTGGATAGCGTAGGGGTAAAAATTACTATTCCCACTCCAGTGGGTGCAACAGTAGGGAAAGTGTTGGATAGCGTAGGGTTAAAAATTACTATTCCAACTCCAAAGAGTGCAACAGTAGGGAAAGTGTTGGATAGTGTAGGGGTAAAAATTACTATTTCCACTCCGAAGAGTGCAACAGTAGGGAAAGTGTTGGATAGCGTAGGGGTAAAAATTACTATTCCCACTCCAGTGGGTACAACAGTGAGGAAAGCGTTGGATAGCGTAGGGGTAAAAATTATTATTCCCACTCCAAAGAGTGAAACAGTAGGGAAAGCGTTGGATAGCGTAGGGGTAAAATTACTATTCCCACTCCAAAGAGTGCAACAGTAGGGAAAGCGTTGGATAGCGTAGGGGTTAAAATTACTATTCCCACTCCAGTGGGTGCAACAGTAGGGAAAGCGTTGGATAGCGTAGGGGTAAAAATTACTATTCCCACTCCAGTGGGTGCAACAGTAGGGAAAGCGTTGGATAGCGTAGGGGTAAAAATTACTATTCCCACTCCAAAGAGTGCAACAGTAGGGAAAGAGTTGGATAGCGTTGGGGCAAAAATTACTATTCCCACTCCAAAGAGTGCAACAGTAGGGAAAGTGTTGGATAGCGTAGGGGTAAAAATTACTATTCCAACTCCAAAGAGTGCAACAGTAGGGAAAGCGTTGGATAGTGTAGGGGTAAAAATTACTATTCCCACTCCGAAGAGTGCAACAGTAGGGAAAGTGTTGGATAGAGTAGGGGTTAAAATTACTATTCCCACTCCAGTGAGTGCAACAGTAGGGAAAGCGTTGGATAGCGTAGGGGTAAAAATTACTATTCCCACTCCAGTGGGTGCAACATTAGGGAAAGCGTTGGATAGCGTAGGGGTAAAAATTACTATTCCCACTTCAGTGAGTGCAACAGTAGGGAAGCGTTGGATAGCGTAGGGGTAAAAATTACTATTCCCACTCCAGTGGGTGCAACAGTAGGGAAAGCGTTGGATAGCATAGGGGTAAAAATTACTATTCCCACTCCAGTAAGTGCAACAGTAGGGAAAGCGTTGGATAGCGTAGAGGTAAAAATGTATATTCCCACTCCAGTGGGTGCAACAGTAGGGAAAGTGTTGGATAGCGTAGGGGTAAAAATTACTATTCCCACTCCAGAGAGTACAACAGTAGGGAAAGCGTTGGATAGCGTAGGGGTAAAAATTGCTATTCCCACTCCAGAGAGTGCAACAGTAGGGAAAGTAAATACTTCTTATATTATTTAAAAACAGTATAAATTAATATCTATAAAAATTAATAAAAGTAATTACCAATTTAATATAATATAATAATTATTCAATTAAAATAACAAATTACAATACATTTTTACTATTAGTTACCTATTCAAATTAATTACAAATTAACAATTATTTAATTAACAATTAAAAATTATTTAACAATTAATTCAAATTAAAAACAATTAAATAAATCGAATTATTTAATTAATTATGAATAAATTACTTCCCACCCTGTTCCCCTATAAACTCACAACCCACTACAGAAAATAAATTAGTAAAATTAACATAATTAGCAATTAATCTATTAAAATAAATTAATTGGCAATTAAAATGTAATTTATTACCCATAAAAAATTAATTTACATTTAATTCTAAAAAAAAACAATAAATATTTTTACATATTTAATTAAATATAAATAAATTACTTCCCACCCAATTCCCCTATAAACCCACAACCCGCTACAGAAAATAAATTAGTAAAATTAACATAATTAGCAATTAATCAATTAATTAACATTAATTGCCAATTAAAATTTAATTTTATTTACCAAATATAAATTATCTAACAATTAATTAAAAATGAATACCAATATATAAATTTACATATTTAAATAATTATAATTAAATTACTTCCCACCCTATTCACCTATAAACCCACAACCCGCTACAGAATTAAATTACGCAAAAATTAAAAAAAACTAAATTCATTAATTATAACATAAATACACACTTTTCACACATATAATAACATAACAAACACTATAAAAATTTCGATATTATTAAAAAATCGATAATTTTAATAACCTATATTATATACTTCGATATTTTAACCTTCTATATTTTTAACATTCGATATTACATTACTTACCTTCTAATGTCTATATTCTGTCCATTCGATATTTTGTCCAGACTATATTTTGTACTCGATATTATGTCCACTCGATATTTTGTACTCGATAATATGTCTGTTTACCATCTCTACTAACTAGTCAATCAATCAACTTTATTCCATTGGCAAACCAGCCATAAAAGCACAATTCATAAAAAATTCAATAACATGCAATTGTGCTAATAAAAACATATACAAAGTAAATAATAAAAAAGATATAATGTACAATTATAGAGAATAGACAAACTATCTTCAGCCGTATACAATTACACCTGCAAAATGTAACATTCTTTATGTGCATTAAGCAAGTCCATACCTCTTTATGGTGACTAAAGCACATTTATTAAAGTTAATCACTGCATTGCAAATTTGAGGGGTATCTAATTTGTGCAGAAAAACAAGGACTGTCACACATATATTTTATATATATATATGTGTGTGTGTGTGTGTGTGTGGGTGTGTGTGGGTGTTTTTAGATACATCAAGTAGGGGCTTCTTCAGGAAGGAAAATGAAATTCTATCAGTATGGAGTGGAATACAAAATGTTCAATGTGTGAGCCACCATACTCTTGGAGTACTCACCCTTGGTGGTTGGGAATTCACAAGAATAAATCTATTAAATCCTCCAAGCACAGAAGGAGTTTTTATTCAAGGATCATCTGCAAAATGATGAGACTGACAGTTAGTATCTGCATCCCTACATGTGTAAAGCTACTACTCTATGCAGTTGCTTACTTCCCAAACCTCCTTAATTACTGTTTTGCACTGATGAGCGCTTAGTTTCTTGAATTAATTTTATGTCCAGGTTGCCTCCAGTACTTAAGGAGGTTTGGGAAGCAAGCACTGATGGACTTTGTCATCAATACATGACAATCTCTAAGGACTGAACACCTTTGAACCTACTACCCCCTGGAGGCTGAAGAGCACATCCAGAGGAGTGAGTTTCTAAGACCGTACATTGAGGGGTCATCTTTGTGAGTCCATGTGTGGACTTGATTTATTAAAGGGAGAGGAGTACACTTAGTCTTTTCCTCTCAGTACAGGTACAGCTAAAGCTTGAAAAGCTGGTTGATTTGTACCTGGATGTAATGGATGCAGAAACTGCATAGAGTAGTAACTATACACATGTAGGGATGCAGATAGTAACCGTCAAACTCATCATTTACTAAAAATGGTGTTACTCTTCCTTTGTTATGGAGGGTGTATGACATATGAGTTTAAACCGTCTTTGACTCCAGTGACAAGATTGTGGGCTTTTTATGTTTTTCTTTTGTTTTTAATTATGACAGAAACAACAAGCTACTAAAAGTAGCAAAACCTAATGGGATAATTATTTGTAAAAGTGTGGTTTTTATGGCCATATTTCAGATTGCAAATCAGGGCTCAGTTTTTGAACAGGTAATAATCATACCACAATGCCCCAATTAACTGACGCTCAAGGGCTGTCTTTTTTTAAGAAACAAAATGCATAAAAATGAAAACAGTCTTAGTGTATGTATTGTTGAAGAAAACAAAAAACGCTCTTTTTACCGCAGTGATCACTGATCACACAATATGTGTTGTTAAGTTCTGCTCATATTACATAGGAAAGCTTTTTCTAATCACGATGCATCGCCTTCTCATAAACATAAGAGGAAAATGTGCGTGTAAAAAAGGCCAATGGTTGGGGAAAGCATATGGAAATGGCCCTGGTAATTTCTGGTCCCTCATGCTGCCCCTGATTCCGGGCCTTGTATTGCCCGGTCATGGGGAAAGAGATACTTATCAGAATCACTAATTCCGACCCGAGTATCTTTCCCTATTACCCCGCAATGAGGCCCAGTGTTTTTGCAGGCAGAGTGTTCCCCCGCAAACAGATTCTTGAAATTCCACTCACCGGTTGTGTGATAATGGAGTCCGTTACCTTTTTCTGAAAAAATACAGCTTAATTCTTCCTTTTAGTCTACATTTGTGCACAATCATCTACTTATAGTGCACTCCGACCTTAAAAATTCATTTGAATCCACAATTTCTGTTCAATGTACATCACGTATAAATTACCCAATTAATTGCAAGGTTGATTGACTTTTTTTTTGTTCCAAACACTACAGTTTGAACTTTCCTGATTTATTTTTTAATGTGGCAATTCTTGTGTAATGTTTTGATTTTGTCAAATATGGCTTATGCAACAGAACAGATAGCCCAACTGAGCTTTTGATTTATCAAATAGTTCCACACAATAATTTTTGACCAACTATTAAGTTTAAAACAATTGTGATGGGAACATACAGGACTTCATAAATAGCGCTCATAATAATTTCTCAGTATATTAACAATCCACATGATGCCAAAACATCATATATTAGCAGAATTGAATGGATCAATATCTTGGAGCCTGTTCCATTGACGAGGCCTGGCTGATCTGGTGCGGAAAGCTTTTACAGTGTCAAGCTGAGTAATAACTTTGCACCTATGCTGAAAGCACATGGTCTGTTCTTTTTTTATGGAACTGTTTCAAATATAATGCATTGGGTCAATTACTGGCCAAAGAATTTTGGACGGCCATTGTAGCCATCTGCTTTATAATGCAATAAGACTTACTGAAAATTAGCCTAATGTTTCCAGCAAAGACAGATGGAGCTAAGCCAATGTTTCAGAGATTTGTACCTGCTGCAGCCAGGATATGTCTGCTTTGACCAAGATGTCACCGTAGCGTATATGTGCATGGACCTTGGCGTGAGTGAAAGTGTATTTTACCCAGTGATCCTGTGGGTAAAAGGCTGTGACGCGCATTTACAAGCCCTGTGCACCGCCAGAGTGTCATATTTTGTGATGTTCGGGTGGTGCACAGTGTTTAAGCATATCTACAAGGCCACATAAAGCCATTCTCTGTGGCTTCTCATGGTCTTGTTGATATGGAGTGAGGTAACACAGCTCGTGTAGCTGTGTTGCCTCACACTACGATGGGGAGGCGAGCCATGGGCATTACCGATGTTCCCATGCAACACCGATGGCATTTGATATATTCCCTGATGTACAACAAGCTGTAAACCTGGGAAAGCGTCAAAAGCCGACGCCTCCCCAAAGGTGGCAAAGGAGAGGCACAAAGAGGAGGAATAACATTATTCATTTTTTGCTCTTTCTATGCGTAACACAAATAGAAAGAGGATATCGCCTCCATTGATTGTTTTTGTACATGAAGGTTTCATTTCTGCAGAAAAACAATCATCCTTAGGACTCAGGCCCCTTGTTCCATGGTGCAAGGGTGCCAGCATTTGCACATGGCAGCCTCTCGAATGGCAGCGCTTGGAAAGAGTACAGGGATTCTTCATAATTGATACGGGTCATTCCTGCCATTTTCTTTTACAGGAAGGCTAGCAGTGCTGGCCTACTGCAAAATATTGTAAATGAGGCCCTGGACATCACAGACTACGGGGCTTAATTTCAAGCCCCGTTCACTGCTGGTGCGTTAATTTTGATTAGAATAAAAGTGACACACCGGCTGCGCAAGGGGCTTGTAAATAAGCCGCTATGTGTACGATGTGCACATTTAATACATTCATCCTCTTGGAAATAACCCAAAAGAGAAATCCTGTGATAACACTGGTGGAATGGCTGCGATAAAAGGAGTTTTGTGATTGAGACACCATTGGCTTATGTGAACATCGGGTTGGTTAATGACTGTGGCAAAACCACAATGAAAAGATAAGTACCTCTGGGGAAAGTTGGCATGCTTGATTTGTAATGTTTCAATGGACATGATCAATTATTATGCAAGAGAGATTCTTGCATTCATTGCAACCAACCTACAAGAACGATTGACGTTCATGGTAGCAACAAAACAACAATGTCTCAACCGGTAATCATTAGCGAGGACAATTACAGGGGTTGTATAAATCACAGAGAGGAGAGGAAGAAAGAGAGATGATGAAAAAAATGTCATAGAGTGTAGAATATTATTTGCAAGTAGCTGTAACAGCACTACAAGACCATTTTAGTGTAAACATGACACAAAATTGTGCGCTGAATGTGTAAGTGGCGGTGAATGGCCCGGTGACACAAGGGTGAAAAACAGCACGAATGGCGAAAAACAACTAGTACAAATGGTTGAGTGGTCATTAATACAAGGCAGTTATATACATGGTAAGTATTTTAGACTGAGTTGGTTGGCCAAATTAGCGCCACAGTTTGCGCTGAATAGTCAACGGCGTTTCGACCTGTTCAATTCCAGGTCATCATCAGGACAATGGTTACTGATTTTGAAATAGTGCTGAAGTGGGAGTTGGATATCAATCCAGACGATATAAGCCAGTGGCCAAATGGTGCAAGCGAAGAAAGGGGTCAAGAAAGGACCGCTGATAAAAGAAAGGTACCAGGACCTTGAGGCTTGAGTCAATTTTCAGGTGGGGGGGAGGAGGCAAGCAGGACCTGAAACTGTCACTTATCACTGTCCTCGGGGGAGTTCAAAGTTACAGGGAGCAGGCGGGTCGAGTACCGCTGCTAACCATTCGATGTCAGGTGTATGAAGTGCCCAGGTCGTAACACTTGGCTTATAGCTATGATAGCAAACGGACACTATTTAGCAAAGACCATAGAGTAACTGAGATATTTTTAACCACAATGCGTTTGCTGAAGGGTATACCTTAAGAAAATTAAAGAATTTATAAACATCTATTAGTTAAATGGAATAAACTATGGATATATTTTCAACATTAAAAGATACAATTTAACTTGAAAATATGTGACTTCTACACAGGACCCATATGATATGCAAAACATGATACATGACTTGGTGAGCTCTAAGTCACATGTATTTGAATGGAATACAATTAAGCTCTTTATTTAAGCAAAATAATGAGAATAATAATAGCAATCACAATATCGGGAGGTATCACTTTAGATAAAACAGGCCTATTGGCTTTATCAAGGGTAAACAATATTATCAAAACCACAAACCACAATCATTTTGTGAGGAAATTCAATGATTAATAATAACCATGGAAAAATGCAATTATTAATGTCAATAAAGCAGATTAACCTTCAACCGTAATCACTGTCACTATCATTAATACAATAAATCATTTTCAAATGAGCATAACATGTGCTTGTGTGATGTATATGTACTTTCACATTATATCCAGTGCTATGATAAAATAATAAAAACCACTCCAAGAGAACACCACTTTCAAACCATATAAATTGTGCTGTGAGTGAGTCTCACTACATGTATGTCACCCATGGTAATCACGCGGTAAATGGAATGCGCATGTTCACCACCAGAGTCTGCCTTTTAAGATAAGGCCACTGCAACCCTGGTATAAGAAGGGACCATTGTCTGGCTACAAATGAACATATGTAAGGTTTGCATGTGTGAAACTACTGTTGTTTGCAACCCGGTAACTGCACACAGGTAGCCTGGCTCAGAGGGGACTCTACAGAATCAGGTATTGACCTGGTGTAGGCCTTATAATGTTAGTGTACTTTCATGCGGAAAGTTAGTTTAGTTTACTGTTTGCAGTGACAATTTATTATACACATAGGAGGAAACTGCCTTAGATTGCAATTTTGCATCACCTTTGGCCTGTAAAGTCCAGTGACATATCAAGATGGGGTGGGCCATGTACGTTAAACTCAAATCTGCGAGTTCCAAGACGGTATCTATACATTTGATGGGTCATTCAAATGTGTCATTTTCTCTGGCTCAGCTCAATATCAGAGCCCAGACCTTTTGTCACCCTGCTGGGCCATGTTAATTACATCTCTCCAGCAGCAGGACCAAAGGTCACTTCACACAAAAGGAGTAATTAACTGTGCGTCCCTCAGCTCCTGAGGAGGAAAGTGTGGGGATACAAATCTGGATTTGTTATTTACTTGCCACACTGCACCAGGGCTGGAGGCAGTCCAGGCCCACAGAACAAAGGAGGAAGCCAAGACAACTGAAGCCAAAAAGAGGAGGGGGCTCTTTTTTGAACATGTGATGGGAAAGGCCCTGGCAATGATGTTAGTGCGGGGTAGACCTGAGATCCCCGGAGCAGATGTGACCAGTGACTCCTGAATGACACTATCTTGTACTGTTTCAGCATGCGCTGCAGTAGGGTGGAAAAGGGGTAGAGAGGTTATGTGGCACCCCAATATTGGACAGGGGTGCCTGGCTTCTAGAATCTTTCCCCCCCCCCTTAAAAACTCTTGCACAAAGGAGAGAAATGGCTTTTGGTGCTATTTGTGCTTTTCGCTGCTTGACCCTGAGAAAGGGACAGCGATGGACACTTGAGAGGAGAAACCTCTCGATTCCTAAAAGGAATAGGCACTCTGCTCCCAAGGACCAGTGTGTTCCTTCAAGGGCAAGTGAGGTTGCCCTCCTTAGAACCCCTGAGGACTAGTTGGGGAGAAGATCTGGACTCCTGCACACAGAGACTATTACTTGGAGGAGACCTGGTAAAGGGAGCCAGTTGAACCAGCTCCCTGCATGTTACACCATGGTGTAGGCCAGGAGGCCTGCTGAAACTTGCAGCCAGGAGTAAAACGAGCCCAGGATTGTCTGACTCAGCACAATAGGGCCCGGATTATGGCCATTTTAAGAATGGTGATCCTTGACTTCCAGAGGATCCAGGGTGTGTCAGGGTCCAGGGGTGGTGCAAGAAGTGTTTATTAATTGTTCCTGGGGAGGGGGTGAGTGTGGGGCTCCTCCCCACACCGTTGACTGGTCCGAGGGCCCCCATCCCCCCAGGGCCTGATGCAATGGAGATGGCACACTCAATAAAATGAAAAAAAAGATAAAAAAACAACAAAAAGAAGACGTGGGCGCCCAGCACAGTGGGGGACAGCTGTTATAATATTCACTATTTCCTCAGGAGAGGCTCGTCTGCATCTTTGTTTGCTGCTTGTGGTGGCCCCAGGGGGTCAGGGCCAACCGGAGAAGGAATAGCCATCGTCCATAAGTCCACCCTCAAGGTCGCCACCCACGCAGACGACACTCTCAACACCGCCGAACACCAGCACTTCCGGATCCACTCCGCCCCCAACACCACCCTCAGAGGAACACTCATCTACAGACCCCCCGGACCCCGGGCTTAGTTCAGCGACTCCATCGCTGACCTCGCCAGCACCCACGCACTCGCCTCCACGGACTACATCCTCCTCGGGGACCTGAACTTCCACATCGAGAACAACAACGACGCCAACTCCGCCACCCTGATCGATAACCTCGCCAACCTCGGCCTCAGACAACTCGTCACCACACCCACCCACACCGCCGGCCACACGCTTGACCCTACTTCTCCACAGGCTCCCACATCACACACCGAACTCCACTGCACCAACCACCGCTGCATCCACTTCACCTTCAAGAAACCAACCACGCACCATCGCACCCAACAGCTGCCTCGCCGCTGCTGGAGCAAAGTCACCGAAGACCAGCTAGTCACCTCCCTCGCCAAGAACCCACCCACCCACCGACCCCACCAACTCTGACGCCGCAGCCCTCAACTTCAGACAGTGGATCTACAACTGAGCCAACACCCTCGCCGCGCTCAAGAAACCCCCCAACAGCCACACCAGCAAGAGAGCTACATGGTTCACCAACAAGCTCCTGGCCTCCAAACACACATGCCGAAAACTGGAGAAGACATGGCTCCACGAACGCACACCAGACAACCACGCAGCCCACAAGGACGCTACCCGCAGACATCACCACCTCATCAGATTGGCCAAGAGACCCTCCTTCAAAGACCGCTTGGATAACACCGCACACGGCAGCAAAGAGCTCTTCAGCATCGTAAAAGAACTCTACAACCCCAGCGCCAACGCCAACGACATCCCGCCCTCACAAGAACTGTGTGACTCACTGGCCATCTTCTTCCATCGCAAGATCGCTGACATCCACGACAGCTTCAACACCACGACCGCCCCGACCACGCCAGATTCCACCTCCCCTATGAACACCACCAGCGTCAACCGCCTGACCTCCTGGTCCAATGGCAATGACGACGAGACACGCAAGGTCATGAACTCCATCCACTCAGGATCTCCATCTGACCCGTGCCCACACCACGTATTTAACAAAGCAGATGCAGCTATCACACCCCAACTTCGGAAGGTCATCAACATCTCCTTCGAAACAGCGTCATTCCCAGAAAGCTGGAAGCACGCCGAAATAAACACCCTTCTCAAGAAGCCCAAAGGAGACCCCAAGGAACTCAAGAACTTCCAGCCCATCTCCCTGCTCCCATTCCCGGCTAAAGTAATCGAGAAAATCGTCAACATGCAACTGACCCGCCACCTGGAAGACAACAACATCCTGGACCTGTCCCAGTCCGGATTCAGATGAAACCCCAGCACCGAGACAGCCCTCATCGCCACCACAGACTACATCAGGCGCCAACTAGACAACAGAGAAACATCAGCCCTCATTCTCCTGGACCTGTCGGCCGCCTTCGACACGGTCTGCCATCGCACTCTAAAGACACGCCTCCTAGAAGCCGGAATCCAAGAGAAGGCCCTTGACTGGACCACGTCCTTCCTCACCGGCAGAACCCAGAGCGCCAGGGTGAGGGCCCTCGAGTAAAATAACAATTAACAATCAAACATAAGATAAATGGAGAACGCTATGTTTAGTTGGGATAACTGCCAGTACTGTCAACAAGGGGACATGTAAAAGAGAGCATAATGATGCACATAAACTGGTAACCATCAAGCATACGGTTATAAAATCACAACTATAAAGAAAGATACAGCTTGCAAATCAATATACACCCCTCTCAACAGGGCCTAATGAGTGAAAAATCCATGGGTGTGTCAGATGCGGTAGCCAACACCAAAACCCTTGCCTACTACAACAATCTTCGAGATTTCAAGTAACAAAATACATGTTTATAGCCTTTCACACAATTTGATAACAACCAACTTCTAAAGTTTTACTGGCTTTAACAAATACTTTTCACTATTAATAAACTAGACCAACTGTCTTGTCATAATGTTTCATAATAAGCAAGCCAGACCTATGGCACCCAACATAATCTTCCCTTCCCAGTGCATCACTCAGGCGCGCCCATGCACACACACAAGCATGCGCATGCACACACACACACGCACACACACACACACACTCTTGCTCTTTCTCTCACCTCTGACCCTTCTCAAGAAGCCCAAAGCAGACCCCAAGGAACTCAAGAACTTCCGGCCCATCTCCCTGCTCCCAGTCCCGGCCAAAGTCATTGAGGAAATCGTCAACATGCAACTGACCTGGAAGGCAACAACATCCTGGACCCGTCCCAGTCCGGATTCAGACAAAACCACAGCACCGAGACTGCCCTCATCGCCGCCACAGACTACATCAGACGCCAACTAGACAACGGCGAAACATCAGCCCTCATCCTCCTGTGCCTGTTGGCCACCTTCGACATGGTCTGCCATCGCCCTCTAAAGACACGCCTCCTAGAAGCCAAAATCCAAGAGAAGGCCCTTGACTGGACCACGTCCTTCCTCACCAGCAGAACCCAGAGCGCCCGCCTTCCACCCTTCCGATCCGAAGCCACTGACATCATCTGCGGCGTCCCCCAGGGCTCATCCCTCAGCCCGACGCTATCCAACGTTTACATGGCCCCCTCGCAATAGTGGCCCGCCATCATGACCTCAACATCATCTCCTACGCCGATGACACCCAGCTCATCCTCTCCCTCACCAGGACCCACACACTGCCAAAACCAACCTCCACGAGGGAATGAAGGCCGTCACCGACTGGATGAGGAGCAGCCGTCTGAAGCTGAACTCGGCAAGACGGAGGTCCTCATCCTCAGATCCACCCCCTCAGCCTGGGACAATTCCTGGTAGTCGACCACACTGTGAAGAGCACCAACACCCACCGACCACGCACGCAATCTAGGATTCCTCCTCAACTCCTCCCTCTCCTTGTCTAAGTAGGTCAACGCCTTCTCCCCCTCCTGCTACAGCACCCTCTGCATGCTCCGCAGGATCTACAAGTGGATACCGACCGAAACAAGAAGAACGGTGACATAGGCCCTCGTCAGCAGCAGACTGGACTATGGAAACGCATTCTACGCAGGAATCCCAGCCAAACACATACGACTGCAACGCATCCAAAACGCCTCCGCCCGACTGATCGTCAACATCCTTTGCCGCAGCAACATCACCCCCCACCTGAGAAACCTACACTGGCTCCCCGTCGACAAGAGGATCACCTTCAAGCTCCTCACCCACGCACACAAAGCACTCCACAACACCGAACCAGCCTACCTGAACAGCAGACTCAACTTCCACACCCCTACCCGCCAGCTCCGCTCCGCTAGCCTCACCCTTGCCGCTGTCCCCCGAATCCAACGAATGACCTCCGGCGGCAGATCCTTCTCTTACCTCGCCGCCAAAACCTGGAACACCCTCCCTACCCACATACGGCAGACCCAAGACCTACTCACCTTCAGAAGACTCCTCAAGACCTAGCTCTTTGAGCTGTAGCAGCACTTCTCCCTCCCTTCAGCGCCTTGGGACCCTCATTGGTTAGTTGCGCGCTCTACAAGTACTCGATTGATTGATTGAATGAACATAGGATGTTTTGACGGGGGCTGTCAGAGTAACAGCAGCCCCCCAAAGTCATTTTGAAGGTACGTACCCTATGTTTGCCAAGTAAAAAAATCCATCACCCTTTGTGATTTTCACCAAATTTATTAAGCATTCCCAAGGCTAGAGCTTTTTCTCTCTAAGTGAGAGTGCAGTGATCTCTAAGAGCTGGTTCTATGACTGCATTAGATGTGGCCTTAAGGTGTATAAAGCAGATATATGAAGTGTAGTGCTTTTTAAGGGCCTAAATCAATAGCTATGTTTTACATGGTTTGAAAGTGGGGAAGGGGGTTTACTGTTGTTTTTGGGTCATGACTCCTTAGAGGTCAAATGTGATTTCATTGTCACCTAAGGCAGTTTTTACACTGTCTTAAGAATATATTTGTAAATTAATGCATAGTATATGTCTGTGTGTGATAAATGTACTTTTCCCTTTCAAAAGAAAACTCATTGACTAGACAATCAGTTATTGAGTGGTAATATTGTGTGCCAGCGAATGATGATTACTAACCCACACCAACTCTCCTGATTAGGCATTAGACTACTCAGCTTCGCAACCCTGAGTGCTACAATGAGGTGAATGGTTCCCGGGAAGGGGAAATTGTGGATCTATTGCTTGCGCAGGCCTCTCATCCTGCACAATTAATAACTCAATTTCCTACAAACACCACTTACAAATAAAGTAATTTCCAACTGTCACAATCCTACTTGTTTGCAGATAACCGGTTTAGTAAGAATTGCTCAACCAACCATATAAAATATGTGTGTGTGTATATATATATATATATATATGTATATATATATATATATTCACTGAAAAAACCATAGGTTATAGACCATATATAGTTAGGAATTAGCATTTAAAAAACCTTATTTTACTCACACAAAACCATTGAAATTCCATATATAGTTAGTTGCACTAACTATATATTGCGCACCCGCAATCCACTGCTGATGATGTCACATATTACATCATTCATGACATGGTCAGTGACATCACTGATGACATCACTGATGACATCTCAAATGACATCACTGATGACATCTCATTTGACATCAATGACCACATCACTGATGATATCATTCATGTGACAATACAATGCATCTCCTTACATTTTAATATAACCTCTGTTTCACCCAGTGTTAAAAACAGAGTATAATTTTTGAAACCATTGACACACCAATACTAGTTACTACATACGTACTCACTGATTCCTACGTCTACACACACATTCACTCATTCACCCATACAATCATTTATACATACAATCACTCATGTTTACAACACAATCATATGCACTCATACACCTATACAGACACTCACACTCTGCCACTCATCCATGGAGTTACTCACACACCTAGTCAGTCCTGTAAAGAATCAATCACACTTCCATTTTCTACTCTATACAGTTAAACATAGAGCACCTTACGTTTTCAACCATATACTAACACATACTTACTCTCTTATACAATCATTGATACAAGTACACATTGATCTGTACAGAGTCACACACCTCCCATCCAGCCACACACACACTCAGTCTCCCATGCAAATACTTGGGCAATCAATCAATAACCCATATAGTTACTCATATAGCTACTGATCAACACATGCAGCAGTTTACAGAACAACAGACATAATGATGCACAAATTAAGACAGTTTAGTCACTAACCCATGCACTCAGTGAGACACATTTAATCACTCACTCATACATTCAGTCATGCACCTACTAAATCCTTCGTCCAGACACTTATACATCCACTCATTCTTCAATATGTAAGACATATTTTAACTTTACAGAAACATAGTCACTGGATGTTGTCATCAGTGATGTCACTGACCATGTCATGAATGATGTAATATGTGACATCATCAGCAGTGGATTGCGGGTGCGCAATATATAGTTAGTGCAACTAACTATATATGGAATTTCAATGGTTTTGTGTGAGTAAAATAAGGTTTTTTAAATGCTAATTCCTAACTATATATGGTCTATAACCTATGGTTTTTTCAGTGAATTTTCAAGGTTTTGTAAATGCTAATTCCTAACTATATATGGTCTATAACCTATGGTTTTTTCAGTGAATTTCAATGGTTTTTTAATAGCAAATATCATAAGCTGTCGAATGTCAAGTACGTGGTAAGAATTTTTTTTTTCGTGTTTATGCACACTGATCTGCTTTGATTGCTGCCCCCCACCCCTCATTTCTATTAGGAGTACTCTCTCTTTGCAGATAGTGAAGGGTAGTTAACGCAGCCCTTTCCCCCTTTGTAATCCGTCGTGCCTGCTTCTCTCTCCATTTGATTGATTGTTCTCTTTGGTTCATTCTCTATTTACAAACAAGCACAGAGTCGCAATACTCTGTTTAGTCTTTGCAGATAGCGAAAAATCGTGTAAAAAAACAAAAGGAATCGAGCAAAATCAGTAGGCCACTAATGGGATCTCTTTTTGACCTCGCTAAAATAGAAACATTAGGAACAACCTGTTGAAAATAGCAATGCGTATGTACATAAGCGGCGTTCATTTGTGTTCACAGTACCCCTTGTTGATTGTTTCAATCGAGCATTGAATTGTTCGATGTTAATTCTCTTAAGGATCTTCTCTACCTGCAAACGAGGAAGAATAGGAATATTCTCTCTCCCTTTGCAGATAGTGAAGGGTAGGTAACGCAAGCCTTTAACACGTCGTACCTATTTCATTCCTCATTGATTGATTGATTGTCCGAACATTGACTGTTTGGGAATTAGTTCTTTTTGGAGGTATTCCCTGTTTGCAAATAAACGTAGGAAAATCTTTGCAAGTAGTGAAAGGGTACGTAATGCGGACCTTTCTCCCCCGTTGTAATCTATCATGCCTATCCCCACTGATTGATGCACCTGTTTCACCCGGACCATTTACTAGACATACGTCATCTGGCCCGACCAGAGAGCACCCCTAGTGAAAAGGACATATGCAATAATAACGAAGTGATCACTGTATCCTGTTAACAGAAACTTTAGCATGAAACAACCTGGAAAGAAAAGAATAGGAAAACGAAAATCAGTAGGCCACTGATGAACATGAACTTTTATTAAACAACGAACAAAGAAACGATAACATAACGTAATGATAAAACCTATTAATGTCCTAGAAACAAGAAAACGTTAAAATATGCCAGTGGTGAGAGACCAGAAAAACAGTAAGAGAAACCAAATCACCCCTCGCTGTCCCACCGCCTGCCACGCCAAAAAAATCGATAGACTAGGGAAAATGCAAGTCAGTAGAACATCCGCCCCCACTCTGGAAACTTCCAAGGTGGGGCAGGGTTCCGGCTACGCCCAGCCGGGAGCAGCCCATATAAGGCAGGTCCTGCTGCCACGCCTCGGCCAGGAGATCCTAACGTAGGGTGTAGCCGGAGGAGAGGCCGAGACCAACGGGACCCGGCCAGGGGATTGCCTTTACAACGCTGAACAGTTGCAGGGGGGGGGGAATGTCTCCTCGACCCTCCCCTCTCTCTCCCAGTCCGGCCGCGGTGGCCCTTGAGAGTTGCAGGTAGTCCCGCCACATGCTCTTCCGGTCCGGCCACCAACGGTCGGGGGGCCGAGGCCGACGGAATCCGGCTGCAGCCGATAAACCAAGAAACCCGTTCATGGGGCCAGAGCCAGGGGCGTCCGGCCGACATCCACCGGAAGCCCGGCCCGAAGACGGACGGGACACTTCTTTCTTTTATAATGGCTGCGACAACACTGGGGGGGGATGTCTTGCACATGCCTCCGACCCCCCCCTCGTCCTCATCGCCTGGTCCGGCCATAACAAATCTCAAGCGAGACGCCGTGGGGTGCACTGGGAGGGAGAGACGGTGCGAACAGGCCTCTCCCGCCTCCCCAGTGTAGGCTTCCCAGCTGCACCCTCAGCGGTCCAGGCGCCCGGAAAAGAGTTCTTCCACTGTGGCCATGCTGCAACGTCTCGCCCGGCAGGGTGGAGCCCGTCCGTTCATTTGACCCCGCGATCGCCAGTAGCTACCGAACTCTCAAAATGGCGGTCGACCTGGCAAGAGCGGGCCCAGCATAAAGAAATGGCCCGGTCACTGGTTGACTCCACCACCGTAGTCCTCCACGACCTTGAAGATTCTAGAGGAGCCGCGGGAGTCTCCCACCCCCGATGGGGAATGACTGCCATGATCACCCGTGGAGTGACGAAACTGTATCCGCGGGACGTCGGCGCCAGCCTCACTTTGAATTACTAGAATCCTGCAGACCTCACTTCCGGTGAAAGCACAGTGTGACCCGGTAGGAAAAATTGTTGCACCCCCTCCCCTTTTTGACTGATAGTTCAAACCACCGATCCTTTCCTTTGCCCTTTTAACGGAACTTTGGACTGCCTCCCCCTCTTTTACATTTTCTAGAGAAAACAAAACATTAACCACTACATTAGCATAGCAGTTGACACCAGAACTGTTTTCAAATTGAAAACCAACAACATCTTCAACAGAATCCTTTTTGTTTCTGCTGTGACCCTGCTCCAGCACAGGCATTGTCCCCAGCAGTAATTCTGCAATGCCGGTAAGAATAGCTGTGGTGCCTACTGGACTCACTCACCCCCGCGGCGCCCCACGCCGTTATTTGCTGGGCGGCAACTTGCTAGACATCACCTTCGTGACATCCAGATTTCAGCGCGTTCTGCTGCCTTGGAACTATTCGCACAACAGACCGCTACTGACAAGAATATTTCATTATTGGTGCTGTCAATTTCAATAAATCTATTGGATAATTCAAAATAAATTGCCACGGTCTCTTCGTTGTTTAAATGTTTTTACTGTTTTTGTTTTGTTGTATATATTTATATGTTATTAAAGTTTTATATTCCTACTACTTTGTTGGAGTGCTATATATTTTTTATGTGACACATAATTGTAAAAACTTTGATGTACAAAGAGTCATTCCTGGAATCTTCCGCTTCAGGCTCGGTCCCCTCCCCAATCACAATACAGGATAGTTTTCAGATAGTAGGAACACGTGTGGTGTGACGGATCTCATCGGGTGTGGGCCTTGATCTACTATAACTCCTTTGAAGAGGGGTGATTCTTTACAGCTGGGGCCATAAACTACATCTGCAGGGCTAGCTGATAGCCTGGACAATCGGACACAGAGGAAGAGGAGTGTCACAGGGTGCGGTAGTGAATAGGGCGAAAGGGAGGTGTCGGGCGGGCACAGTGTGATTCTCAGGGAAGAGCAGCGCAGATGGGGGGAGGTTTATTGCCCATGCATAAGACAGAGAGCGGGGGTGACCAGTGCCTGGGGAAGATGCTTGCGAGGGTGAGGAGCCATGCTACGAATCGACAGCGTGCAGAGAGTGGGTCTGGTCAAGACATCTAAAATGGCTGCCGTGCACGACAAAAGTGTGGCATTTCAAAAAAGGCAAGATGGCGCAGACAATGTTTTTCAACACTTCCTCATTTCCTTCGAATCGAACGTTAACAGACGTTGGGGCATATTACCAAAGTTAAGCGATATTTATCGCTAACGATGCTTACCAACCAATTTTTTACCACTAAGCATCGTCAGAAATTATCGAAGATAAACCTTACTATTATCAAGGTTTATCGCAAATGCGATAATAAACGGCCGCAATGCATGAATATCGCTAAAAACTCAGCGATATTCATGCATTACCGAGCTAATACTCTTAGCCATGTTATCCACCTCCCATTGGATAACATGGCTAAGAACTGCTCAGGGCAGGTGTTACTTTTTGGAGATATTCGCGCTTAGCGCGAATATCTCCAAAAGTTGGTAATAGGAGATAGATATCTTGCATGTTGTAATGCAAGTTATTGTGGTATATGGAACTCATACCATAATCTCTCAGGAAAGCAGAAACTGATCCTTTTGGGACCGCCTAAAAAGGCCTAGGGGGTGAGGAGTACTCTACTTTGCCCCCTTTTCACGTTCCGAACTATTTTATTTTACTCTCTTCTGTAATTACACAAAATACCAGCGATAAGATGCATCGGAGACACACAGTGAGAGAAAGGAGGCCGGAGATGAAGAAGACATGTCAAATACACATTGGAGATAATATAGTGGCAGAAGGGAAGTAAATATGAGTAAACTTACCATGTAACATAAAAATGTTGCACTCTATACTATAAGTCTCATTTTATACTACAATCACTTCGCTACAACCTCATAAATTAAAAATAAATAATGTCTCAAACAATTTTTGATTTCTAAATATAAATTTATTCTTCAAAATTTTCTAAATTTGAAACAACTAGTAACATGTCCTCATCAGTAATTTCCTCTTCAATCATCTCATCTGGAATCTCCTCATTAAAAGTCTGCAATGATGATTCTTGTAACTCTATGGTCTCCAAACACTCGATAAATTCGCCATCAAGAGATTGATCAAAAAAATCATTCAAGTCATCTCCTCCTTCTGACAATATTTCATTATTGGTGCTGTCCATTTCAATCAATGTAGTGGAATCATTCAAGTCATCTCCTCGTGACAATATTTCATTATTGGTGCTCTCAATTTCAATCAATGTAGTGGAATCATTCAAGTCATCTCCTCCTTGTGACAATATTTCATTATTGGTCCTGTCCATTTCAATCAATCTAATGGAATCATACAAGCCATCTCCTCCTTGTGACAATATTTCATTATTGGTGCTCTCAATTTCAATCAATGTAGTGGAATCATTCAAGTCATCTCCTTGTGACAATATTTCATTCTTGGTGCTGTCCATTTCAATCAATCTAATGGAATCATACAAGTCATGTCCTCCTTGTGACAATATTTCATTATTGGTGCTCTCAATTTCAATCAATGTAGTGGACAATTCAAAAGAAATTGCCACGGTCTCTTCATTGTGAGCCATTTTATTTTGAAATTGCTTGCTGTAAATTGCAGAAAAAAATAATCACTTTCATTTATCGTTTTTAGTAATACATAATATAAAACTAACTTCATCAAGTATTTAGTATAACAGAAGGACTGCAAATAAATAACAGAAAACATTTTTCAAATTATCTTCAAGTGTACAACATAGTTCCCCTTACAAATTAACAACTCACCTTTTTAAAAGTAGCAGAAGTGTTAGTACTGTGTAAATCAAACACCAGAAATTCACCACCAAAAATTCCTCACAAATGTACCTCAGACAGTAGTATCACAAAATGGCTGTGGTTTCCTCTCATTTGACATATATACATAACCAATTAACTTTCATCACACACAAATACAAAACCAAAGTAACATTTTAATTGGTTCTAAATTTCAACACTTTCAAATGTATTTTCCCCATGCAATTTTCCATAGGACATTTACATACGTCTACAGCCTGAATGGCTGAACGGAATTACACCAAACTTGGCAAAATGGTACATCAAACCTAAGAGGTCAGGAAGGATCTACTATGCCCCCTTATGGTCATTTCCCCCTTCGCTTTGGCCTCCTCTTGTCTCTCAATCCTACCGAGAGACAAGATGGCGGCCGCTACGGACTGTTTGGAATGTTGACAGACGCCGGAGAACCAATCAGCTTCGCAAAGCTCCGTAACGCGAAAAGTACGCGAAGCGGAGCGCTGTTACAGATATATATCTTTTTTTGAACGTTAATTTCTCAAAATCCACTGGAGCACATATATTGAGACCTAGCAAAGGCACATCGGGCTACCAGTCCCTAATATTTTGCCAAGTTTCGTGCAAATCCATTCAGGTGTTCGATTATTATTATTATTATTTTTTTTTGCCCCGCGGGGCCCTTTTAAAACCTCCACATCAAACCTAGGGGGTCAGCGAGGATCTACTATTCCCCCTTATGGTCATTTGCCCCTTCGCTTTGGCCTCCTCTTGTCTCTCGATCCTACCGAGAGACAAGATGGCGGCCGCTACGGACTGTTTGGAATGTTGACAGACGCCGGAGAACCAATCAGCTTCGCTTCACAAAGCTCCGTTGCGCGAAAAGTACGCGTCCTAGGACGCTGCCCGGTCCGCTGTTACAGATATATATCTTTTTTTAAACGTTAATTTCTCAAAATCCACTGGAGCACATATATTGAGACCTACAAAAGGCACATCGGGCTACCAGTCCCTACAATTTTGCCAAGTTTCGTGCAAATCCATTCAGCCGTTCGGGCTAAAAGTGAGGCCAACCGCCCTATGGAAAACTCAATGTTAAAAACACGTTTTGGGACCCCCCTTTTTTCTCGGCCCCCCCTTGACGAACCCCCCCCAAATTTTCAAGGGCTGCTCAGAAACAAAATGTGCCATTTTCCTGAAAATTTCAGCCAATTCCGTCCACAAACGCCAAAGTTATTAGACATAGAATTTTCAAAAAACCCATAGAGAAAAAATCCTAACTATATATACCTACTGGCGACCGCCAGTAGGTAATATATATATATATATATATATATATGTATATATATATATATATATATATATATATATATATATATATATATATATATATATATATACATATATATATATATATATCTCCAAAGCAAACCTCCCTCGTAAAAGAAGAAGCAGGAGCCCGGGGGGACAGGTAGGAAAGGCTTTATTCTCCAAGTTACAGCTCCAGCGGCGGCAAATGCATTTCGGCTAACGCCTTCCTCAGCGCCCAACACCAGACAAGTGAATCACAGTGCGTTCTTCCCTGCTTTCTGTAAATGGTTGACAAGGGTCCGCTCCTCCCCCTTACAATACCGTTCACCTGTTGCAGGTCGTTTGTGATTCTACGAACTACAACTCCCAGGATGCCAAATGACGAAGCAGCACAGGTCGGTGAGAATATGGGGGAGAGATAATGTTAAGAAAGTTCTCTATTGCGTAACCCCAATGAGGCAGGGCACGATGACACACTCCGCTGTTTCCAGATGACAAAGCCTCTCCTCGGGTCCCCTCATATCGCCACAGCCACCAGTATCAGGAGTCCAATGTGCAGGGGCTTGATGCGGGAAGCAAAATGCCACAATAGAGGTACAATACCTCAACTGCTCGCGTCCTCCTATTCCCGGGGCGGGTATCGGGTATATTCCGTGCATGAAAAAACAAAATTGCCGTGAGGCGTGCCAGCCAGTGTCCGGACCCAATTGCGTAGCGAGGGCTCCTGTGATGCGCTGCTGGCCAGCGCAAACAATGTCTCCAAAGCAAATCTCGCTCGTAAAAGAAGAAGCAGGAGCCCAGGGGGACAGGTAGGAAAGACTTTATTCTCCAAGTTACACCTCCAGCGGCGGCGAATGCATTTCGGCTAACGCCTTCCTCAGCACCCAACACCAGACAAGTGAATCACAGTGCGTTGTTCCCTGCTGCCTGTAAATGGTTGACAAGGGTACGCTCCTCCCCCTTACAATACCGTTCACCTGTTGCAGGTAATTTGTGATTCTACGAACTTCAACTCCCAGGATGCCAAATGACGAAGCAGCACAGGTTGGTGAGGATGTGGGGGAGAGATAATGTTAAGAAAGTTCTCTATTGCGGAACCCCAATGAGGCAGGGCACGATCACACACTCCGCTGTTCCCAGATGACAAAGCCTCTCCTTGGGTTCCCTCATATCGCCACAGCCACCGGTATATATATATATCCACACACTTCTCCACAAGGAAGAAAGAGGCCACACCAGGGAAAAGCTTGGAGGGAGCTTTAATGTAGAGCACATTGAAACATGGCAAATGCATTTCGGCTATTATTGCCTTCTTCAGCGCCAGGGTTAGTAATAAGACCGCAGCCCAACTGCCTGATTAAATATCCTGCTGCGTCCTGATGGGTAGACATCTGCTCCGGCCCTCTAGGTCACAAACGCTAATACCTCCTGTGTGTTGCCCGGTGCACGGCAACTACAGTTCCCAGAATGCCACATTCCGTGTCATGAGGCGTTGCGGTGGCGGTGCAGTCTATCGGAATCCAACCCCCAAGTTCCTCAGTGCGCCAAATCAAGCTCTCTCCTCCAGTCCCTGACTACAGCAACCCCCAAGTTTTCGGAAAGCCATCGGCAGGGGCAAAGCAGGGAATCCGCTTGCCCAGTGTGTAGTCAATGACTACCATACCGCCCCATATATATATATATATATATATATATACTGACACCTGGTTTGTATCCCAGCACGCACGAAAACAGCCTGCACGGGAATCACGGCAAAAAGCTTTGTGTGTAGTCAAGCAAGCATCGCCCACTGAAGGGAAAGAATTGTGTAGCTGCCAACTAACTACACGAACCAGAAGGCTCTACACCGCAGTCCATCGCGGCACCCACCAGAGGGCAATCACTGTGATAAATAAACAAGCAACGAGTTGGTCCCATATATATATATGTATATATATATATGTGTGTGTCTGTTATGAATTCTGGTTGGGAAATTTTTATCTTAGAAGGTGAATCTTTATCAAGTTTTTTCACCTTTTGGTAATTATTTATCATTTTAATCTCTCCTGTATACAGACATTTAAAGAACCACATCTTTAACTTTTCTATATGTTAGCCATCCAGAGTCCAAAACTGTCAGAAAGAACACTAGCTACATGTACAAGTAGTCTGCCTTATCATACTATATGATCACTCTAAAGTTGGGTATCCTGTGAGGTATTTACATTATAAATTCTGTAATTTTCTTTGACACTTTTATGCTTTCAAATTAAGCTTGATTAAACTTCTCTTACATGAATGGCTTATACGTCTGGGAACACTGTCACTCTTGAGTGAATAGCAAGTACATGAATAAGCAATATGAACCCATTTTTTAAGATCAAACATTAGATATAAGTAGTTAACATGTTTTTATAATAGGTTTTCGGTGGCTCTATACAATGAAGATTATTCTATACCCATTGGAACAACACGGATGTTTTTTAAATCAACACCACACACTTTTTAGCACTATTATGCACACAATCAGATGGGACAGATAAATGGTAGTCTGGAGACGGCAAAACAAAGGTTGAAATTGATTTCGTTTGGGATTGATCCCGCTAATTATAAGCATTTAACCTGTTATTTAGGGATTAGGTTAAATCACCAAAGAGCATTATGTGATTTTTAAGGTGGCTATTTGCACAAAGGGATGTATAAAATTCCTTAATTTTACATTGACATGAATGGGATTGAACCCATGATCCGTGTGAGAATTTGACATCACTCTGTTGAATCTATATCCAGCTCATGGTAAGGGCTGATTCATGTAGTGGTGATTATCCTATTGCCAGTTTGCACTATGATGTGTATTCCTTGCACTAATGCCGTATGTACACCTTTTGCCTTTTTGCACAATTTTGTTGACTATTATTCAATACAGTGATGCGTAATTCGCAGTGTTACATCAGCGCTGTTTGCACAGGTAGGATTTTCATTTATCCTACCGGGCGATTTTTGCACTGGATTACCTGTTGTGGATTTAACCCAATATTTATATCAGGTCTAGCAACGCTAGAGGGAGCCAATTAAAGGCTTTTGACAGAGGCAAACTTAAACATCAATACTCATTGATAGTAACAATCAAATTGTAAAAAGCATATTTTTGCACAATTGCCAATTTTGCACACCAACAGCGGATTTTGCACTGTTTATAGTCACTTTATGCAATGTTATTTAATACATTGTTTTTTTTAATATTACATGACTTTCTATTATTAATAATTTCGTCTCATTCACTAGGATATTTCAACATCTCTCCCAAGTTTCTCCCTCTGGTGAACGCAAATAGCGGTTCTTCTTGAAAAATCCCTTTGAAATCATCCTCTAGTTTTAAGATTTGCCAATGTCGCCTGATGATAGTTTTGAACTGTAAGCTCACATTGGAGAATTTACTCACGCACGTTATTCTTTGTGTGGTTTGTTTCTTTTGGTTCTTAAAAAGTTCATCCCTGGGCAATTTTTGTGCTCTTGTCAAAGCTGTTTGTATGGTTTGTTGTGGGTATCCTCTATCTAGGAACCTTTGTGACATAGTTATTAGTTGTTCTTCGCATTCTTGCGTTTCCGAGACCACTCTCCTGACCCTGAGGAATTGCGAATATGGCATGTGTGTCTTCAATGATTGGGGGTGATGACTTTCGTATTTAAGTAAATTGTTCCTATCAGTTGGTTTCCGATAGAGGTTAGTTTGAAATTGATGGTCAGACCTGGTGATTTCAACATCCAAAAACTGGATTTTTGTAGTACTGGTTTGCCACATAAAGCTAATGCGTTCGTTTCTGCTGTTTAATAATTCCAACTCTCTGATCAGTGTTTCTCCATCTCCTTTCCATATTAAAAAAATGTCGTCGATGAACCTTACGTACATCAATAGTTGGGTTGCCCATTCTTGGCGTTGGTAGATGTGTTGGTTCTCAAAGGCTGTCATAAATAGATTAGCATACTCATAAAAAATCATGATGAATAAATTCGATTGAACTATTTGTGAAAACAACACAGAATCACGTTTGAAGTTTATTAGCTGAAGTATCAGCCATTACCTGGTGCCCTGGGTGAGAGGACTATGGGGCAATAGTCCTGCGACCTGTAGATTTTGTGAAGAAATGTCACATGGTTAGATTTTAATTTTGCACTGTCACTTTAAAAGATGTGGTCTGCCAATATCACATTGTCATGTGAACAAGGCTCGGACGAGTCGAAACGTTATGGCAATTTACGACAACAAATAAAGGAATCTGCACTTATTTATTGTTCCGTGTCCGTATTGTGCTGTGGAAGCCGCGAGGAGAAATTGCTGCTGCCCAACTGCGGAGTTTGAGATATATATACATATATATATATATATATTCGGTATGTAGACATCCAAAAAGCCAGCAACTGGATAAATAGACGAAGCAAGACCCATAGATAGTGCAGAATTTCTTTATTCAAAGACCCAGCACCAGTCCGCCATGACGCGTTTCGGCTTCACCAAGCCTTGATCACATGACACTAACATGGAGGCTGACCACCCATTTTAAAGTGCACAATGTTAATTTGCATAATAGATACAGAAGAGTTACTAACACATTCTCAATCGCGTACTGCACATGGAAGGACTTAACCCAATCCTAGTAACCAGAACCTTACTTCAGCATAAAATGTTTATACACAAATATTCAGTTCAAGGTAGTTCTCCCAAGGTATTGCACAAAATTGTACACATGAAGAGGGCAGATGAGGCAATTACGAATAATGTTAAAACACTTACATAAATAAACTGTTTTAAAACAATAAATATTCTCAATCATTGCCCCAACTGCTAAAATGTGTATACAGTTCTACCGTATCCTTGCATTTAAGCAACAGAGAAAATATAAAACACATATTAATGCCAGAACACATGTAAACTTTATATTGAGTTTTTAAAACTGGCAAACATTCAGCCCTAGTGGGCAAACAAGGTGCAAAAGATGAGTTAAGTCAATGTGCAAAGTTGCATTATCAACGGGTAGAGTACTGCCCTAGTGGGCAAGACCACTGTGCAAAATACGCTATTATCACTGTGCAAAGTTGGAAACCTGACTCCATTATACAATAAATATAAAGTGCTACCAGTGAGTTTAAAATCATAAGACAGATGTTAAATATCATGTAATTACATTCGTGTGGAGGACTTATATATATGTTTGTGTATATATATATATATCTATATATATATTCCAAACACAGCTGCTCCTTCAGATCGCCTAGGGCCCCACGGGAGTTGGCGCACACGCCGCTGGAGCACACCGGAAATCCAAGATTAGTGTACAGTTCCAAATAACGTGCGCTCTCAATAACGTAAGTCCACGCCAGCAATTGTATTGAGGTGTTTTATTCCTCCAACAACATGTTTCGGCTGTAAAGCCTTGCTCACGTAAAGGAAATTTGCAACAAGCGTGTAAATAAAGCATTATGCAAAGCACCCGTGATGCAAACACAAACAAAGGACTACTCTAAGGATAACCTTTAAGACCCTCTGCATCACACACAAGATAATGCATGGCAGAGGTCCACCCATCCTGAGCTCTCTGGTAAAACCCCATCAGTCCAACAGACAACTGAGATCAGACGCCCTCTCCCTGGCCAGCATTCCCAGAATCTATAAGACCCGTTCTGGAGGGAGACTGTTCTCATACAACGCCCCAAAGCTATGGAACTCTCTGCCAATCTCTATCCGTAGAGAACACAACCTAATGGCTTTCCGGAGACAACTAAAAACATGGCTCCTCCCATAGTCTTCCCCCCTCTGGAAACATAGGTCGATCAACAGTGCTGGGACGCCCTAGGGTAGCTACGCGCTTAACAAATCCGTTTCCAATTCCAATTCCAAGGACTGTAATTCCACATTGTTTCTGGAAAGACGGCGACAGACATCTTGAAGTATACCACCTGCCAGTTATGCTCTCTTTTAATACAAAGTGTGGCAGACCTATTAATCCATAGGCCTCTCACCCTTGGCACAGGTATTGGGGTTGAATGATATTCAGCAAAAAAAAACATTGAACGAAAATCGTGAGGAGAATTGATGCCTTGCTACCAATACCCGCAAGATTTTCCCTGATGAAGGTGCATGGGGCACCGAAATGCATTGGAATTCTATAAATATGCTTAATATGAAAATATCCTTTGGAACATGTGATTAAAAACATACCAAGATGAAATGAATAAATTGAACTTTGATGCAATGATACACAAATTTTATAGTGAAATCATTCAACTTAAACCTTTTTGCTGAATATCGTTCAGCCCCAATACCTGTGCCAAGGGTGAGAGGCCTATGGATTAAAAGGTCTGCCACACTTTGAAGTATCAGACACTCTCCAGGAGGGGAGTGATACCCTTGAGCACGGACTAAGTATAATTTAATACAAGGCGGTGCACATCCCGAAACCTTGAGCTCTTTTAATACAAACCCATATTGGCTACTGGCAGTGCATTTAATGATTTGAACACAATAGATATTCCGAAATCTTTACAATTACTGGCGTCTTGATTAAAACCACACTTCATAGTCATATATGAAATACATTGTAACTAACTCCCAAGAGACAGCGTGCCAAGAATTTCCAGCACATAACGTATGACATAAGTGAAATGCACCACCACTCGGTCAGGACAAGAAATCAGCCCACTATATGATATCAGTTATCAGGTGAAATACCCTAATCATCATGTCACTACTCAACTACATGCAACTTTGATTGTACATTTTTGACATACTTGTCATTAGTACGATATTAGACATAATTTAAGCAGTGTGATACAATTGCATTTGCCGATGTCTGGATTGTATTTGCTATCATTCAAAGTAATATGTGAAAGCATACTGGCTTACTTAATGAAGCGAACGTGTCAGTACTCGACTTGAGGCATGTTGCATTGTACATTTCTGACATAAAGACAACTTGCCATATCTCTTATCAGGTAAAATACCCTAATAATCATGACAGTGCATATTACATTGTACACTTATGGCACACTTGTCGTCAGTGCCTCCACGTATTCAATCAATCTACAGATCAGGGTGAAAGTGGACATACAATCTGTCACTCACCCCTAATATCTCAGCTAATGTGGTATCTGTTCTAAACTCAGACAATAAAAGTGCTACTAGTGCATACATACAATCCGGGTGCTTCAAGATGTTTCGATGTGATAACGTGCTCAGTGATTCTGCATAGAAAAGGGGTAGAGGTGCCCATGAAAGTGAATACAGTGATTGGGCCCCTGCCTTTTCATATGTTTAAAAGGAAATTATTAAAAAGAAATAAGTAAAGTGTCATTAAAATTGCTAAAAACATTATTGCAAGCTTTCTTAAAATGTTGTAATAGTAACATTTCATATACACCCTGGAAGACATCTGGTGCATTCACATTTGGAGAATATCATCAAGGAGAACACAAGTGGGAAAAATGACACAAGAGAAAAAGAGAAGGCCAGGAAGAAGTTCTGTCAAAAATAACACAGAGGGTCAATGTACACTCACTTTCCATCTGAGACAACACCAAAGCCAAGACACAGGTCTACGTTCTAAGGTGTATGGCTAACTCCTCATCTTGATTAGGCCCCCCGGATCTTTAGTCTGGAACTTAATGATGCACTCTGATTCCTTTTGCCTCAATCTAAGTTCTCTGTTTCCTCCCCTGGGGAGTCTGTCAATCTATTCAAGAATGAAGAATCTCATTTCAGAGGGATTAGAGAAATGTTTATCTCTGAAATGTCTCGACACAGGGTATTTCTCATCTTTATATACAATGGCACGATAGTGTTCTATAACACGTTTGTTTGCTAGTAGAGTAGTACTCCATATGTACCACTTTTTACATGGACATTCTATTACATAAATAGCAAAAGTGGTGCTGCAAGTAAGAAATTGGTTTATTTCTTTCTGAATGCCATTGTAACTGACTTGTCTCGTAAACTTGCAATTTTTGCAGGCCTTACAATGGCCACAAGGGAAAAATCCCTTGAGGCCATGTTGGTGTTTTGTACAATAACTTTTGATGTCGCTGTGGACAAGCATATCTCTTATGGTTCTGCATTTTCTATATGTCACACACGGTCTACTCGGGATTCCCTCACCAATCACATTGTCACTCTTTAAAATATCCCAATTTTTGCACAATATCTTTTGTACATTCTTGGACTCTGAGTTGTAAGTCATGATCAAGCGTGTATTGCATTCGCTGTCATTCAAGGGGGTTGGGATCTTATCCATGAGAGTGTCCTGTCTGGATATCTTGTCTGCCTTTTCTCTGGCTTTACATAGTACCCATTTCAGATAGCCCCGAGTACGAAACCGTGACTACATTACTTCACATTCCTGCTGGTATGCCATGTCTGTATTACAGTTCCTTTTAGCCCTCAGCAGTTCACCATATGGAATGCTCCACTTCAAGGGCTCAGGGTGACTACTGAGGGCATGCAGGATACTGTTACCAGTAGTGGCCTTCCTAAACAGGGAAGTGGAGATTTTGTTGTCCACAATTTCAATTCTCACATCTAGGTAATCAACTGCCTGTTTGTTTGTATTGTAGGTAAAGGAAATGTTTTTGTCATTGTTGTTAAGAACATTAATAAATTGTTTCGCTTGCTCTCCATTCCCCTTCCAAATGACAAACAAGTCGTCAATGTACCTCCACCACTTCACCACATGTTCTAGGTGACCTGCACAGGCAGGGTCGGCAAAGATTTCACACTCCCAGCTTCCCAGAAAAAGATTTGCGAAGCTGGGAGCAAAGCATGAACCCATTGCGGTGCCAACCACCTGCCTGTACAGGACACCATCGAAGAAGAAAATATTGTTGATAGAGCAGTGTTCCATCATGCTTAACAGCATCTTGCTGTGTTCACGGAATCTCAAATGACGTTGTTTGAGAAATTGATGACAAGCATCAAGACCCTGTCTATGGTCAATGATAGTATATAATGCCTGAACATCCAGGGTACTTAAATAGAGATCTCCTTCCCACTCAACATCTTGGATCTTAATAAGGAAGTCCTTTGTGTCACGTATGCAGCTAGGTAGACCAATCACTCACTCACGTAGGTAATGGTCTATGTATTTCGATTTCACACTCCCAGCTTCCCAGAAAAAGATTTGCGAAGCTGGGAGCAAAGCATGAACCCATTGCGGTGCCAACCACCTGCCTGTACAGGACACCATCGAAGAAGAAAATATTGTTGATGAAGCAGTGTTCCATCATGCTTAACAGCATCTTGCTGTGTTCACGGAATCTCAAATGACGTTGTTTGAGAAATTGATGACAAGCATCAAGACCCTGTCTATGGTCAATGATAGTATATAATGCCTGAACATCCAGGGTACTTAAATAGAGATCTCCTTCCCACTCAACATCTTGGATCTTAAAAAGGAAGTCCTTTGTGTCACGTATGCAGCTAGGTAGACCAATCACTCACTCACGTAGGTAATGGTCTATGTATTTCGATATATGATCTGCCACACTCCCTCTAGATGACACAATGGGTCTCCCTGGTGGATTAGTGCGGTCCTTATGTATTTTGGGTAGGAGGTATAGAACAGGGAGTATGTGATGGTCATTCTTTAAATATCTATACTCCTCCCATTCTAGCAATCCCATGACTTTCCACATGGTCAGTTTGTCCCAAATGGCTGTGATGCTATCTGTATAAGCCTCATGGGAAATTTGTTAGTAAGACTTCCCATCCGTGAGTTGTCGTTGGGCCTCTTGGATATAGGTATTCCTATCCATGTTGACAACATTGCCACCCTTGTCTGCAGGGCGGATGACAATGTTGTCATCATCCATGAGTATCTTGAGTGCATTTCTTTCTTTAAGTGTCAGATTGTTACTGCGGATGGCACCTCTGTTCTTTTTATGTTGGCAGGTACATAGTGCCTTGCTCACACTCTCATGGAAAGTGTCCATTGAATCATGGGCAAGTGGAGGTACAAAGGTAGATTTGGGCTTGAAATTTGACAGAGCACAATCATCAGTAATAAAATTGGCCCTGTGTAAGATTTGCGTATCACTAACCTGGCCCTCTAATGGTACAATGGAGTTCACTGTGTCATCACTGTATTCCTGCTCCAGTTGGAAAAGATCAACAATACCCTCTACATCTCCTATGGTAAAATACTCTCCATCTCTGGGTTGGCTGATCTCATTATGTTGTGCCCTCCTAATCTTTTGAGTTTATGCCACTTTTTTAATTTTAACTTACGGGTAAACTTGAACAAATCAATCCTTGATTCCGTATAGTTAAAGGTCATGGACGGACAAAACAACAGTCCCAGATATAATATTGTTTTCTCAGAATCACTTATTGTCTTACTAGATAGATTAACGATAGTCTCCTTCCCCATGGTCATGTCCATTAGCGGTCTTGTTTGGTACGAGCCCTGCTGCCTCCTCTGGCTTCCTTTGCTTTGCCTCCTCTCCCATCTGTGCCGGAGTCTTTTTCCCCTGTTGCTGCGTTTCCCCTTCCTCTGCCAAAGCCTCGTCCCCTTTGTGTTTTCATCATTGGTGCCGGAGTATCCTTGGTTGTCCGTCTGCTCCGGCGCAGATGGCGATACTCCTCTAAAAAAATTCACCTGTTGTGACGTATTTTCTGTACTACCGTTTGCTTCAATCGATATATCCGATTCTGTTTCACTTGCACTAGACGCACTAGGTTGTTGGCTGACATTGTTCTTGTCTTTCTCCAGGTTTTGTGTCTGTGTCTCAGAGTAAAGGTAATCATATATTTGGCCTACCACATTAGCAGATACCACATTAGCTGAGATATTAGGGGTAAGTGACAGATTGTATGTCCACTTTCACCCTGATCTCTAGATTGATTGAATATGAGGAGGCACTGACGACAAGTGTGTCATAAGTGTACAATGTAATATGCAGCCACGCCTGGTAGTAGGTGTAACTGTAGGGCGGTGACATGGGGAGGGGGAGGGGCAGGATGGGGGATAGTAATGGATGGATTACGGACTTTAACAGGTAAATAAACATATAAATAAATAAAACGAATTTCGTTGTGTGCACTGCATCACATTTGCACGCAACAAAATTTGTTTTACAAAAATACCAGTGTGAATATTTACCAGCGTAACCCTGCTGGTTGGAACGCACCGCCCCATCTAAGAGCGCCGGCGTCTACACTCCTTGGGTCACACAGCTGCAAGATATATATATATATATATATATATATATATATATATATATATATATATATATATATATATATATATATATATATATATATATATAAGGCAGGAGTCGCAGATTCTTAACTGCTACCATTGCTTTGTTATGCATGGCGGCTGGTGTGAAACGCTAACTATGCCAATATAGTATCTGTACTCGTCCTGGAAGGTGTCTCTTACAGCACAAAAAAACATACTGCATGCAATGCAGGCACCCTTTCACCATGGTGCAAGGGTGCCTGTGTTGGCGCTACTCAACCCATTGGGTGCCAGCACATGGGAAAAGGACAGGAATGCGTGTCTTCAATTAAAAACGGCTCATTCCTTCCCTTTCCCTGTGACGCAGTGCACCGCAGCAAGGTGACCTTCTGCGTTACCCAGGGTCACAAAGCGCATAAATGAGCACTAATGGAAGAACCCAGACAACTGCAAACACCCATTGTTATAGCTTTACTATACTAGCATTCAATGTCTGGAAACGTACATTTAATTAAAAAGAGGTTCGATTGCCAGTGAGAGGTAGGTTGCAAATAGCTCTAACATTCAGACGTTAAGACATCGTCAAGCAAAGGTTGTATGATTAAAACTAGAAGGTTATGTGTTTTACTAAGATTCAAAGGTCGTCAACAGGAAACAGACACCACCTATTTGGCTAGGTATGTGCTGGATGTAGGCACCATTATTGCTGAGGCAATGCACACCTGCCTATTTGGTAAAATGCAATTTATTTCCAGCAGGAAGAGGAATTTATGTCCATGGCTAGTATTGAAAAAAATTGTCATCCCCTTATGCTACATTCTTGTACTGAAACTAATGAAAGATGACAAGAAACTCGTTTAGAAGTGGATGGTAATGAGAAACCCAGCAAAAATTGATGAATTTACCAAGCATGGTTTTCCATCTCATTCCTCAATGAGCTCCCATGTTTGAAAAAAATTGCTGGTGGATAAGATGCTACAGAAACACTGGGGGCCACAGCATCAGGCGACTTGACCCAGTTAGGTCCTCACTATAAGTGGTACTTAAATTCTGATGGGCTATTTAACAGGAGTTACCAGGCCCAGCAGAATTACAAATTTGGATTTTGCTCTGAGATATTTGAAAAATTATCTGTGTAAAAGACGAAGTCAAACATTCAGGTATGGTGGTGAAATACCGATTTCCACCTGCTACTCCCCAAAAACGTAATTCCCATAACATCCCCACTATAGAATTTATCAAGACTGCTGATGAGGATAATGCTGAGGCAGTGAACTAACAGTGATTAATGTTGGGCACCCTCAATGGAGGCATTCTAGCAGGGACGGCTCCTCCCTTAGGGAGGCGGAGCGTCGCCCTACTGCTTTTTTGCGGAGCGAGAAGCAGAAACATAATATGGTAAAAAGTACAATTTTAAGTTTCTGACTCTCGCACTGCGAGAAAGCAGAAGGGTTTGGTTGGGGACGGGTGGGTCTGCTGGAGGGCAGGGGAGGAGTGGTTAGCCCAATGCTGTGGGCCCTGACTACTTAGTTGGCCCTCTGGGGCCGACCAAACCAGTCATGCACACTCTCCCTTTTCTCCATATACGCTGCATGCGGCCTACATGGAGAAAATGGCCTCCCCATAGGTGCCTGGCTGGGCGCCGTCCCCACCAATGACAACGCTGCCATTGCAGCATTGTGATTGACTTAGGGAAGGGGAGAGAGACTGCCTGCTACCACGGGACCCGGTGTTAAATATTCCACATAGGCAAAGTAGAGAAAGGTTGCACACAACACCCGGCTGGGAGCTGAGTCGGTGCAGGACCCGGGAAGGTAAGGTTATTATTATTATTATTTTTTTATTAAAAAAACCCTGCACGATCCCCACCATATGAGTCATGTCGGCCGAGACTGCATTCTATTGGAGATGGCAATGCAGTTTTATTGACCTGCTGGTGATACCTATTGCTTAAGGGACATCGTTCTTTTAATTTTTCAGATACAATGCTACAGGCTTCATGAAAGTGCAGGATAGACATAATTACAAGTTGACTGAAAGTATTTCTAATGGTGCAAATTCCCACCGTAAGGGAGAGGCATTTAGAAACGGCAGGCCGGCCTTCAGTGGGGTAGCAGTTGCAGGGCCCCCTCACCCCGAAGTCTTAGTGGCTAGTAAGCCTGGGCAAAATTTGCCCTGATAAAAGCATGTGGACCTGTACCATAACACAAACCAGGGAGAATGCACGGCAGGCTCAGCCATTGTCTTGGCACAGCATGAGGAGTCTGAACAGAACAAATAAGGGCTAATCAATTCAAGGGCTTTCAGATGAGTGTTGGGGTTGCTTCCGAAGACTTTGGATGTATTAGCCAGAATATAGGCAAGCTTTTCTCAATTCCTATCGTACAATTACTTCTGAATATGACGGACCGAGAGCACCTACCCTACAACTATGCCTTTTTTCTTAAACACCATAAACATTCATGCATCCTGTAAAACATTAAAAACAAAAGTAGTAACAATTATTACATCGCTGCCTCGATAAATTACGTTAATACATAAATTGAAAACGCGAGTACGCCAGTAAGTTATGCATGCAGCTAGCCGCATAACACAGTAACTACATCTTTTATACTATTGGAAAAAGGACTATCATGCCGGAATCTTGCCTGCTTCTCGGATATAGTCTTCAAATATTGATGTCATACTGTAACCGGTTGATATTAGTGACCTTCTGGGTTGTAGTTTAATATTTTATTTACTGCAAACTCTGAAATATTTTCTTTTGACAAGTGAGGCCGGGAGAGCACCCAGCGGCCTGTGATGGCATTCTGCAACAAGGAATTAGAAGTCTCTGAACTTCCAGGTCATTGAAAGTGGCAATAATTGGTGCATTACCCTGTCTGCACTGCACAGAAGAAGCGCCTCCCTCAAAAACGTGCACTTTGTTAAATAATCCGTAGTAAAGAATCTCCAATGTATTTTTTCATATTGGATACATTATTTTCCCACACGTGTACCCCTCTCCACAAACTGTCTTAGGTTTTTTTCAGAAATTGTAGTGCCTTAGCAAGTGTTAGTAAGGGCCGATCTTTAGACTTCTATTTTGCCCTATCGAATTGAGTATTGATAATAAAATGAAAAGAATGTTGACGATATTTTATTAAGCTTCACTAAGATGCAAAGAAAAATGTTTTAACTTATGTGATTTCAGTTTCCATGGTGCACAAGGTACAATTTAAAATAGTGTAGAAAATGTAGTCAAATATGGCACTGTCCAAACAAGTTAACATTAGCATTTTATAATCAGTGCACAGGACTACCATTTGAATAACTAAATACGTCTTCCAGCTCCAAATTTATTTGACTACTCACATGGGAAGTAGGTATGAAATAAGAGTTATAGGGCCAGATGTACAACCCTTCTAATTTGCGAGTCGCAAATTGCGTTGTTCTGCGATTTGCAATTTGCAACTCGTAAATTGGAATTTACAACAGTGTCTCAGACACTGTTTCTGATTCCTAATGGGTTTGCAAATTGCCTGCCTCATTAATATTCATGAGGCAGGTGCAATTTGTGACCCCCTTTGGGAATGGATGGCACTCCCAGGGATGGTGGCCTGCTGGGGTCAGCAAACTTTGTTTTTAATTAATGCAGCCCATTTTCCTAAAAGGGCTGTCCGTGGGACCACTGCCTGCTCTCAAAAAATATTTTCACTGCCAGTCACAAGGGGGAAGGGGTCCCCAGGGCACCCCTTCCCATTTGCGCGTGGCTTACCACTTTTGAAATGGGTGGTAAACAGTGTTTTGGGCCACAATTGCGGCCGCAAAACAATCTTACATTGAAGGTCGAGTTGCTATTAGGAAGGGACGCCCTTAATAGCGAGTAGCAAACCATATTTTACGAGTCGGTAATAGGTTACAAACTCACAAAATAGGGTTTGTAAATAGAGCAGACCTATTTTGCAGTCGCAAATGGGCTAATTTCCCGTTTGCGACCGTAAAAAATGGTCGTACATCTGGCCCATAATAATTTGGCCAAATGAAAGGCTAAGGGCATTACATTTGTCTGAATCCACAGCTGTTCTGCGTGAAAGGGAGACGGCTGGAATGCACACTATTTAAACGTTCTGCGGTGCATTCCTGCTCTCTACCTGGGCTGGTGCACAATGTGCTGCCTAGCACCAATGCAAGCACCCTTGTACCATGGTGCAAGGGTGCCTGCTTTGTAGGAAGGACAGTTTGTGTGCAGGAAGGAACACCTTCCTGCACAAAAACAATCATCAGAGGCATTTTCCTCTTTCTGTGTGTGCTGCAGAATGTAGTACATGTAGAAAGAGGAAAAAAGGATGAAAAATAAACATTTTTTTCAGCGTCACACCTCCCCATATGAGGCATAGTATTTTGATGCATTTCAAGGTCTACAACTATTGGCAAATCTAGGAATGCACCAAAAGCCATGGGTGGATGTGTGGGGACTCCCACGCTCCACCCATGTAATGCCACCCTGTGGAAGAGCGACTTACACTGTCTTACATTAGTCCACATTTTCCAATCCATTCAGGGTCAAGCACGATGGCCTTGCATGGCTTTGTATATATTGTTTAAGGTTTTGTTTAGGGGTGGGCGGAAGTCGCTGTAGGGACTAGCATGGAGAGGCACGGAGATTGAACCAATCTCCGTGCCTCTCCGTAATATTTCCGTTCCGCAAGCCCGCGAGCCCGCCCGCCCGCCGCCCGCCTACCTCCCGCCTGCCGTCCGCTTCCTGCCCGCCTCCCGCCCGCCTTATTAAATTATATTTAAAGGGTAAAATAATAACTTAAGTAAAACGTACCTTATTGCGCCGCAAACTTCCCCCATCGCGGCTTCCTCTTGTAAACTGCACATGCGCGGGAGCTTGCACCTGCACAGTCCTGGCCAGGAATGCACATGTGCAGGCTCCCACGCATGCGCAGTTTACAAGAGGAAGCCGCGATGGAGGAAGTTTGCGGCTCAATGAGGTAAGTTTTACTTAAGTTACTATTTTACCCTTTAAATATAATTTAATAAGGCGGGCGGGAGGCGGGCAGGCGGCCAACTTCCGTTCCACCTGTGAATGTGCCTGTGAATGTGCGGAAATTTGCCCCGTTTTTCCGCCTTCTTTGCGGAAGGTGCAAATGTTCGCACATTCCGTGGGCGGAACGGAAATTTCCGCCCACCCCTAGTTTTATGTTGCCCTTGTGCCTACTTATGCGTGGTGCAAGGGCGACACAAACTGACAATAAATATGGTTCCTAATGACCCAAATTATAGACTGAGGAATAGCTTTCCAGCATGAAAATAGCCTGACACATTTCAATGTAGATCAAATGAGCCCTAACCTTGCAACTGCCCAGCTGACCTGCACAAGTGGACCATGCTGCTGGCCTCTGTCAGACTGAGTCCTAAGCCCCAGGTGTTTTCCCCTGGTCCTGTGCCATTGGCTGGTGTTAGAGTACACTCCTACTGACCCCAAACTGCAGGATCTGGGACTTAGAAACCAGGATGAAATTGCAGCCACAGCTGGTCGTCCTCAGCTGCTTAAAAAAAATCATTGTGCATTGAAATCAAGAACCGAAAAGTCGAACAAAACCACCTTGTCACAATACCAGCAGATGCTCCCTCACTTTCAACTGCATTCTTCTTGCAAATACAACAGAGCACATTACTCAGCAAAGGTCTTTGGAATGCAGCAAGCTGCTCTCGACAACCACCCAGTCTCTAGTGTAAAGACCCATCTCTCCATCCTTGTGGCTGCCCATGTATGTGGGTCATGGGATGTCCTGTTGTTTTCTCCATTGTCCCTGGATTTAAGGTATTGTTGGAGGCAGCCACCAGATTTATATACTGCCTCTTCAGCCAGTAAGCTGTAGTCCATCTCTCTCAACCATTTCCCTGGAAACACACCCAGGATAGCCCGATTGGGATCCCATTATATCAGGATGCTGATCACTGATTCAACCACAGCTCATGCAGGTAAGAGTGGTGGGGAGGGGTGAGAGGGGTTTTCAACAGACAACGAGGGAAAGTTCATTGTTTATTTAATCTCCCCTCATGGTCTGTCAAAATCCCCCCACCCGGCCCCATTGCCTCACTGCTCTTACCTGCACGAGCCACAGCTGCACTGATTCAAATTTACTAAATATCAAGTCCCAGTGGGACATTATCACCTAGCATTCCCATACCATGTGTGTTAGCATGCCCTTAGCCTCGCCAAAGCAGGGGCAGTCAGGACCACTGACAAAAACCCATTTTCCACAGCCTCACTGGGGTATGGTATATCCTATGAAATTACTTAAATTGGATCAATCGCAATCAAGCCTGGATCACTAGCTCCTGGGGCTCCATTTTAGCCTCCATCCACTGCTCTTCCTCCAGGTGCTCCAGATCATGGGATCTCTCTAAGCAGTTCAGGAATGTTGCACACCTGGGACCTGTATAAGCTGAAGATGCCTTTCCCTTCACTAGCTGTCATCGTGAGCCTGGCTTCCAAGGGGCTATACTCTAGGAGATGCTTGGCACCCAGCTTCTATTTTTCTAAAGCATGCTGAGATTGTATGTAAAGAAAGAATTGTGATTTGTGCAACTCATATTTGCCTGTTAGTTGATCATATGACTACATGTGATCAGACAGCCAAACTTCACCTAATTTAGAAATTCCTATCATATCCCAATTTTGGAAAGCATTGATCCCTGTTGATTCAGAAAACCACTTACCCAACCATAAAGGTGTCTCCTTGATGAGCACTCCATGCCATCCAATCGACCTCAGTGCCACTCTCCAACTATGAATATAAGAAACCATAAGCTCCAGAAGGATAGGGGGAAGCTGAAATTCATTCAGTTGACCGCAGCTTGCTGGTTTGCTCACTGAAGGAGATCTGACTTCCACAAAAGGCTTAAGTCCAAAAGTAGAGGGCTTCATCGGAACCAACGCAGAGGAACAGCCCTTGTACTTTGAGGCCTTCCTGGGCACATATTATGGACTTCATCCACTCAGAGCCTTCCTGCCCTTGTCAATGGTGTGTTGCTGAAGTGTGATGTCCCGGTTTTGACAAGCCCCGTTATGGATTCAGCTTGAAGCTTGCCCTGCCGAAGACACAACAATTAAAACTTTTTCTCTGTAAAAGTATCTAAGTCAGAAAGTAAACTTTCTCCTGGGATGAACCTGGTCACAGTATCCAACCCACACTTCATCACACGCGACATTAACTTTTCAATTTGAACCGTCCAGTGGTACCAAACTACAGTGGTTGGCACTTTCTCCTTTTTTATGCTATTTTGAATTCAAAGTTTGAAAGTTCCTCTTTCCTTTTAAACTTATTGGATTTTTGTTGTTTCTGTGTTATTTATTAAAATGTAGTAAATTTTTCTAAATTGGTTTGTGAATTTTCTTTTATTGATTTTTCATTTCGATATTGTTTGAGTGCGGCATAAAAACACAGACTCCAAGTTAAGCCGGACTGCTTTGTGCCAGGCTACCAGTGGGTTAAGCACAGGTTTATATAGTCACTCATGGTTCACCTTGACAAGGATTGTGATTATTATTTGAGGTTGGTTCTCACTCTAATTTCTTCGGGCGGGCATTTTTCTACAATTGGCAAAGACCACATGTTGAAATGCTGCCCAAGCAACTGCCAGTGGTTAGTCTGTTTTCAAGCATTCCTCCGCTCACATTTTTTTGTGATTGTGGAAAGCGTGACAGCTTCATTGGAAAGGGTGGAGTGATGTCAATACTCGGAGATAATGTACTCTTAAACGTGATGTGAAGATAAAAATTGTTGCAAAGTTATTTGAATCTCCATGTATCATAGTTTATAACAATGCTAATTGGGGCAGAGCAATATTGAACAAAGCAGCAGGAATCTACACCTTAATATAAACATGCTTTTTAGAAGAGCTTGCATGACTCCAGCTGGTGCAGCTACTTGGACTGAAAATGTCATTTAGTCTTTGCAGCCATGCACTGCTATTAGAAAGGTGATGGTATTCTTCAGGTAATTCAAAGTAACCTCTGATACTTCAGAACTATAATTTCTAGGTGCTTGGCAGGCCCGGTCAAGTATCTGCACGATTTCACCACCAAGTGGTATGTCTAGATCATTACTATAAACTCCAAAAGCTGAAGGCATTGTTCAACCAAGGGATGGTAACAGATTCTTTTTAAGCCCATGGATCACTCACAAATTTGCCAGGTTTCCAAATTGCCAGTCAGTATCAACTGGAAGCCACCTATTGCAAAAAAGATGGGTAGGCCACGATGCAAAACCTTTGTAGCTTGTAGGGACGCGTCTCCAAATAACTGCTCTACAATTCAAGACTGTACACCACATGTGATAAGCTTTATTCTGGGGTTAATCCGTGCATAAGGAGAGTAAGGACAATCGTTCTGTTCCTAAATTTCAATCACACATTGTCATGCAGCTCTTTTCCAAGGGGAGAAACAATGTCCACCTTTAAAAGTGCATCTGCCAAGGTGCAACCATCAGGATCATTATGGACTTTACTCATAGAATGCATTGCAGCCAATGATAATAATTATTTGCAGTACTGTTAAGACTAGCGACAGGTGGATTTTTCCCTTGAAATGTCTGTTCAATAATGTGCTGCAATGTCTCTATGTGAAAGTACCTTTATTCTTGTGTAAAGAATCGGGTCGGTGCATCTCAATCTCAATCTTTATGGATATTGCATTCCATTATCACAAACACATCAATTTAAGGTTGTCAAAAAAATAAAATACGAATCTAAAAGCCAGTTACACGCAATAAAAACAGTAAATAATCTAAAACTCACATGAGGATTACATCACACAATCACAATCAACTACAGCTTTGAATAGTCTGGCCCTTTGTTTGCTACACTAGCTAGCATTTCACATCTCATCAACCAAGCTGCATATAAGAATTTGGAAACGGCCACAACCACAATTGTGTAAACATCACTTCTACAAATTCTATATACTTTTTCCCTGGTTGATAGATTAGAGGCTTTATGCATAGGCACAATCCACTTAGATCTTGGTTTTGCATAAAGAGGGCAGAAGAACAGGACAAGCTCGTCACTTTCCCATGGGTTTTTACAATGCAAACAACTGCCAGATCGTTGGTCAGTCCTCCTCCAACTAACAGTAAAAGCTGCAACCAGAAGGGACGCATATCAGAAATGGCAGAACAGAGACCGAGGACATGCTTGACATATAACATCCATAAATTCCTCAGTCTTGCACAGCATTTTGTGTACGAGAAACACACTTGGTAAGCTTCCAAGCGAGGGTGAGTAGCCCTTGTGCCTAATGGCTTCCTCATTCACTTTTTTTTCAACTACAGCAAAATCCCCTCTCTGGATGGACTGTGGCTAACGCCAAACCTTTCCCAGGCCCAGGTTGGTCCATCCCTTCTTGAGCGCTTCTAACCATCTAATTTTCTCCGCTCCATTAGCCACAATAACGTCCTGTAAGCCCTCCCTGAGATGGCACAATTCATCAGTGCTCCATATTTGGATACAGTACAGTAAGGGCCTCAGGGCTAACTGTGACAATATTTCAAGGATCACAAGATCCAGCCAGAGTGACACCAATGGCGATCCTTTCCCTAGGCCGAGGAGGCTTCTAATGAAATTGTTTTCTGCTATGCAGATGGCACTCATGATACAAAAGCCCCATAGTTCCGCCCCATAAGAAGCAGCCCCCGAGCCTTAGCTTTATAGATATCTACTGCTTGGCATACAGGTGACCAACCTGCTTTTATGGCAAACTTTAATAGAGCTCCAGACAACTGCTTGAAAGCTATGGTTCTTTATAAAATCCGTGAGTCCCAAGATCCAGAGTCATCTAACTTAATACCTAAGTAGTCAAACTCCTGTACTCTTTCCAGTACTTTGGATGCCAGCTTAATGACTCCCCTCACCTTCCCACTCTTGGTGAAAGTTATATATTTGGTCTTGCAGATACCATCGAGACCAAAATCAGAGCAAAATCAGTTGAAATTCAACCAAAACCTTGTTTTGGACAACAAAAGTGCATTGTCTTCTAGCTAGTGGAATCATCAACACAGCTGGATAAAAGCATAATACATTTAATGTATAAAAGAAGAAGTAATGTATAAAAGGAAAAGGGTTAGGGCGAGTACACACCCCTGGCGCGCACCTTGGTTTAGAGGAAGAGCCTGAATTTGTTCTCCCTTAATGCCACACCTTTCTTTGGCGAAACCACTTTGTGGAGTAATTTAATCAAATGAAGATGGTCAGGTGGAGTTACCATCCAATTGAGGACCTCCCACAATTTCCCACTTGGTACCAAATCAAATGCAAATTAATGAACACCAACTTTAGCCAGGCTGGCCAGCCTCCATTTGACCAGGAGGAACAAGAAGGCCTGGTCCATGGCACTGACTTTATGCCTGAAGCCATCCTGTAGGCCGGAGAGGATCTCCCTGTCCTAAACCCAATCCAACAGGCTCTCCCAGATTTTTTGGAGGTTGTTTAGTAAACTAATAGGGCGGTAGTTGGAGGGAACACTAATATCCCCTGTTTTGAAACTTGGAAGGATTTCCATCCCTTTCCATGATGGAGATATTACTCATTCTGCAGCTATGGCGCTGAAGACCACGTTGATGTAAGGTATCCAAACATTGGAGTCCGCTTTGAAGACGTATGCGGAGACTCTATGAAGCCCTGGGGCTTTCCTGAGTTTGAATTATACCACTGCCCGTTCTGTTTCCTCAAGGTTGGGTCAATTTTCTCGCTCTTTGTGCTCAAGGGTTCACCATACAACATAGCTTCTGCAGCTACCACTATTTTCCTGCTCCAAGTCCCAGTTTTTCTGGAATATTGAAATATTGTGGCCATCAACAAAAGTACCCCAGTCAGGATCCTCTAATTTACCCCGAATACCTGCAATGTTCCAGCTTAGCAGGTGGGTCTTCGGTAATGGGACAGGCAGGTGGAGCAAAGCGGCCTCAGATCCCTCCATCTGAGGTCAGTCTGGTAGGGTAGGGTAGGAGCCGGTAATGGACAGTCTAACTCCATGTTAGTCAAAGGATCTATGGTGCCAGTAGCACCCAGGTGGGCTCCATGTACAGGATCCAATGGCCCTATGCTACCTGTGCTGGGGCTATCACTTATACTTTGTAGGTTCACTGTGCTGGACAATAGATGGATCCCTAAAATGTATGACTACACAATCGCCTGTGTGGAATTTGGGGAGGGCCCTACCCAAATGACTCTCCTAGCCATAAGTATGTGCCATGCATCTCTATATGAGAGGCCTGCATAGGTACAAAACCAATGCAATATTTTGTTTCTGCTAAGCAGGTAACATTGGACAGGATGACAACATAGGGGCAGGCGGCCGGGGGCAAATTCAAAGTATCAGGAACATGCCTCTGCAGTGGGATCCTGCTTAGATATGGTGCCTCTCTCACCCCTCCACACGCATCCCTGACTCCCGCCATTACCCTGGCTGGACAGAGTCCTGTCCCCCCTCTCACTCCTTTGGGGAGCTAGCCTTGGGGGAAGTGGGGGTTGTGGAGGGTCAGGCATTGCTCGATTCGTACTTATCACCCCCTTCAAACTCCTGATTTCTGTCTCAATGGCACCCAACTGATAGCAGATGGGCTCCAGGCTCTCCCTTAAGATTGATACAAGTCTGTCACACACGTCCTGAGAACCATCACGGGACACTGCCAGGATCCTACCCACTTGAGCGCCCACCCACATCTGGGACAGTGGACACAGTCTCTTTCCTTTAGAGTTCGCGGCTGCCCTTTTCCTTTTCTTCCACTCGTCCTTTGGCTACAACCAGACTCTCCTGGGCGAGTGCACGGCTCCCAGGGTGAGCTAGATCCTCCTCTGAGTCTTCCAATCGGGCCATAGGCACACTACTGGTAGAACATAACTCAGTTCTCACTGTGACTCTACGAGTTTCGGCTCCAGAGACGACGTTGCACCAGGTCAATTTCCTTGCACACTAACCCCACCGCTCTCTGGATGAAACCATTGGTACATTATTCAGAGAAGGCAACACAATGGCAAAGACTAATTCAAAAATAAAATCATTCCAAAGATAGTTTGAGTTGAACACATAATTATATTTCCCAACATGCACTTACAAATAATTCTAATAATTTACACTCTGTACGCACGCCTTTTAATATTTTGATTTCAGAGCCCTCATCCTTTAACACCTCGTATGCATATTTTATTTTGCAGCCAAGGAACGCTGTCGCCTTGTTTACAGATAAAATCAAGAGCTATGAAGCGATTTTTACATCCCCTTTCGAAGGAGCAGAGGAATAGTACATGCTGCTTGAGTGCATTGTTTTAAAAATGATGTTTAGCAAACCGTATTCTCGTGCTGCTTCAGTGACATCGGATACATGCAACAGGCGCCTAATGTGTTAGTGCACTGTAGCATGCCACTATGGCATATTTGCAAATCACTGAAGTGCCATACCTGCATCTGAAAATGTTCAGATTACGAAACCACCCTCCCTTTCTTGTCATCCACACGCATTGGTACAACCAGCATGTACCATTATCAATTTATATAGCATACAGCGACAGAATGCAAAATCAATGCTACAAGAATGCACACATTAAATGAATGCAGTCATAATGTTAAATATTTAGATACGAGTTGCTCAGAATATCCCATAGTGATTGTAATGTTAGCAACCATAGAATGTATAGCACACCAAAGCAAAATACATGCAAGCTTAATCAATCAATCTATCTATCTATCTATCTATCTATCTATCTATCTATCTATCTATCTATCTATCTATCTATCTATCTATCTATCTATCTATCTATCTATCTATCTATCTATCTATCTATCTATCTTTCTGTCTATCTGTCTGTCTGTCTATCTCTGTCTGTCTATCTATCTTCACATACACAATATATATATAGAATTATCATATCAACAAATACATAGATTTTACCATGCTACTTTTTTCACATGCAGCTAGAATTAAAGAACATGTGGTTAAACCCGTTGGGTAAGGTGCAATCTTACATTCAAAGCGATTTGAGTATCAGTTAAAGGATATTGTTGCATTACGTATCCATGGGGCATTTCTATATTACTAACAAGGCGGCAGATGCTTGTGCATGTGCTTCTGCCACAGAATCCTCTCCCAAAAAAGCCCCAAATATCTGCGCACTATGATACAGCCTTATTCACCATCTTCCAACCTGAGATCCTCAAAGGCCAATTTAGGACTAGTCCCCTGGGGCTTTAGGGCCAGATTAGGGGCTTGCTCTTTCTCATTTTTGGCCGCCAAAGCCTGGAATTCGCTCCCAGCACAGCTGGGAGCAGAATCTTCTATAACGAAGTTTAGCTCCCCTTGGCTCCCCGTAGTAGGTGCTAATTTTTTTAATCTAATCTGTTTCTGTAGCTTAGATAGGTCATGGTTTCAGTGCAGGGACACATTTTAAAGTGTAATCTGGCCCTCTGGAAATCTGGTATTTTTATCATGTATCCCCTTCTGTAAAATGGATCACACCTGTGCTATATGTGCTCCGGTCACATTTCCTCATTTGAAGGAGCGTGGTCCCATGCAAATACAGGAACACGTTTCCTCTGCAACCATGCCATGTTGTAGACCAGCTGCAGAGTCAAAGGAGCAGTCCGGAGAAGCACAAACCATGCGTCACAAAGTGCATTCCACATGAATGAACTTTGAAAGGCCGACCTCCATGCACCTTTCCAGTCATCGGCTGCAGGAGGGTTGAGTCACTTACTGCACCCATTTCGATAGAGGCTCTCTGCCCTACTTTCAAATGTTGTTACCTTCATAGTGTATGGCAGACGGGTGGCTTATGCAGCCGGCCTGTCTTTTCACCGATGTGTTGAGCCCAGGGCAGGTGTGATTTCTCAGCAGCTCTGAAGACAGAGCCTTTACTGTAATAGGGCACGATACACTGTCTGGCTGAGCCCACAGCACCCAGTTGCTCAGAGTGGAGCAGTGCACCCTCTACACTATACGGCCCCATTTGATTTTCAGGCTAAGTGCTTGACGTGAGGCAGTGCATAGTGGTCTCCTTGTCCTCAACTAGTTAGGCTTTGCTATAATAACAAGTTAGTATTTCACCTTTACACAATACTGATAAAGGGATCTGACATATATTCAAAATCTGCTCACAGGATCTGGAAGACTATTCCCCTCAGGACCTCTGCAGCACAGGTTCTATTACTGAATACTACATCACAATCACAATCATCCACAACCTGGCTACCTCTCCTGTCACTCCTGGGGCCTCATTCATGAGGCCTTGCGTTAGTTTTGCGCTTCCGATGCGTCACTTTTTGTGACGCATTGGCGGCGTAAAACATGCCTCCTGTTGCGCACTATTTACAAAGTGACGCATCTAAGCAGATGCGTCACTTTGTAAACCCCTGCGCTACATTATACCTGCGTCAGGTATAATGTATGCAGGGAGGGCGTTCCCCCTCAAAAAGCTTCGTAGAAGTGACGCAGTGAAATCTATGAGATTTCACTGCGTCACTTCTAGGACGCCGTTGCGTCAAAATCTTGCGCCTGCCTCACAGCAGGCGTAAGACTGACGCAGACCCTTTCACATGGGGCTTGCCCCATGTGAAAGGACACATTGCTGGAGTTGCGTCACTTTTCTGACACACTCCAGCAATGCGTCACTTTGGCGCTTACAGATACGTCAGAAATACTGACGTATCTGTAACTCCTTGCGACATGATGCGTCATACAGTAAATATGACGCATCAGGTATGTCGCAAGGAGTGCGCACTGAGAAGTGACGCATCGCTGCTTTCACGCAGCGATGCGTCATTTCTCATAAATGAGGCCCCTTGTCTTTAAACCTGCACAGTCACGTGGCTTCTTTAAATAGACATGGCCCATAAATAATGTTTTATTGGAGATGTTTCTGTTTATCAGTGGTTACTGGTCAAATCTTGCAACTTAAAAAAGTTGTTGCATTATTTGAATGTGAAATAACTCAGAGGGTGTGCTTTCATAGTGATCAAGAATAGCTGACTTGGAAGACATAAATGGAAACCCAGCATGAATCAGTGCAGTGGAGCTGGAAACCCTATAAGGGAATCGAGAAGAAATGCGTTTTGGATTCTGTAGTGTCGATCCACAGCAGGGCAATGCATGCTTACATGTGCAAATGTTAGATTGCATGCGGGTATGTCTGGGAGTTTCAAGATTTGACAGAGACAGAGGGGAAAGCCGCTTAAATGTACACTGGGACACTTTCTCTCTGCAGGAAAAGACGAATAAGCTGTGCATATTGGTTATGTTAGATGTTGGGAACCTTTGGATGGCAGAGTAGCGGAAGACCCAGCAAACTTTTAACCTCGCATCCAATTAAGGCAGACCCTTTACATGCCTCTAAACTGCCAACGGAAATCCCTCGTTGCTAACATGTGAAGAGAATAATCACCTTTCCATCAAATTGATTGAAAGAAACAGGGAGGTAATTCGCCCATAATAATAACTCGATGTAGTTTATTTTGAACAGTGTGGCCTAAAGTAGCATTATGTCTTGAGACATAAGACTTTAGGAATGTCATTGTTACCGATGCAGTGTGGGCGTTACACTAAATGAGCGTGTACATAGGATAATACTAAGTGGACTAAGAAGGCCACCTATTTTCATGCCGTAGTCTGTTGCCATGAAAGGGAGAGCACCTGGAACAAACAGCTGTGGGCATTTTCAATAGTAAATAGTAGGTAGATAGCAAAGACCAGTATTACGAAATGGCGTCTTAAAGAGGCATTGGACTGACACTGATAGGTGCCTGGAATCCTGGAGCTGACTGGAAGGCTCAAGAAGAAGATAAAGAAGTAAGACTTGATTTCCAACGCCATTTACGGCCAGAAACCAACATGACAGATATTCACTAAAAAAGTAAATGCCATGATTACATCTTTTATCATTGAGTAATTTTATACTACAACTGCAAACAAATATGCAGTATGAAATACCACCCAAGAGATGGGTAGTCTGAAGTTCAATATATGTTTTGCCTTGAAGGTTGTTGAACATACAAAAACGTGCGCGCTATTCAGCATTCACATACACCTCTCCAACCTCTTCCAACCCTGAAACGGTAAGGAGTTTATTCCTGCGAAGGGTGGTAGTGACCCCCATTCCATGGTTGAAAGTGGAATTTGTGGTCGACTGGTAGAAGGGGTTTCTTAATGTTATAAAATGTTTCCCCAAGAGGCAAAACAAAAGTCTATCTGCTATTGCTCATCAGACTGCCTTTCCACAATGTGGTATTCTATAATTAGGCAACTATACGTTCACTCAGCAATATATCTGGAAACATGCAACTTAGACAGATTTCACAGGAATGCTACTGCTGAGTTTAAAGACGTGGAAAATCTGTAGCAGTGAGAAATGTGTTTCAAATGGAGGTCTCTAGTTGGCAGAGGTTTGCACCCTGTCCAAATTGTTACCCTTATTCTAGTCAGGGCAAGGGAGTCACACAGCTAAGATAACCTCTGCTCATCCCCTTTCCTGTTACTTTGAGACACACCTATCAAGGTAAATCTGGAATCCTTAGCTGAATCCTGATTTTACTCAACTGGTACTAGATTATGTGGCATTATGGGAGACCAACTATTGCTTTCCCCCTCCGTTAATGGTCCAGTTTGTCAGCATGTGTTTTATGGGAAACAGCACCATATATCACGGGTAACGTAGAAGAGAAATTTTTTCCAGAGCTTGTGCAATATAATAGTGAGCAAATGTAAAAGCATAAGTATCAAGTATTTATTTGTATTTTTGTTTATATAAAACACTTTTCAAACAGGCTCATATAAAATACAATACTCATATTTGCTGACCAGAGTGTACTATATCTAGTGAAGGGTTATTGATAAATATCTTCTGTGTGCACACATTTTTAAAATGTCACAATATGTTATGAATCTGTCTCTTTATTACAATGTGGCATTTCCTTTTTCAGTGAATCACTGGATGGAAGGGCTTTTGTCTGGTAGGAAACCTTCAGTATTTCGCCAAGACACATCTTGGAGACAAAGGTACATGAAAGGAAAAGTAGGGCATGGGCCGTGCTTTTTCTTTTCTACGGAAAGTGTCCATTCCCCAACTTGCAAGCATCAATCTAAAAAATGTAAGGATATTTGTGACCAACTACATAGTACCCTAAAGCCTGGTGCAATCCTAATGGTTTTGAAATGTATACTGTATGTACAGGTTCTTATATTCGCAGTTTTAATATAAAGGTAATGCACACAATGTTCACAAATATTTCTTGTTAAACAAACAAATAACACAAAAGACTCCTTCTTCCATAGGTTCTGGTCTTAATTGAGATGGAGACATCAATACATATCATACATGGGTGTAGCTAATGCACCCCAAAACCCATGCTTCTGCCATATTGCATGACGTGACAGGGGGAGCAAGATGAGCAACCCCTTCAAGACTAGTGGGTGGAGAGACTAATGGAAAGTTCCCTTTTCCAAAGGTAAACCAAGGGTGTCCCCAAGAACCCCAAGATTTCCAGCATGGGTCCCTCAGAATCACGGGTCATACAAACCTACCCCAAATTACAAATATTTGGGAACCTTGCAGACAAAGGAAAGATGATGGACATTTTCGTCCTAGAAAGGGTCATACGTTACCATATTTAATACCCCCACCTAAATAATTTACAACAAATAAAAATGATGGCACCATCAGCAATTCTCAACTAGCCCTTGAAGATCTTGATAATGTACAATTGTACATGCCAGGACTGATATCAAGTTATTACACATCAAAGAATCACAGCAAATCTTCCAAAATATGTTTTTGAAATGTTTTACATACCCTATGATGTACTTACAGTTGTAAATGTCATTAAAGGTAATTGTTTCTGACACATACAACAACTGATCTATGCATTCGTGGTTCATCCAGATTGAAATAGTGCATCCTGAATGTAACCTCTATGCTCCATTATACAAAATAATATTTGATGGGCACAGTTAGTTAGGAGCATTTTGTATCCTCTATCAAGATATCTGACAATGATATACGTAATGTTGTACTGGAAAATGGCACAAAAGTTCTAAATTATGTGCAGCAATTTTCCCTTGGGATTGTCAGAGAGAAGTACTTGGCTGCTCAACAGGCACACAGACAAGTGGCAGTGGTATCTATCCAACAAGGAAAAACAAGACGGAAAACATCTGGTGTAGATTAACTGTTACGAATGGCCAAGGATTATGTTACTTTGAAGATCTTCAATATAGACCTACTAAATGCTTGATGAAGCTGGTATGAATGCAGGTCTCAGTTTATTTCACATAGGCGGTTTGTACAGTGCACATGTAACTATGTAAACAGCCAGTCCAAAGCGGATCATAGTTACACTTCCACATTTGACCAAGATTTTTGTTATCTAAGGTTTAAATGTGGTGTGTGTTTTATTGGGCAAAAAGAAACGTGTTCACTGTCCCTGAAGCAAGCTGGATTCGTTCGAAATCTTGTAACAGTATTTGTAATCTATAACGTTTTTATTGAATTTTTATTTCGTTTACTGTTGGTATCTCAAGACAAGCCGAATGTTAATAATATATTGGAGCAAAGTAGACAACATTCTTGTTTAGTTGATTCAAGTCTACTATTTTTTTGTGAGCACACTGACGATGACAATACTACCTTCATAGACAAGAACACGTTCTACACAATGAAGATGCATGTCACTTACATTTAACCCTGTGTGCTAAGCAGTAAAAAGGGAATAACCTTTCGTAGCAATTTTGTAATAATAACGCCAAGACAATTTTAGGTGTGTGCTGTGCGTCCTCAAACCTCAAAAACGTATTTGTTCTGAAAATAAAGAACCCGATTTTATGTTAGCATTTTGACACTGAGGTTGCTAGAATTTTGATTCCCCATCCCCACTATAGTTCAGAATACCCCCCAAAAAGTAGTTGTTTCTAACTACATTGTTTATGTTTTTTCTTCAAATGAATGAAAATGCACGTACAGAAAATATCATCTTCTTTCCTTTATAAAACAAGTAGAAATAAAAATGTAAGAATTGTGTCACCACTTTTGTAACATCATGAGTGCTACCTTATTTGTTTGTACATGGTAGCACTTAGTTACTCAAAAAAACACAGCTCAAGCTTGCCCATTGTCCATAAAATGAAATGCTGAAAAAGCCTTCTAAACTAAGCACAACCTACTGTACAAAACTTGAAGCTTTTATGAAAGACATTACAAAATTACAGACTGCAAAGCATGAAAAGGTTGTAATTTTCTCTGCAAAGTGATTGCCAAATAGAAACCAAAAGGTCAGTAGCAATTCACTCCGGGAAATCAAGATTCACACACTAAGTGATACTGCAGATGCTTGGCTGTCACTTGCTATACAATGTGTTTTAATTAAATCACGGGCCTTACTGAGGGAGTTGAGCAGTCATATCGAAGATATTCTGACATAATGGCAAGATATGCATTCGCTCCTCTTAGTCAAGTCATTACATTAGCCTCCCGATTAGATCAGGAGAGTGGCATTTAAATTATAGCAGTGGTTCTATAGAGTGGACAATTATGCCAAGCTACAGAGGACAGAGACTGCCAAAAGGTACTATACTTATAGTCTTTGCAGTTTTTTGTCCTCTATCTAAAACTGGCAAGTTCTTAGTAATTACAGTACACCCACAGCACAGAACGTTTGACACTGTAACCGCATAGTATCAATTAGTATGCTATATATTTATTTTTCATAAAATCCATTCATGGAAACAGTGCAGATAATTGCCTTATGGATGCAAACTATTAGTAAGAACTATGCTTGACTTTAATTTATTAAGACACTGATATTCACTGACAAAAAATGTCAAGCTTAGATCAGACCACCAATAGTGGTAACTGAGCGTTGTCCTAGTAGACTACTTGCATCCCAACACTATATTAAACAAAACCCAGATTGTTTTCCCTAAAACCTATATTTGCCGAGTCTTTGATAGGTTACTCTCCTACTCTTCATCATTCTTCCCTTCCCCAATAGGCGTATTTACTACCTCTTGTATGCTAGGCTAAACAAAGCTTTGACTACATCCGTTCCTACAAAAATTTGCAAAAACAGATGTAGTGACACAAAATCGTGTACAGCACCGATGTGAAGGACAAAGTGGTATATGACGCGATGCCTGCACAGAAGTTATCAGTACATTTCTGAGGCAGAGGATTACATTCCCAGAGTACATTAACAATAGTATATCCATTTGCATTGTCAAGTATCCTGACTGACACTTATCACCACGCAGATGTGCACCTCAGAGGAACAGCACGATGTCTCGTACAACAGAGACACATGAAGCAGTGGATGACTAATTATGCTAAATTTCTCAAATGAGTTCTTTCTAGGTAAAATATCTGCTTTATTGCTGCTCAGCAGATGCAGTGGCGACCCGAGGAAAAATGGAGAAGCAGTGAATTTTTGGGGCGCTAAATGTAGGATTAATCTGTAGGCTTAAATTAACTTTTTAGAGGTGATAGTGGCAATAGTCAACAATGTGAACAGAAGATGACATTTGCGAACTGTAACACAATCACATTCACAAGGACGACTGAACCAGGAATGAACTAAGTTTGCATAGTTTCAGAAGAAGTAGAACTTTATTGAGCGCATCACATCAGCGAGATGCCAAATACCATGTCCAAACTGACATGCAGCTACCTCACTGCTGGAGCTGCTCCACTTTTATTGCACCAGTGCAGCCATAAGGGTGGTTTGATCAGGCTGCAGGTTGCACAGATCACAGGTAGCACCAGTGGGGTATCACGAATTGCACTGGATAATCAGACTAAGGGGCATATTTATGAGGGCCTTGCATGGTATTTGCACCACACAAATTGGTACATGCCTAGCACAAAGCCCAAAGTCATATTTATGAAGCCATGCAAAGCCACCTTGCGTGGCTTTTAATGGCTTCACAAATATGGAGTTATGCAAAGCAGCGCAAATTGCTGTCTTACTTTACTATGCACAAGGGAGGCAATCCATGGGCATTGTGGTGGGTGTTTCCATGCAACTCCCATGGTTTTGGACGCATTCTCAGATTTAAAAGGACTTGTAAACATGGAATTGTGTCAAAATATTATGCCTTCCAAGGGGAGGCGTAATGCTGAGAAATATCTTCATTTCTCCCTGTTTTCTCCTCTTTCTATGTGTGCTGCATTCTGAGGCACACATAGAAAGAGGAGAACACCTATGTGGATTGTTTTTATTGAGGAAGGTGCCACTTTCTACACAAAAACAATCCTGCCAACAACACAGGCACTCTTGCACCACAGTGCAAAGGTACCTGTATCGGTTTCAGGCTGACAAAACTGCACCCTCAGGGAGAAAGAACAGGAACACACAGTATTGGATAAATTCGGTGCATTTCTGCCCTTTACCTGTGGTGCAGGGCAGTGCAGCAAGGAAACTTATATTGTTTTAAAAAGAAACGTTTAAGCCTGGCACACGTTTATTATGCTAGGTTGAATTGGCAGTTTTAAAACTGTACTACAGGGTGCAATGGCGTAATGAGTACTGAGAGCCCACTAGCAGCATTTAATTTACTCATCTTCGTTGCATGTAGTACTGTATACGAAGGATTTATAAGTGAAATGAATATGCCAACCTGGTGTGAGCCAAATATGTCATGACTTATGGAGAGAGTTGAAGCACTGTGCCATGATTAGTAGTGGTAAAGTGCACATAGTCATAATACCAACAAAAATGACATTCAGAAAACAGGGGGGCAAAGACAAAAAGTTTGCGGAAGACCACACCAAGGATGACACCACTGAATACTCGACAACAGCTTTGACCAACATTTAGAGTTAGAGCCTTGTGGAAAATCTGGCGTGATAACAAAGTAGCCATGAAGTGAAGATGGCATAGGACCGTTGTGAGAAAACCAATGAGCCTATGATCATGTTTGTCACCTAAGAAAATTGAAGATCTCTATCTTGCTAAGCAAGAGTTGAAAAATGGAATGGAGAATGAAGAGAGCACCCAAAAGTCCTTGAATAGGAATTGATGCAGATCATGACTATCAACAATAATTTTAAGATTTTCTTCCAGTTAGTAGTGATTGAATTCAGGAATGCTTCAAATTCTACACGAAGTCAGCTCAAAAAGCAACAAAGTATGGGCCAGCTTCATAGCTGACTAGTACAATGCCGGAATTTTGTAAGATGAGCCACTGCAGACTTATCATACAAAATTTGAAATTGAAATCACTTACAAGAAAATCATCAACACCATAAATAATTTGATATCCTTCCACACCATCAGTACAGAGGGATAGTCAAGTAAGCATTTAAAAGCACTAACAAAATGGTGGGTATCCACCATATAAATACAATTTGAAAATGCAATAAAGACAAGCCACATTCATGATCTCTAGAAAGAGCCAAGAATTATTACCACTTGTAAAAGAGACTAAGACACAAATTTGGCAAGTGCCACCTACTGTCAATGCTGCAGATGATCTGAGTAAGTAGTGGGACAAGAGCAAGTTGGCCTGGCTCTGAGTAAGATATCACACCCCTTCCTTGCCATGCACTCCCAACCCACAACATGGTAACTGAGGGTTTTTTGATACTTTAAATTTTGTGAAAGGGCCCTTCCATACCTTGCTATGATGGGGATTTTTGACTGAGTCCGAGTAACAGTGCATGTTAGAAATGGGGTCTCTAGTTGGCAGAGGTATGTGCCATGTCCAAGTAAGAGCCATTACTTTAGTCAGGGTAAGTCAGATACACAACCTAAATTAACCTGTGCTCACCACCTGGTAGCTTTATACAGAGCTGTCAGGCTTAACTCAAAAGCAATGTGTAAAGTATTTGTGTACACTTTAATTACAGTAACTCTATGAAAACACCACAAAAAGACTCCTAACCAGTTTAGAACAAGTGAGAATATTTATCTGATTAGCAATGGTAAAGTGCCCAGAATCTTAAAACCAGCAAATATGACATCAGTAAAACAGTAGAAAAGGAGGCAAAAAAGTCAGGGGAAACCATGCCAAAGTTGTCAGGTCTAACAGTGGTTATGAAAGGTCATACATTTATTTCTAAGCAGAAGAGAAATCACAAACATATACATAGTCTATATTGGATGACAACATGTTTATGTACTGTACTGACCTCCATCCCGATATTGACAATATCAACTGCCATGGCCCAGTTGTAGTGAGTTTGCTCAATATTGCATTTACCACTTCACAACATGTCTAATTCAATCAAATAAACCTCTTTGTTCAGGAACATTCATGGAATTATTCATTTATCAAAATGCCATAATGTGTATGCTTACCTATGCCACAGCAAATGTTACTTTGTCCTTTTCCAAGAAACACAACTGTCCACATGTAAAGGGAACAGGGTACCAAGGTCCTGATGCACTAACAACTGATAACAAAAGATTTGGCAGTAATTTGCAACCAGTATTTTTACAACCAGTGTAGAATTTAGGTACTAATCCGTCAGATCACTAAATCCTGAATCTGTTCATGTCACAAACTACCTACTACATGAAGATTAATGTGATAGTTCTAAATAGTAACTCAGTCCAATTGGTGGCCATCATAGCGATGGTGGGCTGCTAAGGTCAGCAGACCTTTCAATAAAGTAAGCTTTTTTAATGCAGTCTGTTTTAAAGGCCACAGAATCTAAGAATTCTTCAAATTAAGCCAAATTCAAACTAGGCTTTTGGCTCAGACAATCATTAAATAATTGGTTATTGTTAGAACTGGGGGTATCTAGTTGGCAATGGTATACAACTTTGACCAAATAGGGACCCTTGCTTCTAAGTGAGGGAAAGGGGATTACACTACTGGATAACCCCTGTTCACCCCCTTGGTAGCATGGCATGAGCAGACAGGCTTATCTCAGACGCAGTGTGTTAAGCATTTGCAAACACATACAGTAATACAGTGAAAACACTACAGATGGACACCACAAAGGTGTTATTAAAATAAGTATTCTTTAGACAGACTTATCACAAGACCATAAACAACAAAAATCCACAATACTGTACTCAATAATAATTTTTCAAGCTGGTAGAAATGGTTAAAAAATAGGTTATTTACTTAAAAATAGTCTTTAGCAACAAATAACCCCAACTGGAGAAATTACGACGTCAAGGTAAAAAAAAATACCAAAGTACGGTGCCGACCGCAAGGTGTGAGGCGTTGGGCCAGGTGTCGAAACAGACCCCCAAAGGACAGTACCTTGGAAAAGCAAAAACAAAGACAGCTCACGGCATCTGGGAGATGCAGCGCCGTTGGTGCGGTGCGGCGTTGGTTCCTTGCTTCGGGGGAGATGATGCGTCGGGACCTGGATCCTTGCGCAGGCAGGGGAGGCCTCAATTCCTGACCGGAGAGGAGGTGATGTCACAATGGCGCGGAACCACGGTTCCGTATAATGCCACGATGTTTATTGATTCTTGACCACCCATGTCGACGATCGGCATCCTCGATGATGTCGGCTTCGGATTCGATGCAGCACAGCAGCAGGCATTGGGCCGGCGTCGCATGTTGGAGCAGCACTCACGGTTATGGCAGGCTTACGATGTAATTCACTGGCGTCGATGTGGCACGGTGGCCAGCGGCGTGTCTACGTTGCAAGTCAGAGCAGTGCCCACGACTTCGTTGTAGATTACGGCGTCGCTCACTCGCGTCAGTATTGCAGATTCCTTCTCTAGCACTAGAACAACAAGTTCCAGATGCAGGCAAACAGAGGGGGATGAAGTCTGGTATCCCTTAGACTTCAGCCAGGAGGTAAGCTCAAATCAAGCCCTAGGAGTAATGTTTCTGCAAGATGATGAAGTACACACAAAGTTTATTCTCTTCTCTTTGGCACTGAATACACCACTGTAGGCCAACCCAGCCACACAGCAAACTGGCAGGGGGGTAGTACAACTCCTACAGCTTCCTGTTGTTCTTCTCCTTGGCAGAGGTTCGTCTAGTTGTTACAGAATTGATCTGAAGTCTTGGGGTCTGGGTCCCCATATTTATACTACTTTTCTCTTTGTTCTCTGAAGGCTGAGATACCTTTGCCTAGTCCAAACCAGTTCTGGTCAGACCTGGAGCACTCTATTTATGTGACTCCTTCTTTCCTTTCACAGTGCAGGGCAGAGACGTCAGACGCATCACAGGAGGTGGAGCCAGCATTGGGGAGGGAAGGCACATCCCTATTCAGGTCCCAGGTGCAATGCCTCCCACCCATCTGCATGTAGATCTCTCTATTCAGTCCTGTGCTGACTCGACCTGTCTCCTGGAATCCCCCAGCCCCTGTCACTCACAAAACCAGACACACAATACACAACCTAGCAGAGGCAGGTTTGGATAGTTAAGCAGGAAAATAACTACTTTCTAAAAGTAGTATTTTCAAACACAAAATGTTAAAACCAACTTCACTAAAAGATGTATGTTATCATTCTGAGTTCAGGCACACTAAACTCAAATTTCTACCATGTTCCCTGGGTCAGTTAGGATTAAAAGATGTAATAATCCAACTGCCCATTCTGGCCTATGGGCAACAGGTGGCCTTGCAATAGTGAAAAACGAAAACAAAATGGCTTTAATTCACTATTAGGACATGTCACACACACCAGGGCATGTCCTACCTTATATTTACAGTGAACCCTGCCCTTGGGCCTACCATAGGGGTGTCTGATATAAAGAAAAGGGTTGGTTTAGGGACTGTCACGTGGGTGCACTTGCCAAGTCAACATGGCACTACTAGACTGCCCATAGGCTCTGCAATGCCAGGCCTGAGACACACTTGACAAGCTGCTTCTGTGGGTGGCACAACCAGTGCTGCAAGCCCACCAGCAGCATTTGATTTACAAGCCCTGGGCACATTTATTTTATTTATTATTTATTTATGTGCTTGTATAGCGCCTGAATAGATCCCCGAAGGGATATCTCTGCGCTTTAAGATGGAACAAGAGTGCTTAACCCCGGGCTAGTCAAGGGCAAAAAGGTAAAACACAGACTGATTAAGTGGTGGTGAAGAGGTGGGTTTTGAGGTTTTTACGAAAGGCTAAGTGATTGGTGATGAGTTTGAGTTGAAGGGGAAGGGCATTCCAAAGGGTGGGTCCTGCGTATGCCAGAGCGCGACCTCCCTGACGGGATTTTTTTATTTTAGGGACCTGTAATAGGTACAGATTACTCGATCGAAGTGATCGGCCTGGCACGTAGGGAAGAAAAGCTTTTGTCAGATATTTAGGACCCTTTCCTATCAGAGACCTGTGAATGGTGCACAGAATTTTGAACTTTGTGCGTTGCCGTACTGGCAACCAGTGAAGTTTAGCTAGTAAAGGGCGGGAGGGTGTTCTAGATGGAAGGTTGAGAACTAGCCTCGCCGCCGTATTTTGGACTACTTGTAGTTTTTTTAATTGGCCTTCATTGGTTGACAAAAGAAGGCCATTACAGTAGTCCAATCTACTGATCACCAGTGCCTGGACAAGGGTTTTCCTGTGAACATCGGGTATGTAAGGAAACACACATATGGTGCACTGTACTAGGGTCTGACAGGTAAATCAAATAACCCAATCATAACCAATACATCAATTTAACATAAGGAGAGCATATGCACTTTAGCACTGATTAGCAGTGGTAAAGTGCCCAGAGTCATAAAACCAACAAAAGCAGGTAAAAAAAAAATACAGGAGGAAGGCAAAAAGTTCAGGGATGATCCTGCAAAAGGGCCAAGTCCAAGAGTTATGCTTTATACGTTGTACTGTTCAATATTCACTAAAGGAAAGGGCTGTAAAACTATGCATGTTCTACAACTTACATTATCAGTTTTTTTAATACCTACTCTTGGGTCTAGAATATCGATATTAGATAAATTGTATTCTAGTTAAATTCTTTCAAATACTAGAGCTGCTTTCTTGGTGAAGGAACCTGCAGTACTTCCTAGTTTGCTTGCTAATCAACGGCCCCTTAGAAAGAAAGGCCCATTTCAAATGTGATTAGTTTCTTGTGTTAGGGAAAAGGGGTGGGAATGCGAAATTCAGAAGCTGTAAGCAGCAGCTACCCATTAATTAAGACTGTGTATGCTCACAGACTGAATAATAGAACTGTTGAAAAGATTTTCCATTTTGAAACTTTCCAAGTATTGTTTTTCAATCATAGGGCAGTAAGTTGGCTAACCTCTTTTAGTATTAATTATAGGGTTAGGAAACTGTGGCAGCACTAGATTGGATGGGCTTCCAACAAATAACAGAATTCTTCTTGTCCCCTTGTAACCATGTGCACAAGCAGGATAAGCTGAGATGGATACCTGGAAGAAAAGAAAAGGACCACCTCATCTATTGTACCCCTATTTGGAGGCATGGGGTTTGCAGATTCTACTGATTTGCACTTTTTGGCTTGATTAGACTCTTTCCAAATCTGGTGCCACCAGCTCCTTGAGTCTCTGTTTGAACCAAACGCTGCTGGGTTGACCCTTATTAGGAGTGGTCATCATAGGCTCATGTCCCCACACTCTAGTGCTCAAGAATATACTGTGGGATTGGTGGCAGGAGATAGATTGCACAAAAAGTGGTCTAGACTTGTGGACTACCTTTGTGTAGTTGCCACAGCCCAGAAAACAGCCAAGGCTGGGCAGAACAGCAGGATCTGAGCCTTTCCAGAGCCCTTCCAGAAGAACCGTTGTTTCCAGGAGGAGGAAAAGCTATCTCAGGTGTTGTGAAGGGTGGAAAACATCAACTAAAGTGTGGGACTGAACAGAAGGAGTAGTGTTCAGTGATCACCGTAAGCTGTGGTAGGGCCCAATTGACCCTGGTCCAAAGGGCATATTACTATCTTCCTTAGTGGCAAAATGCTTTATATCTCATGCAAATCTGTTTAGTAGATAATCATGATATTAGCTGCTTAACTTGCTTCTCTATGTGAAGCTGAGTTTTCCCAGGTGTCCCGAGGATGCAGGTACTTCTCGCATTTTAAAATTGTTAGCGCAACCATCCACTTTCAAATTGCAGTGGGCTGCAAATAAAAATACTTATTACAATAATGCATTCTCCAGATATGCTCCCCATTTGAAGATGTACCCTATTTTGGAGTATGGCGAAGGAATGTGGATCTTCATCTGTCTGGCAGCCATTATAATGTAAAAGGTTGTGCCAGGCTAGACCAACACTGCACCAGGGTGCAGTGAAATACTGACTGCTCTCCCGTCCCACAGCCCTGTGGCCTGACAGCTGTCAAGGGAGGACGATGCAAACGTCTGGATTCTCGGGCAATGGGCAGTGAAAGTGAACGGGAAGGCTTGCCCTGGGGAGTGAGGGAAGAAATGAAAATCAAGAAATATAGCCACATGTGCTGGTGCTTCTCATGAAAATGCCAGGGCAGCTGTTTTCTAAGAAATATATATTTAGCATGGGGAAAACAAGTACTATGATTGCTAATCAAAAATTAACAAAATGAGACGTGCAGAAGGTTTGTTACTCCTTCAGTAAAATATTTGAGCTTGTCAAATATTGCCAGCTCTACATACTGAGAGTTCAGATGCAAATAGCTTTATCTGGCCAGAGTTTGTATAATCTTCTCTCAAAAGAGTATCTGGTGTTATTGTTAAAGCCTTTAGGCATTGTTCTGATGGTAAAATATTAGAGACATGAGGCCTGAACGTGTTTGGTGGAGGTTTTCCACTCTAACAAATCCTTTGGGTATATAATTTTCGCTTTGGTAATGTTTCTGACCCCTTTGTCCATATTCCTTTTCTCTGTGTACATTGAAGTACATTTAATTTCTAAAATTAAAGCACTGTTTAGCTATTTATTTACTGGCTATTATTAGGGAGTATTGTTGAGTTCTCAGGGCATGTGACACATTCTTCCCACACGTGGTGGGGGCCCACAGTTGTGGAGGAGTTTCTGCACTCAGGTTGCAGAATTTCCTCAAAGAGAATTTCTCATTGCGGAGATTCTGCCTGAGTGTGGAGAATCCTCTAAAACAGTGGGGCCTCCACTACAAGTGTGAAGGCCCTGTGTCAATCAATCAATCATGCTGCATTTGTAGAACATCGCTTCATACATGTGAGGGTATCCATGCACTGGGCTGTGGTTTTCAGTCAAAGAGCTAGATCATGAGCTTTTTCCTGACGTTTGTCAGTGAGGGTGATGTTCAGGGGTGTAGGGAGAGGGCATTTCAGGACTTTAGCTGCAAGGTGGAAGAAGGAGTGTCCTCTGGTGCGGCAGCTGTGGATGAGTGGTGTCTGTGCGGGGAGAGATGGGCAGAGTGGAGGTTCTTTGAAGGTTGGTGAAAGTTCAAACAGTGGTTAACGTATGCAGATCCTAGGTCATGAAGGGCTTGTAGGCATCTTTTCTGGATGGGTAGCAGTGGAGGTCTCTCAGGTGCTGCATGATGTTGGACCTTTTGAGCTAGTTGAGGGTCAATCTGGATGCTTCATTCTGTATCTATCAAAGTCTTCTCATGAGTTTGCTGGTGGTGCCTGTATAGCGTGTGTTGCTGTATTCCAGACTGCTGTTGATGAGGGCCAGTGTCACTGGTTTCTTGGTGCTGATGGATAGCCATTTGAAGAATCTGCAGAGCAAGTGAAGAGTGTGGAAGCAGGCTAAGGAGACAGCTCTGAACTGTCATTTCATGGTGAGTTTTCTGTTCAGAATGATGCCAAGGTTTCAGGCATGGTCTTTTGCTGTGGGGGTCCGAGATCCTATGGCCACCAGGATTCATTCTATAGGGTGGTGCAACTGCCTAAAATCAGCACCTCAGTCTTATCCCTATGTTCTTCATGCAGTTGTGGAAGTTGGGTTTTGTGGAGGAGTCAGCTGAGAGTTAGAGCTGGGTGAGATGGTGATGTCGTGGGTCCTGAAGATCACTGCTAGTGGTGGCTTGTAGATGTTGTTCTCTCCATGTGTTCGATAACTTGGAGGTTGATGGTTTCCTCCAGGACCTTGACAGGAAATGGGAGAAGTGAGGTGTGGGGAGAGTTTCTGGAGGAGGGCTCTGACCTCTGAGTGTTTCCAGGCATCAGGTAAAGGTGGCAGTGGTGATGGAGGCATTGATGATGGTCCTGAGCTTGTGGCTCATTTCACTGCTTCTGAGATTGAAGAGTCTATGGGGGCAAGGGTCAAAGGGTGCTCCCAAGTGGATGGAGTGCCTGTGTGTATCAGGCCCTCAGTGCTTAGCCCACTATACCTTCCTGGGTCAGCCTTGGGCTGCACTGCCTCACACTCCTGAAAGTTAAGTGCTAAAAGGGTTTCCTGGACATTAGAGGCAAACAGGTACAAAGACAAAAATAGAGCACAATAATTTTAGATTGCTTTCTGTGAACCAGCTCTCTCACAGTCACCATTTGTATTCCAGCCTCCTTTATATTATCTTCATATCTCTTAACATCTGACAGAACTATTTACTCCTAGTCTGGCAAGAGCACTGCATTTACATTTTGGTTATAAGCCAATCTATATTGATACTGAGATCTGTCAGGCATGCATCCTGGCTTGTGCAGAGCTGAGTAAATAAAAAAACCTTTTTGAAAAATTTGCTTCTGATGTTGGAAATTATGCAACAGAATTTACACAACACAGTTGCAGCAGATTGTCGTGTGTGGGCCCTTTGTTGGTATATCAAAATAATATAAAATAATGTCAAGCCTGTTGCCTATCAAGGATGGACCATCATCTTTTTATGGCCCCTCGAGGCTTCATTCTTTCTCTTAGCATATTGGTTGGCGTACTTCTTTCTTGTTTGAATGAGAATGACTTTCTAAACTTGACTGAATAGAGGGGAACTCCTATCAAACTTAGAACAAAAAGCAATATTGAGAATTAGCAAACATATAATTTTCACTTAATTGTCGCATGATCATAAGGTTTGGTAGTTGGAAGTTGAAATGTCTACACCCAGTAATTGACTGTGCAAGAACACTTTGACCACACCAGCTTCCTTTTACCATTAGAATTATTAATGTATGTCATACATATATCAAAGTCAAAGGTCACAATTGTGATAAAAACGTTTATTAGGCAACACAGTATGTTATCATGATTCTCAAGTTTATTGTAAATTACTTTATTGTAAAACCCTGCAATTCTGAAAGATTAAGAGTGTTTATTCTCAACCATGTGGATGGGTTTACTTATCTAGGAGTGGAGATGCTGGATCACTGACATAACCTCGACAGACCGAATATCGAGTGGACAAAATATCGATGACAAATTATCGACAACAAAATTATCGATTGCCTATACTTAAACAACAAACCACAAAAATATCGAAACCACAATATCGACTAAAAAAAACAACGACTACAACAATATCGACTAACAACAATATCGACTTCTAAAACATCGATAATCACATATTTAAATGAAAAACAGTCAAAATATCGAATACAAAAATATAGATAGCAAATTGATCGATTTTTTCAAATATTGACATTACTATTTCCTTGAATAAATCACTTTATTATTTAAAATTGAGTCATACTAATAATAATTATTCAAATATTGTTTATATAAATTTATAAAATATATTATATATTTTCCTAACATTTATAACACACAATAAATACAAACATACATTTTATAATACATAAACAATGTTTTGAACGACTAAACATTTCTTACTGCAAATTATATATATTTCTCCACTTTACAAAAATAAAAATAACATTACCTATACTAAATAAGGCCTTACACATTACAAAAACGTTAATTGGCGTCACCTATTTAAGGAAAGCAATTAGCATAACAGATAAAAAAATTCAAATCCACAAATAAAAACAGACTATCAATTTAAACAACCAATCCTATTTCTGAAACAATTAGACTAATACTATATAAACAAGATTACAACAAACTAAAAATGCAGGCTACATCTCCTAACTAAAGGAAGACGAAACTCTGCAGGATTTCTGAAAGAAAACTGATTGAGTGCAACATAAAGACAGCTACACCTATCTAAAGTAAGTACTACTACATTATTAGCCATCCAAAATGTAACTCTCAAACCTCACACCTATGTTTAAAAGCCAAATACCTAAAAAATGTTTTTTTTTTACTACTTATCCTACAGACAAAAGAGAAAATACAGAAGACCTACACAACACCTGGACATCAAAAGTTTAATATAAATAAGTAAGTATATAATTGAAATGTAAATTAGACATTTAATAGATAGGTAACTAAATAGAAAGTAGCTAAAACACCTTTATCACAATATCATAAATAGTAATAAAATATTTGTACACATTTTCTCTACTTCCACAGGTACAAAAAGATATACACAGAAAATAACAGTTTAAAGAACATCAACACCTGAAAAGAACTACTTGAATTCATCAAAAGAATTACAGGTAAATTAAAAATGTATTAAACTGTATTATTAGAATACAACATTATTTTTTCTAAAATTGTAATGAAACTCTCTTTTAATTACCTCCTAGAAATACAATACTATCATGACTGAAGGAGCTAAATTCATGTATTCACAAAAAGGGAAAATGCTTCTTTGTTACATGGGATATGTCTACACTCAAGAGAAACAAAAAGATTTGAAAGTGTTTTGGAAGTGTACGAAATATTATGCCAACAAATGTTATGGTAGAGCTATAACTCAGGAAACTACTGTTACTTATACTAAAGAACATAATCACCCACCCAATGTAACAGAAATAGAGATTAGACAAATGCTAGATTCCCTTAAAGAAGCTAGTACTAGAACAGATCAACCAACAACTGCTATTCTGAAACACCATTTAAGTGTACTTCCCCAACATGCTTCTAGCCAATTACCATCTATCGAATCCCTTAAAAGAACTGTAGCTAGACAAAAAAGAGCAACATGCACTACTCCTCCCACACCAAAAACTTTTGAAGAAGTGCAAATTCCCCCTGAACTCTCTGTAACTCACAATAAAGATAATTTTATACTCTATGACAACAAATCTAAAGATAAAAGAATTATAGTGTTTGCCACAGCAAACAACATGACTAAACTTACCCAATGCCAAACTTGGATGATGGACGGTACTTTTTCTGTATGCCCCAAACCTTTTTATCAATTATACACCATCCATGGTCATTTCCAAAATGCAAATATTCCATTCCTTTATGCCCTTCTACCAAACAAACAGCAAGCTACCTATCAAGAAATACTAACTGAAGTCATTCAACATACTAACAACTATTTTCCACAAAAAATTATCATTGACTTTGAAAAAGCAATGATAAACAGCATCCTTAAAACATACCCACACACAGCAATACAAGGTTGTTATTACCATTTTAATCAATGTATCTGGCGAAATCTACAAAAATCAACCTTGAGTATCCAATACGCCACTGATAGCACATTTGCTTATCAAATAAAAAAACTCATCGCCCTAGCCTATGTTCCACTAACAGATGTAACTGAGCACTATAACTTATTAATAGACAGCCCCTACTATAAAAGAAGCAAAGAAAGACTAAGCCCTATGCTTGACTACTTCGAAGACACATGGGTAGGAAGGCTACACAGATCAGGCCATAGAAGACAACCCAAATACCAAATAGCTTGGTGGAATGTCCTTAGCACACTAAATAAGGAAGCTAAAACAAACAATGCAGTTGAAGGATGGCACAATGCCTTCCAAGCAACTACAGGCCGAGGAACGCCTACCCTTCACAAATTAATACAATCCTTACAAAAAGAACAGAGTTACCAGGAGCTCCGAATGGAGCAATCAGTAACTTTGATCGGGCCTAAACTCACCAAAGAAAGTAAAAAAATGTATAACACACTCCAAAGTCAAGTTACCCTCTATCCAACTAGCAAAGGACTAGAATATCTATCAATGATTGCCAAAACTATTCTTTCAAACAATACATAACTATACACATTAAATTAAGCATTTTGTTTCTAAAATCCTTGATTTTAACATGTAACAATTTGCAATTAAATTATCAAATACATAATATTAACATATATAAAATGTATTTAGATAATGTATTTACAAAATGTTACACACAACGTAATTAAAGCAAAATTTAAAACAGTTTACCCACCCATAAAAATATTAGAAAATACTTACATTTCTGTTGCAGCTTCAAACGTAATCCAATTCCAAACAATCCATACGACACCATTGCAAAAACCCATACAATCCATGGAAGCCCAATCAAAAATGCTAAAATACAAGCAAATCCATAGCGACTCCTTTCCAATGTAATAGACACGAGATACAATAGAAAACCCGAAAAAAATAATGTTGAAAAAAAAACGCTCTAGGATAACTTGAAATCCCTAAAAATTGTGTTAAAAAATACGAGTATATAATACTCGTCACACAACTCTGATCGAAAAAGAAGGACCTCCTCAAAAACAGTAAAACGCGACGATAACCTGGGAAAAATAAAATACATACCCACCCACACAAAAACACCCATACATATATAAATACACATATTTGTACACCAAACATATTATCTTAGTAACATTTAAACATATTACCTCACCTCACACACCTACAACAAAAACGCGGTAAAAATCAAATATCGTACACTCTACCTAACACCGAACACACAATCTTCTCTTAATAACCCTATCTACATAAACCTAAACACACCACACATACACTAACAATAACTTCATTAACTTGTAAAATACAATTAAAACAAACTTACCCTCTCTAACACGAAGCAGCATCCATCCGCGATCTGTTGAAGCACCAAATAAGCCTTTGTAACATTACGCGGTTAAAAAGTAGTCCCTGTATACAGCAAAATCCTCTTTAATTTCTATATTCCAACACTTAAAAAAATACACTAAGTATTATATTAAGTGTAAATAATTATTTAATTAGTAGAAAATTATTTCTTAAATATATATTCCTTTCAAATAATTATTCAACTGTTATATGATACCTATTTGATGATTTATATATACATTTTGAAAATAATCTATATGTAAAAAAAATTGCATCTATAACTTTGTTACAAATAATTTGTTTATAAAAATAGCAAATATTAGTTGAAACATTATGTATGTATATAAAAATGTATTTTTGTGTTTATCTATGTAAAAATGAATATTATAAATATTTTCAATATTCATAATATTAATTTGAAAAATATATGATTTCTTTGTAAAAAAACAAAAATGTAACTGTTATAAAAGAAATGTACATATTTATCTATGACAATATATTCAATGTGTATGTGAATAAAATAATTGTTATTAAATGAAAAGTACATATTACCAATTTGTTTCTTTACCTATTTAAATTACAATATATGTTAATAAACATAAAATAATGTTAATATCATTTATGTGTGATAAACATATATATGCACTTCATATATTTTTTGGGATAGTAAAAACTGTTTAGTTAAAAATTTCAATTGAAATAAAAAATACATCTCTACTTACTTACTCTAATTTATTTATTAAATGTTAATAAACTGTTTTTCATTTATTGCATTTAACCCTGTGTATGTTTCCTTCTTTATTATTGTATATAAATATAAATTGCATATGAAATATTCTATATAAAAATGCATTTTAAAATTTAATCTTTGTAAAAGTGTATTAATCTTTTAAGTACTACAATAACAATAATTATAATTAAAACAAAATTTTTCTATGTACTGTAAAAACTTTATTATAGTATCCTACCAATAATAATTTTTTATATAAAAAAAGTTTTCTTATTTCCACTGCACCAATTATAAACTTACAAAACCATACTACACATTAAAACCATACAAATTACAATTCCCATTTCACCAATTGTAAAGTCATGGAAGGTGCTGGACACTGAACCCATACTAATTACTAATTCCACTCCAATGGGTGCAACAGTAGGGAAAGTCAATACTTCATATATTAATAAATAAATAACAAAATATTATCAATATAATTTTGTTAACAAATGATTAACTATTTAATTTAACATAATAATTAATATATCCAAATTACAAAATAACTATCGTTATTTCTAATACTTACCTATTAATACTAATTTACAACTAATTACCAATAATAATTTAGATAATAAAAAATTAAATGTAATTTTTTTTCTATTAAATACAATAAAATAAAAGATGTATGACATTTGAACACATACTTTTACAACGCATACCTTTACAACAAATTATTTACAACGCAAATAGCATTACAGCGCATTTATTTACAACGAATGTTTTTACAAAGCAAATACCTTTACAACGCATAGCATTACAACATAAGTATTTATAATTATATAATATATTATTTAATGTAAATTAATAGAAAATAATTTAATAAAATTAAATAAAATTTAATTAATTTAATGAAAATTTAAATTGACCTTATTTTTACCCTTTACCCCTCTACCCTAAAACCCCAAACTGACCCTGAACCCTAAAAACACCCCTTTACCCACAAACTGAAAACTGACCCTGAACCCAAAAAATACCCCTTTACCCACAAAATGAAAACTGACCCTGAACTCTAAAAATACCCCTTTACCCAAAAACTAAAAACTGACCCAGAACCCTAAAAATACCCCTTTAACAACAAAATGAAAACTGACCCTGAACCCTAAAAATACCCCTTTATCATGAAACTGAAAACTGACCCTCAACCCTAAAAATACCCCTTTACCCACAAACTGAAAACTGACCCTGAACCCTAAAAATACCCCTTTACCCACAAAATGAAAACTGACCCTGAACTCTAAAAATACCCCTTTACCCAAAAACTAAAAACTTATCCATAACCCTAAAAATACCCCTTTACCCACAAACTGAAAACTGACCCATAACCCTAAAAATACCCCTTTAGCAAGAAACTGAAAACTGACCCTCAACCCTAAAAATACCCCTTTACCCACAAACTGAAAACTGACCCTGAACCCTAAAAATACCCCTTTAGCAAGAAACTGAAAACTGACCCTCAACCCAAAAAATACCCCTTTACCCACAAACTGAAAACTGACCTTGAACAATAAAAATACCCCTTTACCCAAAAACTGAAAACTGACCCTGAACCCAAAAAATACCCCTTTACCCACAAACTGAAAACTGACCCTGAACCCCATAAATACCCCTTTACCCACAAACTAAAAACTGACCATGAACCCTAAAAATACCCGTTTAGCGAAAAACTTAAAACTGACCCTCACCCCTTAAAATACCCCTTTACCCACAAACTGAAAACTGACCCTGAACCATAAAAATACCCCTTTACCCACAAACTGAAAACTGACCCTGAACCCTAAAAATACCCCTTTACCCAAAAACAGAAAACTGACCCTGAACCCTAAAAATGCCCCTTTACCCACAAACTGAAAACTGACCCTGATACCTAAAAATACCCCTTTACCCACAAACTGAAAACTGACCCTGAACCCTAAAAATACCCCTTTAGCCAACAATCCAAAGCTATAAGATTTTAAATATAATTATATACCTACCAACACTTACGTTGTAATGGTATGCGTAGTAAAAATACCTGCAAACTAAAAACATTTGATCTAAATACATGCGTTGCTATGGTTTTAGCGTTGTAAAAGTTTAATTGTAAAGGTATTGAATTTTAAACGTTGTGTGCTAAACTTTGTATACCTTAAGTAAATATAATTTTTTCCTTATTTATTATTATATTACTTCCCACTCTATTCCCATATAAACAGACAACCCACTACAGAAAAGTAAATAATTAATGTAACATAATTAGCTAATAATCAATTAGATAAAATAATGTACCAATTATATTTTAATTAATGAACAATATTTTTTAAATTAACATTAAATTAAATATTACTACCAATTAATAATTTTACATATTTAATTGATTATATTTAAATTACTTCCCATCCTATTCCCCTATAAACTCACAACCCCCTACATCACATACATTATTTAAAATAACATAATTAACAATTACTCAATACAATTATATTAATTACCAATGTAAATTTATATGATTTCAATACATTATTTGAGTGACAATAATTAAATTATTACTACCAATTAATAATTTAAGCTTTTGTAAATAATTATAATAAAAATACTTCCCACCCTATTCCCCTTTAAACCCACAACCCACTACATGACATAAAATTTATAAATTCACATAATTAGCTATTAATAAATTAAAATATTTACCAATTAAATTTTATATGATTTAAATATATGATTTAAGTAACAATTATTTTAATTTAACTACCAATTAAGGAAATTAACTTATTTAATTATTTAAAATTTAATTACTTCCCACCCTATTCCCCTATAAACCCACAACCCGCTACATGACATAAAATATTTACTTTTTCATTATTAGCAATTATTCAATTAAATTAAATTAATTACCAATTAAATTATATATAATTAACATATTTTAATTAATTTACAATTAATTTAATATTAATACCAATTAATTAATTTACATATTTAATTATTTATATTTAATTTACTTCCCACCCTATTCCCCTATAAACCCACAACCCGCTACATAACATACATTTTTTGAATGAGCATAATTAGCAATTAATGTATTTAATTTAATTAATTACCAATTAAATATTATATATTAAAAAAAAATTAATTAACAATTAATTAAATATTAATACCAATTAATAAATTTACATATTTAATTAATTATATTTAAAATACTTCCCACCCTATTCCCCTAAAAACCCACTACCCGCTCCTAGAAATTATTATAGTATTTGAATTATTTATTCAAATTATTATTTATTTTTTAAATTATTTCTATATAAATAAATAAATAAATAACATATATTTTAACAATAAATGTATTTATAAAACATAAAAACAGTGTACATTTAACTATTAGATATTATTGATATCCATATTATTTGTCGATATCATGACAGTCGATATCATGACTGTCGATAACACAACTTTCGATATTTTTTAACTACTAAAAATTTCGATATTTTTTACTAACGATATTACATACTCGATATTTTATCTATCGATATTTTTTAACATACATAACAATCGATAAAAAAAACTTCGATATTACTTACCTCGATATTAATGCCATTTCGATATTCTGGAGTCGATATTATGTCCATTCGAAATAAAAAACTCGATATTTAGACTGCACACCGGAGATGCTATGTGCTCTCTCTCATGACCAATAATCACACATATCATTCTGGTACGGACGATGGGTCCTGAGTTACCTGTCTGCCTGAATTAAGAGTTGTTTAAATCTGCCTATATAATACAAAATATCCATTGTTGCAAGTGTCTCAACAAATATCCAGGGCATGCATCTCTTTGAATGAGATAGCTGGATGGCTGGTAAAGGCAAATTCAAACTTTAGTGCCATAGATAGAATGCTATTGCCACATTGCACATTGGGGCGGTATATTTTAACATGTATTCCAATATTGGTGCAATCTTGTGATAAATATTCAGCGTACTCTATAACACATTGTCATTTTAGGTGAGATAGGTGTCAATATACACTTGTGTAATGCATCATGACTTGTACATAGCCCTAAATATGATGTTTCTTCTCGTGTCGAAAGAAGAAGAGCAAGATATGAGCCTGCTTCATTTCCTACATGAATGAGTCCTGGCTATAAACTGAAGTGACAACTTTCAATCACCTAATCAATTGGACAAGAAGCTTCATGTTTCTGCTCATGTAGCACCCTCGAGTGAGTTGTTGGGGCCTTCCTCAGGATATGGTTGCCGTCTCTGCTATGAAGAACACAACAAACAGAAAAATATTTTTCAACCAACAAAAGTGTCAGCGGATCCTTATAGGAGTAGCCTCAAATGTTAGTGGTCTGGTCATCTGTATGAGGTCAAGCTCGAAATGGTAAAACATAAAAAATAACAATGTATAATGTCATATTTAGGCAATAATCAGTGTAAGGCATTTATGTCTCATCAAAATTGCATTGGCAGATACCTAGCATGGAAAAGACCCCGTAAATTCTAATGAGTCAAAATATAGGCCCCACCAGGTCTTGTAGGCAAGTAGTATAGACTATAAGGGCCAATCAGTAGTTAATTCATGAGTACACCTAATTCAAAACAGATGTCACCCACTATTTGTTGCTACTGGAGCAGCGTCTGGATTGGCTGAGAGAAAGTGGTACTTGCCAAGGCACCAACGCGGGAGTCGAAGAGCGGCCCAGGAGGCCTCGCAGAGGCGGCGCGGACCCGGGCGGTCAGGTAAGTTTTCTTTTTTATTTACTGTATTTTTCTCAGAAAGGGAAGGGCGTGTGTGTGTATGGGGGGTGACGTTTAAATCTGCAGCCACAGAGGCCAAAAGGTAATATATAAACCTATTCACACCAGTGAGGATAGACAACCCATTTTAACGCCAGCTCTTAAGTGTGCACCCTGCACTTTACCATTAGAAGAGACATTTTATTATATAGGCATTGTAATGCATGTGTATGTAACCACACTGGCCTCTGCCCGACCGAGTGGCACCTGTCACGCCTGATGAGTAAAACACAAAGCTCAGCCTGTAAACAGGGGCAGTACAAGCAGTTTATATTTTCCCTGGTGTGCAGGTACAGTGCAGGGACAGTCACTGTAATCTCACGCCTACTTCTCCTGCACGGCCTGCGTCTTCTCTTATGCATATCTCTTGAATGCCGCGAGCTGGCAGGCGTGTGGCACCGCCTTATGACAGAGAGGGTGTTATGTGTTGGATTTAAATACGTGTATTGTGCCCATACGGTGCTTTTCTGGGCAGTGTTGCAGCCTGCGCACAGCTGCCATCCGCCGATCGCACCCCACAGACCTCCTGGGAGCAGCCTGCACCCCACCCTGCACTTGTCACAGGTCTCGTCCTTTTAGTGCAGCCTGCAGACCGTCTACCTGCCACAGACCCGGGGGCTTCTGTGCAGCTGCATACACACAGCTCCCTCCAGGCCTTAGTACTATGTGCGACCTGAGAAATTTGAGACCTGTAGCCAAGAAAGGAAAAAACACTGGAATCTATTTGCGAGAACTGCAGGCAGAGCCAGATCTAAGTTTGAAAGCAGGGTGGGTATTTTTTTTATCTAGATTTAACCAATTAGTTTCCAAAACTGGGTGCTTATTCATGTAAAATACCAATGAATTCTTGGTGGGGGTCAGTTGTCCACTTTGTTGCTGGTTGTAATCTAGGGGTACCTGGTGAAATAAGGGGAGTAAAGTGACGGTGAGTGAGGCGAGAATGCCTTAGAGTTACAAGATGGAATGTTTCCCCTCAGTGTGTCCTTGTGTCTGACATGGTAGGTGTAACTTTAATTGAATTGTTGTGTGCTGACTTTTGGCTGGTGGCCACTTTGTAATGCTGTTTTGGATATTGAGTCTAGGTGTATTTCAAGTGTAACCAAAACCCCTGCATACGCACAGGATGAGCAAAATTTAACAGGCTCAGGTCACTTCTTTTTTACTCAGTTCACAGAGCTCCTCTGCGGCACTTTAACATTTTTTCGGGGACTTTTTCCTTGGATGGGATGGGATGCATCCTGTGAGTTTTGTAGAGGGCTAGAAAAGCCTCCTTGAAGAGGCAGGTTTTCATTTCTTTCCTTGGGCACTGCTAGGTGGGAAGGATCCTGAGTTCTGGACAGTAAGCATTCCAGGGCTGTTCTTCACACCTTCTGGTTTGCTTGAAAATGCACCATTTGCCCACTCTTTTTTTAGATTTTTAGGTTGGAGACCCCCCCGACTCACCATAGATGGTTCAGGGTCGCTCGCTCGCCGCAGTGAAGTACAACAATTATTTTACGCCTCACCACTTTCAAATGTCACCAGCCGCCACTGTTCTTAAATGTCTGTGTCCAGCCATGCATAATTTCTTTCTGAGAAGGTGCTGGGGAGGATGAAGCAGAGGCCATTACGAGTGAGTGTCTTGTGTCTTCAGCGTTACTATGTCGTGATATCAATAGGTAGAGTTAGTACATTGTGATTGTCAGGTTAATATCAGATTGACTTGAAGGATTCGAGCCAGCAAGCGCAAATAACACATGCCACAAACAGTGGATTCGCCATTTTAAATGTAATTCAGTTTGTCATCGAGCCCTGTAGGGGCAGCCTGCACCTTCCAGGATAGCACACCTTACAGAGTATCAATGTCACCCATATTTTTCAATGTACTGCCTTAGTAAGGAGGGCTACAACAGCCTTCAGTCTATATCTTGGTAGATTCTGTTCATCCAATAAATGAGGTCCATCTGCCGTTAATGCATAACAGACTTTTGCCAGCTTACCTTTGACACAATGCTAGTCTTTGTGACCCTGATGCTTTTGCCTATTCAAGGTCTCATTGTGATGTGCGATTCTAAGAAAAGGTAGTCCTTAGCACAAATGGTACATGCCCCTCTTGTGGTCCGTGAGGCAATAACGTTAAGCACATTGTGATGGAATTGTGCTACTAGAATACATCCCTCTCAAGGAGACATGCTCTGGTAATTTAAGAAATTAGTGCTAACTAACCCTATTTGATGAAGTTATGGGCCTTTAAGTGTTGCGTGCTTGATGTTCGTGCCAGTTAACTGCTGTGTGAAATTATAAATTACCAATCCAATTGCCTTAATCTCCATTTCTTAGACTTTGTAATGTGCACTGCAAACATTATTTGCATGCCGAGCTTTCTCATTATTGGAAATAACATATGTTCCTTCAGTGACATCACCAGGAGGGTTCCCAGTCCCACCTTGTGAACACTCAGTTTCATTCAGTTGCTTGCCCTTGAGCTCAATGCCCATCTCCCTTTGTTTGGCTACTAATTGGTCAAAGATGTTTCAGTATAAGAGTAGAGAGTCTCTTAAGGATATTGCTTGCTTATAACTTTCCAGAGGTTGCATCATGACCCAGCTACCCAATAGCATAGCCACTGGAGGTGTCAAGCAGTAGTGACTGACTCATTGGTACATTGAAACATCAACATTTTGGAGTATCTTGGTAGAAACTTCAGTGGTCCTGTATTTTACTCTACTCTGGATCATAAAGAACACTTTATTCTGAAAAACAATGAGCAGTTGGTGTCTTGACCCCATATTTATAGTTGTCCCTTGGTGTTCTGGGTCATAATATAGGGGCTTATTCACAAAAGTAAATTTACATGTGGGTAAATCTACGTTTAAACTTACTCGTGCAATTCATAGTACATTTAATACTTTGGTTATTCACCATTTCAGATTGTAAATTTACTATAAAGTGTATACTTAGATTTTCTTTCCTGCTCAACAGGAATGTGGAGTCAAATTTATAACTCTAAATGTAATACTGTTAAAATGATCACACACACTAATAAATGTACACCAGCACAGACCTAGAGTCAGTCCAGCACCACACAGGGCCAACCACTGGTATTGAAACACCCTCACTTTGCAGTCAGCCAATCAGAGTTATTGCTCCACCTTGGAGCACTTTTCGTGTGGGTGTGAATTGTCCAAAAGGGAAAGAAAGCTCCCTGGGCCAATTGGAAGGCTTTTTAAAACAATTTGAGTTTGAGGGACTATTGCAAGCACATTTTGCTAATAACTTTGGTGCTTTTTGACAAATCTTCTCAAAACTTTTCAAAAACGTTCTTTTTTTGCCAGGTGTATGCATGGGACATTTTGGGGTGATCCGTCAAGTGGAGTCTAAGAAAAGGGAGCAGGGCAAAATTCCCATGCATTTTCCATAGACTTTTTAAAAAAGTGACACTGCAAAAACTGCTTAGCGGATTTACACCAAATTTTTCAGGAAGTAAAGCGTGTTTCTGTTATCTGGTGTGAATCCATTCAGTAGATTTGAGAAATAAAGGCTCAAATATATTTGTATATCGGGATGGCTGGGTTCGATGGACTTTAGCAAAGGTCCCTAAAACCCTACTTTAAAAAACAGAGGATTCTGATTGGCCCTGGGGGCGTTTTTTCCTTTGGGCCAATTAGGGGGTGGTGGGGGGTTAGCTATAGTTTCCAATGGCAAGAGTTATAGATAAGTATAACTGGCGACTTTCAGCGATTTTTATTAGTTTTAAACTTTACATTGTTGCTCAGTGATTGGGTGTGTAAGTAGCCTTGTGAGTGGGTAAGTGGGTGGCCGAGTGGCTGTATGGGTGAGTGACTGTGTGAGTGACTATGGGTGAGTGAGTGGCTATTTGAGTAGATTTTTGGTTAACTGATGGGGTCTGTGAGTTGCTGTATTCGAGAGTGAGTGTCTGTGTGAGAAGCTGTATGCATGAGAGAGTGGTGATCTGAGTGCTTGTAGGGATAAATGGATGGGTATATAAGTGGTTGTGAGAGTGTGTGAGTGGTTGTGTGAGTAGTTGTGTGGGTGTGTCAATAGGTCTGTTGAGATACTGTATGGGTCAGTAACTGACTGGGTGAGTGATTGATTGATTAAGAGGATATGTGAGTAACTGAATGGGTGATTGTATGGTTGTATAAGTTGTTGTGTGGGTAACAGGCCCGGACTGGCTGTTGCAGGCACCGGGCAATCCCCCGGTGCGCCGCATGGGTGGGGGGCCAGTTTTGGGATCCTGAGGGCCGTTTTTGTTACAGGGCCGTTTTTGCAGCGGCCCTGTAACAAAATCGTCCGAAACCCGGCCCTGGCAAAGAGCGCGGTCGCACCCCCAAACCCCAGGGAGGGGGGGGAAGCGGCCGAGCACTTTGCCAGGGCCGGTTTTCGTTCCCAGTCCGGCCCTGGTGAGTAAGTGGTTGTATGAGTAGCAATATGAGTGAGTGAATGGTTGTGTGAGTGGATGTATAGGTGAGTGAGTGGGTATGTGAATGATTGCATGGATGAGTAAGTGGGTATGTGAGAAGTTGTATGGCTATGTGATTAGTCATGCCAATTGTTCTGTGTTGCCAATCGCTATTCAGTCAGTATTCTGTTTCTCCTGATGTATCTGAAACACTCTTTGCTGTGTAGATGAGGTACATTAGAAAGAGTCATTGCATACATTAATGTGTACATATGATGGGGCCTAGTAGGACTGAAGTAGTCAAATGTGCTCTCCAGCCTGCTTTATCTCCTAAACTACACAAAATGGGACTTTATACCCTTGGGTTAGATTAGTGTAATAGTGAATGCACGTGTCTGCTCTTACACTTTTCATATATTGTCTTTTATGTTTTTTCAGGCACACTGTGGTTCTACTCTGAAAAGAGACTTATAGTTCATCTCATATTTATAAAATGCATCTTGGAAACACATACTGTATCCCATATATATCCCAGTTCTAGTGCATTTAGGCTCTGAACGTCATTGTAGACAATCAATAATAATAACTGGAAAAAAATATGATTCCTGAAATCGTGCAATTTATTATACCAATACTAACATACATATGATATTTTCTGTCTTTATCAGAGTGGTTTTAAAGCACTATCTCAGTTTTAGCAGAGAGGTTAAATAAAGAGTTAGTTTTACACTCTGGGGGCGCTTAAACTATGCTTACTAAAATATCACAATTCAGTGTACAATGTATGCTGAATTACGGTGGTCAGTTTTTCTGTCACGCATTCAGGAATATATATATCAACATTGAAACTTAAGAATCACGTATTTGATCGAGTGCATTTTGCAAAATCATTTCAAGTACAGTTTGTACTTTGTGGCAGATTCCTTTTTACAATATGTTATGTACATTGTACGTAATCAATGCCACACGGAAGCCACTAATTTAACAGTTCTTGAAATTGATTACATGACAAAAAAATGCAGTGCTCAACAACACAACATAGTAAACTGCTTTGGCAGTTAAATCTGGGTGAAAGAAACCATCTGGGCCGCATGAAAGTAATAAGAATTAATCCACTAAAAATAAACCGGGATCTGGATGGTAGAGATTCTATCTACAAAAAAAAAAAAATCTCCACATGCCTCAACACTTCCTACGTGACATCCCAAGTTCTTTCGCACATTTGATTGAAAATAATGTCTTCCTTCCTTTTCTGTGCTTGCTGCACAAATAAGGTTTCCCAGTGGTGAGAAATGTATGTTTGCTCCTCGAAAGAATTTCTCGCACAGGTAATCAACTGAGAAGCTGGACAAAGGGCCTGATTTATAATTTTGCAGACAGGTTAGTTGGTCACAAACTAGACGGATGTCCTTTCAGCTTTATTACAAGTCCATTATACCCTATGGCACTTGAAATAATAAGGTGGACGGAATATCTGTCACGTTTGTAACCTGTCAGCCAAATTTTAAATCGGCCCCAAAGTTTTCAATGAAATATCCTTGTGCGCTCTTTTATAGAAAGATTCAAGTTCAACATGTACTCTAAAAGATGGGCTTGTAGTGTAAGGATCTTCAATGCAAAAAGGCATTTTGTGTCTGCATTTATAGTCTATGACAAAGTGCCAGCACATATGACATTAATGGCACACAAAGGGGGCTATTCACAAAGGCAGTTGGATTTTGCAAAGTAGTACTCCTGGGGCCGTATTATGTTCAGAGCTCACTTTCCGTATTTGCACCAGCACGCGGCCGGGCACAAAGAAAGTGCACCCTCTTATACTCAATGTGATCTACGGGCAACCACAAATGTGCACCTGCCCTGGGGCAGCCCATTAAAGTGAAAAAATGGAGCAGCTGTTTAAAAGCTGGTCCGTATATCACAGTGCAGGCGACAACTCGCCCGCGCTTTCAAGAGGAGAGAGAGATGCCATTACAAGCAGGTGAAGTGAGTGACTGCATTCACCTGCAGATGGGTGTCTGAATGCCCTCTTCAGATCGTATTTGGGCTACATGTGCATTAGAGCTATCAGAATTTCAGAAGGGGCTGCACAAGCATTTGCTGACCCTTTTGTAATACCAAAGTGGCCTAATGGCACACAAAGCAGGTGCACATGCCCGTTGTGCCCCAGGGTGCTCTGTGTCATATGGCCCTTACAGTACTCTTTTACATACTCACACTAGCCTTTACCAATTATCCCCAAAACTTTGAAAATGGGAAAAAATTGGGAATAATCATTGAATATTCATATATAATTAGTACAATTAGAAAGGACTATCTAATCTTTGATGAATTTTGCACTAATAAGGTAAAAACATTTCAAGGCTGAATCCCAAAAGGAAGTAAGAATATGTAAAAGAGAGCTTTTTCTTGTTCTCATAAATGCTTTTGCTAATCACGCACCTATATGTGTAAATTTATTTAAAATCTCTGAACCTAGAAGATCACTTCACCTGTCTCCTGTGACACTTTTTCTCTAAACATGTTGCCCTCATCCAAAAACCGCCTGGAAGCCAACTCTTAGGACCGTTTGACCCATCAAGGCGGATAACCTCTATTTTGACAATAAACCATTTTTTTTTTTAATATTCACTATATTCATGAAGAAGTTCCTGCAAACACAGTTTGGAATTTCCTTCAAAGGCAATGCACCTGGTAAACATGTGGAGGGCCAGATGTGCTTCAAAATTCATCACTGGATTAAGCATTGGCTGAAAATGTTTCTTGGGAGAAAACTGTCCCCTGGATCAATTTATTTTGCATTATCTTTATCCAGAAGATGTTATTTGTTTTGATTTTAACTTTCCTTGGTTGAAATGTTAATTTTTGTTGACATTAATGTGGCCATCATTCAAACCACTGATCGTGTACTGACTTCTTAGTACGAGTTTGGAAATACCCATGTTCTAGAAAAGTGTCAAAGATTGAATGTGGTTATCATTCCACATTCTATGTCTGCTTATGCACACTTATCAGTAATGTATGTCCATGATTATTTGATAGGAATTACAATTTCAAAAGAACGCTTTGCTCCGTAAGCATCATTCATCATTTAATCCTAGTAATGGTAATCTTGTAATAATTTTGGTGATAGCTGGAATTAAGTGCCCTTCAACTGTAGCTAAATTTACTTTTTAACACAGAAACCTTAAAAACAAAAAATAGTTTTAATTATGTTGTATTTTTATGATTAAATCTATACGGCACTCAATTAACTTTATTCCATTTGGATTTTTATATTCTTTTTCGTTTTCAAATTAAGGAGACTAATCTTATTTGTTAATTTATAAAATTACTGAACTACCGTGATATAACAGCAACTGTTACGTTGTTAACATTGTAGTGTTTCATACATTTACTCTTTACAAATTCATGATTGGTATCTATGTATGAGTCTTCTTTTAACTAATAATGCACATTTCAATAGAGATGATTCCATAGAAAAGGCATCAGCATTCTGTTCCAGATGGCTGTTCACTCAATTATTATGCATTTTAGGATATATTACACTGAAAGTAATTCTTTCCACCATTCAGTTTATGAAAGAATCCAAGAAGTGAGCTCTTGTGTTGGAATGCCCTGCGCAAATGAACAATGTTAACTAAGCATCACTTTTTGGATAATATTGTTGCATAAAAGGGATCTCTTGCTCAGCTGTATAAGGTTTCTTTTCACACCCACACGTGACACAAGTGTACTTAATCCAATGCACCAGCACAGATTGTGAAAGGCAGGTTATTTCAGCCCTGTAGAACCCCGTCTAATATATAAATGAGGTGGTGTCAATGCTTTTGGGTTACTAACAGGGAGCATTGGTAATCCAAACAAGCATTCAGCAATGATTTACAAACTCAAGATCACTAGAAACGTAATCGCTATTTCAACATATTTATTTTAAAATAGGTATTTGAAACTGCCAGGATCTAGTGCACATAATATTGGTAACATCACAGAAGATAATAAAAAGCAGCTAAGCTTTTCAATAAAAGTGATAACAGGGAAAACATGTAACATCACAATTTATAGCTCTTACACACTCATTGTTCAATTGCAAACTCTATGCTAGTTCCAGCAGATGAATAAATAATGAGCATGAGTTTTGGAGGTGGTGCGCATACCTGGACCAACAGGGTTTTTGTCTGTTTGGAATAGCTATTTTGTGCACATAGCCATGAGCTAGGAGATTGTGTTTAGGAGAAAGCGCAATCCTGGCATCAGATCTTGAAGGCAGAATGGAATGCTTCGCAGAGCCTCAAGAAGTCTTTCTTGAGGCTTCTTCGGCTGAGTTGGAATTTGGTACTGTCCTCAACTGGATCTACGATCTGCGCCTGCAACTTGGGTGAAGTTTCTCTCCTAGATTAGCAGTCAAGTGTCAGTCCTTATATACTGAATCTAATCAGAGATTGGATTTTTCTGTCATAAGTTGAGGAATATCTGACATAGATTATGTGCATCCCAGATGATTCCTTAAGGACATATAAGGTGAGAGGATGTCTATTCAGACTACACTATTTTGACTATGGATGGTATATAACCTTGGAAAATACATCTCTCCCAGTCTGATGTTGCGCTGGGGGTTTTGTAGATGTCTATATCTGAATGACTTGACACTTTCACAGTTCTTAGAAAGATAGGCACAGCCAACATCTCCATTAAAGGCAGACATGTTGATGATTCTGCATAATTTGAGATAAAATATCAACTTCTATTGTCAAAGATGGTAGCCTCCATTACCTAGTAAGGAATCATGGTTAAAGATAAACAAGCTAGACAGGCTAACTAAAATGGGGTCTATAGCTAAAATGGAACCTGTCCTTTATGTGTTTCTGAGCCTAAAACTAAAAGAAAGAAACCTAAAGCAAGTGATTAAAATATTAGAATTATGGAGGGAAACAGACATAAAATTAATGACATTGGGGGCGGAGCTTGCTCGCAACCAAGATTGCCGCTTGAGCCTTGAGCTCCTAATTGCCGACACAAAATCCTGATATTATCCGACAGCCTCCTCCGCTACAACAGCTTCCTGGATGATATTTACCCACCAGAACCCACCCACTACAAGAAGATCGACTTCCGACCCCGCTGGCCTGCCCCGATCTGGTGATATCATTGCTGGCAGAGGGCGTCCCGCTAGGCCTAAGATCCCCGGTCCAAAGTGAGGCGGGAGGCGGGGCTTCGTCGCAGTGCAGGCCTTGATCATCTGAGAGCCCAGCCCGGCACACACGACCTGTAATGTCCGGCCTCCACTGTTACAGACACCCGGCTATGCGGACTGCGGAGGAGCAAAGGAGACCGCTGCACGCACACACCGGATAAACTGGGGCAAGCCGGCGGCCAGAAACACCCCACCGAAGGACAGCGGAGCGGCCCATGACTGCGGGACAGGCGCTGGGGTGGGGGAACTAGCGGGCAAAGCTGCACACATTCACTGGGAGGGGGAGCCCATGTAGAGAAAATCTAGGGACGTCACGGCCGTAGGCTGCAGCGGATGGTTTGAGGAGTGTCTAACCAGCTTGGGGTCCCACCACTCAGTTGAGAGGCACCGACCACGAGACTCCCGCAGCAGGTGGGCGCCATATCAGGAAGGGCAGTGCCTGGAATCTGATACTGCACCAATTCAGAGCACTGTGTGAAGCACCGTGTGAGCCAGCACCCCGTGGGAGGCCCATCTCGTATGTCACTGAAACCCCAGTAGCCCCGCATGAGAAATCAAGCAGACTGCACCTACTGGATTCTGCTCAGGTGCCCCCACGTGTAAAGCACCCTGGCCCTTGGAGATAAGTGGCCTAGCCTAGCCAGGCATACCAATACACAGCTCCATAGTTGTGTCTAGTATCAATTAATAATGCAGAAGGGCGCTTGGAGCTGGAGGAGCGTCTGGAAAACCCAACACACTACCAGATGAGTGCAGACCCCTGCATAGTCTAGAGACCAGTGAAGGCGGCCTGTACGGCGGCTGTGGATCCCGACCACTAGTCTGGATGCTCTAATTGGCCCTGGTGCACAACCTATCCGAGCACAGCAGCCTACGAAGCGGTGGGAGTGCGTTGTTCCTATCTAGTGCGTGCTGGCTCGGGAACCTGAGGTGGTAAAATGCAGACCCTAGCTGACTAGCCTAGCCCAGAGGAGACCATGGGCAGAAGAGATAGAACGCAGCCAAAGCTCACTTTTGAGCAAAGATGCTCTAAATCACATGACGCCATGTCTGAAGAGACCCCAGGATGTCAACTACGGCGAAAGGTGACCCAGATATCAGGAGCATGCTCCTATCAATGGAAAAAAGTTTGCAGAGCGGTATCACCTCCCTGGGCACTCGAATGGACGCCCTCTCATACCGGATGGATAGAATGGTGGAGCGCTTGGACAAGCATACGGAGAGGTTGGATATGTCGGAACGGAGAATCACAGAGGTGGAAGAGGCGCAGACCACACTGGAATCGGATCACAAACAACTCGAGAGGGTCATACGAGTACTGCAGGATAAGACTGAGGACTTGGAAGCATGCTCGAGACGATTCCACCTAATACTTACAGGCCTTCTGCAGACCACCCCTACTGGAAACATGGAACACTTAGTTGAGAAACTATTAGTGAACCTCCTGGGGGAAGGCGCCTTCTAAAACATATTCGTGGTGGAGAGAGCACATCGCTCCCTGGGCCCTCGCCCACCACCGGGAGCCCCGCTGCGTCCAATTATAGCAAAACTGCTCAACTTCCGGGACAGGGATGTGGCCATGCAGCTAGCCCGGCAATCACAGATTTTGATCTTCCCGGACTTACAGCCCATGTGCAGGATGCACGCTGACAATTTGCACCCATGAAAAAGCGGCTGTGCAAACTGGATCTGGACTATGCCATGCTGAATCCTGCAAAACCTAGGGTGAACAAGCGACCATTCTCACATCTTTACCGACCCAAAAGAACTACAAAAGGCACTGAAAGGTTGGTCCAAAGAGCCGCGCCAGAGTCCGGAGCACCTTCTACTGGACGAAGCGGTGGGGGGATCACTGGACAAGCAGGACTGAAAGCACCGCACTCCCCTTCAGCTGATAAGTATCATGGGAACGTGCGGACGTGGCGGATGGCACGAGGGTAACTCAATGGAGCTTTGCTGACTCCGAGCTTGGTACACTATGGGAGGCCCAGTCTGGAGGCTCTTCTCCGGAAGTGCTGAGACAATATAGGTCGCTCTTGCAATATAGACACTTTCAAACTGATACACGAGCATAGCTGAGTGGCAAAGGTAAGCGCAGAAGAGCATAATATAGACGAGACCCAGTTGTTGAGGGGTTAATTTGGTTTAGAATAATGTAATAGGGGCCTCCCTCTCAAATAGCAGAGTTATGGTCAGGACGGCAGGAGTGACTTTGTTTTAAGACTCCGATCTAAATAGATGCGGAGTGCAAGAGAGTGGGGACTGTTCACATGCAGTCCTGCGAGCGGAGGCTGGGACAAGAGACTACAGAGATTTGTCAATTCACTAATCACAGAGTGACCTCTGCCCACGAGTGACGCGCACTTGGACTTTGAACTAAGCGCGGGGGTTGGGAGGAGAGGGAGGGCACTTGGGGGGATGCTGCGTGACCGAGTTGCGGGTGGTCTACTGTGGAAGGGGGACGAAGGGTTAAGGTTATGTTGTATTTTCTATTCACGATGTTAGCTTGTTTTTTGTTTGGTTCACACTCTATGCACATGCTATATAAGTCAGAATGTATATCTAGTATCAAAAAGGAAGATGGCAACAACTAGTGGGGCTACAGCTCTGAAATTAATAGACTACCTCCGAACTCTGTTGTGAAATATTAGAGGGATTAACGACTATCGCAAATTACGAAAGGTACTGAACTAGCTAACAAGACACAATATTGATGTTGCCCTATTACAGGAGACCCATCTCCCGCTGCATAGCACGATGCTGTGCAGCAGGGGACTGCTGGGTAATATCAACGCCTCAGGCTTTTCCACACACGCACGTGGGGTATTGACCTGGGTTAACCCTAAGTCTGCAGATGTTGATGGCTGATTTGTGATCTCCAGATGCCAGGGTAGGGGATTACATTTGCTGATAGTGAATGTATATGAGCCGAACTATGACTGCCAGGAGTTCTTTACTGCGCTGGCAAACAAGATACATGGAAGTGAGTACACGCAAATCATCTGGGGTGGGGACTTTAATCTGGTCAGAAACCCTGAACTGGATAGATCTGGGGGACCAAGGTGGAGCCCGGCAGTGGCTAGATCCCTAGAAAGCGTAATGATTAGTAAAGACCTTGGGGATGTATGGAGAGAGTGACACCTGGAGCAGGGAGGCTTCACACATTACTCTGCTTACCACAATCTGCATACTCGCATAGATTACTGGCTAGCCTCAATGTCCCTTCTGGGCCAGCTCCGCGCTTGTCAGATATTACCGCACACACTGTCTGACTACTCACCACTCTTGCTCATGCTTGCCATGCCCAAGAAAACCATACCGCCATTTACATGACGCTTCCCCCCAAATTCGTTGCTTGACCCCCTCTTTAAAGAGGAGCTGGCAGACGCAATAGACACATTTTTCGCCACTAACATAGGACAGCTTCCAAATGGTATGGGAGCCATTTAAAGTGTACATATGAGGTGTAGCCATGGCTAAACACTTGGGGGTTCTCCGTTCTATACGTCGTAGGCTGGCGGCACTGGAGCAGCAGCTGAGGGTGCTGGAAGAGCTTCAATAGACTTGAGGGAGCGAAGGGGTTGCGGGATCAATCAAAGACTTACTAGCTGAATATCAGGAAGCGGCAGATAGTGAAGTGAGGCATTTGGGTAAGTACACCACAGCGCGCACCTAGGTAGGTAGGCCAGGATCGGTATTAGCACACATTTTGAAAAGTAAACGTAGCAAAACCCTGATTACTGAACTCAGATCCGAGACGGGCGAAATACTGACTGAAGAAGCAGACATTGTGTATAGGTTCAAGGCATTACTCAGAATTATACGCCTCCCGCTCCTCAGATATGGACAACAAAATCCTTGACTACTTAGAGCATATCAAGCTACCTTTCCCATCTGACACTCATAGAGAGTTTCTTATGCATCCTATTGAAAAAGACGAAATTGTGGAGGCACTGGGAGTAATGAGAGCATCCAGTGCCCCCGGAACGGATGGCCTCACTGTGAGTTTCTACAAGTCCTTTATTGAACTATTGCTTCCCCACATCTCGGCTCTGTTCGATGATCTATGCGTAACGGGCAAGATGTCTTCGACCATGAGGGAGGCAATTATAGTTGCCATCCCCAAACCGGGAAAACCCACATAGGAATGTGGATCTTATCGGCCGCTCTCGTTGTTAAATGTGGACACCAAGCTGTTTGCCAACATTTTGACACTGCTGACACCGGAACTGGTGGCTCTGGAACAGCCAGGGTTTATACCTGATAGGAACCTTACCTACAACCTGAAAACGGTATTTGGAGCCATGCAACATGTTAAACAGGATGTCAAGGCTATAGCGGTCTTCCTAGATCTTCCTAGATATGCGTCTGGTACTGACGAGGCTGGGTCTTGGCTCTGTCTTCCTGCAGCTGATTGGTGTGTTGTACAATGCTCCCTCAGCACGGATTTGACTGGGGAATCTAGTTACAGAACCCATAGCTATCTCTAGGGGAACTAGGCAGGGATGCCCCTTGTCCCCAGTGATATATGCTTCAGTCGCCGAACCACTGGCGTGTGCGCTTCGCGAATATCATGGGCACAGAGGTGTCCTTTTCCCTTCCTACGACATAGTGGTGTCTACGTATGCGGACGACACGTTGTTGTACGTGAGAGAACCCGAAAACAACCACTCCCTGGTTCTCAGAGAGGTGGTTCACTTCGGTGCGTTATCTGGCCTGAAAGTCTTTCCTCTCACTCCAGCCATGACTCGGTTCGAGATGGATTACCCCCCACAATGGTCCGTTGACTCGATTTAATACCTTTGTATCAGGCTCCACACGGACTCGGAGATTGTATTCCCATAGGATTATGGCACTGCTGTTGCTTTAAACTGGAGGATGACATTCAAACTTGGATCAAATTGCCCCTGTCCTTAATGGCAGAGTATCCATCATGAAAATGGTGGTACTTCCCAGATTCCTGTTCCTCTTCGCCAACATCCCCATAGTTCTCCCACGCTCCTTCTGCGCCAAATTAAATTATTATTGATACGATTGGCGTGGGCGGGCGAACAGGTGAGTGTTCAATGGCGAGTACTCACTTTGACATACCACCTTGGGGGACTGGGAGCACCTGATCTCGAGTTATATTATAGAGCGGCACAAGCGGCGCATGCTCATAGTTGGATCCATGGAGCAGCGGACACATCGTTTCTCCACATTGAAAAGTTTTTTACTGACCCTCTCCTGCTTCCAGCCATGATTTTTGAACCGGTAGACCGTAGAACGGGTATTTTAGACTCCCTCAGCCCCACAGAGCACGCTTGGCACTGCCTGTTACAATTGCAAGCCAGGGCACTGTTGTATTCCCCGGAGATGCCAGTTGAGTGGATGATATGACTGACCCCTTGCAGGGACATAGGGGTAATTAGAGCGCTGCACACGTTGAATATTACTAAGGCGGGAGACTTGTTTGCTGGCGGAATTGCGAAGTCGTGGACGAGGTCACGGACAATACAGAAGTTGTCCCCTTACTGCAAAGCTTTCAGTTCTACAGAACGAGCAGGGCGCTACATCAGCATTTGGGGGAAGACATGAATGAACGCCCGGAGGTGCTAGAACTATCATACATCATCAAAACAAAGTCACCCCGGAAGATTGTCTCAAGCATTTACAAACTGGGAATGTCTCACATAGCTAAACAGTACACTAGGCTCGGCTGGCCTGGCAAAGGGACCTAGAGGTGCCTACTGATGACGCCATGTGGTACTACTGTTGCTCCAACACGAGACACATCTCACTACACGGTAAACATAGGGTTATTCACTTTAAATACATCAACAGAATATATTATACACCAGACAGATTGCATAGATATGGGTTGAGGGAGGACGCAACCTGCGACAGGTGTCATTCGCCGATAGCAGATTTTATGCACTTGCTTGAAGCTGCCCGGGGGTGTCTAATTTTTGGGGTAAGGTCTTTCGCGAGTGAAGTTCCATAGTAGGCCTGGAGTTGTCCCCGGAACCTGCGGTGGCACTGCTAGGTTATTCTAAACCACTGCCCAAGGCGATACGCAGGCTTGCTGACATGGGGCGTCTATTTGCAAAGAGCAGAGTAGCACTGTGCTGGATGAGGGGCCCCCTCCCTATGATAAAACAGTGGTCGTATGACGTGCTATATTGCTGCACGCAATCAGAGAGTTTCAGTGAACTGCTCCCTCCCCAGAGCAGGCCGAAGAATTTCTGGGGGCTTCACAATACATACCTACTCACTAGGGAGGAGGGTTTATCTACCGAGACGGCGATAGACACAGGAGACAACCCGAATACTCAAACTCCGTAGTGCACCACTGGGGATACACTAATGCGGACGCACATGCACCTTTGAGAGTAGAGAGGCTCTCAGATTTAAATTCACCTTATTTCTGGGCCCGAAGTACAAGTACCGACAGTACTGGCGGCAATATGCAGGAGGGAGAACGTACCAGCTGGAGTTGTGCCTAGGAGAGATGCAGAATGTATGCTTTCCTGACAGTAGCAAACTATGTTTATAGTACTAAGGGGCCCATTATGATCGCGGACGGACTTGAGTCCGTCCGCGATCACCGAGGAGGAGGGAACCTCCGCATGGACATGCGGAGTTCCCTCCTGTCCAATTAGGATGTGACCGCCACCCTGGCGGTCACATCCTCTATTTGTAACATTGCGGCGGGTGCGGCTTCAAGCTGCACCCGCCGCAATGTTACAAATGCATACATTACATTTGTATGCAGAAAGCGGCAGGCACCGCGCGGTGCCTGCCGGTTTCTGCATACAAAGGCACGGGGGTACCATAAGTACCCCCCATCCTAATATTTCTGGCGGTGTCTGAGAGACACCGCCACCGTATTAGGCCTTTTCTGCCGCGGTTGTAAGCCAACCGCGGAGGAAAAGCGGCGGACTGAAACCAGGACCAACCAGCCATCCTAATGTGGCGGTGGGTCTTTGGTGGGTCCGCAGAGGATTTTCCGCATCCTCCGGGCTGGCGGTGGCTTCCTCCGGCCTGGAGGATGCGGAAAATCCTCCATCGTAATCAGTCCCTAAGTTTGATATAAATTCATGTTTCTTTATGATTACAGATGCACACAACACGTACACTATTGAATACTGCGTATGATCCTCATAATATGTGATGCTGCCTTCCCATTGGGTTGTTGGCAATAAAGCTGTGTAAAGTGTATCCTCCCAATAAGCCACCGGCCCCGGGGTTGTAGGCGTGTGGCTGTGTATCTCAGTGTCTACTTTTAACAATAAAATTGTGTTAAACTGGAGAAAAAAAATAATAATAATTATGACATTACTGGAATAATTCCTAAGCTAAATAGTTACTAAATTATCACTGAATGTGTTTTTAATTAATTTCTGTTATCAGAGATATTTCGTATACATTTACAGAATAAAACACACATGTCAGAAATGTGCATTTGATCAGATAGCATTTCCTCACTTGTTCAATAAAACATGTCTTCAAACTGAAATGAAAAAGGGTCTCTGCGATGGAGGACATGATCCTTACAACAACATAGGCAGTGGGAGGCATAATACAAGTACTTTATTCAAGTGTGCTGCAGTATGTGGAGTACACAGCCCTTGATGTAGCACTAGAATAGCAAAAATCAGATCATGAGACAGCAGAAAACGTAAAATGTGGAACTTATGCTCAAATGGCAAATTTGAAGTGAGCAGTTCCATTTAGAAAAGACAGGAACACATTCTAAACATTTTTCTTAATGCAACCCTTAAAGAGAGCGGCATTTTATTCTGTAGGGATTATTTTCAATGGCCTTCAATATTCCTCTTCTGAAAATACCTTTTGATCTTGGTTTAAAAGGGAAGCTAAAATCTCTTTGATGACTAAGTCATTGCTACCAAAGCTTTGACTTTTTTGGCAACAGGCTTTCTGATGAGAGGTTTCACAACAGAGGTTTTTATTATTTAGCCAAAATAGAACTGTCAGATGTCAGGACTGTTTTAGCACATTGGAGCTTGAACACCAATCTGTGCTTACAGTTTAACTTGAATATAATGCAGAAAGAATTCATCTCTAATCTACCTTTGTGTTGTACTATCATCAGACAGAGGACAGAAATTGGATTCTAAAGATGGCAATGGTTTTCCTGCTGAGCAGCAAATTATATCACTTTATTGTACAAAATACTCGAAACTGTATTGTCCTTGAATTCATTTTTCCCCATCTTAGTAGACCTTATTTGGGTCCCAGATGAGCACTGAAATATTAACAGTATAGTATTTGTTGTGCTTCATACATTTCATATCTTCTGTCATGTTTAGAGTTACATAAATATTTGTCACCCACATTTGCAGAAGCCCTTCTGCGATTAACCTGGACACACACTCTTCTAAACATCCAGGCAGGCAATGTCAACTACACCCTGCAACAGTGACATGAGGATGACACCAACTCATGCAATAAAATTATATTCATACTATGATTTACGTGGTCAATTCCTTGTTAAGCCATGTGTGTGTGTATGTGGATGTGCGTGTGTGCGTCAGTGATTAATTTGTAGGGCAACATTGTCAAACAAATGCTACCAAGAGACGTATGCTCACCACAACTGGATGATGGATTTAACACAAGAGTGAAGGCACGAGCATAAGAGAATAATATCCATATGACCACTTCAAAAAGAAAATTAGTGAGTCAATATACAGGTCAAAGAAATGTGACTATCGATAGAGAATTTGCTTAATCAGGACTTAATTTACTAAAACCATAATTTCTTATACTTTTCTTTTGGATTACACTACACTTATGCCAAACAGAAAAAAAGCACATATTACTTCATACAATTATTACATTAAATGAGCATTGTAGCTGCCAAGACGACACATGGTCAACAGGGCAAATCCACATTTAGTGGCTCTAACCATTTAGAACTGCGTTTGTCTGTGGTGCTCCAGCTGATCTCCATGAGCCACATTAAACAACATATATCACTCTTCTTAAAAATGCTTCACACTAAAAAAAAAGTTTTCATCATTTGCATTGTGCTTTTTGCATTAATTGCACATTTATTTATTTATATGGTGAACGATCTATTAAAGTACTCATTTTAAGGGTACTGGTGCTGGCTATTAGATTTACAACAAAACATATTGAATTGAAATGAAATATATAAAGCACTACTTTGACCTCAATTCTATCCTGGCCCTAGCCAACCAAAACCCTCAGGTGGAACTCCAGCATGGTGATACATTAGGCAGGAAAGAACAAGAACTTTGTGTTTTCCTTAAACGTTTGGCATGTTCTAAGTGAGAAAGGTAAATTGTTCCAGTATTGTACTGCTTTATCTGAAAAGTATAACTTTCTTTAACTTTGGAAAGCAAAGAAGACTTGCTGCTGAAGACCACAAGACTCTGCAAGGCACATAGGGGCGGACTTACAAGTCCCTTGCGCCACGTTTACGCTGCCTTGCATCACGCAACAGTGGCGTAAACGTGGCGCATCCCTGCGAGGCATTTACAACGTGACGCATCTAGGGAGCAGGCCAGGCGCCGGAACGCCGGAACGCAGGGTGGGCGTTCCGGCGCCTGTGTGCCTCGCAAAAGTGCCTGCGTGAAATCTACAAGATTTCACGCAGGCACTTCTGCGACGCTGCTACGTCAATTCCTTACGCCTGCTTGAAGCAGGCGTAAGAACTGACGCAGCATGGTAAGTATTGGGCGGCCCTGAGCATTGCTGGAGTTGCGTTGTGCTTGCGACGCGACTCCAGCAATGAGCCGCCCGTACACCACATGATGCGTCACGCATCTGCCCTTCCTTGCACCATGGTGCGCCGCATTGTAAATGCGGCGCATCTATGGTGGCGCAAGGAGGGAATTGCATGACGCATCGGTTCTGGCGCATCCCTGCTGATTTGCAGCAATGCGCCAGAAGACGTAAATATGCCCCATAGAATTTACATTTTCTTTGAAGACAGCAAGGGCCAACCTTATAAAAATGCCCTAAATGTAATGCACATTGATATTTAAGACTTCTTTCAGGATCAAGGAGCCAAAGTAAATCAGCTTAGATCTGAGATGTAGAGGACAATTGGGACAGTGCTAAGACTAATGTGGATGTTGTCACCTGGACTCACAACAAATGCTTGAGTAAATAATCAACTGCACCCAAGAGGCAATAAGGCATTGCAATAATTGATATGGCTCAAAATGGCTTGGTGTACTACTAAAGAATGAGCTAGCATTAGGAGCCCAAATTAGGAGATAGGGCAGGGTTTCATGAAACAATCTTATTAAGTCAAACAAGTAGATGATAACTTGTGAACATGCATGGAAAGGGAGAGATCACTGTCTAAATTAGCCCCCAGGTTATCAATGAGGCAATCAATGGTGCTGCACAATTAGACAAATGGTAGAATTTGGATGTAAAATGGCAGTAATTTTTCTGCTGAGCAGCAAAGTGTTGATATTTTATTGCAATTAAATTTCAAAGCATTGTTACTAAGCCATGCTGAAGTATCATTCAGACAGTTGTGGAAGGAGTCCAACACTGCTTTTTGGGAGTGATCTAGTGTCAAAATGAGAGGAGTATCCTCAGCATAGTTAATGCAATTAAATATTGGATTGTATACTGAATTGCATGACCAACAACGTATAAAACAACACAAAAGTGCCAGCACGACATTTATACTCAGTGAAAATAGAGCTGACAATGCAAAATATATACTTATAGGATGCTTCATTTCAGACCATGGTTAGTGCTTCATCGAGTCTGTAAATCCATACTTGCTTTTCACTTTTTGTGTTAGGTGAAAATAAAATCACAGACATTTGGCTCTTTTTCCTTTTTTTAAAATAAACTGCTATGCTCAGACACTTTTGTTAGTGTGGCAGCAGTTAGCGGGTATGTTTGACTCCTGGCACTTGCTTAAACAATGGTAGGTAAAGTTCAGAAGAACCACCTTGACCACTTTTTCATCACTTTCCTGTTTGCTCTATTAAAAATAATAACACAGTGCACCTTACACCTAAACTCCAAGATACATAAGCGCTTGTCCCCTTGTGCAGAGCATGTGTACACACCCATACATGTGGCTGGAGTAATTAGCAGCCTCCACCTCTGGCGTCCTTTCTGGGGGTAGCTTTCCTCCCATTGGGTCTGGTGCCAGCCCGACAAGTGGGGTAACAGCTGCACATTTTGCAGGTGTCACCAGACATTTACTTGTAACAAGGCAGGAACATTTGAAGTGAAATTAATATCCTGGATTTTCTGGATTTCAAGGAGTACCCAATTTCTATGTGGTATATGTTCTGCCTTCACTCACCAGATACCAGGTACTGCAGGAACGATGATAGTCCAATTCCTCACCCTGTGCTTTTCCACTCCTACCCATAGAAGTAAAGCCACGAGTAGGAAAGCGCACCGGGGGAAGGTAGGTAAACAAGGGTAAAATGATATGTGGACTTCCACTTCTAGACATCGCTCCCTAGGAAACTTGTAGGACCCATACATAAAACCCAAGCATTTGAAATTGAGAACAGAAAAAGCGAGAAAGTCATTGACATTAGCAGATAAAGAACACCCTTTGTGTTATAGCACCGGAGATTACATCATGTACATATTGCTTCATTTAGCTCACCCTTACTTTGATGCTGCAAAGTCCAATGTAAGCACTAATGTGATTCACAGATTCCAGTCCCAGAAGTGCAAATGCACAATACTTGCAAAAGAATGAATGTCCGTGCCGACTGAAAGTCTGAGAGGCATATTGCAGATAAAAGGCAAAAAAAGAAACTCCTGTATTCACGTAAACAAGGGATCCATCCATTTACATTTACATTTACATTTACATTTACATCCAAAGGAACCAACGCGAAGATAACAGGGTGATGACCGGAACGCTGGCGGCGAAGTCCTTCCGGAGCAGAAACCAGAAAAGAAACCAATCGAAGATGAAAGGGGAGGGCAGCGTCTAAATACTCGACGACCGCTCAGGGGCGTAACACATGCCCACGCATCCCCCGCAGTGCGGGGGGGTCCTCAAGCTCAAGGGAGCCCCCTCAGCACTGCACTTCGGCCTGAGAGCTCCTAATAGAGTCCGGAGTGGGCCCCTCCACGTACCTGGCAGGGGGGTCCCCTCAATTATCGTTACGCCCAGGACTCCACGGCTGCTGTGCACCACATCTCCCAGAAGTGGGATTTAAAGGTAAAGCGGCTCCGACGTACCAGAGTATAGGAAAAGGAAGCACTAAGGAAACCCATAAGAAGAAAGGAAAATAGGACCGTTCCCATGAGCACTATCTAACTATGGGATATGACAATATACATAAATTTAACTTGGTTCCATGTTGCCACAATGTGTAGTGATGCCTCTCCAAGCCACATAGTTTAGCAATTATTTATTTCAGTGCATAAGCACTGCAGAACACACACATTACTGGATCTTGATCTTATATCAATTCCTTTCTTTAGTGTCAATGTTTTATATAGTATTGCTCCCATTTATTTTACTCCATGCTTTAGGATTCATTGTCCATAAATGGTCTAGGAATCATAAACTTGCATGTACCATCGAAAAAAAGTTATATTAATCATCAAAAAACCTGAATGAACATTATTGCATATCTTTCTGCTGTTTCGGAAGATTGTGTTTAAGCCGACACGTTTGGACCGGGGTATTGGTTGCATATCCAATTCATCTTTGAACATCAGTGTATGTATGTAGTCTTTCTCCCATTACTATTGCATTTTTTTCTGGGATTCATAAGCCCATTTTTCCTATTGACAGAAGTAATTTCAATCATCAAGAAAGCTAAGTAACACATCGTTCATCTTTCATCATTGCTTTGGAAAATATATAATTTAAATATATCAATGTTTCAGCTCATTTCATCAAGCACATTCACCATTATGGTGCCCTCTAGTGGACTATAAAATCAACAGGAATCATAGCAGTCAGTAACCCTGGTTCAAAGTTGAAGTTGGAACATAAGAAATTGGAAAAAGAGATACTGGAACTGAAAAAAGGGAATGAAGGAAGAGGGAAAATAGGAGCAGGCCGCAGATGCAATAAAAAAATGGAACACTGTTTTCAACAACATGAGGCATCTGTAAAGGTAAGAAAACAAAGGTTTTTTCTGGATACAAGTTATTATATGAATGGACAAATATACACATTTGCGAAAAGATATGAATCACTTCTTAAATTATAATTGTTTCATTGAGTAATACATGGGAGCATTGACAATTTCAAAGCAGATACTGAAGAAGAAGGTCCTTCAACTAGTAAAATTATTAGCCTGTGTGATTGGTTTGTGCTCTTTTTATTCAAATAGATCTATAGGGTGAGTACATCCCCAATGTTTGTTTTGTCCATCGTGAATGAAAGAAAAAGTTGAGGACTCATTTGCGGTAGTCTTATCGTCTTTATTTGTAGACATTTGCAACATACGAAATCTCTGTGATCTTTCAGACCGCAGAGGTTTCTTGTCAGAAGGAAGACAAGACTCACCTTTTGGAACATCGGATATTTATCCAATTACAACACTAATAAGCAACAGAGCATATTCTGCCTTGAGAAAGCCCTGGCCTGCTGGCCCATGGGTGAAACACGTGTCAGCTGTTTCGTATGTTGCACACGTCTTCAAATAAGGAAGATAAGGCTACCGCAAACGAGTAATCAACTTTTTCTGCATACACGACGGACAAAACAAAAATTGGGGTTGTACTCACCCTATAGAGCTATTTGAATAAAAAGAGCATAAACCAATCACACAAGCAAAGGCTTACCTTGGAACAGGTGGTATCTGGGTGAAACCACCATTTTGGTATGTGCCACAACCCAAATAGGGTCATGACAAATTGTGTGGGAACCCTGGTAACACCCACCAGCCACGATTACCCAAGTAAAATGATTGAATTCACCTTTTTAGACAAAATGTACCTGGTATATCTGGCCAGGAACCATCCATATGAAGAGGTCAATGAAAAATAGAGGAAGAAGCCTAGCAGGGGTAGCAAAAACAGAAAATGGGAACTTGCAATGGAACGGTGTATGGGAACCAAACAAACCACAACAGAAGGACTTCAAGGTGGCCAACATAAATCTATCAGATCGATCATTCTAGTGAGGAGGGAATATCATAGAGAGCCTAATATATGAATAATATGGCTACAACATATTTAAGATGGTAGTCTAGAACAAAGACACCACTTTGTCTTTACTATGATGTGTAAGGATGTAGTGGCCAAATCCTAGCACTACATTGATCTTTGTATACAGCTGATGGATAGCAATTAGTTAAGTGGTTGTGTGCATAGTCTTTAGCAGGAACTGCTGATGTAAGGACAGGGGTGTTCAGATGCTGCAAGTACAGCACAACATGATGACATTATGACTGTATAATGAGAAAATATGTTGTCAACAATATTATCACTTATTCAATTATGTCCTTAGGATACATGAATATTGTGATCAAACGCTCACATACGCAAAGTGGCACAGCTGGAATTTCACTCAGTACCTATTTGATATTTATTTTTGGAAATGGTGGGAGCTAATTACATGACACAATTTGTATGTGTTGTGCACTTTTGCAATGCTTTCATAACACCGTTACTCTGATATCAATCTCAAGTATGATGTTATGTTATGTGAATGCATGGAGTACAGCTAATCACTTGGGATGATATCCAGGTGCTGAGTAGGGCAGACCTTAGGAGGGAGGAGTTTCATCTGGAGGAAGAGCCATGTCTTGAGGTTCCTTTGGCATTCCATGAGGCAAGGGGAGGTTCTGAGGTGTTTCGGGAGGTTAATACCTCCAGACATTTGCTGCAAACACCACCACCCACAATTATCCCAAAGTCAATTTCAGCTGGTGAATCCTGTAGATGATTCCCAGGGGCAACCTTATTACACCCTGTAAATAATGCGACCTTGCTTGTTTGTATGTACCTGGCACAGGAAAGGGCACAGGAAAGCTGAAGGACTTGTTTTATTTTCTTCTATAGGCGTATCTATTTTCCAAACCTCCGTGCAGCTAGCCTTTAGAGAGCATCTTGAAACATGAACCCTCCCAATAAGAATTATCATAACTTGCATTGCATTTTAAAGATGGTAACTGGGTATTATTACATACTAAATCTAATTAACTATATAATGTACTTTCATGCTGTAGCCTTCTCAGACAATATAGGCCCTACATCCTGTACTAGATATGGTCACCTGCCTCTAGATCTTGCAGCAACACTTACAACTAGGCATGAACACAACCACAGACCAGTTAAGGCAAGCAGGTCTTTATTTAGCTAGGTCTGGTGGCTTAGTGGACTAATGCATCCACTGTAAGGGCCTGCATTCGACCACATGATCCCAGTGGGTCCACACAGCCTTTCATCCTTCTGAAGCTGAAAAAATTAGTGCCATTGAGTTGGGTAACAATGAATATCTGTAATTAAGCGCAAAGTTAACTTTCGGGTGATCCTACGCTATTACAAATACATGTTATGTTATTTGGACAAAATGAACTGGATCACCATTCCACTAGCACCTTTGCCAAGACCACTAGTGGTAATTATCCTCGATTACAGCGGCTGCTGGGCATTGCAATAGAATGGCAGTGCAGTGTAGACATCAGCATGGAGGTGCAAGGACCACCATGCTAATGTCAATGATCTCGTCCATTTGCCTGGTGAGACATCTGGTAGAAACAGCAACAGGTGGAGATCCTAAGGCCCTTGGGAATACCTGGTCCCCCGGGTCACACAGTACATTGGTAGCAAAATGGATTCACTTTCCTGTAGTGTGCAAACACGCCTGACATAGGGAAATTCTGTGAAATAACTGAACATGTACCTGGACTTATGAAGAGAATCAATGGAATTTCACAATTTTGTGAAATTCTTGGTGCCCCAGATGATATCATTCTTGCGTCTACCTACATGTCACACAACTTTCTGGTCAACTGAATGCCCAGGGATTACTCCAATTATTGCAGATACACATCATGATGGAGAACAATCCCTGGGTATTACCTACACACTCAGGGTGCAGGGGGAAAGTAGGGGGAGAATGAATGGGTCTCTAGCTGTTAGTGTGTCATGTGCCATTATCGCTACACCACAATGTTTATGCCAGCCTATGTAAAAAGTGAGTGATGAGTACAGCATGCCATTCCTTACATGGCAAGAGCTTGGTGGGCTGCTGTTTGTGGCAAGGCAGAGATATCATAATTTTGTTGCCACTGCCCTCACCTCTGCCACAACCATTTAACGGTGTCAGGGTGGCCAGTGAAAATATTTCGGAGGAGTTCCATCTGCGAAGGTATACATTGAGGTCTTAAATGCCACATTAGTCATACACATTAGATGATCACACCATTCTTAATATGGGTTTGTCAATGATTGAGTCTTTAATGGTGCTATTCATGATGTTTCTCAATCTGCTAATCTAAGGTATGTGTATTAAGAAAGAGATTAGCTAAGTGCAAATATTTTATTGCAGCAAATGCAAAGCTTAATCTATAAGCCGCGTATTTTGCAAGGAGCCATTTACCATTCCAGGTGGACTTTCACCATATGCATATATGTTAAGCTAAACATAGCATATGGAGCATTCCAGCATACTGGTGACCACCATATTGCCCATATGCACATGTTTGTGTGTTGAATGGAATGCACTGAATAGTCCAGCCATAGTATTTATTTGATTAGTGCAGCCATGTGAAAAGTTGGTGTCTTAACCTGTGGCACTAGGTCTGGTACCTTTGACAGCCAGGTCAGATCAGCAAGGCAATACCCAAAGAAAATATGTGAGGTTGTGTGAGGATCAGCACAACGTATAAGAGTACTGTACATTTAAAAAATAGAGAATATATAGATAGACACAACAACATGGTGAGGAAAAGTCAAAAAGTGCCATAGATGTTATTCTAGGTGAGCACTGCTGGGAGAGGATGATGCCTGTGTAGGGGATGCAATTGCAGGCCCTGATGGAATGAGGGGCTCTAGAGTTAACGAAGATCTGGGCACAGTGCCAGTTGGTGTTAGAGCGTGTTCTCTGGACAGCAGAGGTTGTTGTTGCTCCAGGTCAGGAGAAGTCCCAAGATCTGCCTCCTCCTGGTTAGTGGTATCAACATCCAATTGGCTTTTTAACCTCCAGCCTGACTCTTTTTTCTGAGAGGTCTTGTCTGTATCCATGCAGGTACATTACTCCTGCTGGTATGGCGTCCTCCTTCTCACTGGTGGTGAAAAGTCTTTGTATCAGCACCACATACGAATATCTTCTTGCTTGTCCTGGGTCCTGTTGGCATGAAACTTGGCCAGCTCAATATGCTGAAGGCAATGTGAGAAAAAATAGAAACCTTTAGAATTCTGATGTTCAATAATGCATATCAACATAACTCCATACAGAAGGGACAATTTATTGCAAAGAAATACTATAGTTGACAATGTGGAGTCTTTAACAAATGTTTTCCTATCCTATGCTTTGATACTCTTGTTTGTGCCCTTCCGAATAGTTAGACATTATATCTGATAAAATACCTGAAGAAACAAAGCATTCAAAGGAGCATAAAAAGATGCGAGAAAAGCTTATTTATTTGACTAATTCTCTGCTCTGCTAAAAGATACAAATTGTGGCTTTCAACATCATCCACACATTGGTTATCAGTGATGAGAGTGTGTTTCTTAAAGGCAAGAAAGAATTGTAAAGGTTTATCGTATTGTTGCTTCTTTTTAAATCACACAGTTACACATGGGCATTCCATAAACTAAATTTGACAAAATGACAATGCAACAGATAACTAATATGTAATTTAGAGTTTATCAGCTACGTTGTCTGAAACAGAGAATTTTAACAGCATTTCCATAATACTAAGATCCGATGATAGGTCAACCTAAACAAAACTGCTACTATACATATTTTTTAGCAATGTAAATGTTTTAAAACGTTCATGCTACATAAATAAAACATGCTAAATACAACATGGAAGATTAGAAAAAATCTAAAAGTGAACACATGACAGTACAGCACTTTCAAAAATGCATGTGCACTTAAGTGAATATTCCATAAATACAATTAAGCATTGCTCTGCTTTCAGCATCTTCTTCATGTTGGTAAGATACGTTTTTTAATATTATAAACAATGAGTCAATTTATTTATTATTTGAGCATACCATGTTAGTTGATAGCATTATGTGACAAAATAGTTTCTCCATGAAGATACGTATGAAGAATGTGGTAGCAGTCCACCATTCCTCATAGACAAGAGACTGTCCAAACACATACATGCTGCAACTAAACTAGCAACTAAAAATATATATAGTTTGCTAGCTGATCCTGCATCTTAAGACCATAACCTCTATTCTGTACCTCACCCTGGGTGCCTGGCTGTGGGTGTAAATGAAAGTCAAAATCTATACGTAAGTCACATAACATGGCCATGTTGCACAACAGGCACCTGGCTAAAACAATCTGGCACAAAACATCTGGGGATTACACCAGCATCTCATGTATGCTCAAGAATCGAATTGCTACTTGAGGATTCCAAAAGTGCATTCCATAATGGCTTATGTGTGCCCCAGTATACCACTGTAGAGATAGTGTGGTTGGAAGCCTGCATAATCTGAGGAGGTGTGGAGAAAGAGCATATCCAACATCACCCACAACAAAAGCCTATTTGAAATGTTTACAAAGGTTTTCTAATCTATTTATTTATTAATTTTTATCTAAAGAGTTTTAGATAGCACCGGCAAGACCCTGGGGTATCAGAGCGCTTTACAGACAGAGACAAAACCAAAGGACAAGGCAATGATTGCAGACCATAGATTTAATTACAAGACCGGAGGTTGCCATTATGCATATTTATTTTAATGCCACTCCAAGCAGCCGCATACATCATAAAATAAAAAGTTCCAGAACAGAACGTTAAGAAGACACAATAGGCATGAGCCCATAACAATCTGCCTCTGTTAAATGTGGCTCCGGGTAGATAAGTTCAAGCCTTTATTACTTGTACCTTAACTGACTCTTTCTATTCCTTAACTCTATTTTGCTAATATGTATCAACTTTCCAGGGTCTAACCCCACTCCCCTAACCATTGCTTGAATACCGATCTCCAATTTACGGAGATCTTTCACCTCTCTTTCTTCCCTTCCATTTCCTCCATCACCGGAGCTTAATCCTCCTTTCTTTCACCCCATTTCACCCCCCTACTTGCTTGGACATTTTATCCTCCCCTTCACTCATTTTATTTCCATGCCTGATGGTTGATTGCCAAATTTACAGTTATTTGCCAAGTTTACAGTTATTTGTTAAAATAGTGTGAGATCTTACCAGACCAACGCACCCTGACAGAGAGAGGCACTCGCTCCAACATCCGGTGCCTCTCTCCATCTCGATGCGACGCGCGTGGCCCCGGCTCCATTTCCACTGCAGAGGCCATTAGAAGAAAGCTCCTTGGCAACAGGCACGTCATGTTCTTCCCTTGTCAAGTGTAACTCTTCTCCTCTCATTATGCCTTCAGCTGATCATCTAATGCAATCGCACTCGAGGCATTGCATTGCCTTGGAAACTGGCAGCAGCTGATTGCTCGAGCTACTGAACGTCAGTTACTCGATTTCCCTTTTTCAATTAGCTGCAGCCAACTTCACTTCTACACGCAAGTTATATTTTCGTGCATTTGACTAAGAGATAAATTTGGATAGTTATCCCAGTTTATTTATTTTTATTTCAGATGTTTTCTATAGCGCTGTCAAGACCCAAAGGTATCAGAGCGCTTTACAGTAGGAGAATAGCATATAATCAACAGAAACATGACATATGAGCGGTATAACAATCAACGAATGACAGAGTAAGAGCTGCGTAATTGTAATGCAGAACTTCTTTGGCTTCAAGATTCTTTGGGGTCGCATAGCTCTGTGGTTGCTGTCTGTTCCGTGTTATCCACAACCAAGGGAACAGTTGAGGAACAGGGATTTGAATTCCACAAAGGACGGTATGGTTCTGATGTGCGGGGGGATGGAGTTCCAAATTTTGGGGGCGTTTCCCGTGAAAGAGCAATCCGCTGTTCTTTTCTTTCTAGTTTTAGGTGGGATGAGTAGGAGGGAGTTAGAGCTTCTCAGATTCCTGGATTGGCCTGCTTTTTTGAGTTTTTTTGCCAGGTATTCAGGTTTGCCTATATGGAGGGCTTTGTGGGGTAGGCAGGTCGTTCTGAAGTTACTTCGCCTCTCTACTGGGAGCCATTTTAATTCTTGGAGTGCGGGGGAGATATGATCAGATTTTTTTATGCCGGTGATCATTCTGGCTGCCGCATGTAATGCTGTTTTGATCGGTGCCAGGTGCGAATTAGGAATTCCTGTTAGGACTGCGTTCCCATGGTCCAGTCTTGACAGAACCAGAGATTGCGTGGCCAGTTTGAGATCCTTGGTTGGAATGTAGGGTTTGATTTTGTTTAGAAGTCTAAGGGTAAGGAATGCACTTTTGGCCGAGTTCTTGATCTGTTTCATCATGTTTAGTTTTGGGTCTAAGGTGATGCCTAGAGATTTAACAGAGTCTGCTAGAGTAAGATTCCCTTTGAGTGCATCGATAACCTTTAGCCATTCAGTGATTTGTGGGTTATCCTCCTTTATTCGAGATGAGGAGTGTCTCGGTCTTGTCTGGATTTAGTTTCAGGTGGTTGTTTGTCAGCCATTCTTGAACATATTTCAGGACAACATTTAGTCTTTAGATGTCATTGAGGGAGGAAGTTTCCAGATAGATCTGTGTATCATCCGCGTAGAGGTGGAAGCGGATGTTGGCTTTTCTGAGTAGTTTGGAGAGCGGTTCCATATAGATGGTAAAGAGTTGTGGAGAGAGCACCGATCCTTGGCTCACCCTTGTTGACTTGCTGGGTTTCGGATGTGAAGGTCTTCAACAAGGCTTCAACTACTCCCCTCTATGGTCCATTTCTGACCCTTTTTTAATTGACCTACCTACTCACAGAAAGGTCAAATATCGTTTTGAGTGTTTGCCCATCAATGTTAAAACACCTATATTGTTTTTTAGGTGGCCTATCCACGAGTGTTAACTCCCCAAGGGTACAAAACATTTCTGTTTCAAAGTCATCTTACTAACTAATCAGTGCAATGTCTGATATCAATTTTGGTTACACAATTGCCCCCATTCCTAGTATGGATAATTAATCCTTTAAATAAATTATTCACAATGAGATGAGAGCCTGCATGCTAGAGATTTTAAGTCAAGTGATGGCTTCAAAGAGGTCCCTCTGTACCGAGAAGGAAGACACTACAGGGAATCATGATTCTCAAACCATTAAAGATCTAACTGAGATCAGGGGGAAAAGACAAAAGAAAAACAAAAATATTTACCATCGAACCCAAGAGCGCTATGGGAGGTCCTAGCACCTCAACTAATTCTGGAGGTCTTAGCACCTCAACTATTAACAGAGGTCCTTGCACCTCAAACTCCTCAGGTTTCCTTAGAGGCACAACCTATACTGGTGACCTCAGCGGTGCAAAACATTAAAGTGCTCATTATGATACAAGACGATAAAGCTTCTGAAATATTTGATGAATATGTTCTAGATTTGGATAAGGATGACCAAGAATTCTATACCCAACTTACTGAGGACGAATTCCCATCCTCATCAAAAGACAATATTGTCATTCCTTGGAGTGAGGAAATGTTCTCTTCATTTAATATTAAATACCCTAGAAGCTCGGAATGGTGGCCACAGGATCATGTGGCCAAATTCATTATGAAATGGCTTAGAAACCTCCTAAAAAAAGACACTTGCAATATACTTGGAGCCGAATGCTCGAGGCCCTCTACACAACATAAGATCTGCCAAACCCCAAACCTGGATCCGGAATTAATCAAATTCCTTTTTAAGCTCGGCAGAGATCCAAGAAAAGGAATGGAAAGATCCCTCAAAGGGTGTATGGACCGACTTCTAGAGGTCCTGGGACCTCTGGCCAGGAACATCGATAGTGCCGAAGAAAGTCACATTAATGGCACACCCCTAGATACTGAGCTAATCAGGGGATGTAGCCAAAGAGCGATGATACTTCTGGGCAATGGGAATGCCAGTCTCAATGCAATAAGGAGTAGGTTAGTGATCACAAAAATAAACCCGAAGCTTAGCAACATGGCGGACAGAGAACCCTCTTCGGCGAGGACCTAATAAAATCCCTAGGAAAGTATGTTTCAACCTTTAAAGGTCTGGATAAAGCTCAGCACAATACGAAATGTGTATTCAATCCTAAACTTTTTGGTCGGGCCGGAAGAAGGGGCCTTTCTTCCGGCTGCTTCAATCAAAGGCCCTATTCAAGATGCAGGGGCTATGGAAGAGGTTACCAACCCACCAATCCTCCCCGATTCTACACCCAGAGAGGGATAGGCACTTTCAACAGAGGATTTAGATCACGTGGAGTCTCCAGAAACAACAACCCCCAAAGTGAGTATCCTACCTCTTTCTCCTCCTTCTTTCCCCCAAAAGGTGGGAGGCAGACTCAAATTCTTCTATCAGAAGTGGAAATTAATTACTCAAGACCCATGGTTACTCAACACTATCAAGGGCTTCATGATAGACCTTGTAGAAACTCCTACACAAACTTCTTTCCCGAGAGACATACCGCTCACTTTAGACCAAAAGAAAATAGTAGAAGAGGAAATATCCTCTATGCTTCAGAAAGGAGCAATAATAGAAGTCCCATTGGAAGCGATGAGATTTATAATTAGTCTCTTTCTTGTCGAGAAAAAGGACAAGGGCTGGAGACTCATTATAAACTTGAGGGAACTAAACACATATCTAGTTTACAGGCACTTCAAGATGGAAGGCATCCATCTCCTTAGGGATATGTTACTAGATGGGGACTGGTTAGTGAAACTAGACTTAAAAATGCTTACTTTAACATCCCAATGGCCAAGATCCACAAACCCTTCCTCCAATTCATGTGGAAAAACCATCTGTTTCAATTTCCTTTTTTCTATCTTCTGCTCCATGGTGTTTCAAGAAAGTTATGAGAACAATCACCTCATTCCTAAGAGAAAGAGGTCATATACCTAGATGACATCCTTATAATGTCCCAAGACCCTTCACAGAAAATTCAAGATCTGAAGACCGTAATGAACATATTAGAAAGCCTGGCGTTCCTTATAAATAAGGTAAAAGCCATCTTATCCCCCTCCAGAACTCTAGAATTCTTAGGTTTCCCCGTAGATACAACAAAATGTCTCCTTTTACTCCCATCAAAGAAAATACCCAAGATCAAGAAAGAAATAAGACATGTCCTGAAACAAGAAAGCCTAATCCTGAGAGAAATAACCAGACTGCTGGGTCTCCTCTCTTCCTCTATCCAAGCCATCTTCCCGGGACCCCTGAATTATTGAGCTCTTCAAAAGGTAAAATCGAGTGCTCTAAAATCTGGCATTTGGTACGGAGATCACATCTCCCTAGATCAGGATCCCACATCAGAACTGACCTGGTGGCTAGAGAATTTAGATGCCTGGAATGCCAAAGCGATATTTGGTACAACACCAGAATTTGTTTTGGAATCAGATGCGAGCCTTCATGGCTGGGGAGCTTGCCTTCTCGATCAGAACAGCGGCGGTGTCTGGTCGCAAGAGGAGTCCTCCCATCACATAAGATACCGAGAACTGACAGCTGGTCTTCATGCATTGATAAGCTTCACACAATCTCTCCAGGGCAGATCACTCATTCTAAAGATGGACAACATGTCCAAGGTAGCCTATATAAATCGTCTTGGGGGTACAAAATCTGCAGACCTCTCGAATTTAGCCAAGAAACTTTGGATGTTCTGTCTGGAACACAAAATCGCCCTAAGAACAGCATATCTCCCAGGGAAAACAAACATATCTGCAGATTGGAATTCAAGGTACCTTTTAGACCACAGCAATTGGAAACTCAATGTTTCCATGTTCAGGTCTCTCAACAAAATATGGGGACCACTAGAAATACATCTTGCGAGCAGACTAACCTTCCAATTGGAGAGATACTTCAGCTGGATGCCAGACCCGGGTGCTCTTGCAATGAATGCCTTTCTCCAATGCTGGAAAGGAGTCAAAGCATATGCTTTTTCTCCCTTTGCCATGATCCAGAGAGTTCTACAGAGAGTGAGACAAGACAAATGCTCCCTTGTTCTAATAACTCCCTTCTGGCCATCTCAAGCCTGGTTCCCCACTGCTCTGGAATTAACTTGCGATATCCCCCTTTTAATTCCAAACCAAGTGGATCATCGAACAGACGTAGATGGAGAAGGTCAACCCCTAGTACAGGCAGGGAGTTCGAACCTTCTTGCCTACAGAGTGTTAGGAGATCTAATGAAGTCTCAAGACTTTTGTCGACAGCTGCAACTCTCCTCGGAGAGTCTTGGGCCCCGACACTCACTACAGGTATAACAACATATGGAGAAGCAGGCAACATTGGTGCCAGCAGATGAACCTGGATTGCGTGGAGGCACCTAATGTTGACATTGTAAACTTTCTTTTAGAACAGTTCGAAAGGGTTCTCAGCTGTACAACAATCAATTGTTATAGATTGGCTATCTCCGTAGGCCATGCCCTCATCAACGGTAAAACGGAAGGTAAGAATGTCATAGCTTGTAGAGTGCTCAAAAGTATTAGCCTAAGGAGACCTCCTAAACCCAAATATGAGCCTCTCTGGAACTTTAGGTTAATACTAGACCTTTTCACAAATTGGCTGGATAACATTCACTTGAATAGGAAAATCCATCAAGCTTGCAACTCTGTTATGTTTAATATCTTGCCGAAGGGTCTCTGATGTCAAAGCTGTTGAACTCACAAATAGATCCTACAACATGTTTAGAGTCAAATTTGAGTTAATTAGAAGAACTAAGATTATGTCTGATTCAATCTTTTATCTACGTTTTGATTTACGCAAAAAAAAATGTGAGGTAGATTGCATGAAAGAGTATGAATGCAGAATGAATGGACTTCATGCTCAGGGCGTGAATCAGTCACTTATATTTTTGTAAAACTCACAGAGCTATAACTTTGGCCTCTATTGCCAGATGGGTTAAAACTGTTATGAATTTAGCAGGTATTGATTTAAGGAAATTCCAAGCTCATTCACTTGGAAGTGCTATGGCAAGCAAATCTTTCTGGTCTGGTGGTAAGTTAGATGATATTCTTAAAGCTGCCAACTGGTCTAACGCTTGCACCTTCGTACAGCATTACTGAAAACCAGTCGAACACATGTCTGATGTAGTCTTACAAAGCTACCAAACATGCATAATGGTAGCCTCCAGTCTTGTAATGAAATTGCGATTCTCCTAGTACATTGACTAGAGAATCTAGATTTCATTAAAGAAATGGAGGCTAACATTATCCCACCTATCCCTTCCCTTGGAGGGCTGTAGCTTACATTATATTTATTCTCATCTCCAATACCTTTTAAATATTTTTTTCCGAATAACTTGGAGATTATATAACAACTAGTTGAATTATTAATAACATTTTAATGTTTAATGTTACATTGCTTGTCCTTCTATCCTTTACTTGAGGTACTTATATCTCTCTCTTTGTCAGGTACCTTTCATAATTTCAAGAAGTTTGACCTTTGGATCATTCCTCATTCATCATTTTCCTTCGTTTTGTACTGGGTTTAAAAGAAGCGTTTGGAAGTTTAAAATTTTGGACTTATTTTCTTCTCCACCACATTTTAAAGAGGCAGATTGTTACGGGCTCATGCCTTTTGTATGTTCTTAACATTCTGTTCTGGAACTTTTTACTTTATGATGTATGCGACTGTTTGGAGTGGCATTAAAAGAAATATGCATAATGTTAGTCTTTGTGTCGTTAATGAAATCCAGACTCTCTAGTCATGGTAATAGGAGAATGGCAATTCAAATGCACATATTAATTGAGGGTCGCATTACAGTGGTTCGTGGAGGGGAAGCCGAGAGAGAAGGGATATTTTATGAGGAAATATTATGTGTTGGGGTTTAAAGAGTTGAAGTGTCGATTGAGGAGCTTTTTTAGCTGTAATTTGAAGCCCACATAGGAGGAGTTTGTCCTAATATGCGCTGGGAGGGAGTTCCAGATTTTGGATGCATTGCCTACGAATGAGGACATGAGCGCTTTTGTGCATTTGTTTTGGTGGTACGAGGAGCAGAGTGTTGGTGCTTCTTAGCTTTCTTGTCTGGTCGGCCTTAGAGAGTTTGGACACAAGGCTTCGATCAGGAGACAGTTAAAAAATGTTATGTGGGGGAGATGTGAACATGGCTTTTTGCTCCGGTGACCAATTCTTGCTGCTGCATTAAGTGGGGCTCTTAGGGGGGCTAGGAGCTATTTCGCAGAGCCAGTGAAGGTGGCATTCCTGTAATCCAGTCTAGACAGTACCATCACTTGCGTGGCGTTGTTTAGATCATATGGGGGGGAGAAAGGGTTTGATTTTGTATAGGAGATTTAGGGTGTAAAAGGTGCTCTTATCTGTATTATTTATGTGTTGGTTCATGTTCAGACTTGGGTTGAGGGAGATTTCCCAGGAGTGGATGGTTTTGTAAAGTGTCAATTTGCTGTTCAACATATCAATAGAGCTTATTCACGCTTGAACCTGGGAGGTCAGTCCATTGTTGGAAAGGAGTAGGATTTCCATCTTGTCTTGGTTGAGTTTCAGATGGTTATGTGAGAGCTAGTTTGGATTGTTATGTGAGCGGAGTTAAGTCGTCATACATCTTCTAGTGAAGATGTTTCTAGGTAGATCTGGGTGTCGTCCGCATTGTTGTGTTTCTATCTAGGACCCTAATTCGATATTCCCGATTTATGCCCTTATATGGTTATAACAAATAATATCCTTATAAAGGCATAAGAATCATATGCATATTTAGTAATAGCCAATGCAGTCCAAATACGGCAAGGCTACTCCCCTAGACTCCAAGATAGTACAACGCGTTCTTTAAACAAACCAAGCCTCCAGCAGCCCGGGAATTCCCCCTGCTCTTGTTTTAATTTGCACAAGAACTCCTAGAGTCCAGAAAGAACTGTTAGTTCTTAGTGACGTCTTATGTCCAACCTTACGTCAGACCCGGCACCTTCCAGGTATAAATATACCAAAGTTGCCTTAAGCACAAACACACGGTGGTTTGGAGCAGAGCGGCTATCTACTTGCCCGAATTCCAGCTGATGCGAGAGCCGAAGGAAGCCGCCCCTCCCTTTTGACGCACTGAGAGAGAGGCTGTCTTTTTCTCCTGCCGAGAAAATCCAGCTCCGGTGTTTCCAGTCACCCTTGCGGGTTGCTGGGAGATCAAGTCCTGAGAGAGAGATACAAGACCTCCTACATTCTATTACCAAGGTACGCTAAATTCACAGAACATGATTATTTACAGGGTTCATCAAATTATGAAGAAATGTACTGTTATAATCACTATGGTCATCACTATTTGCATAAAACTGCTCAAGCTAGAAATGTTTTTAATTATAACCAATGGGAACATTGTGCAACACCACCTAAAGGCAGCTCGAAAACATTTTATGAGAAATTCCCATACTTCTCAGGGTTTAACACAAGTGATGCAGAAACATTTTATTTTAAAATGTTAAATAAGACAGGAATGAAAACAATGTTGACAAATACTAAATTGATTTATTCTGAAACATTTTATGAAAAAATGACTACATTTGGTTTTGAATTTTGGAAAAACAACATTGAAACAAAAACCATCTGGGGTTCAAAAGACTGGCAGTTCCAAGGTTTAGAAGAATTATTTAGAGCCTGCATGATCCCAGAACAGATAATATTCCTGAATGACACCATTCAGCAAACAACCTGTCTTGGTTTAGCCAAGATAAAGGACTTAAATAAACCGTCTATTCCAAAGCCCATACCTGATAGTAATAGCACTACAGATGTGGAGATAGACGTATCCCATATTTTACACCAAAACAGAACAAATCCCGATTGGAAAAAATGGTTGATCTGGCCCACAGACACAAATAACTGTCAAGATAGATTCCTGAACAAAACACAGGGGTTCAAACTGAACAGGCCAGACCCAAGATACTCTCAGAGACAACATCCAGGGATAGTCACAACATACAGTGTAGGGAAACTATGCCTTGAGTGGCTACAGAAATCCACACTGGCTGAAATTGACTTTACTTGAAGACGGTGCTGACTTGCGTGATTTCATACTGGGACCACGCAAACAGCGTCAAAAACGTTTCATATACGCCGGTATATACGCTGCTCACAACGAAGCTTGGAAAGTAACACAAATTGAAACAGCTGAAAAAATACGAGAAATTGATCGTATAAATTTGGAAAAATCACTTTCTGTAGTGGACAATGGGTTAACGACTCTGTCCTCCAGAATATATTCACTGGACAGCATTTTATCATCTGCTATTGATATAATAGAGCAGGACTTGCTAATGTTACAACATGGTCAGTCTCAATTGCGTTCTATTGTACAGCTTGGCTGGACGTTGCAAAATCTGTGTTCAGGCTACGTGCCATGGCATTTAATCAACACAACGTCATTATTCTCTATCTTTAACCTTACTGATAAACAAATCAGTTTGGCATAAAAAGGAGCAGACTATACGATTCTGAGCATTGAAAAACTTGAGAGATTACCATTGACAATGTCAGAGAGACCTGTCATTGAATGGATAATACATGGAACGATTACAATCCCAATAACAACTTCCCAGTTTAAGTATTGCCAAAAATATATACCAGCAGGCCTGTATGAAAGACTGGGTAAAGGATACATCAAGTCAACATGGAAATTACCTTATACACACAAATGTTATAGTGAAGGGAAAAAGGAGGTATTCCTTAGTGGTAACAATTGTAAAAAATCACTAAGAGGTACACTTCTGTGTCAAGGTATTAACTTGCATGGAGCCTGCGAAGGGTCTTCAAATAACCTTTCATGTTACCTGCACGGCACTCCTGCAACACAGATAGAGCCATTCTTTAGACAGCTTTCCAACGCAGCTATGTTCTAATAAGTGACCACAGCTGTTGTGGCATGGTGCCAGGAAAAGCCTATCTCGTGAGCGTTACTTCCATGGTCACTTGCTGTATGCAAGTATTGTATCCAAACAGCAATCCAGACATGGAGGCGGCAATATGGCCTTCTTTGAATATCTCTTCTATTCGAATTGATACTTTAAGCAGAATGAAGTCTATAATTTACAGACAACTGTGCCTTTAACCTCGTCCAAAGAGACGTATGATCTGCAAGTTGCAAGGACAGCTGCAGAGATACATTCCCTATTATCAACAAATTGCCCCGTTCATTTCGTAGAAATGTTAGGTCAAATTTTAAACATGTCTGATACCAGTGGCATCGCAAATGTATTTAAGGCAAATTCTTCGGGACTGTTAGCACCCTTTGAAACAGTTCTGGGCATTTTCCCGAATTTTGTGCATTCCCTTTTCGGCGGCCTGTCTCTTCTTTTGTGACTCGTTGCAGGAATTGTATTTTTGATCCTTCTGCTCCGATATGGCAAGCCAAGCCACAGACAAAACTCCAGCTACAATGGGAGAGACGATCCTAGCAATACGCTACCGAGACCGACTCACTAAAGTCCTCGGATTAGCCCGCCTAAGAGATCTAAGTGCAACCTGGTTTCTTTCATTCTGACCAATCTGGCAAGATTGCATCTTACCTGTGCTTCGATGTCTGCTATGCGGAGAAGAATGCGTGTTGGACGTCTGTCTTACACTACCATCAGCAGTACCAATGGATATCGATACTTTGCTAGGTCCGGTAACGACTCATGCAACTTGTTGTCCCCAGCGGCTACGTATTCTGATGACGGCATTCGTTGAGACTTCACCATTACGAGTAGGTGGCGGTGAAGTACGAGAGGAAAGCAGCACCAAACAGGTACAACCTTCTGTGAGCATTGCTGATCCCGACATTGATCATAGCAATCACTCTCACAAATGCACTGTTTCAGCATTTTCGAACTTGGTCGAACTTTCACCTGATGTTGTAGACCAATTTTTTGCAAGCCTGTCTGATATGATGTTCTCTCCAGTCAACGAGAATAACTTTTAAAAACAACGAGCACACAGCATTCCCTGAACTCTGAATTCAGCCTTCAGTTTTTGATAAACAAAACTACTGAAAACATTTGGAACTATTTTTTCCCCTGAAAGCGAAATTATTTTTTCTCTTCCAAAATATTTACCTTTTTCTGGCACATGGTACTCTGCTTAAAGTAGAACTATTCTTAGAGAACAGAGCTTCTATTTTTAGAGATACTAGAGACAATATTTTACCTCAGCCTCTAGCACATGTACAGTATTGTATAAATATGTGATGAAATGGTCTCGACCTTCTTTTCTGTATTCAGAGCCATTTCATGTGTAATTTTCGCAATTCATTCAGCTGATATATATATGCATTTAACTGAATGATACCAATGCTTGAAAAAACATACAGTACCAATACTCATTTTCGTGTATTTACCATATACCATTTCAAATGCGATTTATGTATTTTGGGGTGGGTTGGAAAAAACACATGCATCGTTATATGTTTAATATTGCTTAGTTTTTAGTAATGATGGACATTAATACGTGGAGTGGGTGTTGTGTTTCTATCTAGGGCCCTAATTCGATATTCCCGATTTATGCCCTTATATGGTTATAACAAATAATATCCTTATAAAGGCATAATAATCATATCCATATTTAGTAATAGCCAATGCAGTCCAAATATGGCAAAGCTACTCCCCTAGACTCCTAGAAAGTACAATGCGTTCTTTAAACAAACCAAGCCTCCAGCAGCCCGGGAATTCCCCCTGCTCTTGTTTTGATTTGCACAAGAACTCCTAGAGTCCAGAAAGAACTGTTAGTTCTGAGTGACGTCTTATGTCCAACCGTACGTCAAACCCGGCACCTTCCAGGTATAAATATACCAAAGTTGCCTTAAGCAAACACACGGTGGTTTGGAGCAGAGCGGCTATCTACTTGCCCGAAGCCCAGCTGAAGGAAGCCGCCCCTCCCTTTTGATGCACTGGGAGAGACGCTGTCTTTTTCTCCTGCCGAGAAAATCCAGCTCCGGTGTTTCCAGTCACCCTTGCGGGTTGCTGAGAGATCAAGTCCTGAGAGAGAGATACAAGACCTCCTACATTCTATTACCAAGGTACGGAGCTGACTAAACCCTTGAGAGCAATTCTTGATTCAGATTCCTTGGCAAAAACTTACTGAACTTAAACTTCAACTTACTTACTCCTTCCCACGTATTAGGCTTAGGTCAGGTACACCGGGGTAGGCAAGCACCAGTTGAGTACGTTAGTCAATGTTTTTATGTATGTATATATTTTATCATTTTAAAGTATCATATGGCTAAGAAACCATATCAATGCTTTTACAGTATTATTTCATAATACTCCTTTTACTCACTTTACTTTATGATAAGTATTGCAATTGTGGCAATTCATTTCTCTTGCATGAGAAAGAAGACTGCTCAGTAAATAACACCTTTTATTTAAAACACCCGTCTCTCTATTTCTCTGCACTCTGGTGAAACTAAGTATGCACGATTGACTGAGTGAAATAACCGTCTATTGTTTTCACACGACTCTAGAGATACACTCTTTATTCTGAGGGAGCAAAGTTGTCATGTTTATATGGTTGTCAGAAACTAATCCCTTCTTGTCTAAATCTGGAGAGTTAACTCTTTCCTGAACATTCGAGAACGTTTCTAGTGACCTCTGAGCTAGCTGGCAAAACTAATTAAGTCTAATATAGTCAGTAGAGACCTAGATGACCTCAGTCCTACGTCTACACTGCTGTTTATATATATTCTTCCAATGCGCAGAGCCTATTGGGAATATAGGAACTACACTACATGGCGCCCAATGTTTGGTAAGTATAGGAACTACACTACAGCATAAAGGTGATAGAGGATATTTGCTTGTTTAAGAATGGTGGTGAGGGGTTCCATGTACACATTGAAAAGTGTAGGAGAGATGACTGAGCTTTCATAACCCCTGGTTATGGTGGATGTGTTTGAGGTTGAGTTGTTGATTTTTAGAGGTGAACCATTTCAGGACCAGGATTTTAATTCTGTTCTGATTTTGGAGTCATTCTAAAAACTGTTTGTGATCAACTGTGTTGAAGGCCACTGATAGGTCTAGGAGGATGAGTAAGCAGCATCTGTCAAAGTCCAATGACTTGTAAATGTCAGCAGCTATGTTCAGTAGGGCTGTTTCCATGCTACATCCATTTCAAAACCCTGATTGGAGTGAGGCAAGAAGAGTATTGGCATCAATATGTTGGGTGGGTTGGGAGAGAACACATTTCTCAAGTATTTTTGCTAGGAAGGAAAGTTTGTAGATGAGCCCGAAAGATGTTGAGGTTCACTGGGTCTGCACCTGGTATCTTCAGCAAAGAAGTGGCTTCTGCTAGTTTGAAGCAATCAGGCTTTGACTCATTACTCAGAGAGCTGTTTAATATTTTGATTCATGGAGGGGTTTGGGCGTAGCTGAGTTGTTTGCCAAGAAGGCTGGAAAAGGATCTGCAAGAGGGGGAAGAGGTTTTGGAATTCACGAACATCTTTGTGATGTCGTCCTCCGAAACTATGTTAAATAACCTCCATCTCTTGTGAGTTTAGCAATGTCCCAGGATTGTGTCACATCCAGAGCACTCAAGGTGAAAGGCCGCCCTTGGGGAGTTCATACAAGTGCATTGGGTTTCTCCTTTCTGAGAGGAGGGCTTATGGAGTGTGGTGGTCTAAGGAGAGTTTGTTTTTGGTGAATTTATCATAGCAGAATTTGGCAGGATGGTGATGATGTTCCTTTGAGACATTGGGATTTGATTTTACAGGTTTTGAAGTTTGTTGTTTAATGATGGTGAATAGTTCTTTCAGGTGGTTTTTAGTTTTGTCTAGCACTATGTAGAAGAAAGCTTCATTTCCTTTCACAATGAGGTTTTTATATTTTCTGCTTTTAACTCTGAGCTGTTGAAGGTGGGAGGAGGAGGGTTCTGTTATCCAGGGTCTTTCTGCTGCTAACAGTTGTCTTCTTTCTGCATTCAGTTTTTAGTTGAACCAGGACCTTGAAGGAGTATCTCTGATTTATTTAGTTTTCAGGGAGCTAGTTGGTCTAGGATGGATGACATTGTTGAGCTACAGTGAGAAGTAAGGTCCTCTGTTGAAAGATTGTCTGTTGGTGGGGGGAGTAGAGATTCTCGTAGATCCTCCAGCGGAATCTGATTAATTTTGCAGGACTATTTTGTGGTTTTCTGAGTGTGACTAGGGGGTCTTTCATTTGTTTGAAACAGAATGATGTGGTGGTTCGACCAGTCAACTGGAATGATGTTGTCAATATTTATCACCACCTTGTGCGCTATGATTGCAGGACCGGATAATTTTTTTCCTCAGGAGGAGATCATTTAGGGATAGCATGAGAGTGTTTTTCTCATTATTAATAAATCAAATGTAACACATCATGTCTACAAACATGCAGTGTCTGTGAGGGTAATATGTGGGCATTGTATTTTAGGGATATTGTGTATGTTAAAAATGCCCATGTAGCTCCAGTGTGAGGTGTTATTACCTACTAATGAGCCACATACCATTCAAATTGCCAGGAGTCAAGCAACGTGCAAAAGGGGACTGTTGAAAGATGTAGCTGCCATGTGTGCTTCCAGAATAGGCAGCGTACAGATCCGTTGAGCAGCCCTGGCATCGCAGGAAGCTTGCACATTGATGCAAGTGGTGTCAGTGCTGTGTGTTGCAGAAATAGATGTGATGTGTGGTAAGGTGGTTAAAGTTTCATGTGGGTGCAGTCAATGACACCTAGCACACGAGGTAAGTGGCCAAAAGCATTGAATTCCATGGACACCCTTTACCTTTATGCCAGTTTTTGTGACATGCTGATAAACCGATGCACTCTTTAGTTTATGCATCTCTGTACATGATGCAATCATCACTACTGGCTTACCTGTGAGATGCAAATATCTGTACAGGTGACCCTCTGGAAAGATCCAGTGTCCAGGAAATGGAGTACAGATAGTTTTTTTTTACATAGGCAGAGATAGCCTGGGAGCAGTGGTAGGTGAAAAAGGCTCCTACTACAAATCTGTAACTATGTCAAAGTTCACTACATTTGAGAATTGGTATCTGGCAATGACAGTTTTCCTGGACAAACAAAAGATGTTGATTCTTTGCTTGTAAACCTTTTCTCTCCTCCTACTCATAAAATAATTCCTCAAAATGAGGGCAATGCAGCAAATATGTTCATCATAGTGATGAAAAAAAGTTCATTGAGGTGTGTGTTTGTTTCTTATAAGGTAAGTATGGCTGTGATTGGTGGTTTTGAAATGTGTTTCAACTGTCGATGAGTAGTGGAGTTGATAAAAAGCACTCCGTTCAGTATCAGGTGCATTACAAGTATTTTAATCGTTACTATTGAAATATACAGCATTTGCTTTTAAGAAAAATGTATTAAATAGAAAAGTAATACCCTTGTTCTAACGTTAAACAGATGTGCTTTAAAGAAAAAACAAAAATGTTAAACAAATTCCACTTGACCTGAATTATATAGAAAATTACTCATTGTAAAACTAGAGGGTGATACAAATCAATACAATACTTAGGGCCCGATGTAGGTAATTCTTATTTACCACTTCTTAAATACCGAATTTTACCGATTCGGTATTTAAGAAGTGGTAAATATGAAGGGGGGAGATGTAGGTATTTCCAGATGTGTAAATACCGAATCTTTAAGATTCGGTATTTACCGAATCTGGAAATACCGAATCGGTATTTCCTATTGATTCCTATGGTGAAGCCCATAGGAATCAATGGGCAATACCGATTCTGTAATTACAGAATCGGTAAATACCGATTTGCACAAGGGTGCAGGGGGTGTCACTTTGACACCCTCTGGCACCCCCAAAACAGGCTCGGGTGCCATGTGGCAGGCATACATGCCCTAAGGGCAGGTCTGCCTGTCACATGGCATAGGTGTGCATGCACACATGTGCATGCACACCGGAATCGGTATTTTACCATCAAATTGGATTTGATGGTAAAATACTGATTCTGTAAGGCCTCTGGGACTCTGAAGAGTCCCACCTACATCTCGGTGCCTCAGAATTGGTAAATTTACTGATTTTTTATTTTACCGAATCTCGTTAAAATAATGCCCCCTACATACCTGTCACCCATAAACCGGTCGGTAACGGACGAAAATACTGATTTTCGGCCCTTACCGACCGACCTACATGTGGCCCTTAGTGCTTTACACAGGATTAATAAAATGTTTCACTTATTTGAATATCACCAAAATAATCCTTTATTTTCCTTTATATTTCTATAGTGATTTGCTGTCTTCATTATTTTCTATGAGAGTGTGTTGCAGTACCATTGGTTGGTCATGTGTGGTACTAGACTTACTCTAATGCAGTTCTGAAGTACATTTACTGCTGTTTTCTGCCTTTTTTGGCTGCACTAACTTTAGAAGTACAGTTTCTGAATAGTAATGAGCTTACTTTTTTTTGGGTGGGAACCTGGTATCGCCCTCAATCCATCCTTACTCCCCCAAATCCCCTTTCATTTTGTGGCAAGTATTCCCCATTTCCCCTTGATTCTTCTATTCCTCTCATGTTCAGTACAGAAATATATTCCTATGTGTTTGAAGAACTCTGTGGTCAGGTTGGAGATCTCTGCACAAAAGAAACAGGTAAGACAGAGGCAGGGATCTCTGCACAGGATTCTGAATCATTTTTTGTGGTATGTGAGTAGTACTATTGGAGTTCTACTAAACCTGTGTACTACAAAGTGCAATTTGTGAATAGGCCTGTCATGTAGGTGGGCCATGTTGCGGAGAGTGTTGTAGGGGATCACATTCATACTTAGTACTCTTCTTGTAACCTAACTGGGTCCAGTCACTATCATTTTTACTGTGACCATTTCACAGTGACGCTCTCTGCACATACTACCAGTCATTTTCTCTTGGCTCTTTTTGCCACCTGCGCCTCCCCTATCAGAGGAAATACATTTACAATTCACACAAGCATGTGTATGTATTTACATAAAAAGACACCCGATAATCCTCTTATCTGTGACGCTGCTTGCATAAAAGTATTCTACTTTGAATTAATGGGTGAATTCTCTTTCAAATAGATTAATCTCGTGTACATATACTAGTTTTATGTCCACTAAAGGGTAAAACGAAATAGGTTTTGCATGTGGACAATTATTTCTTCATTTCTTTTGAATCTGCAATAATAATATCCTGGAAGAACATAACATGCATTCAATGCTGTTCATTTGAAATACAAACTATACCAGACAAGACTCGATACCAATAGACAAAGGGAAATGCATGTTTAGTGTGTAAGTAAACCACTAGTAACCCTCATACGATTTCTTATAATAGCATAAATGCAAGACTCTTCAGTTGCCTTATTCAAAGATCTAAATGCAAGTGTAAACAGGTATTTTTAGATTACTAATAAGTCCTTTGTGTTGTCAGCTGATCTGACCATCTGGCTGGGCTAGCTGCTGCTGTCGTCCACATGTAGAGACGGATTTTCATTAATTTACTGATTTTTAACAATTAAAAAAATTATGTAGGAGATAACTTTGCAGAGACTCCATTTTGCTTTACGGGTTTGCAGTGGAGGTAAGTACAATGGGGCAGATTTACAAGCCCCTTGCACCACTTTTGCTTCATTTTTAACATGGGAAAAGTGAAAGTGGTGCAGGGGGCTTGTAAATCTGCCCCAAAGTGTACTGAATTATCCCACAGTACAACGTGAGTCTTATAAAAGATGTGCACACTTGCGGAAGTAACAATAGTCACGGCCCGTCCCCTGCCAATGTGGCAGGAGAGCTGGAAAATTGAAGTGGGGAGCGGAGAAGTGGAGGGGGTTCGGGGCCAAAAAAAACCCGTACCTGAATCTCGCCATCGCCGCCCGCCACATTGCGCTTTTCCTTCTTCTGGGCACAGGCTCCCATACTGCACTGCGGCATGCAGCGTCAGGATTGGACTGAGCGCTCGCAACTTGCACTCCCAAGCAGACTGGGAGCCTGTGCCTGCTCTCTCCAGCTCCAGCAACGCAGCTGGGGCTTGAGAGAGCTTCACTGCGCATGAGGATTTGGCCGGCCTGAGACAGCCGGCAAACCTTATGCGCAGTAAAGGGAGTGCACTACCTCCCCCCCACCAGTTTTTTCATTTCCCTGGACCTGCCCCCAAGACTCATACATACATAGGAATGTATCCCTGTATGTATGTATCCCTCTCAAGTAGATTAACTGTTTAACTATTAGGGGGTGATTGCAGCACGTTTCTTTTGGTATAACTTCTTAGCACCCGTTGGATTCTTTCCTTGTTTCTCTTCTGGTATCATTCTGGTATCTCCATCAACTTCTTATTCTAAAAACGTCAGTATAGCATTGCATAGTCCTTTAAATTATTGAAAGCTTACTTAAAATGTTTGAAGACATAGGGGCACATTACGATGGAGGATTTTCCCCATCCTCCGGGCCGGCGGAAGCCACCGCCGGCCTGGAGGATGCGGAAAATCCTCTGCGGACCCACCAAAGACCCACCGCCACATTAGGATGGCTGGTGGGTCCTGATTTGTGTCCCCCGCTTTTCCACCGCGGTTGGCTTACAACTGCGGCGGAAAAGGCCTAATATGGTGGCGGTGTCTCTCAGACACCACCAGACATATTAGGATGGCTGTGCAAACATGCTTTTCTGCGGCGGATTCTCCGCCGAGGAAAAGCATGTGGATCTTCACCTCAGGGGTCCGTAGCGGGCCCCTGGGTGAAGGGGGGGTGGGGGGTGCACATGGGGGGTACCTATGTTACCCCCCTGCCTTTGCGTGCACGAAGCGGCAGGCACCGCGCGGTGCCTGCCGCTTTGTGCATGCAAATGCACTGCTTTCATTTTTTACATTGCGGCGGGTGCTGCTTCAAGCAGCACCCGCCGCAATGTAAAAAATACAGGATGTGACAGCCAGGGTGGCGGTCACATCCTAATTGCCGTGGAGGGACCGCCGCTGCCCATGCGGACGGTCCCTCTTACGCAGGGGTGGCGGACGGACATAAGTCCGTCCGCCATCATAATAGGGCCCATAGTGCGCTTGGATGCCATGGATGCAGCACCAATACTTATTGTGTTATCAATTTGTTTTCAGATGAGAAGATCCCCCAGTGTTTATATGTATATGTGTATGTTTATGTCGGCTCTGAAGAAGGTGATATAAATGATCTGTTGTTCACCGAAACGTACGTAGGCCACATACATCTGAGAACTATACCAGAGAAGAGTATAAGAAACCAATACTCAAAACAAAATACAACCTATGGAATATCAAGTTATCAATTTGCCAATGTGAATAATTGCCAGTATTCCTTGTATCTCAGATGTATTGTCTGTATTTGTTGCTTTAGCTTTTTTGCACAGTTTGAGAGAGAGTATGTATGAGTATATGTGATGGTGAAACAGTCAGGAATGAATGGTGTTTTTTAGTGATAATTTGCACTATTTAAATATGTCTGGGGGAGTTGTTGAGCTTCTTTGTTTGAATTTTTGTACATAACTAATTTGTCTAGCTATGCTTTTTATGTGTTTCAGCAATGAGTATAAAAAATCTTTTAAAAATTCTTCCCTTTGAAAAATAACTTTGTAATGAAAATAAACAAGTTGAAAAAAAGAAAAATAAACACAATGAAAAATAACGTGGTTGTTTGAAACGCTATATATGTGCAGCATCCATTTAAAAATTATAGATTGATTCACTTAAAAATAGTATAGGTCAGTTTAGAGGTTCTTTATTGGTGTTTTATCATTTGTTTCTCACTCCTCTAGACCTACAATTAAACTTGGGAGTACCCTTTCATGTTTTCTTTTATCCAGGTGGCTACATTTTCCATGCTTGTTGTGAACTTGTGGCTGGTGTTGAGTCATTTGTCCAAAAGGGACAGTATCATTTGTGTATCGTCGGCATGGGGATGTCGGACAGTGGAGTCAAGTATACGTTGAAGAGCAAGGAGCCTTGCAGGACTCTGCAAATAAGATCCTGTGCCTCATAGGGAGGCATGTTGACAGTCTAGTTCTTTCGGTGGGGAAGGAACAGATCCATTCGAGGTCAAGTCCCTGATTACCTGATTCCTGTAGTGGTTGTATTCGGATGGGATGGGAGTCAAAGGCACAGATAGGTCTATACCGATGAGGGCTGTAGTTTCTCTGGTCGTGAGGATCATCCAGATATCATCCATTGCTGCTACAATGGCGGATTCCCTGCTGTGATTAAGTCTGAATCCTGATTGTATTGTGTCAAGAAGCTCGTGCTTGACAAGGTGGTCAGAGAGGTGGTTGTGTTGTTGATGGCTTTTCAGGACTTTGGCTAGTTAGGGAAGAAGGGGTATCATTTGGTGTTAGAAATGGGGATCTCTGGTTGGCTAAGGCTTACACCAAAGCCAGGCAGAGACCACCACTCTAGTCAGGGAAAAGGAGTTACATGCCAAAGATAACCCCTGCTCACCCCCTTGGTAGCTTGGCACGAGCAGCTAGGCTTATCTCGTTGACGATGTGTAAAGCATTTGCACAACACACACAGTAACAACGCACTAGGCACACCACAAAAGGAACTCCACACAAGGTTATATAAAAATAGCCTTTGTGTTATAATAAAAACACATCAGATCGTAATCACACAATATACACAGTGCCAACTGGCACGGGTATTATTTACAAGGGATTATTTACATAGGACAGGGCCACGTGGGCCACTGTCAGAGTTAGCACTTGGTAAAAGAAATAGTAAAATTAAGAATATCTATGAACTTAGAACACAGCTAGTAATAACTGGCAGACACTATACTCAGCGTCAACCTGTAATATAAATCATAACAGGTACAGTATCACAAAGCGAGAACTCTATTCTGCGCCAACCTCATATGTCTAAATCTAGTATACCACAACTCCTAAACATAACTTGCATTAGGAAATAAACTTAAGAACATAAACTGCAGTAGGGAATAAATCAAACCTAGACCACAGTAGAGAAATAAAACAGTAGGTAAAACCTAGTAAGCACAAAAGCACATCTATCATTATAAATCAAGGTGCATAAATCATACTACAAACATTACATTTCCTAGTACATATAAAAATGACATTAGGGCCTTGCGCCCTACAAAACCTAATAGTCCCCTGGGCCAACTAGCCATCTATAAGGGGCTCAACTGCCATCTGTTCAAAGTCAGGGCTGCTGCCTAAGCAGCGACAGACACTGGGGCGCACTTGGCGCAGACCTAAACGTGGCAGCTGCCCACTACTTGCTGGGCAGCTGTGAATCTGAAATTGAGGCCTAAATGTTGCAGCTGGCACTAAGTGCTGCGCAGCTGTGCAGGCCAAGGTAGGGATGAAGGAGTGCGTCTCACTCCTGGGTTAAAAAAATATGTCCCCTGAAATAAAGAAGAACCTAAAAGGTGCAGCTGCCAACTACTTGCTGGGCAGCTGTAAATAAGCAAAATGCGGCAGGGGCTCTCACTGGCCCGCTAAACAAATGTGTAGGACATTGGAGCTATCTGGCTCTGAAAATGAGGTATGTCCCTTGGAGCACTCTGGCTCCTGAAGTAACTATGCGCCCAACGTTGGAGCCAAGGGCTCCAGAAAGGAACATCAGCAACATGTGGGAGCCATCCAGGCTCTGAAAACAATTTAGGCACTCATGGAGCGCACTAATGCTTTAAAATGACATAGGCCCCCAACAATAAGGCATGGGCCTCTCTGGGCCTGGGTAAACAATTATTGAAACGGTGCAGCTGCCCTCTAGCCATCCAGGCAGCTGCAATGTTAACTATGGCCCCGGCACCACGGTGGGGCCTAGAAATGCCCACGGGCCTCTCTGGCCTGGTAACCACACAGGGGCCCCCTAAGTAATAAAAGCATGGTCCCCTCTGGGCCTGTTACGCACATATCGTAGCATCAACCGTGGAGCGGCTTGATCTCGTGCAGGATCGCTTGGAACCTCGACCGGCACCACCCCACCCCCTCGAGCCCTCACTCACCGGCTCTGGGGGCAGGACTCTGGCCCAGCTTCGGTCTTCCTGCTTGGTGCGGGGCATGTATGTGCGCCATATGCCCCCACATGTCATTTTCAGGGGTGCAGCAGGGTGTTCTGCCTCCTGGCCCATAGAAATGAATGGGTAATTTGCGATTAGCAATTTGCTAATCGCAAATTAGGAATGTTAAGGAATCGCTGAAAAGAAGCGATTTTTTACATACATACCGTTTTGCGAATTCTAAATAGCGATTCCTTAAAAATCGCTATTTAGAATTCGCAAAACGGAACTATGATACATATGGCCCTTAGTCACTGTCAGGGCACACTTTTTAAAAATAGCGTTTGACACTTTTTCATATATTAGGCATTTATATACTATATTTCTCCCCTCAGAACCACGTTCTTAACTACGTCGATACAATGTACAGTTTGAGTTCCTCTGGGAGATCTTCTGCTGGCTAGCTTGTAGAAATACTTATTAGCTAACCCAAGCTGGGCTAGAGCCATTGTGCAATCCTCATTGTGAGAAGGTTTGGTCGCTGAACCCTTCAAAAGGGCATAGGTTTTCCCATTACTAAAAAAATATGACTGGAGCACGATGTACCATGTTATAGACCAGTCTCTCAATTACCTTTTCTCAGCAAATATATGGAAACTGCAGTATTTCAACAGCTGTCCTAATTTCTTACCAAAAATAACGTGGTCCATGCAGAGCAGATGTTCTTTAATGCAGGCCACGGCACCGACAATGCCTACAGCATTAACATTGCTGGATTTAACTGTGGCTTTGGCACAGTTAATCACTCAATTCTCCTTACCAGACTTACTCATGTTGGCTTGTGGGACACAGTTTTGGGCTGACTTAAGGATGTTTTACCCATAAGCTCCTTTTGATCAAGATTGGCATATTTTGAATCTTCTTCCAGGTGTCGCCCAAAGTTTCATACTTTCATGACTCCTTTTAAACTTTTATATAACTTTTTTTGGCTGAACAGATTGAGTTTTTTGGTAAAAAACTATTTCTCTATGCTGACAACCAAAGCTTTGTTAAATTTGCACAACTTTTTAGTCAGTGTACATCCATGGATAAATTCCACACATCTTAAGTTAAATCGTTTCAAAACAGACAGTATTTGACCATCTATGCCTACTATTTTCTGGTCTTTTATCCTAGGTTCTCCTCCATCACCAGTTATGGTCGCACAAAATCTAGACATCAAAATCAATGTCATGCTAACTCAAAAATAACAAGTGGAAGCTAAAGTTAAGTCTTTACTGTTACAGTTACACTGCCTGATACAATTGCTTTACCAGTTTACCTCATTCCCAAAAACGACTGTAACTCTATTTACTTAGAACTATCAGCAACACTTACTGAGAAATTGCTGTTTATTCAAATGTTTGTAGCTGTACTAGCCAGCAGTGCCCAGTGCAGTTTCTATATCTCTCAAATTCTGACCCAAATATACTGGCTGTGAAGGAGGCAATTATTTCTAAATCTATCTGTCTGGTCCATAAGGTAATTTATTTTAGTAGCTCTCCCCCAAGTCCCTGATTTAAGCTCAATTTTCCTACCCATAACCTTGAAATCAGCTTCTCATTAAATTTTAATGATTCCCAAGTTCTAACAAAGACAGTTGGAGGATGGACCTTGTCGGTCATAGCTGCCCAAAGCCGGAACTTGCTCCCAGATTCACTCAAGTATGAATCTGACATCATGAGATATAAGAGGAGGCTGAAGATATGTCTCTTTCTGAGGAAGCTAAAGATGTGGCTCTTTCCCTCTGTCTATCATTGTCTACTGGCAGCTGTAGAATAAATCTGTTTATGACCTGTTTAGCACCAAGATGCGCGAGTGGGGTAATAGATATGCTCCAAAACAAATATACACATAAACCCTGCCTTGTACGCTTATAAGGTACACTTTAGAGGTGACTACATGCCTTAGGCCTTTTACCTTTATGTGTTACTGCAGTGCTTTTAAACTGCAGCCCACCTAGTGGTGCAAAGGACAGACATATTTTATCATATATATAGGTAGTATACATTTAAATCCCCTGCCCTTAGTGCATTTTCTGTCTCACCTGCCGTAACCTTACAGCAAATTTAAAAAGGCCAATTGAGTGAAACCAATTTTACCAATACTATTTTAGGGCCGGAACACATGGGCTCTGGCATTAAATAGCACTGTCACAGTGCACAGACCAAAATAGAGCTCAGAAATAGGTGAAAGTCCTGGCGTTGCTATACAGAAAAGGCGAACATTTGGCACCTATATATGCTTGCATTAACAATATTTTGGAACTCATTTTGACCACAGAGTAATTTTGAAAGTAGGAAGAATGTAAATGTGTCACATTTAATCAAGGAGTAAGTTGTACAAACGTTTTTGGAAACTCTTTCTCCTACACCCATATTTGAGATGGAAGTGTCTGCTGCAATTTTCCCTCCTGTAGATGCACTTATTTCTTCCCTTACCAGAAATGAAGCTGCATGGATTTCCGGGTATAAATGTTCTGATGAGAAATATGTACATACAAAATCTTGACAGTTTGTGGGTATTCTTCTACATTGCATCAATACCCACCCAGAAACATCTAAGAATGCCACCCTAATCGTAAAGTTATAATGTGTGTGTGCCACCAAACTGACTGAATTTCTTCAAACACATATTCCCTTTTTGAGGATAACATTCTGGAAACTGTGTTTTGTGAATCATGATTGAGAATTTACCCTTACATTTGCCTTTTCTGGTTGTTTGTCTTAGTAGAATTTAGGTGGGCACAAACATTTAAGAACCAGTCACTGGCCAGACCTTGTGAAAATGCTCAGTCAGGGTGAAGCGGGGGTTTCCGTCCCAGAGTCATGGGATTGGGCTTCCATCATTATATTTTTAAAGAAGGGAAAGCTCCCAACTGAACCTGGGTCACACAGATCCATAACACTTATGAATAGTGATGCAAAGATATTTTCAATGGTATTAGCCGCACAGCTAGACCTTATTATTGGCAAAGTGATATCCCCTCTGCAGCATGGTTTTATACCAGGTAGAGGCACTACCGATCATATACAAAGGGAGGTAACACTGTTTGATGCAGAAGAAACCTCTGGAGACCCTATGGCACTGATATAACTTGATGCGGAGAAGGCGTTCAATAGGGTTTCCTGGGATTACCTTTGGCCCATTCTTAAGTGGTTCGGCATTGGAAAGGGTTAGGCAGTTCGGGTCATGTATCTGGCCCTTGCCGCTCAGCTCTGCTTAAATGGCAGACATAAAGAACCACTCTTGATTACAAGGGGGACAAGACTAGGCTGTCCTTGGTCCCCTCTTTTCTTTGTATACTATATAGATCCCCTGATCCGCAGGATCAACACTAACAAGAATATTAGATTAATGTGCTTTCAAGGTCGTGAAACCAAAATCCTGAGTTATGCTGATGACCTGGCTGTAGTAACAACTGATCCCCAATCAGTGCTTGCGGAACTTGAGGAGAAGGCCCAGCTCTTTGGGATGATTTCAGGATTCTCACTCAATCAGCAGAAAATGCAGATAGTTATGAATAGTTTGGTAGACCTGGAAGACCCCCGGGTGGCGCAGAGAGCTACCTATTTTGAGATAAATATTACATCAGCTTTGGAGCAAATTGTGGAACAAAACTTAACCCCAGTCATTTATAAAGACAAGAACGATTTTGATAGGATTACGAACCTCCACCTATCTATTGTCGGCCGGTGTAATAAAATCAAAATGATCTTTTACCCTAAATTCGGTACCTTTTTAGGGCTATGCCCTTGGAATTTGAAAAGCGTTGCTTCCGGGGGTTGGAAGACATACTTAACTGGTTTATAAGGGTTTCTGGGAAGACAAGGAGAGCACTGATGTTTATGACACTCACAAGAGAGAGAGGGGGATGGGCTGTGTCAGATCTCAGATTGTATCAATCTACAACAAATGCGGGGTCTTCTGGGTGGGAACTTTGTACACCACTGGAGCGGGATGGGATCAACAGATGTCTATGAGTTAATATTAGGAGATGAGGCTCAAAACTGGTTCCTGAAATATAATGAACCTAGCTATTATAAGATTCAAAACGTTATCAGCCACAATTCTGGTATGGAACGGCTTTTAAGAGGAAAATAGGGCTTGATAGGATGAATTTTTACACTCCGCTTTTTAGGAACCCTGCACTTCGAAAGATTGTTCATGATACACCTATGTCACACTGGGAGGATCTGGGAATCCAGAGTATTGAGGACCAAATGGATGAAGATGGAACTCAGTGATGTAATGATGTTCAGGCTAACTGTGAGGTTGATATGAAAGACTTTTTTAAGTACTTGCAAATACGTAGCTTTTTAGCGAAGAAGAAAGGGGGACCAAAGGGATTTAGCAAAGACTTTATCATGGAGGTGGTTAGGAATGACGAGGGGTGCACCATCAGTCATATATATGAGGAGCTGACTGAAATGAAGCAGGATAATCTCAAGAAAAATACAGAGAAATTAAAACAAAATCTAGGCACGGATCATGGCTGCTTCTTAGCTTCTTTGGAGTTAGGGAATACTATCTTGTGCTCTGCCGGATTACAAGCACAGCACTACAAAAATACTTTTCGCTATGCTATACACCGGCTAAAATAGCTCAATGGGGGGGGGGTCAAGCGGTGGTCAACTGTCCCCGATGTAGTTGTACAGAAGTAGATCAAATACTTGCAAGTACGTCGCTTTTTAGCGAAGAAGAAAGGGGGACCAAAGGGATTTAGCAAAGACTTTATCATGGAGGTGGTTAGGAATGACGAGGGGTGCACCATCAGTCATATATATGAGGAGCTGACTGAAATGAAGCTGGATAATCTCAAGAAACATACAGAGAAATGGAAACAAAATCTAGGCACGGATCATGGCTGCTTCTTAGCTTCTTTGGAGTTAGGGAATACTATCTTGTGCTCTGCCGGATTACAAGCACAGCACTACAAAAATACTTTTCGCTATGCTATACACCGGCTAAAATAGCTCAATGGGGGGGGGGTCAAGCAGTGGTCAACTGTCCCCGATGTAGTTGTACAGAAGTAGATCAAATACTTGCAAGTACGTTGCTTTTTAGCGAAGAAGAAAGGGGGACCAAAGGGATTTAGCAAAGACTTTATCATGGAGGTGGTTAGGAATGACGAGGGGTGCACCATAAGTCATATATATGAGGAGCTGACTGAAATGAAGCAGGATAATTTCAAGAAACATACAGAGAAATGGAAATAAAATCTAGGCACGGATCATGGCTGCTTCTTAGCTTCTTTGGAGTTAGGAAATACTATCTTGTGCTCTGCCGGATTACAAGCACAGCACTACAAAAATACTTTTCGCTATGCTATACACCGGCTAAGATAGCTCAATGGGGGGGGTCAAGCGGTGGTCAACTGTCCCCGATGTAGTTGTACAGAAGTAGATCAAATACATATGTTCTTTACATCAATCCCAGAAAATAAATGCAATTTTAACTCCAGCATAAATGGTGCTAGGGGTCAGCAGCGATGTTCTGCCTAGGGCACATCAATACTTTTTGTTTCTAGCTATGGCAGTAGTTAGAATCTGTATATCCTTGGCGTCGTTGGATTCATTTGCCCTAACATTTCAGCAATGGCATGGGAGGTTGTCCATTTTTTATCTTGAAAAGGGTGTGTGTGTAAGGACGGACCAGAGGGCTTGGAAAGTAGGCAAATGTATTTGGGCCCAGCTGTACATTTGGGAAAAAAAGATCTGTCGATAGGTTACAGCTGATTAATTCATATTAAGTATGCTGTATGATATCAATTGTTGCTTTTTAGACTGATGGCATATGAGCTCCCAAGGTTTCACTATATATTATTGTATTGTATTTATTATTTGTATATGCTGAATAGCCTCATGAATTACGTTTGTATATTCTTTTTATATGATGGTGATAAATAAAAAGTATTAAAAAAAATAAGAAACATTAACTAAATGTCTAGTTTTTATACATTTCTGTGGATACGTCTTTGAAATTCACAAGGCATTAGCTGTTATGGTACTCTCAAGAGTTTCTGGGTTCTCTGGTGACAAACTGTTCTTAAATATTTCTGAATTCTCAAGGGGTAGCGCCCTGATTATTTTCTATCTATTTGACGACCACAGCTTTAGAGGATTCTAAAAAATTCTTGGAAGGATTGCGGAAACAGATTGGGTATGGAAGAGGTATTTATTTGCATGCCTTGCTTGGGTCCTACCGAAATGTATTATTGTTAGTGCTAAGTTAACAATTACATGTTACAGAGTGGTCTTTTCCAAAATTTGCATTAGAATGTGACCACATACAAAAGAAGGATTGCTTTTTCTGGTGTGCCTGCACCATAATACAGGGCAGGTGCATAGGCATAATGGTTGAAGAGGAATCACTTTGGATTATGGTATATCATACACTGATAAAGCCATGTTAAAAAATGGGCACTTTTCTGTCTGTTTTGTTCCATCTATATTCACCACTGCCTCTCATAAGAGGAAGACTTTATCAACCTCTGCTTTTTGAGAACGTGTGATACAAAAGACTGCCACAGATATGCTGATTGGAGAAGCATAGCAGTGACAGTGCGAAAGGTATATCCATATGCGGTTCCCATGTTCACTGAGCTATTATTTCTCACTGATAAGGCATACATATAGGGGCGAAACCTTGGCTGATTTTCAAAAGGCTGCTCAAACTCAAGAGTGGGATAACGGGCAAAAAAAGATGGACTGAAAGATTGCTAAGTAATTACCAGTGGCTGAGATAAGCCCCAAAATTAAACTGCTCTGCTTTTGTTTTCTTACTTCCAAAAGAGGTCACAATATATGCGCCATAATGTTACAGTGTGGCAGTAGCTGCACTCACTATGTATATGGATGGGCACTGTATACCCTTCCCAGGAGGGTGCACATAGAGGTTAATACCAGAGGCAATGCAGACAGCACGGACACAAAACCGATAGTGCCCTTTGACCGTCCGCTGAAGAGAGAGGGAGCAGGGTTTCTCACACGGTCTGTTCAGCTACTGCTGTTTGTCTTTTAACTTTCAAAAGTATTGCGTGCGCAGTAAACTGCTTATCTGCATATTGCATACTTTGTGAGGGACGTGCAACCCAGGTCATGCACTTCAAATTAATATATTGTTCTACTTACTTTCTTAGTGCAAATGTCCGGACCCTTTTTCTGCAAACTGAAATACCGTTAATAGTCTGTTTAAAGTCTGCAGTTAAGGGCTCTTGATTTAAGCAATTAATTTTTCTTCGGTTCTTTTTCAAGAATGTCACTGCATTTAATCATACACATTCAATGACGTTTTAAATGCTGACAAACTCATTTTACTCCCGTGGAAAAACTGGTAGCTAAGCGACTGAACACCATTTTCTAAACATAAATGATCTTTAGTGACATTACATTCAAGTGTTCAAGAGGAATATTTACGTCAGCACATAGAACAAGCTCTGAAATGAGGATTAATATACCTTTAACTGCAGAGGAAAACGCCTACAAGTCACTGGCTAAATGGCCATAGGCTACGGGGAGGTGCCTCTCCAATTTTACTCGACTTCTCCATGCATTATATTTGCCTTAAAAACGCACATTTGGGGGTATTTGTTCCGTATAGAACTCTGCGTGTGCACGTTTCAACGTTTACCATGCTGAGAAGGCACAGTGGCACAACGGGAGGTGCTTTTAAATTGACAAAGGAATTGGAATAAACCAGTCTTCCGATAACGAAAGGCACAACTTTTACTTGAGGTGCACTGGTTTTTAGGTTTCGTAACCTGGCGAGGGGCGAAGCCCCTCCCAGATCGAAATCTGTTGTTTTTAATAGTGAGGTTAGGACAGCCTCTGTTTCCAATTGGCTAGCTCCATAAATGGAGGCTAGCCATTGGGAGGCAGAGGCTGTCAATCGCGTTTTCTCTCAAAAACGCGATTCGGGGGCGTTTCTGGTGCTTTTTTTAAGCCCCGCCCCTTTGTCCCGGGCCGCGCTGCCATTGGCTGCCGGCCCGGGACACCCCCGTGACGTCATTCCAGGGCCGCGCTGTGATTGGCTGCCGGCCGGGACACCCCCGTGACGTCAGCCAATCACAGCGCGGCCCGGGACCTGACTCGTTTCCACTGTGTGTTGGCATCTCTTCTCTTCTCGAACTTTACTGTTCAGGGCTGCCCCATAAGGCTGTCAATCAGTCTCTGTGTGACTTTATCAAACACGAAATACTGGTCAGCTATTTTTCGGGCTGATCAGATGTAGCCAAGTTCTACTGCTGCAAATAAAGTTTTGCTGCGGAGAGACAGAGGCATGAATGGTTTGTCTGGAGTTTCAAGAACTTACCACAGTTCTAAAGATTTCACTGCAAAACCGCAAACTTCCTCCTCAATCAGAGCCCGCCAGTGCATTAGCAGCACCGCGCGTTCCCACACATCCCCCCCGCCCCCCATTTAAAAGCACATCCCTCCTTCTAACGTTACCGTAAACGAAGTCTGTTTATTGGTTTTACATATCCATAATTCACGTTCGCAACATTCAATAATTAATATTTTAATAACATGGGAGGCGAAGGGCATCCCGTGTCAGTGAAGGCGGCAGTTCCCGTCGGCCACCGCCAGAGGCCGCCTTGGTGCCGGCGAGCCCTGGGATACACATCCGGCTGAGCCCGGGCGAGCGTCCTTCAGTGGCACACACGCACAATTGGGAATTGGAGACGACTCGCAAGCACTTGTTCCCATAACAGCCTGCACCGGCTGAGCAGAGTTTCCTGAACTGCCGGCTCCGGCCTGGGAATTGAACCAACCTGTGCGTCGCAGAGGCGTAAATATATGTAACTAGTGCGCGTGAAGGCAACAAGCCAAGCGCTTCGGCCGCTGGAGGAGGACGTGCAGCCGGGCCCCCAAAAACCCTGGGTGGGAGAGATGTGCCAGCAGCCGGGCATGTTTGTGTCGGTATTCTGAGGCGGTCAGCAGAGAACACCGGAAGAGAGGGCTTCCCGTGCTAACAGGGTCGACTGGAAGGGCAGAAACCGTCGCTGTTTTCATAAGATTATTGTTTCCAGTTTACATCGGATCGGACTCACCAACAAGTCGTAAATCTGTGTTTTTCAATCCGATCGCGCACAGCCCCGGGATTTTGGTGTCTGGAGGGGCCCTGGCTGGCTTCAACCTTGAAAAATATGTCAACAGCCCCTGCGCATCACCCCCCACAGGCGCCCACCCCGGAGCGGTAAGTCTGCAGTTTTGGGGCAGGGTGCGTATAGCGTGACAGCTGTTTGACCATTACATTTAAGCCGCGTTGCTAATTCCCAGACCCCGACCCCTGGCCCCCCAGACCCCGACCCTTCAGCCCCCCAGACCCCGACCCTTGGCCCCCCAGACCCTGACCCCTAGCCCCCCAGCTCCCGAACCTTGGCCCCCCAGACCCCGACCCTTGGCCCCCCAGACCCCGACCCTTGGCCCGCCAAGACCCCCAGACCCCGACCCTTGGCCCCCCAGACCCCGACCCTTGGCCCCCCCAGACCCCGACCCTTGGCCCCCCAGACCCTGACCCCCCAGCCCCCGACCCCTGGCCCCCCGGCCCCCCAGACCCCGACCCTTGGCCCCCCAGACCCCGACCCTTCAGCCCCCCAGACCCCGACCCTTCAGCCCCCCAGACCCCGACCCTTGGCCCCCCAGACCCCGACCCTTGGCCCCCCAGACCCTGACCCCTAGCCCCCCAGACCCCGACCCTTGGCCCCCCAGACCCCGACCCTTGGCCCCCCAGACCCTGAATCGGCACTTCATAAAACAATCCAAAGCCATTTATTTAAAAAATAAAACGGAGTGATTTATTTGTCCCGGTGTTTCTCTTCCACAGCGCGGGTGCGAAAGAAGGGGTTTGTGGCCAGAATTAGAGAGGCGGAGAAAAGAAAACACCTGAGCAGCCGACAAGAGACTTGAACAACGAGTCAAGGAGAGGATCTGAGGGGAGGGGGCCTGGAGCAGCAAAGATGCCCCCTCCCCCCTTTCAGGCATGGAGACATCCCCGCCCCCCCCCCAGACATTTTCTTTCTTTCTTTGAGTTCCCCTGGCGCTGGCTGGACCCGGGGGTGTCAGGGCGCTTTACATGAGGATCCGCAATATTACAACATTGCATCAGTTACAAGAAAATATTTCCGGAGGCGATGAAAGGAGGGGGGGGGGGGGGGTGAAGAGATCTCGTCCTCAGCCGGTGTCGCCTCTGCTCGCCTCAAGTCCTTTCTTTCCGCCTCGTTTTACAACGGACGCATTTTCAATCTGCGATACACAAAGCCGTGGCTGTGGCTTATGTATTTTATGCAGCCAACAACCATTGCCAAAGCCAATAGTCCTTGCTTGTTGTAAGTGTCCTGCTCCGGGTTCTATTCTATATCTGATGCAACGACAGAAGCAGCAACATAGGAGTTGACGCGTTTTTAAGCAAAACCCTGAATTCCATCTTCTGCGCCCCTCAGAGACCCCCAGTGTTTCCATTTCACGTACACCCCCGGCCCCCCTGCCCTCTGCTTGGCGAGCTGCGGGCCTGGGGGGTTGGGATTGTTTTCATTTCAAGCCGGTGCTTCGCTGAGGGAACGAACCCCAAGAAGGCAGGTCACCGAAAAAGAATCTGGGGCGAGCATTGAAACAACCCCTCATTTCCCCAAAGCGGGCGTGGCTTTTAATGCATCCAAAACATATTTAGAGTGAAAACCGTCCTACAAATGCGCATCATAATCCCACCCCAAAAGCACCGCCCCCCCATCACTGTCCGCGTCACACCCCGGAGGGCTCCCTCCAGCATCTACGGATCTCTGCCGCAGGTGCCTGAACCCCCTGAGCTATCTCACATACAGCCGCTCGGAGCAGCGCTCCTCGCACAGGCCGTTCACGGGTTCAACGCTCGCTGCTGACACGTGCAGTGCTCCCCCCCATCTACAGATCTCTGCTGCAGGCGCCTCAACCCCCTGAGCTATCTCACATTCAGCTGCTCACGGGTTCAACACTCGCTGCTGACACAAGCAGTGCTCCCTGCCATCTACAGATCTCTGCTGCAGGCGCCTCAACCCCCTGAGCTATCTCACATTCAGCTGCTCACGGGTTCAACACTCGCTGCTGACACGAGCAGTGCTCCCCGCCATCTACAGATCTCTGCTGCAGGCGCCTCAACCCCCTGAGCTATCTCACATTCAGCTGCTCACGGGTTCAACACTCGCTGCTGACACAAGCAGTGCTCCCTGCCATCTACAGATCTCTGCTGCAGGCGCCTCAACCCCCTGAGCTATCTCACATTCAGCCGCTCGGAGCAGCGCTCCTCGCACAGGCCGCTCACGGGTTCAACGCTCGCTGCTGACACGTGCAGTCATCAGCATGTCCCGAGCTCGAACCCCTCCTTACAATGCAGCCCCCCCCCCACGAAGACACGGGCATTATTTACTGCATTTTAAATGCAAGTTGATTTTTCATTAATTCTTTAACTGAATCCCGTGTTTTTCTTTACTTCCTTTCTATCTTTAATGTTCAATTCGTGGCGCTAGTTTGCGCGCTGATCTTCCACTGTGCGTGCACCCCCCCACCCCCGCGTCCCCCCTCTCCTGGCCTGATGACCCCATCAGAGGCGCTACTTACGATGAAAGTACTCCGTTCAGGGCTTCTGGGCGCTGAGAGGCTTCGTTCAGGGCTTCTGGGCGCTGAGCCTGACATGAACACGGACACACTCGAGGCGCTACTGAGGGATCAATTCCGAGGGCAGCGGAGCCGCCACCTATGTACCTGCCTCATTTGCATAATTAATGCCAGGTGAGTCACTCTGAAAGGCCCAGTTTGAACTCTTTCTCGTGCTTCCATTGGCTGGGCCTGCACTGTCATCACTTCCTGCACTGAAGGATTGTATTTTTTTGTGCCTTTAAAAGCAGCAGCTGCAGCCTTCGCGAATTAGTTGTTTGAAACGGTTGTGGGGGTTTATGATGTGATGGGAATTCTTTTTTAGGTTTCGTAACCTGGCGAGGGGCGAAGCCCCTCCCAGATCGAAATCTGTTGTTTTTAATAGTGAGGTTAGGACAGCCTCTGTTTCCAATTGGCTAGCTCCATAAATGGAGGCTAGCCATTGGGAGGCAGAGGCTGTCAATCGCGTTTTCTCTCGAAAACGCGATTCGGGGGCGTTTCTGGTGCTTTTTTTAAGCCCCGCCCCTTTGTCCCGGGCCGCGCTGCCATTGGCTGCCGGCCCGGGACACCCCCGTGACGTCATTCCAGGGCCGCGCTGTGATTGGCTGCCGGCCGGGACACCCCCGTGACGTCAGCCAATCACAGCGCGGCCCGGGACCTGACTCGTTTCCACTGTGTGTTGGCATCTCTTCTCTTCTCGAACTTTACTGTTCAGGGCTGCCCCATAAGGCTGTCAATCAGTCTCTGTGTGACTTTATCAAACGCGAAATACTGGTCAGCTATTTTTCGGGCTGATCAGATGTAGCCAAGTTCTACTGCTGCAAATAAAGTTTTGCTGCGGAGAGACAGAGGCATGAATGGTTTGTCTGGAGTTTCAAGAACTTACCACAGTTCTAAAGATTTCACTGCAAAACCGCAAACTTCCTCCTCAATCAGAGCCCGCCAGTGCATTAGCAGCACCGCGCGTTCCCACACATCCCCCCCGCCCCCCATTTAAAAGCACATCCCTCCTTCTAACGTTACCGTAAACGAAGTCTGTTTATTGGTTTTACATATCCATAATTCACGTTCGCAACATTCAATAATTAATATTTTAATAACATGGGAGGCGAGCATCCCGTGTCAGTGGAGGCGGCAGTTCCCGTCGGCCACCGCCAGAGGCCGCCTTGGTGCCGGCGAGCCCTGGGATACACATCCGGCTGAGCCCGGGCGAGCGTCCTTCAGTGGCACACACGCACAATTGGGAATTGGAGACGACTCGCAAGCACTTGTTCCCATAACAGCCTGCACCGGCTGAGCAGAGTTTCCTGAACTGCCGGCTCCGGCCTGGGAATTGAACCAACCTGTGCGTCGCAGAGGCGTAAATATATGTAACTAGTGCGCGTGAAGGCAACAAGCCAAGCGCTTCGGCCGCTGGAGGAGGACGTGCAGCCGGGCCCCCAAAAACCCTGGGTGGGAGAGATGTGCCAGCAGCCGGGCATGTTTGTGTCGGTATTCTGAGGCGGTCAGCAGAGGACACCGGAAGAGAGGGCTTCCCGTGCTAACAGGGTCGACTGGAAGGGCAGAAACCGTCGCTGTTTTCATAAGATTATTGTTTCCAGTTTACATCGGATCGGACTCACCAACAAGTCGTAAATCTGTGTTTTTCAATCCGATCGCGCACAGCCCCGGGATTTTGGTGTCTGGAGGGGCCCTGGCTGGCTTCAACCTTGAAAAATATGTCAACAGCCCCTGCGCATCACCCCCCACAGGCGCCCACCCCGGAGCGGTAAGTCTGCAGTTTTGGGGCAGGGTGCGTATAGCGTGACAGCTGTTTGACCATTACATTTAAGCCGCGTTGCTAATTCTTCTGCAATAATGCGATTTATGTGGACAGGAAATGGATGTCCGCGTCAGGCTGTGGGCACAGAGGGGAAATTAGGTTGATATGGGTGGCATAAAGTAAAGGCCCGATTGGCAAGCACTTGAAAGGTAATTACTAAACGTGGTGTTCACGTACAAAATAGATTCCAGCTCCAAAAACCCATCCCCGGAGTCCAGCCCTCCCTGCCCATGCCATAGGAGTGTCACACTTGTGGCTGCATGGAATTCCTTACATATGTCTGCTTGTGGGTGGGGAGTTCAAAGATTGTCCCTGTAGCTGCATCCTTGATTGACGTAGAGTGTCACCTGCCCCGGTTTTAATTGGGACACGCCCACCTGTTTCCAATGCCACCACCCTATTCAAAATTCCGGTTGGCTTGTTTTTAAATCTTGAGTCCAAAATGTGATTTGAAAAATCACTGAAAGGCGCGCTCATTTAACATGAAACTGAGTCAGTTTCTTCGGAAATTATTGTACTTGTACGAAAAAATAAATAAGATTGAATAATAACATGAGAGACTTCTCATTCCTCTACTTATGATATACTGGATATTAGAACTTTTTTCTGGACTCGCATTACAATTTTTTAATTTTTTAATTATGTTTATGCAGTATGTTTAATTGACTAATCACATTATGGATCATCGTTCATCATGTATTAGCGTTCATAGTCAAACTTGAAATGTGCAACTAATTACCGTTATGCCGTAAATTAAGTACCATTCACAGTCTTACATAATTAATGCACATTCACCCACCTCTGCTCAAGCTATATGTGTCGCATGCGCTTAGCCATGACCGCATGAATTAACCTTTTACTTTTCATGAGCGTTTGTTTACCTACAGACGCCTTATCTCATGACCCGACCACTATTATGAACTTTCACGAAAGTTTTGTTTACTTCCAGACGTCCGTTCACGTGACCTTGCATGAACCTATCCTATCACTTGTTGCATCCGCACTACGGGTCTTTCTCCGTGCATTTAAGTTTATTTATTTTCCAACCTATCACATTCACATCTTAATCCTTGATATTTTCTCCATAACCAGTAATGTTTTTACGTTTTCGTGATTATTTTACCTTAACTTGAACTCCGTTTATCTGACACCCGCTATTGCCGATCACGTGACCCACCCACATACCTATAACAAGCTCTCACATTGGTCTTTCCCTAAACCCGACCGGCTCCGCGTTTGGAACCTGGAATTCACTACACGTTACTTCTCCGGTAAGTCTCGAAAGAACCGCTGCATTTAACCCTGCCGTATACTTTAGCATATTATCTTTACCTCCACAGTTATATTTGTTATTTACGCTTGTTCTACCCTCGAGTGCGTTACATGCACACCATACACTTTGATTGTAACATATTCCACGCATATATTAGAATGTCTCAGCTGACTTACAGATGGTCTTATTTAGTAAACTGATGCAATACTAAGTTTGCAATGTTATTTTTGTAATTATTTTCATATGATGACCCACCGTTAATGTATTGACATACTCTTGCTGTATAAGATTTAATGGTTCTTTTTCTGACAGCTAAGGCCCTGTATGTTTACATTTCAGTCCCCTGACGAAGGGTTATTCCCACTAACCCGAAATGCATTGGGCAAACATGAAGTAATGTTATGAATATTCACGATGGATATAATTTTCAATTATGATTGGATGATGAAATATCCTTTTGGAATGACAATAAATTCTTAATCAAGAACCCAAGGATTATTCAATCTTATTAATTTTTTCGTACAAGTACAATAATTTCCGAAGAAACGGACTCAGTTTCATGTTAAATGAGCGCGCCCTTTCAGTGATTTTTCAAATCACATTTTGGACTCATTTCATAAGGCACTATCAGGCATAGTGTGACAAGGAAACGCGCCCAAATTGTTTTCTATTCAAACAAATTAACCGTGTGCAAGGAGATACTTTAACCAGATTGTTTTTAAATCTTGCCTTCCCGCCCCCTCCTCCCCGTCCCTGTGTGCCCGTTCCCTCCCCTTTCACTGAAAGTGCCGTGTGTCTGTTCCCGCCCCCCCTCCCGCTGTCCGTGTCTTGGCTCCCGCTCCCCGTGTCTCGGCTCCCGCCCCCCTCCCGCTCCCCGTGTCTCGGCACCAGAGTCCGAAACTACCACTGCTTCATTGTCTTAGCAGTGCACTAAAAAGCTGCAACGTCTGAGCGATATTCCGTTAACACTCATTGGTTAGGATCTCGGCGTCACTTCCGGTAGGTGAGGCCGCATTTCCGGCCGCCATTTCGGGCTGCGCTAGGGGGCGGTGGCGCCATGTCCGGGCACTTCGATGCAGAGGACCGCAATGCTTGGTACTGGGGGCGACAGACCCGGGTCGAGGCAGTGGCCCTTTTGCAAGGCCAGTGCCACAGGACGTTCCTGGTCCGCGACTCGGCCACAATCCCCGGGGACTATGTGCTCTCTGTGTTCGAAAACTCACGAGTGTCCCACTACATCATCAACAGGGGGAGTAAGTGCTGCTGGGAATGAAGGGAACGGTTCGTGGAGTCTCTGGGCGCCTTTCGGCAGCAGCTGCATGAGCCCTATCAATTCTAATGCAACTTTATATACATTTACATAAGGAGTGAGCTCTGGTGGTTGGAACTAGAATGGAAAGTTTGATTGGGAGGGGGCAGCTACTCTAGACGCGTGGACGGTATAATTACTGATTTTTGTACCTGGGCCCATTTATCGCCTTAAAATTGCAAGGTACAATACTGATTAAGTCGCCAAAAATGACTTTAAAAATCCTTATGGCCACCTAAGTCCACGCTGCAGGTCCCGTTTATATTTTACTTCATCCTAGAGAATTTGTGTGTTCCAGATGTTTGTATTTTTTCGTGCAATATATGGCACATATAGGGTATACAATGAACTGAGTCACCTGTAGGTCCCTGGGTGAGTTCAACTTGTGGGTGTTCATATCTGGGGTACACAGATCTCTGCAGTTTTAAGGTAGTGCGAACTCCCCAGAGTGCAAGAGAAACGAGCGTATTCAGCCTACATGCTTATTCGGTTATCTTTATAATAATTTCCTGTGAAAGGGGTGTGCACAGGTGTAAAATATTGACAGCGCCGAAGGAAGATAATTGTGATAGGTGTGTGTTCGTGAGAGAGTAAAACAAAGGGGAGCGATGAGAGGCAAACAAGTGAATGTACGAGTATTGTAAAAAGGAGGATATTTTGTATGAGAAAGTACAGATATGCGATTTCAAAACAATGAGCGAAAAGTGTCTTACAGTGAGAGCGTTCTGGACAATGAGCGAAAAGTGTCTTACAGTGAGAGCGTTCTGGTCTAGTATAGCAGAAGGTTTTATTCTAGCCTTCTGCCTAGGGCTATAGTGTATGTTGAAGGCCCTGATCTGCATAGTGTGTGGACCACAAAACACCCTTCTGGTAGGATAGAACTGCTGATTCTTCACTTTTATGGTGTTCGTCTGAAACTATTAATGCCACTTTAGCGGTTCCCAAATTAGTTCCTTTCATTTTTGCCATGGGACATTCTGACGCACGCACTCCACCTGTGACTTCTGCGGTCAAAGGCCGCCTAATCATGTTAGTATTTACTCCTGACTTTAATTGCCCATTGTCCACCTCTTTCCCGAACCTACTGTAGGTTTTTATTATTGATTTGTGCTGCTCTTTCACAATTTTTTCATTCATGTTTTACTTTTAAGAAGCACGCCGCAACCAGGGTGTGTGTTAGCTGCTCATTTCAGCGCCCCGCGTCTCTGCTGGGTAGAGATATATATCATCCGACCCACATTTCTTTTCCGTCGAGGGGGTGCTCCCTCTTTTCCCAACTGTATGTCCTCGCTTGCTCAGTGTAATCCCGTTGTGTATAGTGCACACAGTGAATTCTCCAGCAGTGAAGAGTATGCAGCTTTAATTCTGCATGCTTATTACATTTACCTATTTTGTGTCTATAAGCCTAGATTGTTGGCTGGAATAAAACAGATTTGTATCTCAGACCATTTGTATACGGTCAAAATGCTGCATTTTTATCGCTTTCCCGTAGGGAGATATTTAGACAGAACATTTATAGTAAGAATGCGAGTTGAAATAACATAGTCGCAGCCACATATGTTACACGTTGTTAAAATACACGATTCCACTTAACAATGTCGTGGCTGTGGTCCAGCCTTCAGCCAGCATTTTGTTGCATGGTGAAATAAGTCCGTTTTGACAAGCAGCGTTCCTTATTGTTAATATTATAATTAACTTCGAATGTAGTAATTTAAAAAGTATATTTTACATGCAGGAATGCATTTTAATATAATTATTTGCATACAGTGACACTTTCTTCAGGGAGTTCTGAAATTAAGGTATTCGAACAAAAATTGGAAGAACCGAACAAGCATTGACAACGCCAGTAGAATCCAGTTTAAAAGACCATGTCATTTGGCTTTACTATTGCTTGTTCTGAAAGTGTTCTTGATATGAAAATCTGTCTGTGCAAGGTTTGCTCCCCCCCCCCAGTTCTTACTGTGTGCCTTTCTCCATTTAATCAAGCTTTGTGTACTTGCTGTGTAACCTAAATACCCTTTCCCACGCGCACCCATTTCACATTGCTTGGATGCAATGGTACCTTTGTGCTGTGTAAGTATCAAGTCGTGATTATTGCAAATAACATTTCCCCACTTCTGAGACATAACCTGCACTTTCTGTGACGAGAGTACCAGCACAATATAAGGTCTGTATATGAGGCATTAAGGACAATTTAGGACAGATAAGGGAAAATGCTGTTCAGGTGGAAGAGGGAAGCCAGGTAATGGAAGGGGATATGTGGAGGATTGAGGGAGGGCATGGTCACAGATAGCAAGGTGAAAACAGGATAGGTCCAATTGTTAGTAAGAGAAATACAAATTGGATTAGTTTGCTCCTGGTCCAGTAGGCTACACGGAGAGATGATGAGAGAATAACCTAAATAGCGAGACAAGTGATTTGTCTTAAGGCGCTGGTTAGTTCAGGTACGTCAGGAAGAAGGTTCATGGTTCTTTCCATGCTACATTTTATTGGTGATCCAGTGTGATTGAATACTTTTCATCTGTCTCCCTCTTGGTCCACCTAATTAATCATACATATTTCAAGAAGGGTGATCGTGAAGAACCTCGCTGTTAAAGCCCATCTCCCATATTGAGTCCTCTGACTATTTTCTTGGCAGTTATTTTTTATAGGAATAGAACTTGGACAAATGAACACAATATTCTTAGTTCTTGTATGTTCCTTGCCTGTTCTTCTATATTTGAAAACACCAACGATCTCACCCGCTGTCTACACATGAGGGATCCCGAGTGTGTGCGTGTGTGACTGCTCCATTGTGTGTGTATGTGACTGCTCCAGTGTGTGTGTGTGTATGTGACTGCTCCAGTGTGTGTGTGTGTGTGTATGTGACTGCTCCAGAGTGTGTGTGTGTGTATATGTGACTGCTCCAGAATGTGTGTGTGTGTTTGTGACTGCTCCAGAATGTGTGTGTGTGTTTGTGACTGCTCCAGTGTGTGTGTGTATGCGACTGCTCCAGTGTGTGTGTGTGTATGTGACTGCTTGCGTGTGTGGGTGACTGCTCCAGTGGGTGTGTGTATGTGACTGCTCTGGTTGTGTGTGTGTGGGGGGGGCTCTGGGTGTGTGGGGGGCTCTGGGTGTGGCTGGCTCTGGGTGTGTGTGGCTGGCTCTGGGTGTATGTGGCTGGCTCTGGGTGTGTGTGTGTGGCTCTGTGTGTGTGTGTGGGTGGTAGTAATTGCTGTCTGCTGAGCTCATCCGTAGGGTACAATAGTTCTCACATTTGCGAGAGATTAAGCTATTGGCAATGTAAATGACTGCCATTTATTTATCTGTTTTCAAAACCAACACATAAATACAAATTTTGTCATTTACAATGCCAATAGCTGTAACTTCTCCAAAGGCGAAACCGTTGCATTGTAAATGCTTGTTTCACACTACATCCCCATGCTCAATTGAGAAGAAAAAACTGCAGGGCACCTCTGTTTCTTGTTTTTACTTCATTTATTATCAGGAGTCGGGCCGGGGAGGGAGTGATTTTGCTCTGTACCTTGCAAACCTTACCTGTCAAATGAATGTAATTTATGCCTAGTTTAAACCTATTTTAAATACATATCTCTGAAAGTGGCAATTTTGCTGTTCATGGCTGAAGAAAGCTACAGTGGCCATACGTATGAATTGCATAAAAGTATGCTGATTTGAAGGACGTGGAATCTCATTACATTCATATTTCCTCAATGGTGTCTCTTCCGTTGTTATAGAAACCAATGCAGTGATATTCCCCTTCTACTCTGATAGCAAACCAAAGGCATGGCGAAAAAAATGATGCCGCCATGAAGCCCTGTATGGGAAGATACTGTGTGTGTTATGTTAGCGAACGCGGACTGTGTAAAGCAATGAATCATTGCTTAAAAATATAAATTCAAATCAAAACTCTAAATGCATACCTCACATATATTGGTATATTCTGGATTTTAGTTCTGAAATGAAAATTGAGGTGTCACAACCAAATATTGCACAGTGCTGCAATCATAAATAGGTTTGTTAGGTGGGTGTAAAATGGGAGATGTATGTACTCGGCCATCTGTTCTGGAAAGGAAATGTATAGCAAGAACTATGCGTATATAAAATGTAAATTATTTTAGAACCATGCAAGAGTGCGCTGCCATCACAAAGTTCAATTCTGCCGAAGGGTTCCAGGTAGACATGTGGAACCATTAACTCATTTCAGCACTACATGGCTAAGGCAAATGCCAATCAGTGACATACCAATTGCTAGATTCTCTTCGAAGTCAGATTTCCTGTCCCAATGTTGCTTAGTGATGACAGCAGTTATGTATATGCTGCTGCAGGAAGTAGAGAGCGATCCTTGGATCAAACAACGTAGTATACACATCTTAAGCATTCACACGTGCTGCAGTCTGGCCCACAAGCATATCAAACTGCCACGCGTGTATTCCAAGTAAGGATGATTGCTGCTGTCTCCACATCTCTGTCTCCCGCTTGCCATACGCATTCATAACCGGAAGAAAGTCTGCATACCAAAGGCACAAGCTTTGAGAACAGGCACGGCCCGTGCCGGGCGTTCCACTGGGGCGGTGATGTCAGGCAGGGGAGGGTCAGGGTGGGGGGCTTGTAAAATGCGGGATATGGACCATTAGCGGTAAGTACCAATAAAAATAAATAAAACGAATTTCGTTGCCCACGCTGCATCGCCAAATGTGATGCAGCGTGGGCAACGAAATTTGTTTTATTTATTTTTATCGGTACTTACCTCAAATGGTCCATATCCCGCATTTTACAACCCCCCACCCTGACCCTCCCCTGTCTGACGTCACCGCCCCAGTGGAACGCCCGGCACAGGCCGTGCCTGTTTGAGAAAAGTGTGCATTCAAGCACAGACTTACATCATGCCTTTCACCTGTCAGCCTTAAGGTTGTCTTCCCCAAATCGTTTGCCTTCCTGCTCCGATTGTTCTGAACTTGTTTTGCTGGCATTAGGACTCTGCACACTTTACCACTGCTTGCCACTGCTAAGGTGCATGTGCTCACTCCTTACAACATGGTAATATTGGCTTATCCCCAATTGGCATATTTTATCTACTTGTAAATCCCTGGTTATGTGGTACTATATGTACCCAGGGCCTGTAATTTAAATGCTGCTGGTGGGCCTGTAGCACTGGTTGTGCCACCCACTTAGGTAGTCCTTTAAACATGTCTCAGGGCTGCCATTGCAGAGTTGCACAGTTTTCAACTGGCATTTCCTCCTAGCAAAATAAACCTTTTGCCAGGCCCAAACCTTCCTGTTTAAGATATATATATATGTCACTCCTATAGTAGATCATGGACAGCACAGAGGACAATATGCTATGTATTTAAAAAAGTAAGATATGTACTTTTATGTTATTACATTTCGTAGGGAAAGAAATCTCAAATTCATGTTTCATGACTGCAAAGGCTATCTCCTCGACAGGATAACATTGGAGTTGCCTTATTACATTTTCTAAGTTTTATTTCCAAATGGGAAGGGATTACTAATTGAAGTTTAGTGTCTCTGGAATTAAATTCCCAAATTCTAACTTATGGTGAAGTAGGATATTTAATTTCTGTTCTGAAAAATGTTACTTTTAGAAATGTGGCCTTTTTCTGCCTTATTTACTAGTGCCTTTTGCCTGTCTCTGGTCACATGAATTGTATATTCCTCCTAGACTGGCAACACAATAGGTAGCTTAGGTGTGCCTTGATTGGCCATCAGTGGAATGATGGGAGAAGGAATTTGGACACAGTTCAACTTGCTCTTTAATAAGCTATGCCCTACCTCCACACATAGTTCTGCATACCCCCTGTAGTTAGCCTGGACCCAGGACAAGGAAGATAGCATGTCTGGGGACTTCAAAGGGAAACCTCTAGAAGTTTCTTCCCCACTGCAAAGGCATAGCTGGATATAAATACTGGATGTCAGACACAATCATTTCAGTACACTTCTGGACCTGTGTATACTCTACAAGGATGGACTGCTGTGCTGTGCTTCTGAAGGACTGCCACACTGCTGGACTCCTGCTTTGCTGTGCTGACCTGCTGCCTGGTGACCTCTTGCCTGGGTGAGGAGGACTGCACCTGCATCTCTTGAACCCAGAACCCAGAGTGATTTCAACAGCTAGATGGCTGACCTTCTGATCTGAAGCTTCAGGTACGTACCAGGCTTCTATCAACCTTGCATCTGCAAATGGACTATGCCATCTGTGAGACTACCCTGTCAAGGGGTGCCACCCCAGTCCTGGACCCTTGGAAGTGGGATTAAGGGGCTTTGCCGGCCCCTTTAGATCCAGATGAACAGAGGCATCTCCTTTGTTGTGCGGCACAGCCCGAGCAGAACTGACACATCTATGTTGCTGCGTGGATTGGACCTGTCGTAAAGACTTGCATCTCTGCTACAACCCACATTGCTTTGGAACCACTACTGCGCGACGTATCCTCAGCACAGGCCCTCGCATCTCTCATCAATGGCAGTCTCAACAATGATTCCAGATTCCGCATCACAGCTCTCTGGAACTGATGCATCGCCCAGACTGTGCGCTCTATTCGCGACGCCGGGCTTTGCATCACAAGCCCAGTCGGCAGGATCCTCCACAATGGATTCTCCAGGAAGGGGATCTCCTCCTACAAAATGGGTGTATTGTTGCTGCTCCAGGCCTCGTCACACCAACTCAGGGAGCAGCTTGGCTCAGGCTGTCAAAGGCTGACAATCAGAAGAGGCTGCTAAAGGGGTTTTGTAGGCAACTTCAGGATAGTAAGTTCTAAAACCACTTCCCTGCAATAGTTAGATTAAACTCGACCATGGCAAGTTGTTTTGTTCCATGAAACTAATAATTTGATACTTTGAATGATATGACTGATCAGCTAGCTCCAATCCAAAGTTAGACTTTATTAAATGTAATCAAGTTCTCCCATGTTAGCCTACGGTGCTCGAAGCACTACAATAGGAAAATACCACTGTGGCTGTTTTTTCCTACCAGGGCATGTAAAACAGTTTTTATCCTGTCTCAGCTTTTTATACATATGAACCCTGCCGGTGGCGCACCTACAACAGAATTTAAGGGTGGCTTATTAAAAGGTAGGTTTGGACTTTGCAAGGGCTTTTAACTCCAAAGTCGAGATTGAACATATTATTATGTTAAACCCAGCAAGAAAGGCAGGCTTGGCTTTACAAAAATATCAGACACCTCAGCAGGGCAAAATTAAGTGCATTAAGACCGTTGGGGTATCTAAACCGACATCCACTGTCATACGCTGGGGACTAACAGGTAGGTCCTTATCAATTGGAATGCTACTAATCAGCATATGCCTTTAAAGGATAGAGCACTGGTATAAACTGTATGGTGCAGAAGAATCTGTTCCAAAGGAAGTGTGCACTATTTTACACAAACATTAAAGTTTCTTCAATTTTTCTCTCTTTTAATGATACATTGAAGCAATTTTCCTTGTATTTAAGTTGTTTTTATTAATTCTTCATATTCACAATTAAAGCTTTATTCTTGATCCTTAAATTCCATCATTTATGGATTTCTTCATTAGCTATATTTCATAAACTCAATGCATTTCCGGTCGGAATGTTGACCCTTCATCAGGGGTCAGTAAGGAAAGTACAGGAAACTAGGTGAGCTAGTCTTAACTAAATGGTTAATAATGTACATGCTCTAGAAGACATTTTCACTTGAATAAACGTTGCACAATTTGATTACATTCGAATCGCGATATTCAGTTCCTGTGTTATTTAGGTACATATAGAAAGTTTGCTGGCTCATAACTATGTCAATTGATTAGTAAAAATAGTCATGAAATTAGTTAAAAAGCTAGGTGCGCGGTAACTGGCGTAGTGTTACACTTGAATAAACATGGTGACATCCGATTACATTCCAATCGCGAAATTCTAATACAATGTTATGTGTGCTCGTCTTGATGGTTAGCGGGCTCGTGACTATATCATTCGATTGCTAATAAACTAGGAACGCGGTGTCTGGCGTGATGTTAACCCCGAGAGGAAAAAAGAAAACAAGGTTAGCGAGAGGCTACTGCCGATGTGTCTCGGGTTGTTTGGCCGTGTACGCTAAAGTAAGGCTAGTGGAAAGGAAAAGTAAAGTTAATGAGAGACTTACTTCTTTGAAAACGCTGCCAAAGGATCTCCGTATGTCAGCTCAAAGGGTTCACGTGACTCTATGTGGCGAATAGCGGGCTTTTAAATATGTTTAAAGTCCGTGATTTTGGGTTGCCGTATGTGATTGGTTAAAATGGAGTCACGTGATCGTGACTTACGTGAAATAAGATAGCGATTTATCTCTCTGCTTAACTGGTTTTAAAAAAAATTAAATATGGATGTATTCTTGCCCGTTAAATAATAATATGATGGAAAATCTAAAACAATATAATAGAGTGGATCTCCATTGAAAATAATGTCGACCATTTTAGATCAGGTTAATCTAGTAGATAGCGTCACGTGATCGCATCTCGTGCTGGAAGTTTTTGTGAACTCTTGGTTCACTCGTAGGAGGGTGTCATGATATTTCATTACAATCAATATGTTAGAAGTGTAACAATCCTATTGATAAAGGCTTAAATAAAGTAAAGGAATTAAATAAAGTAAAGGACAGTCGTGATAGTTATGTGAATTAGTGTTGTATATTTTGAGTTGTAAAGTGAGTGTGTATATACACGTACCAATAAAATTCATATGAAATTCAGTAAGCAGTGAAATCAAATGATGACATACTTATTACATTATGACACATATGATGATGATCTATAGGGCTATGCAGGAGCATAAGCAGATCTGGATTAGTCAGTCACAAGAAGCTGGATAATTCTATCCTGTCATTCATCCTTTGAGGGTACATGCTGCTGAGTTTCCTTACCCAGAAATATTCTGATCTAAGACGTTGTTTATGGGGATCAGTGTCACTTTGTGTAACTATGGCTTCCAGTATTGTAATCTTAGTTGAGCTATGTTGTGTCCACTTTCATTCCAGTATGCAGCCACTGTAGATTTAAGATTTTTCAGACGTATATTACTTTTGTGTTCTGTTATCCTTATTTTTATTTTTATTTCAGTCTGACCCACATAAGCTTTTCCACACGGGCATTTGATTACATAGATAATGTTTTTGGTGTCACATGTGCTTGAATGTAGCAGAGGGATTTTCTGACTCGTCATGGGATGGGTAAATGTGTTACCTGGAATGACGTTATTACAATGAATGCAATTTTCACATCTCTGCATCCCCTTATGTGATTTTTGTTCTTTCTTTTTCTTTTGGCTAGTTAGTAGCTCCTCAAGGTTTTTTGATCTACTAAAAGCAAAAGTGATTTTATCTGAAACCAGTGGTTTTAGATCCGGTTCTTGTGTAATCAGTGACCAATGTTTACTCAAAATGTTTTTGATTTTCTCTGCTTGCAAGGAATATTTCAAGACACAAACTGTTTTCTTAGTATCAGATTTGATATTAGTTTCCAGTAGGGAATCTCTGTTCATGCTCATTACTTTCATTTTTGATTCCTCCAAGATTTGCCATGGGTAACCTCTTTTTAAGTATTTACAGATCTGTCTGTCGATCGTGGTGGAAGCATCTTGGGGATTTGATGTGATTCTTTTCAGTCGAATGAATTGAGACATTGGTAGATGTTTTTTTAAAGAGTTCAGATGAAAACATTTAAAGTGTAGACAGCAGTTTCGATCTGTTCTTTTTGTGTGAACGTTGGTTTTTATCCTATTGTTTTCAATGGTGATCAAGACATCTAGAAAGGCTAGTTGGTGGTTGTCAATCTGGCGAGTGAATTGTATACGTTCATGACATGTGTTCAGTTGCTCTATGTTTTCTAGTAGCTTTCCCCTCTCTCCTCTCCATAAAATTAAGATGTCGTTGATGTATCTGTTAAAGAGTATCAGACCTTGTAGCCAATTGGGATTCTTTAAAATATGATCAAGTTTAAATTTGGCCATATAGATATTTGCCTAGGATGGCACCCCCGCAAATCCCATAGATGTTCCACTGCATTGTTCGAAATATGTGTCTTTCCATTGAAGATAACTGTGGAATAGTGCGAAATGTAAGGTGTCATTTTACATTGATGTGTCACTACGGAATCTGTGAGAAGAATCTACAACTCATAGGTGTTTCATTGTCCTTTAGCCGGGAAAAACTCCAGGAGGACAAAACACGTGTTGGCTGCAGTGTTTTGGATTTCTTTACCTGTGACATTGATTGTGAAGTAAAAGAACAATGTAAACTTCAGTGGATTGGATTTATTTCTTGAGAACAGCCTGTATAGTCAATATGAGTTGGACTCTAAAATACTAGGACTAATGTTTGCTTGAATGATTATTTTCTCCACGGAAATCAGGTGTCACTGAATATTTTTAATTTTTGCATCAATATGAAAAAGTGTTGTAACAAGGTGCTTTGGTAGCGAAAACACAAGAAGCCATGAAGATTAGGAGATGTTTATTCTCTACATGAAAACGTCCCATCCACTCATTCCAACTGCTGTCCAGTCCTGTCTCCATCAACCGCCTGCCAGCCACCAACATTTCATTACATCATGACCCACTGACATTTCCACACTGTGAGCCCAAGTTACCATATATATCACACACCTCCCTTTTTTCACCAAAGCAAAACATGTGACTAAATTAAGAAAATTAATGCTCAATGTGAACATAAAAGAAATAATCCATTGATAGTGTTTCTTTTCTCAGCTTGTAAACAACTACCTAGCAATTTGGATATTTCCCTCGAACAGTACAAAATATATATATATCTTCTTATAACATTCTAAAAACAAAAGGCTAATCTTATAGAGACAGTTTACCCTATATAATCTTTCAAATGGACAGGATCATTGGTGTCTCTGCAAGACCATAACCTAGTTCCACCCTCACTCTTCAGTTATTAAACACTCAAGACTCCCTCCCAAGGCACTCTTTCTTTGTACAGTACTACCAAGTTCAAATTCCATATGCAATGATTTTCTGTTTTTACTGCATTTGTGAACATCTTTTTATGCCCTTTACAGGTTAAGAGAGTTTGACAGCTCCCTCTTTAGTCATTGGTTTCCTTATTATAACCTAATCGCCAACCCTCACTTCAGTTTTCTTTACAGATTTCCTCTTATCATAATTTTGCTTGTGCGCTTGCACTTTCTTCAACTCTCTTAACTTCCATTCTTCACTCTCATCCATCTTGTATGACTTTCCCTCTAAGCCATTAACCCACCTTGTTTCCATAAGTGTATTTGTTGTCTCCCTTGAAACACTTCCAATGGAGTCTTCCTCGTTAGAGTGCAGAGTAACTCTGTATGCCTCAACTCTCATGCTCTCTTGCAAGCCTCCTCCTTTCGCACCTAACCATTATCTTTGGCCATATGTATAGTCTCCTTCAGCACTCAGTTAAAGCGCTCTACCATTCCATTAGTTTCGGGATGGTGTAATGCGTGTCTCTTATGTTTTATACCATACTACCCCAAGAAGAATTCCATTTTTTTAGACACCAATTGCACACCATTGTCTGTAATTAATACCTTGGGTATGCCTTTCCTGCCAAACACATCTTTCACTACATGCTTGGTCTCCAGACCTCTTGTGAAGAAATGTTCAGGTCATCTTGAGCAAATGTATATCAAAACCACTAAGAAGGTTTCACAACCTTCACCATGTACTGGACTGAGAATATTCAATGCAACTTTCTCCCATGGGCCAGTAGGAAATGGGTTGTGCTCTTGGATTCATGGTCTTTTCACTTAAAGCACACTGCATGCATTCTTTAACCATTCTTTCCACGTGGAGAGCCAATCCTTTTCATCCTCATCAACCTCAAAGACTCTCCCTTCCAACTTCTTCACTTAGCATACAGCAGCAAAATGCCCTTTTTCTTTTACAAAAGTTGCATGTTGCCGTGAAAGCCAGCCATTTTGAAGTAGCCCATATGAACTGCCTTCCCATATCTAAAGCATTTCCCTGGAAACTTGTTTCTTTTCTCAACTTTCTAATGGTTTCCCTTTACCCATTTTATAATTGTGTTTCTCTCAACTAGAATTCCACTGTCCTTGGCTCCCTCCATCGTTATCATTTCCACACACTTATTAGAGTGCTCAATTTTGTTGCCACTAATGAAACTTCATCATGAGTAGGATAATCCTTTTGCCACAGTTCCTCATGGGCTCTTTCAATGTTGCATCCAAGCATACATTGATCCCTAATTCTCTCTTCTAAAAGAGCTGCAGACGTGCAAAGAGGAAGCTAATCTTCCTAAATCTGTCACTATTTTCTACTGATCCCCTTTCCTTGTCAATGTTTTTACCAAAATGGTACCTTTCCAAAATTGTGATCACTTTGAATTAATTGTGCCTATCTAGCTTTAGTATACACATTTCATATTCATTTAGGTCTATTGCATAATCATCTGCAACCTCTGGTACAATGCAGCAATCAAGCCATGTTCTCTCTGACCTAAAAGATGTGCCACACACCCTATCACACCTTCTGAAATCTTTCTTCCACTTTTGCCATTTTATCGGCGGTGTTCCAGGTTTTCTGAGATAAGAAATGTGTTTGGAATTTGAGAAACTTAGAAATGATGGAATCATTGAAGAGCTTCAAGGAACGGAATTGTTGGCTTCTGTGGTAACAGTTAGGAAGGCCAATGGGTGTTTGTGTTTAGGTGCTAGTGACAAGGATGGGATAAAGTGGAACAGTCTCAACAATTTGAAATTGTACAAAGTATTTTTATACTGACAAGCTCATTGGAAAAGTTGAGTTACTGAAACTGGACCTCAGGTCCCATGGTTTTGGGGGAAATGCAGCCATGTTCTCAGTCAGATAGCCACCTAATCCACACTGGTACTCTCTCAGAACCATTGACAAAATATTAATTAGATCAGCATCCTTCAAAAATAAAACAGCATACTTCAATAGTAACAGCCATTGACTTCAAAATCCTAAATGGAGCACCGCCGCACACAAGTATCATTTCCAAGCAACTTCAGTATCAACATACAGTATAAACATGCAGGGAAATAGTTCACCCAGCACCACCAGATTCATAGCTTAAACTATTAACAAGACTGTGATCTGCCTCCTTCTTTTGCAATCAGTCTAAATCAAGTTTGACAGCCAGCTGGATTTCTTGCACACAAAGTAGAAAACCAAAAATCTCCTATCATGTGTTATAATGAAGAGGACCTGGTGAGCATCCTTGACTTAAATTGTTTCATGAAATTTCAAATTGCTGAGACCTTTCCACCTGATCCCATCGTTGTTGCCAGTGTAACAAGGTACTTTGTTAGAGAAAAAACAAGAAGTTGTGAAGGCTAGGAGATGTTTATTCTTTACATGAAAAGGTCCCATCCAGCCATTCCAACTGCTGTCCAGCCTCTCTCCTTCAACAGTTAGGTTCTCAGCCACCAACATTCCACTACATCATGGCACACTGACATTTCCACACTGTGAGCCCAAGTTATCATATATATTACAAGTGTCTTGATTTGTTTTGATCCTATTCAAATATTTGCTTCTGTGACAATCCAGAATTATTTGACCCTATTAAAATCTTGTTTCCATCACATTCCAGAATTACAAAAACATTTGTTTAATTTTTGAGTACATTTACAGGCACTTAAATCTTATTTGGTGTTCACAAAATGTCATCCTGTCCATTCACACTCTTTGTAACCCAGCAAGATTGTCACATAATTCATTTAACTATTCTTTATCTCACTGCAAAGTGGGAGAAGTTTGTAAACACAAACCCCATATAAAAAAGGAAGCAGCAATTTGTCAGAAGACTAAACCAGACATCTGACCTCTATCATTGAAGCACGGCAAAGATAACAATATAAATACAGAATTTAAAGGCATCTTTATTTATTGCTTGGATTATCATGGCCCACTAAAAATCAGTTTGTGACCCACCAATGGGTCACAAATACACAGTATGGGAACCATTGTTATAGATCATTTCACAGAAAGGAGGTATATTTGGAGCACATTTGGCAAAACTGGTAACAAATCAACACTTTTCTTTGATGGACTGTAAATCTAATGTTAGAAGGGGGGGTCTCTAGTTGGCAGTGATATGCACCCTGTCCAAGTAGGGAACCTTCCTGCTAGTCAGGGTAAGGGAGATACATGCCCTAGAAAAACCCTGCTCGCCACCTTGGTACCTTGGCATGAGCAGTCAGGCCTATCTCAGAGGCAATGTAGAAAGCATTTGTACATAAAAACACAGTAACACAGTGAAAACACTACAAATGGACACCACACCAGTTAAGAAAAATAGCCAATCTTCTTCAAAACTAAACAAGACCAAAACAAAAAAATCTAACATACATTATACAAATTAATACTTTTTAAAGGTTTAACCAAGTTTGTCCATAGAACTCCAAGGATGAGTTGATTTTAGCACAAAGTACCTTTGATGCATCAAAATCAGAGATGAAAAACAGTCAAAGAGGAGGTAAGTGTCGTGTAACGCAAGCAATGTGCCGATTCTCAGTCCCAAGGAAATTGAGGCATCAGTTCTGCTGTACACAGGAGAAGTGATGAGTCGATCCCTTACTGCGAAGAGAAGCGATGCTTTGAAGTCTGAAAGCGGCTCCTTACTGTGGGGTGATGCACTGAAAACTAGGCACCCTGGTGCGATGTGTGAAAAATCAAGATGTGCTTGGGTCGATGCGGCGGTTGCAAAACAGGTGCTGAATCGATTCTTCCAGGCGCAAGCAGGTGATGCACTGATTCCTTCAGCCGCACTGCAGGGCCTGCTTTGGAGTTGGAGCAGGGGTCTCTGATGTCTGAGACAGTGCTCTGGACTCAGGCTGCGGCGGTTCTTCCAGCCACGAACAGGTGCTGCATGGGTTTTTCAGCTGCAATGTGGCGATGCATTGTTTTTTTAGCTGCACGTCAAGCTTGAGGCGAGAAAAATGGCTCTGAGGTGCGATATGGGGATTTTCAGCTCATGAAGCAGCAAAATCACCTCCCAAGGCCCAGAACTGGAGTTGGCACTACTTGGCAGGTCACACATCCCAGCTGAAGAATTCAGGAGAGCTGCAGATTAAGTCTTTTATGGCCATGACTCGTCTAACAGGAGGCAAGCACACACAACCCTTGGAGAATCTTGATGAGCAGGATAAGAGAGTACAATCCAGTCCTTCCTCTGCCTGAGACAGAAGCAGCAAGCAACAGGCCAGCACAACACAGCAACAGCAGAGTAGCAGTCCTCCTCCTAAAAGCTTTTCCAGTTCTTTTTCTTGGCTGAATCTCCTTTTGATCCTGAAGTGTTCTAAAAATGTGGGGTTACAGGTCCAATACTTATACCCATTTCTGCCTTTGAAGTAGGCATACCTTTATAGGATAGCCTTCCCAGTGCACATATGCTGACCTGGCTCCAGACACACTCTTGGGTGGGGGAGGGTGGAGACAGGATTGTGAGAGGACAGACACACCCCTATTCCGGAGTCAGTGACAACTCCTCTCATCACTCTAGCTCAGAATAGCTCATCAGCCTGGTGATGGGCAATCAGGATATGCAAAGCACACCTCATCTCCCTTTGAGCAGCTGTCTAGAGTGAATGTACAAATAGCCCAACTGTCTGTCTAAACCAGACGTGGATTCTATAGGCAGGCAGAGGCACAGGATGGCAGAACAAGTACATGTCCACAATCTAAATGTGGCATTTCCAAATACACAATTTAATAACCACCTTCACAAAAATATGTGTTTTTAAATCCTGAGTTAAAGGAACCCAAACTCCAAATCTCTATCTTTTCTTAACTGAAAGGTACACTTGTAAGGTGTTACAAGGCAGCTCCATTGATAACCTATGGGAGAGATAATCCTTACAACAGTGAAAAACAAAATTGGTAGTATTTCTCTATAAGGACATGTAAAACATACCAGCACATATCCTAACTTTCACATATACTGCACCCTACCCATGGGGCTACGTTTAGCCTACCTTACAGGTGCCTTACATGTAATACAAGTTGATGTTTGGGCTTGCAAGTGGGTGCCCTTGCCAGGTCGATATGGCAGTTTGAACCTTTACTTGCAGACACTGCAGTGGCAGGCCTGAGACAGGTTTACAGGGCTACTCATGTTAGTGGCACAATCAGGGCTGAAGGCCCTCTAGTAGCATTTGATTTATGGGCCATGGGCACACACAATGCACATTACTAGGGACTTACCAGTAAATCAAATATGACAATCATGGATAACCAAACATAATCACAATTGACACAGAGGGCATTTGCACTTTAACACTGATCAGGAGTGTAAACTGTCAGAGTTAAAAAACGAAGTCCAGCATACAGTCAAAAATTTAGGTGTAAACCACGCCAAGGATGCCAGGTCTAAAATCTACTGTTCTGGTGTTCTAAAATCTACTGTTCTGGTTTTCACCTTGAAAAATACTATTGATTTGCTGACTCACATAAGGGCAGATTTTTCAGATGATTGCATTCTCAGAACTAATCTTTTTGCAATATTATACATTAAACATGAAATATAATACCATAGCATTATTCCATTACTATAGAAGTGGATTGAACAAAAACTGCCATGGTTCAACTAAGTTTAATTTGTTTATTAAGGTTGAAATACTGATAGAAATGTTGCCCTTTTTTCTTACTTATGCACTGATTTATATCAGGTAGTTAAACGATGTAGTAAGGCATATTCTTTCTTAAAATGAACCATTTGACAACAGTCCTTATGGGGCTCTGCTTCCAATTAACCTAATGCTATAAACCTATGTTAACAACAAAGAGAACACTATCAAATTGTACCAATAAAAATGAATACAAAATAGTGAAAGCAATAAATGAAGTTGTTGCATTTGTATATATCCTGAGGGGCATATTAAAATATCTCATTAATCCAAGCTACAGGATCAACTACCTTTCTTTCAAAAATATGGTGAAATATTGTAGTCATGAAAGCCATCTAAAAGAAATATCGGATGGATCAATGCTTGACAATACTTGACTATCCGGAACAATGTGCGTTTTTCATTTATAGGTCTTAGAACAATAATGGCCACAGGCTATTCTTTACTAAACAGTATTGAACATGATTTTCTTTGACCAAAGAATATTATTACATTGGAGGTGGGTGTTATCAAGATTTAACTTTGACACTGTGATGCGTTTATCTCAATCTGTTGTCTATTCCTACGGAGCAGAATTAAAATAAAACTTTCTGGCGTAGAATTGTAGAATGCTTCCCACAGGAAAATAAAAATTGATGTTGGAAAATGTCTAGGACACTAATGTAAATAAATTGTCAAAGCCGATAGGCTTGGCGTTTCTAGGATGAAAGGCAGCAGAAACTCATTTGACATAAATCCTTTTAATAGAGGTAAATCCCAGGAGTGACGAATGATAGCAATACAGTTGTTTACGCAATATCCAGTACTCTTGAGAGTAAGGACCGTAGGAAATTGCACTAAATAGTTTGTAATAATAAGAAGTAAGGTGCAAAATACAGTTGCCAGTTGTACCCCAAAAGTAGGAGATCCAGAATAGAGTAAGTTGAGTGGCATCAACTATAATGTGTTTATGACAGGGAACCCAAAAAAGCGGCACTATTTAATTCGGCTCCCCGTTTTCCAGTTAGCAGCCATTAAGAATAGCGGCAGGCTCAAAGCAATAGTTCCTAGTGAGTAACTAATGGTCAGAGATTCGGCAGCCAGATCCTAATTAACTTGCACAAGCTCCAAAGGACCGCAGTATGTTCAGTGAAGGGTCAGAGAGTTTAAAATAGTATAATAAAACAGAAATCCAATATGATGGCTCGGTATGGTGTAACTTATTGAATACAAGTGTAATACAATTTTTTAAACGATATTAACAAATAGCATCATTAATGATGATATTAAACATAGTTGAAACTTGGAAACTCTTTTCCACAGTAAAATAATGTGCTGCATTGCTGGTAGGATGTTATGAGCAGGTGGTAGTGCAGTTGTTCTCACATGTTTCCCTATTACTCTGCAAACAAGCTAGCACTGTATTGTATTGTACAGTGTGGATTATATATGGCACTTTTCTGGTACACCGAAGTGCTGAAGTGCTTTGTGGATGGGAAGCGTGCTATTTATTCCTTGAGAGACCTACAGAACTAGAGATATTTGTTAGCATATTGTGAAATACTTGGTCATGATGTTTAACTTTCAGGTGTTACATTGTTTAAAATCAGTTTTCATGCAACTTCTCATCTGATGTGTTATTTAGAGATCCACAAACTCTCATGTAATCTGTCTTGGAATGTGTTGGCAAGCAGGTATGTAATCGGTCATGCATGGCGTATTAAGCTGATTACACCTGCGATTGTGAAACTATCACCTACGCTCTTGTGAAGGGGCCAAGCAAATGTCTATCATCTGGAAGATATGGTATCATTAATGTAATATATGAATTTAACCAAGGAGGGCTGTAAACCCAGCCCAATCCGATGTCCTAGACTATCAGGAAATACTCTGTGGAGTCAACCCAGAAGTGACTGGGGAGTTGCATATGATGGCAGTTAAAACACCCAGTGTTCAGATGTACGACCATTCCATTTTACTGGTCGCAAATTGTGACTCGCAAAATGGAAAATACTAATGTGTCTCAGACACATTTAGTGATTACAAAATGGGGTCGCAATTGACCTGCCTCATTAAAATTCAATAGGCAGGTCGCAATTTGCGACCCATTCAGAATAGGCTACAATCATAAGGATGGTGGCCTGTTCGGGACTACAGCTCACCATGTCTATGTTTGCTTTTAAATAAAACAACTTTTTTTCCAAATACTGCCTATTTTCCTTAAAGTAAAACAGGATGTGTTTAAAAGAAAAAAAATGAAAAGACTATGGGACCACTTCCTGCTTTTAGAAAACATTTTCGCACACATTCACAAAGAGGAAGGGGACCCCTTCCTGTTTGTGACAGGCTTACCACCTACTTGCAGTAGGTGGTAAACTGCGATTGTTTTGCAACCACACTTGCCGTCGCAAAATAATTATACATCCCCCTGCGACTGGCTATTAGGAAGAGATGCTCTGGCATGCCACTTCCTAATAGCAGCTCACAAACCCTATTTTGTGAGTCAGTAATTGGTTACAGACTCGCAAAATAGAGTTTGTACATACTACAATTGTTTTTAGCAGTTGCAAACAGCCCAATTTTCCATTGGTGACTGCTAAAAACGGTCGCACATCTGGTCCCAGGAGCCTTATGTCAAGTTTTGCGAGGAGCAACAGAAGAGCCACCCATTGATTTAGGGTATAATATAGGGTCTCCACGGAAACTGCAATGAAGCAACAGAGGAACAATCCATTGATGGCTCTTTTAAGCTCCCAAAGTGCATTAGTCGGTATCTACCTATGAGAGACATATGAGAAAAACAGAAGTAATCAATTGATGGAACTGTTAAATAACCAAAGTGTATTGTATGACATCATACAATGAGATATAGGCCCAGATCTTGGTGGAATGCCTAAACTATTAGGGACAATCTGCGTGGAGGTGGAGTAGTTAAGTGTTAAGAAAACCAAAGGATGGGGGTTGTATACAATGATGATTTAAAGGATTTCATTTATATCAGATGGACGCTGGAGGGGGTAAGGGATAAATGTCAGACGAAATAAAAAAAGATGAAGTGACACAACAATAGAAATGGTTACATCTTTTGGACCTAACCGTTTGCTCTTTTTAAGAAATGGGTTGGGTAAAACATGGGTTATTGGTTGAGGTAGGTGGAAATCCCACTCAGGCAACAACCATAGGTCCTTGTCAGGATGAACCACAAAAGTGACGTCATTAAATGAACCTGTTGTTAACTCTCTGGTAGGATGGCACAAAAGCATTCATAGTTAAATTAGAGACAATGTGTACTTTAGTAAACTTTAGGCTTGATCCAAACAATCACAATTAAAGCTTACTGAAATACAGGCCAGTAATTAGTTATAGTTAGGACCTAGTTTGAATATTTCCATAGGAAAAGCCTTTTTTGTTTTGCCAATAACTTTAGCGCTGTTTGACAAGTCAATTCAAAACGAGTTTGCCACTAACTTCAGCTGCTGTCTTTAAAGTTTTGGGCTGTTCCGTCAAGTGGGGGCTGAGAAAAAGAGGGGGTCCCAAAACACTTTTTCCTCATGCATGTCCCCTTGGAGATTTTGAACACGACTACAGCCTCAACCATTGGATGGAATTACACCAAATTTGTCAGAAAGCTAGCTCTTGCTCCAGAAAGTGTGCTTTTTGTAATTTGAAAATAATCTGTTAAGTAGTTTTACAAATATTAACTGAAACTAAATTTGTATATCTAGGGATGAGGATCCTCTGCTGTTCCGACAGTCCCCGGGCTAAAATCTTATTGGCTGCCAACACTTCAACCAGGAAGTATTGGCAGCCATTTTGGAAGTCAGCCTCAGCCAAGTTCCCAAAAAAACATAAAAATAAAGAAAAGGGAGCAGGGTAGGTTTCCCCCAGGGACAGTGCCAGGGCAAATAAAGCATTTTTTTTTGCTGCAAAATCACAGAGCTCTGAACGCCTCCATAGACCTTTTATGGCCTGGGGACTTCCACCTCCCCAGAGTTTGAATGAAAAAATAAAAGGGGGGCACGTGGACCCGCCTCTTTAGTTTTAAACTACCCCAGGGACTACCACTTCACGGGGCAAAGTAAATTGAAGAGAGGGGGAGGGGTGCCAAGCAGCACCCCTCCCAGGCAACATTGGGCCCCAGGGTCCACCACCTCCTTGGGGCAGGGCCAAATTTAGAGGGTGAAGGAGGCTGCACAGCCCCCTTCCTTAACGATTCACGGCCCGGGGCAGGCCCTACAAGAACAAAGGAAGGGGCGCGTCCTGGCCCCCAGCCTAGAGCCATTAATGCTACTGGGGACTGCCACCCCCCCAAGGCCTGGCTGCCTAGGTCCTGGTGTAGCCACCCCCATGACATAACTGTTTGTTCTCGCTTGGTGGCATTTTTACAGCTCCTGCCAAGCAAGAACAAACAGTAAGTCTGCTCCCAGCAGGCAGTAGCAGGAAAACGACTCCGTCCGCTAGGAGCGGACTTCTGTTTTTCTGCCCATTGTCAAGCAGGCAGGAAAACAAATGGAAGGATTACTCCTGCATGCAGGGAGCAGCATTTTGGCTGCTCCTTACATGCAGGAGGAATGCCAGCTCAAGATGGGAGGCGGGGAGCTGGCAAGGTCCATGGGGGCATTAAAGCTCCCCTGCAGTCCCCAATGTAGCTGCCATGGTGGGCTCTAGGGCACCCAGGAGCAAGAGACCGGCTCTGGGGAGGGAGGGCACATGATAACTCTGCCACTCTAATAATTGGACAGGCCTTGGGGATGGGGTCCCCGGGGTCAAGGTCAGCCCAGGGAGGGTGGCTGCACGGCCCCCCTATCCCATTAATTCTTGGCCCAGCCCCAGGGGATGTGGTCTCCAGGGCCAAAATCGGCCCATGGAGGGGGGCTGCACTACTCCCCTATCCATCTATAAAGGACTTCCTGGGTTTGGAGAAGACAAAGCAAGTGTATTTTCCTTGCAATTCCACATTGAAAGATTATCTGAAATGCTTTTTGGAAGTGAATGAATCATTAATCTATTGGAGCACAATCTGTTGAGACTGTGACGAGTGTGTTCTTTCTTGTCCATACCTGGTAAGAGCAGAGTCCATGGTTCTCCCTTTAAATTACTGTGGTCAAATGTCCAAATCAGTTGGAAGCTTCACCTGTTTGGCCCTGCCCACCTTAGTAGTATACAAAGGGCTTCCTGCCTTTGGCCAGGATGATGGACATCTTATAAGAGGCTCTCTAGCATTTTACCCGCCGATTTTAGTAATGTATTCTTGATTCCAAGGAATATGGGCAAATCTCCACCAAAGAAAGAAGTACTTACTTCATGTAGCTAAGAAGAAGGACCCTTGTTTGGAGGTGAATCACCTCTTTGTACTCTTGTTGTCTTCATGATTCCTGTTATCACAAACTTTTAGATAAAGATGCACGAGAAACAATCACATTGACAAAACATACACAAGGTCATTGGTGACATTTCCTCATGCTCCATTACGTAGCTGTAGTGTACAATATATACTGGACATTCACACAAGGAGGTTAGTAAGTAGTAAGTAGTAAGTACTTCACTTGGGTAGATATTTTGTGCAAAACTGTGGACTCTTGTTGGATAAAGGGGATGGTGGCCAAGTCACTGGCCCAGCTACTGACACACGCACGCAGATACTTTGGCACCCACTCACATATTCAGACACTCACACACCCACTGACGGACCCACTCAGACACTGATACACCCACTCATAGACCCATTAAGACACTCATGTACCTACTTACAGAACCACTCATACTCTCTCACACCAATGCACAGACCTAATCAAAGACTCACATGCCTACTCACAGACCCACTCAGAGACTCATGTATCCACTCACAGACCCACTCAGACACTCAAGCACTTACTCACAGACTTACTAACACGATCATGAAGGTACTCATAAACCCACCCAGACACTCTCACACCCACTCACTTAGACACACACTCAGGCACCCACTCAGACAACCACTCAGACACTCACGCACCCACTCACAGACCCACTCAGACACTCACTCATACACCCAGTGAGAAACTTATGGACCCATTCCCGGACCCACTAAGACACTCACACACCCATTGAACAGCAGCAGTTCATGCAGGTAAGAGCGGTGGGGTAGGGTGGGAGGGAATTCAACAGATTATGATGAGGGAAAATTAATCATTTATTTAATTTTCCCTTATAATCGTCTGTCGAATCCCCCGAACCAGGCCCCACTGCTCCTAACTGCACATGCCGCTGCTGCCATTGGGACACTCATGCACTCACAGACCCACTGAGACACTCATGCACTCACTCACAAACTCAGTTCCAAAAGTTGCAGATTATAGTTAGGAAATCAAATTTAAAAAGCCATAGAAATTCGCTAAGGCACCAAAGGTTACAGAGATATTATAATTAGGAAATAACATTGAAAAAAACGTAGAAATTCACTAAACAAAACAAAGTGTCCTAGGGACATTAAAGTTAGTGAATAACATTCAAAATAACCTTAGAAGTTAGCTGAAACATACTAAAGGTTACAGGGACATTATAGTTAGGAAATTGGAATTTTAAAAACCTTAGAAATTCACAGAAAAAACAAAGGTTATGGGGATGTAATAGTTAGGCTCAGATTTCACTCATACAAAACCAGTGAAATTCAGCAGTTACTAGTTACCTTAGCTAACTATGAATAACTCCCCTGCAATGCACTGCTTATGACCTCACAGGGTACATCACTCATGACATGGTCAGTGACATCACTGATGACATCCCTGAGGAAATCTCAAATGACATGTCGCGCAATGGGATTCTGTTTATGAAGGTATTTTATATCCAGCACAAGTTCCTGCACCCGCTTCTTCACTGGGTCGATGGTATTACCCACATGAAGTTTTTTGCCTGGGCAAATTAGGGGAATACACACACAAATCTGAATGGCAGTTGGGGAATTTGTCAATAGAATTTGTGGTGATAATGGGACAAAGGACAATTCTGGCAGCACTTATGACACTTTGCGATTTTCCACAAGAGCAACAATATGATAGATTTGATAGATATACTATTTCTATTGCAATTTATGCAACAGTAGGGAAAGCGTAGGACTTCGGAGGGGTAAGATTTACAATTCCTACTCAAGTCTGTGCAACAGTAGGGAAGGCAATGGACTTCGAAATGGTAAGATTTACTATTCCCACTCCAATCTTTGCAACTCTAGGGAAAGCGTTGTTCTTCGCAAGAGTAAGATTAATTATTTTCACTGTAATCCGTGCAACAGTAGGGAAAGTGTAGGACTTCAGAGGAGTTACATTTATTATTTCCACACAAGTCTAAGCAACAGTAGAGAAAGTACTTCACTTCAAACACATTACATATTTGAATAACCCTATTAATTTAAAACACATATAAAACTATTAATATGAACATTATTACCACAAAAAAATATAAAAAATAAAAAACTGTAAAAAATGTACATGCATATTAAGCAACTTATTAAAAATCTTATTTGTCTATTACTTAATTAACTTCCCACAATATGGGGCTCATTAGGATGGCGGACGGACTTGCGTCCGTCCGCCACCCTAGAGTAGGAGGGACCGTCCGCATGGGCTGCGGCGGTCCCTCCGTGCAAATTAGGATGTGACCGCCACCCTGGCGGTCACATCCTGGATATTTAACATTGCGGCGGGTGCAGCTTCAAGCTGCACCCGCCGCAATGTTAAAAAAGCATACATTGCATATGTATGCAGCAAGCAGCAGGCACCGCGCGGTGCCTGCCGATTGCTGCATACATATGCAGGGGGGTACCATAGGTACCCCCCATGTGCACCCCCACCCCCCCTTTACCCAGGGGGCCCGCAACGGGCCCCCGCAGTGAAGCACCGTATGCTTTTACACGGCGGAATATCCGCCGTGTAAAAGCATTTCTTTCTGTGCATCCTAATATGGTGGACGGTGTCTGGGAGACACCGTCACCATATTACAACTTTTCCGCCGCGGTTGTAAGCCAACCGCGGCGGAAAAGCTGCTGACGGAAAACAGGACCCACCAGCCATCTTAATGTGGCGGTGGGTCTTTGGTTGGTCCGCTGCGGTTTTTCCGCATCCTCCGGGCCGGCGGTGGATTCCGCCAGCCCAGAGGATGCGGAAAAACCGCTATCCTAATGAGCCCCTAAATCTCTAAAAACTTTACAACACACACTTAAAATATAATAATAATTTCAGATTCCTCCGATTGAAATAACTGATCACATCGAGGAGGCCTTGTTCAAATATAATTCAGCAGTTCTAGCAGCTATTGACAGTATTGCACCACTAAAATCTACCCCGAGTCACTCTAATTGACCACAGGCAGTTTGGTTTTGTACACAACTGCGAGCTCAAAAACAACAATGCAGGAAATTAGAGAGAACTTGGCGTCCCTCCCATAATGATACAGATAAAGAGCAGTTTCAATCAGCCCTATCCAGCTACCATAGAAACATAAAAATGGCACGGAAATTGTACATTACTACACAGCTAGAGGAGGCGGGCAATTCCTCTAAAACCCTGTACCAAATCCTGCAATCTTTTATTAATCCGGTTGCCTGTGAAAGCTTAGAGGCCCCATCACAATCACTCTGTGATGACATGGCCCTCTATTTCACACAACAGATATAACTGATTTATGGAAAAATCATTGGATCAGGAGGTACAATACAGACCCAGGAGGGCACCTACCAAATTAATTCCTTGGAACCTCAGCTATTAGAGAACTTCCCTGCAATCTCGCTGGATGAGGTAACATCATTGATTAATAAAATCAAGTCTGGCTCTCCTGCCGATCACGTCCCTGCTAGAATTCTCCCCTGTCTGGTTAAAAATCTGTCCTATCCTATGCAATCCCTCATTAATCTCTCCCTCGGAGAGGGACATGTACCTCGGGAGTGGAATGTAGCCAAGGTTAGGCCCATCCGGAAGAAAGCTAAACTTGCATGGACGGATCTTTACAACCTCTGCCCTATTTCACTCCTTCCATTTTCAAGCAAACTAATGGAAAAAGATGTAAACAGCCACCTCTCCAATTTTGTCGAACGCACAGGATGTTTAGATTCTTACCAGTCCGGTTTTAGGCCCAAACACAGCACCAAATCAGCTCTTCTAGCGTTCACGGATAAGATCAGGATGACCCTGGATAAGGGCTATTGTGTGATTCTGGTGCTGTTGGACCTATCTGTGGCGTTCGACACAGTCTCACATAACATATTGACTAAAAGACTGGAAGAGGTAGGGGTAAGAAAAACAGCCTTGCAGTGGATGAGGAGCTTTTTATCTGACCATTTTCAGATTGTTAACTTGGGTTCGTATCGATCGGCCCCCACTAAGTTGTCCAAGGCGGTACCACAGGGCTCATGCCTGAGCCCTACACTTTTTAACATCTATATTGCTCCCTTGGCCAATCTTCTGAGGAGCCATGGGTTCATCCCCATATCATATGCTGATGATACCCAGCTACTTTTCCCATTTAGCAATTTTCCTCCAGCAGTACAAGTGGCTTTCTCCAAAGGGATGAGATCAATATCGGATTGGATGCGAAACAACTTCCTCCAGTGCAATGTGGGGAAAACTGAAATCATGCTCTTTGAAGAGGCACCCCTTTTGTGGACCCCTGAATGATTTAGGTCCCCTTCCTACCCCTAAGATGTCAGTAAAGAACTTAGGGCACTTACTCTGAAAGAACATGCCGCCCAAACAGCTGGGGTCTGTTTTCATACAATAGGCCTACTCCGTCGAATCTTTCCCCTCCTACAAGATTCCTCTCAGAAAACACTTGTCCAGGCACTTTTTTTAAGCCATCTGGACTATTGTAACGGCCTGTTAGTCTCTGCCAATGATACTTCATTGGCAAGACTCCAGGTGGTTCAGAATATGGCGGCACGGATGGTCCTTAATGCTCCCTCTAGGACCCCTTCCCGCCCTCTTCTGATAAAATTGCACTGGCTCCCCATTCACCAAAGAGTTAAGTTTAAAATTTGCTGTACCATCCATAAGGCACTGCTTAACTCAGGACCTTTAGATATCTCAGAGAAATTTATGTCCTATATCCCCACAAGATCGCTCCGTTCGAGTACTAAATCCCTGCTGGTAGTACCACGAGTAAGAAGAGCAAGATTGGGAGGAAAGGCCTTATAAAATCTTGGACCTCGCTATTGGAACGAATTGCTGCTGTCCTTGAGGCAATGCTTAGACCATCTACATTTTCGAAAGCAGCTGAAGACTATCCTTTTCCTCACCTACTTACTTTTTGGAGCCATTCTGCCACTCGTATCTCGCTGAAGCGCAGAGATACCCCTTCGGGGTCGATTCTAGCGCTATACAAACAAGCATATAAATAAAATAAAAAGTATAACACAGTTTATGTAAGTGATGATCAATAAACAAATTAAGTACCAATTAATATTTATTTATTAATTAATTAACGTCCCACTATATACCCCTACAAAACTAGCAACATGCAATTAAAATATAAGTAAACAAACTCAGCATTACATAATGTACAAAAATAATTTTCAATGAAATAATGAATAATAATAAATAAATGAGAGTTATTACTTTATTACCTTCCCACCCTATATCCCTACAGACCCAGCAGCCCACTCCTAAAATATAACCCATTTTACTTAACTATCAAATAAATGATTAACAATAAGTTAAGAATCAATTGTTAAATAATTACTACCTAATTAACTTCCAACCTAATACTCATACAAACCAGGCAGTCCACTCATACAATGTAACAAAAAATATAATCTTTACACAATTTACATCATTAGTTATCTGTTAAATTATTAATATTACATTAATTATTAAGTAATTATTACTTAATTAACTTCCTTCCACTGTGAGAGTGGCGGGCCTTACCTCTGGGCCCCAGCCGCTCCAGCTGGGTTCTCATCCTGGGTGAATCATCAGAGGCAGGGGCAGCCGAGAGTGAGGATGGCAGCTTTCCTGATGGAGGGGCCCCATGGGGGGAATCCCCGACGGCCGTTACATGAGGTCTTCACACCGGGAGATGGCACTTTTCTCCCCCATGGACATCAGAGTCCTCTGGTAGGTGGGACCACCCAGAGGGATTACACTGGCTGGCGGCAATGCGAGGGGTGTGCTCCGGGGATCCAAAAGTTGGTGCTCACCATGCACCAGTCGTGCACAGAGAGAGGCAGGAGGGAGCTCTTATTTTCATTTGTACCGCAGACTGAACCCACGACTCTGGCTCAAGTAACCCCCACACAGCACTCCACAAGTGCTTACACTTGATGAAAGGAAAATTGCCACATATAGTGCTTGGTAGGCACACTTACTGGATACCAAAATGAACAGCATTGTACAGGTTGGCCAGACTAAATGAAGGGGGAAGCTCTGGCTGTATTGAAAGATACAGTGTTCCTCTCAAATGTTTCTTTAAAATTAAAGGATGTAGAACAGTCCAGTCCTTCTCCTGCTCCAGACAGGAACCGCAGCAGCAGACCGTCCCAACCTACACTCCTCAGGGGCAGTGCTCCTCACACAGTTCTTCCACTCTCCTTCCAGGCAGGTTCCTTTTAAAACCAGCTAGGATCTTTGCTGAAGTCTTTGATTTCTCTGAGACTGCCACTAGGAGGCAAGCACAAACAAGCCATTGGAGATTGTTCGCAAGTAGGATAATACCACAGCATGGCAAAAAGAGGCAGTCCTTTTCTTTTTCCACCGACAGAAGCAGTAACTGCAGGCCAACCCACCCCTCACACGGAAAAGGCAGCACTCCTCACAATGTCATTCCACTCTTCTCCTGGGCAGGGTCTTCTTGTTTCTTGAAGTAATCTGAAGTCCTGGGGTTTAAGGTTCAATACTCATACCCCATTTTGTCATTGTTCTCTTTGTGGCAAGGATCTCTGAGCTCAGTCCAAACCAGTTCTGTTCTCCCTGGTACAGCATGCCCACGGTGGGGGAGACAGCATTGTGAAAAGGCGACACAGCCTATTCAGATGCTAGCAAACCTCCTCCCACAGGGGATAAACAGCTCTAAATGCAGACCAGGTCTAGTCAGCCCAGGAATGAGACACCCAGACAAGGCAGGGCACACCTCAACCCCCTTTGTGACTGTCTAGAGTAAATGCACATCCCAAGCTCCTGTCACTCCAAAATCAGAGGCTGAATACACAAACAGTCAGAGGCACACAGAATGATAAATCAAGAAAATGCCCACTTTCTAACAGTGGCAGATTCAAACACAGTTTAAAAACCACTTTTGCTAAAAGGTGTGTTAATAAATTCTGAGTTCAGAGAGCCTAATGTTTATTTTTCAATCTTGTCCCAATTGAAAGTTACACATGTAAAATGTTACAGTGCAGCCCCAGTGATAGCATTTGGGACAGACAGCCCTTCAACAGTAAAACACGAAATACACAGCATTTCACAATCAGGACATGTTACACACACCAGTACATGTCCTACCTTCCACATACACTGCACACTGCCCATGGGGTACCTTGGGCCTACCTTAGGAGTGCCTTACAAGTAAGGAAAGGGTAGGTTAGGGCCTAGCAAGTGGGTGTACTTGCCAGATCAACATGGCAGGTTTAAATTGTGTGCGCAGACACTACTGTGGTAGGTCTGAGACACATTTACAGGGCTATTCATGTGGGTAGCACAACCAGTGCTGCAAGCTCCCTAGTAGCATTTGATTTACCAGCGCTGGCACAGACTGTGCGCTTTACAAGTGACAAAAACAGGGTGAGAAAAATAGGAGGCAAAAGGTTTGGGGATAAACCTGCAAAAAGGGCCAGGTCCAACTTATGGTAAAGTCAGATTTTAATTTGCAATTTTGAAACTTCAATTTTGAGAAAGTTGGCATTTTCCTGCCTTAGTCATTTGGTGCCCTTTGGTCTCTTAAGTCACATTTAAATTTTTTTTTATTTTACTGAGTTTTATATAGCGCGAACTTAACCGGAATCAGGTATCAGAGCGCTTTACATAGCACCAGTTGCATTACATGAGGACACATTCATCTATTTTTTATTACGTGATTTGCCCAGAATCCCAGGATGTTCAGCGTCATTGCCGAGACTCGAACCCAGTTCCCCAGATTCGAGGTCGACTGCCCTACCATTAGGCCATCTCCTCTCCCACATGACTGGGTGTAGTTGACAGTTGACCTTTGTACATTCCTCCTAGACAGCCATATCACAAACGGGAGCTTAGGTTTGCCTCAATGGGCCATCACTGACAAGATGGGAGGTAGGAGCTGGGACAGCCCACGTGCACTTGTATAGGCTGTGCTCTGCTTGCACACAAAGGGTTGCATATCTCCTGTAGTTAGTGTGGAGCCAGGGCAAGGAAGGCAGGGCCACTGTGCTTTTTGAAGGCATGCCTCTAGAATCTTCTCCCTAAAACAAAGGCACAACTGTGTATAAAAATTGGACCTCAGACACCAACTCCTCAGTAAACTCCTGGGGCCTCATTTATAAAAAGTGACGCATTGCTGCGTGAAAACAGCGATGCGTCACTTTTCACTGCGCTCTCCCTGCGACATGATTGATGCGTCATATTTATAATATGACGCATCATGTCGCAAGGAGTTACAGATACGTCAGTATTGCTGACGTATCTGTAGGCGCAAAAATGACGCATTGCTGGAGTGTTTCACAAAAGTGACGCAACTCCAGCAATGCTTCCTTTCACATGGGGAAAGCCCCATGTGAAAGGGCTTGCATCAGTCTTACGCCTGCTGTGAGGCAGGTGCAAGATTTTGACGCAACAGCATCCTAAAAGTGACGCAGTGAAATCTCATAGATTTCACTGCGTCGCTATTATGAGGCTTTTTGCTGGTGAACGCCCCCTCTGCATACATTATACCTGACGCAGGTATAATGTAGCGCAGGGGTTTACAAAGTGACGCATCTGCTTAGATGCGTCACTTTGTAAATAGTGCGCATCAGGAGGCATGTTTTACGCCGCCGATGCGTCACAAAAAGTGACGCATCGGAAACGCAAAACTCACGCAAGGCCTCATAAATGAGGCCCCTGGACCTGTGATTACTCTGCCAAGAAGAAATAATGCTGTGCTGCTGAAAGGCCTGCCACTCTGCTGGACTGCTGCTCTGAAGGACTGTTGCCCCGCTGTGCTGACCTGCTGCCCTCTTGCCAGGGGGTGAAGGACTAGATCTGCATCTGTTGAACCCAGGAGCCCAAACTGACTTCAAGAGTTAGTGTGCTGGCCTCTTGACTTGAGCCTCAGGGACAAAACCTTGAACCCAGCACCTGAACTTTGACACTAGTGAGTCTACCTTGCCAAGTGGTACCTCCCCATTCCTGGACCCTTGGAAGAGGGCCTAAGGTGCTTTCCGAACCTCTGTGTATCCAGCAGAGCTGATGCATCTCCTATGCTGTGTGGCGCATCCTCGAGTAGGACTGACACATTGCTGCTGCTGTAAGGGTCGGAACTGTCACAAAGACCAGAAACCCCTCCTCAGCTTCTTCCGAACTGCCATTGCACGATTCATCCTCTGCATTGGCCCTTGCATCCCTCATTGATGGCAGCCTCAATGACTATGCTTGACTCCACATCACAAACTTGCAGATCTTCAGAACTGATGCATTGTACAGACTGTGCATCATATCCTTTTATTATTTATTATTATTATCATCATTTGTTAGGCACTACAAATCATCCCCGAGGGGATCCTTGACACTAGACTTCACATTGTAAGTTCTCACCAATGGGATCCTCGAGGCCAATGCAGGACCTCGCTTTGTAGGATCGCAGCACCTTGGAACTGACTCCTCACTTTTGTTGTGTGACACATCTTTGACATGGATCATTGCATCAATCCACAAACCAGGATTGAAGGTACTTCGTTCAGTGGACCTACCTGGGTCTCGGTAGCCAACCCATGCTCCATTGCAGTCAAACTGAACTTGTGAGTTTGTCCCGGTGCAGCACGACCAGATATCCTCAGTTGGAGCTTTGTGCTTTTTGGTGCTATTTTCAATATAATGTTTAAAATTGCACATCTTCAGTTCTTCTGATTGGAATTTTGTCATTTTGGTCTTGTTTAATTTAGTAGAAAATAACTCTATTTTTCTAACTTGGTGTGAGGTCCTTTTTGTGTGGTGTTTTCACTTTATTACTGTTTTGAAGTGTTGCACAAATACTTTATACATTCCCGCTAGGTTAATCCAGACTGCTCTAAGCCAAACTACCAGATGGTTGAGAACAGGTTAATTTAGGGTTGGCTTGTTGTTCACTCTGACAAGAATTGAATTTATGTTAAAAGAGTTCATATCATCAGAACACTTGCCGCTTAGAAATCATGCACATTGAATAAATGTAGGTAAAGACAGTCTTTGAAAAGAATCCTGGACATCATTTTAAAACAGGTTGTAAAGGAGATTTCAACAAATTATACATTTTTAATTAGGTAAATAATACTGAATGATTATTGGCCTATTGTAGAGTCTTTTCAGATTTATTTCTTTTAGGAGTCCTGGAAAACCACTTAAATACCATCAAACAAACTGAATTATTCAAAGTTTCCAACCAGATATAGTAGCTTTGGATTTAACTTGTTAAAAACAGATGCATATATTTTTGATGAAAATAAAAGTCTTATAAAAAGTAGAATAAATGACTATCTAATTTAAAAATAAGTAAGGTAGGACCACGTTTCTTTATTGGGATATTAAACTGTACACTAAAGGGGAAGGGCAAAGTGTTGGTATAGGTTCAGGTTGGTCTATGTTCTCCATATATTACCATGTCTACCAAGTCTGTGAGAATTTCACCATCAAGCAGTGTCTAAACAACAGTTGTTCAGTCTTGGCCTCTACTTGACAAAAAGGCTCTTTCCAATGATCAAAAAGGTAGTAAGCCTAAAACTATCCTACACGATAATTACATATGGACCGATAGAAAAATATTCAGGCACTGATTTAGAATTGGCATACTGGCTACTCAAAATTGACTGATGCTGTCCTCAATTTTACAAGAGCATTATAGCCAATGACACTTGCAATAAGGAAAACAGAGTAACCTTTCCATCAAACTGTAAATTCCTTTTGGTGAAATTCCAGATTTTGTAAGTCGGGAAAGAGGCTAGCCTAATACATTCCTGCTTTCCATTACTGGACATGGTCGCTGACAACAATAGACACCATGGTTAGACTGATATGCTGAAAACCCAAAATTCTTCAGACCATCCAATGGAGATTAAACTAGAGGCCCTTGAACAATAGGGTCTGCAAGATGTGATGTGGGAGACACTGACTGGGAGATACTTTACCCTACACAACTTGATGGAGTACAATGATGAGCATAGAAGTATAACACAGGACAGGGCCCCTGGACGTTGGTAGGAAAGTATTTCACCTAATATTTTTTATTTTACATAGCTTGCCCTATAAAATAGATCTTTGCCTTTGAAATGTGGATTTAGTGCATTCAAAATTGGCCACAAGCCTTCTTCAAAACTCAGCATATTTGTGAACACTCAACTACATTTGGGTCACTAACTTTCCCATATTATTGAATACTTTCTGTGAAACACAGGTCTGGTCAATCTCTGCCTTAATCCTGGGAATGTACCCACAACAATCTAACCAATAAGAATCAACGAGAGTTCTGTACTGTATTCCCAATACAGAGAAAGTGGCAGAAAATATATTATGATAGGAAGATACCATATTTCATTTTGTAGCTGTGGGAATATGTGGAAGAGAAGACTGTTGTATGTTGGAGTGGGTACAATAGGAAGTGAACATAGATTATTGTAAAGAAACAATAAAGTAATATTCTGTGTCACACACAATCAGGGAGAAAGATAGAGTGTGCAACTGGAGAGGTAAACAAATCTAGGAAGTGGTGAACAAAACAGGATATAGGACAAGAGGATGGTGAGAGTCATAGGGGGAACTGGGTTGCAGTAGCTCAAGGACAGATGTAGGATCTGTAGGAATAACGTGTGGCATTGAGCATCTGCATAGGCCGCTGTATAGCCCCAGAACACGAACAAGCACTGGAAGCCCAGAACCAAAGAGGGCATGGACAGGAAAAACAGCAGAACAAAAGACAAGATTACGGGCTTGGTTATGAGTAAGCAGCCCTTGGACTGCTGAATCCATGGTGGAGGTGCGGTGGCAGTCAGGGATCGCCACACCAGTGGTCCGACTGCTGTATTATGAGTACGGCAGTCGGGCCATTGTGGGACTGCCGCAACCACAAGGGATCCATGATCTGCTGCAGCACCGCCAAGCATATTACGAGTTTCCTCACTGCAACCCTATCCACTGCGGTGAGCCCACCATGGAAAGGATGGCAGTAAGGAAACTCTGAGAGTCCTTACAGAGCCCCCTTGTGCCGATGTGCAGGAGGATGCATGTAGACGGGCACAAGTTGTGGCCCCCGTATGTGTGCACCCCAGTGGCTGCACGGAATGAAATGAACAACATTGTGCATTTCAGTCCATGCAGGAACGAGCTTTGGCGTTCCCATTGCGGGCCTTTATGAAAGGCACTGCTGTGGTACCCCAAAGGACTGCCAGAGGAAACTCGTAATCTTGCAGGCGGCTGGCAGTCCTGTTTTGCAGTGTCAGATCTGGGCGGTGGGGCGGCGGCTTCCACATCACCAAACTTGTATTTGGGCCCTAAGAACTTAACAGTAGCATTGTATTGCATCAGAGCAAGTGGATTAGTACATGAAGCAAAATAATTCCTGTGAAGTAAAGGATCACTGGGATGAAAGGAAGTGGTGGACTGAAAGGTGTCACACTCAGCACAGAGAGTGGGTACTGTTTTAGCTGTTCTAATGGAGAAAGACTGGAAAGTTGTAGAGACTTTTATATTTGTGGTTGTCATATGCATACTGCTCATTGCCAGTTCTGTGCTTAGAGACAACAATGCAAGAGGAGATTGAAAGTACAAAATTAGTAGACCTCTGACATATACATACATTTTCTTTTTACAGAAAACATTGTGGGGAATGCATTAGAACATGTGAGAATGTTCTGGATAATTTGCACTTCTGAAAGTGCATATGCAATTTTGCATGACAGCTAAGTGCCAATCAACAGTCTCAGTGAGAACTGTGCCAGGAACTGCTCCCCAAGAGTTATGAGTATGAAAAGTAACCATAGCTCTAACAATAGTAACCCTAGTGGTGGGAGGATTTCAGAGATACTGAGTATTACAATTGGAACACTAAGATCATATTACAAATGTGAAATTATCAGGAAAACCTATATATTACACAACTCATGACATGTCAAATGACATCAATGATGACATCTCAAGCAACATCACTGATGAAACAACTGAAAACACAATAGTCGTTTACATCACAGAGTTAATGTGTGTACACATGTGGATACATAACAAGGAAATTGCATATAATCCTTTCAGCTAATTGTAATTGTGCATGTTAGAAGTTATATGATGCACCAATCACTAAAGCTAGGGCAGGAAGTAGTGCTCAAAGTTAAACTAGTTAAAGGCTGAGCACACCTGGTATGGGATGTACAGTTATCCTTGAAAGTGGGTTGTGTCTCAATTTTATTTCAAAGGGATAAAGCTGCTGTACTTAGCCACATGCCCACATTAAATAGATGCAATACACACAACCTCCATGAATTGAGAACATTTATATGGCATGAATGTTTATTTCCATGCATTTGTTGAAGGTTTGGATGCATTGCAGAATGTAGTCTGGTGTTTTAAGCATGGCTCTAAGGTTGTATGCCATTGTGCCCACCTCAGGAATGTGTAATGTGCATTTTACAAAATTATAGAGGGTTACCCATAGAGCCTTGCAAAAGGTGGCTTTTCAGTGGCAAATGTATACTTTTTAGCCTAAAATTGCAGGTTAAGTGAAGTCTTTAAGTGGGCAATCCCACTAAGGTGGATAGAAAATGTCCATCGATGTAGAATGTTAAATTACCTCAAGGCCACAAACCCTACAGGACGGTGGTACAATGATTGTATGATGTCATCGGTGATGCCATCAATAATATTATTTGAAATGAAATCAGTGATATCTTCAATGATATCATTTAGCATTTCATTAGAGATTTAGGGGTCCATTATGATGACGGGCGGACTTAGTCCGCCCGCCATCACATCGGGACTCGGGACCGTCCCGACCAGGGCATTAGGATGCGCCCGCCACGGAGTCCCTGGGGGCCCGCAACGGGCCCCTGCAGGGGGACTCCGCCTGCCTTTCCGTGGTGGCATTGCCGCCACGGAAAGGTGTGCCAGAATGCGCATTGTAATATGGCTGGCGGTGTCTAACAGACACCGCCACCATATTAAACATATTCCGCCCCGGCCGCAAGGCCACCGGGGCGGAAAACAGGCGGGCGGTGATTTTCACCGCTGCGGTCCCCCCCGACATCCTAATATGGCGGGGGGGGGATTTGGCAATGGATGTCGGGCGGATTGCCTCCGCCCGACATCATAATGGACCCCATAGTATGGGAGGACATAAGCAGCATGTGACAGGGGAGCATTCTAGTGTATTTTTGTTTTCTAAACATTAGTTTTGTTAGTGGTATTTCAACACCTAACTATAACTTCACATTAACATGAGGTTTTCTAACATAGAATAAGATCTTTCTACCATACCATACTATAAAGTCACTTTAACTTTTTTTTTTCCCAGTGTATTTCATGATATTCAATTAACTTTCCAGGTGAGCACAGCTTCTAGCCAAGTCCTGCGCAAAACCCCCTGAAGACAGCAATCCTCCTAATGACCCCCACAACACATACATATTTTACATTTTTTTAATTTGTTTTGTGAAACTGTCACCATTTTTCACCAGTAGAAGGGCTGATGCGACGAATCAGCCTCATGAGTCACTAAGGATGGGCCCTTGGAGTTGAATTACAAGAAATCCCAGAGTACCTGCATAGGATAATCCACACAAGAGAATCCACATAAGACAAGATTGAAGGACAAACCATGAAGGTTTATTTAATAATTCAATTGATTACAGAAGGCAAAAGGAAAATGATTATTCAATTTGTTTCAAAATACTCAAAATGCAAATAAATCAGTAAAAGCTTAGGCAATGGAAGTTGAGCCCTATCTTAGTTAATATAGAAATATATGAAATGACGCATCAATGGATTTTCTGTGCTGAGCCAATCCAAAACTACATTTTAAACAATTTTCTCCCTAACTGTAAAAAGAGTTATCCACAAACAGACTTACGCTTAAGTCAAAAAGAAAGGAGACATTTCATTTTAGATGTCCAGTTAAATTATAAGGCCTACACAGGCCATAAAAGGTTATTAAGTTGCTACGTCTATACCTTTTGATTCAAGGCATTCAAATTAAAATGACCATGAGGTTAAAGGCTCTTCATGTCATGTTTTAAGCCAATAGATCCATGTAGCAACGTACCCTGTGTTGTTAGCTCGTCCACTTATTACCTCAATTAGTTTAGCTTATTTTAAATGTATTGTTCCTCAACTAATTCCTATTGCAATAATTGTAAAATTATTCCGCAGATAAAAATAATACCGTAGGCAAGTGATTCAGCCCTACAGAGACAGAATCTAAAAGAAAAATTAATCAGGAGCTCAGCGCAATCATTATGAACAGTGGCGCAAATTCCTAAAGCTAAATTAAACTATTTAAATTGCCAATTGTTTTGCACAAAGGAGCGAGTTCATTTAATACAGAAACTGTCTCATCCTAGAATTTTTCAAAGCAGCTCACTAATTGTGGATTTTGAAACTCTAAACAGCATAAAATAGTTTCCCTACATTGCATTTTCTTAAACAAAAACATGTTAAGTGGGTTTTAGCATACACCTGCATATAATGTCTAGTGCTAGGTATATGCCAACAAAGGGGCATATTTATGAGAGCCTTACATCATGTCTGCACTACACAAAGTGGTACATGTATGACGCAAGGCTCTGAGTCAGATTTATGAAGCCATGCAAAGCCACATTGAGTGGGTTTAAGTGACCTCATAACTCTTGAGTGAGGCAACGGTGTGCAAATCACTGTGTCACCATACTCTACACAAGGGAAGCATTCCATGGGCATTGTGGTGGGTGTTCCCATGCAACACCCATGGATTCTGATGCTTCCTCAGATTTACAAGAACATGTAGAACTGGGGATGCACCTAAAAAAAAAATCCCTCCAGAGGTGAGGCAGAATGAGGATAAAACCCTTTATTTCTCCTAATATTGTTCCTCTTTCTATATGTGCTGTATTCTGTAGCACACAAAAGACGAGGAAATCGCCTCTCTGGATTGTTTTTGTGCATGAAGGTTCACCTTTCTGCACAAAAATATCTTGTCACAACACAGGCACCCTTGCAGGGGGAAAGGACAGGAATGCACCATATTGAATAAATATGGTGCTTTCCTACCCTTTCACTTTAACGTATGGCAGGGCAGCAAGGTGAGTTGCTGCACTGCCATATGCCAAAACCCTATAAATGAAGCTCTAAGTGGTCTAGCGTTTCCAAATGAAATTAACACAACTTCCAATTTTTTTTAAATCAGTAGAGCTGTCCTAATCCACCCTTGTAGAAAGCAAATTGAATCAAGATCCAATATTCTTGATTTTAAAACACAAATGTAATAGTCAGGTTAGATAATACTGCTCCAGATTCATTGAATAAGTGTTCAAAGACATCCAAGTGTGTTTATTTCTTTTAACAGGTCAAACTCCTCCCACAAGATATCCTCCTTGTTTGCATTCTTTAATTCCATAAATTATATTAGTTCTTTTAAGACATAGTTTGCATTTTTAAATGTTTTCAAACTCCATTGAGGATACTGCTAAATTCCATGGCACCATCTGCCATCTCAAGATCTTGCAAAGAGTTTTCTAAGTTTGATTTCCAATGTGTCATGTAATGTAAACAGAGCTATCAGGAGTTATTCAAATCTTGAACCAATAATTGACAACGTTTTATTCCAATGTTTGCTCCTGTGCAAATAATACGAAAGCAAGGCGCACTTGAGCCTGATCTGTGGCATTGAATATACCAAAAGTAACTGACAGCATCTACATTGAGCAACAGCAGCCCATCTTGCCAGTTTATATGTAAACATATCAAGTCATATATTAAAGTGTGTATCAGCTTGGGACTCAATACTTGGAGAATTGGATAAAGTGGGAGACAAGATAGATTTTTGTTCATACTTATCGATATGGCCTTTAATGTCACAGAATCCAGATAATGAAAATTCTCCCCCTTTCTCTAAACAAAGTCCCTATGCTTTTATATGGTTTTACCTAATCCACTGGTAAGTTGTTTATATAATACCTTTGAATTGTTTTTGCTTCTGCCCAAATATATTTTTTTTAATTAATAGGGATTGTATGTTTATGAGTCTCGCCCTACTGGATCAAATCTAAAAATACCACTTTTAGGCCAACTCTCATTTTGTCCAGCTTGGCTGTATCATCCACATATTGACGCATGGTTAGTAGTAACTGCTGGAGGATTCATATACATTTTCTCTAGGCTGTTGCTAAATCAACTATATATAGTATATATATATATGAGGCATACAACGTCTTCAAAGATGCAATTTTCACAAAGACGAGACGAACCCAGGACTGGTGCAAATGCTGTTTATTAACGCCCAAACACCAAGTCAACCATGATGCGTTTCAGCCCGCGAAAAGGTAAGGTATCCTTTTTAAAGTGCTAGTGTGCTGCACTATATATTCACTGAAAAAACATAGGTTTCAGCCACGTTATAGTTAGGAATTAGCATTTAAAAAAATTAATTGGAGTGAAGAAATGCATGCCCACTGGTGATTTGATTTAACACACTACAAGCACCAGAAGGCCGTGCTGATGGCCCCGCACACCATGGCAGGTGAGTATTAAGAACACGTGATTGAGGAACTCTGATTTCACTCTGTTTTTGCACGCCACTGAAGAAGGGATTAAAGAGTCCGGAAACGTGTATGGCGAAAGATGTGAACTGATGCATTTACCCTGTGAGCCACCTGCTTGCATGCTGCCAATAAAACAAAGGAGCATATTACTCGTCTGTGGCCTCATTCCTTTGGAGGCTTACCTGTTGTTTGGATATATATATATATATATATATATATATATATATATATATATATATATATATATATATATTACCTACTGGCGGTCGCCAGTAGGTATATATAGTTAGGATTTTTTCTCTATGGGTTTTTTGAAAATTCTATGTCTAATAACTTTGGCGTTTGTGGACGGAATTGGCTGAAATTTTCAGGAAAATGGCACATTTTGTTTCTGAGCAGCCCTTGAAAATTTGGGGGGGGTTCGTCCAGTGGGGGCCGAGAAAAAAGGGGGGTCCCAAAACGTGTTTTTAACATTGAGTTTTCCGTAGGGCGGTTGGCCTCACTTTTAGCCCGAACGGCTGAATGGATTTGCACGAAACTTGGCAAAATTGTAGGGACTGGTAGCCCGATGTGCCTTTTGTAGGTCTCAATATATGTGCTCCAGTGGATTTTGAGAAATTAACGTTTAAAAAAAGATATATATCTGTAACAGCGGACCGGTTAGCGCTCTGGTTCGCGGACTTTTCGCGCAACGGAGCTTTGTGAAGCGAAGCTGATTGGTTCTCCGGCGTCTGTCAACATTCCAAACAGTCCGTAGCGGCCGCCATCTTGTCTCTCGGTAGGATCGAGAGACAAGAGGAGGTCAAAACAAAGGGGGAAATAACTATAAGGGGGCATAGTAGATCCTCGCTGACCCCCTAGGTTTGATGTGGAGGTTTTAAAAGGGCCCCGCGGGGCAAAAAAAAATAATAAAAATAATAATTGAACGGCTGAATGGATTTGCACGAAACTTGGCAAAATATTAGGGACTGGTAGCCCGATGTGCCTTTGCTAGGTCTCAATATATGTGCTCCAGTGGATTTTGAGAAATTAACGTTCAAAAAAAGATATATATCTGTAACAGCGCTCCGCTTCGCGTAACGGAGGTTTGCGAAGCTGATTGGTCATTCTGTCACTGGGCTATAGTTGGGCTACATCTGGCTGATATTTGGGCTACATTTGTTTTTTTGTGTGTCTGGCGGCCATCTTTGGGCTACATTGGGCTACATTGGGCTTCATTGGGCTACATTCGGCTAATTAGCAAATAGCTCATCGCAAACTAGGAATGGTAAAGAATCGCTATTTATTCCTTAAAGTTCGCTATTTAGGAAATGCAAATAACTTTGATGATACATATGGCGGTTCATCTCTAACAAGATAAGAAGCATAGGGATAGATTTATGATGACTGGCGCATCACCAGGGATGTGTTAGTCATTCTGTGCCGCTGTTCCGTCACCTATGGTGTGCTGCATTTACAATGCGGCGCATCATGGGGCAAAAACAGCACAGATGCGTGATGTATGTGTGCCGTAAAGGTGGCGCATTGCTGGAGTTGTATCGCAAGTGTGATGAAGCTCCAGCAAGGGTCGGGGGTGCCCCTGTCGCAGGGTTTCTGTTCTCACACAGAACTGTGGACAGAGGATTGGAACCTCGGCGAATTAGGGTGTCCCAAAACTCACGTTAGTAATCAAAAACTATTTAGCAAGCTAGGTACAGTGTCACATTGGATATAACAAACTCTCAATGTTTAGACAATCCAGAATATGAACTTATAGTACCTCAGGATACGTGGAACTCATGAACAGTCGGTCGTTATATATTTCTTAGAAACCAGAACATGGAGTTAAGAAGAACACATGTGTATTTGAAATGTTTATTTACTAATGCCGTCTTCTCAGGCGTAGTACCTTAGATAATAAAAGTACACATATTATCAGTAGCAAAATTACCAGCATAGTTACTAGTACATAAAAAGTGAATGGTGATAGTATGTTAACATGCTGTAAATGAATAAGAGTTAGCAACACTTATAAGCAGCCGCGGGCCGTGGAGGGAGTTACGGTGAGGCAGGGAGGCGGGGAGGGGGAGAAGCAGGGTGGAGAATACAAGTACACATATTATCAGTAGCAAAATTACCAGCATAGTTACTAGTACATAAAAAGCGAATGGTGACAGTATGTTAACATGCTGTAAATGAATAAGAGTTAGCAACACTTATAAGCAGCCGCGGGCCGTGGAGGGAGTTACGGTGGGGCAGGGAGGCGGGGAGGGGGAGGGGCAAGGTAGAGAGGGCTCCACCCTGCTTCTCCCCCTCCCCGCCTCCCTGCCCCATCGTAACTCCCTCCACGGCCCGCGGCTGCTTATATCTCACCCTCCCTAATACACATATTATATTATTTGCTAAGAAGGTCTCTTTGTGTTGGTTTAGGGCGTGTCCATACTTTAGTGTCTTAGATTTGAAGGAATCACATCAGCATACACCAGCTCTCTCTTCATGTGAACCGCATCAACTGTTGTGTATGTGTGTTCGGCAAAGCAATATAAAACCCGCCTCATGCCCAGAATTGGCAGAAGTTGCACTTATGTTATGAGTATGAAGTCGTGGAGATCAGACCTCATAACAATTCTGTATCGTGTTGTTCTTGAAACTTTAGCACTCGCTGTACAGATATAGTTTAACAAGTAAAGCAGATAGTAGACCAATAACATATTATTCTCATGTAAACCACGATGAACTACTAGGTGGAAAGCTAAAGCAACAACTAAGTGTCGTGTGCAGAAGTTGCAAAAAAGGAAAAATGGCGTTTAAACCGGTAATGAGCCCATGCTAACTTAACACGGTGTAAAGATATCCAGGACCTAGATGACACCTCCTCATGATCCGGAAACGAACTGAATAAGATAATAGAAGTGCCATCTCATGAGAGCAGATTGCAAGTTTATATGTGGACGGTCCGCAAGGTAAAGCATTAAAAACTAGGAAAATTCAATGCTAAAGAAAAATAAAACAGCCAAGTACTTTATCGAGTCTTAAGCCAATAGGCAAGGTAAATAATAAAAACTTGACAAATAAGTCAATGAATTGTCAATGAAATGCTAGTACTCAGCATATCAAACATGAAAAAGGTCTATGACATAACTGTGTATGCAAAATAAGCTGCAACAGCCTCCAATAGGAAGTCACCGTCTTCATCCGAAAACAGTTCAGCCATCCAATTTAAAAGCGGAAAAGAACATACGTGCTCTCCCAGCACCGGATCCTCTATCACCATCAGAGGACAGCTCGGTGGGTTTTCAAGAAAGCTGTGTTCCAAGAAAGACTGTGCTGCCGCCAGTAAATTCCAGGGACCAAGTAGTCCATGCATCAATGCCACAGCCATAATCCTTTCGCCAGGACAAATCAACTCGTGAGTAATGATAGGAGTCATCAGCTGATTAAAGTCGACGTCAGGAGAAACCGGTCCGCAGAGACACAAATCAATGGCCCAATCGAAATCACAGGTCAGGCAGTGAAATACAGGCTGGACACAGGTGAAGTAGGAGAACCGAAAAGATAATCCATATGCCGTGCTTAATATCGCCAACGGCATTGTGCCATAATATTCTAGCATGCGATTGCGGAACAGTGTCAGCAGCTGCAGGGTCGGAGGTTGCATAGGAGGGACATCCATATTTAAAAATGTAAAAAAGCACAAGAGCGTCCGCTGGTAATGCAAGTAAAAATGCAATCCACGAACCAGAGTGGAGAAAATGGAATGAAAGGGAGCAGGGATGACTCCAAAGATTTTCTCAAATGAAGTCACGAGACCACTGGTAACAACTTTAAAAAAGTGTGCCAGGGATTTTGTGGAGGATGCGTTAAAGATAGTCGGAAACATGTTGCTGAAATTGAAAGGCAAACCTGTGTACGGGTGTTCGCTATGTGAAGTACGAAAGTTTCACGGGCCGAACTCAAGGCCACCTCTCTCTGAGACAAAAGAGCTCTTATTCTTGTCATGCCGTTGAAACGTGTCCCAAGGTTGGTATTTGTGGCCAGATTGAAAACTCCCTATGTTCATGTGTGGGAGGAAATAGAACATTTCTGCAGCAAATAACCCGTTCACTTACTGTTACGATAAAAGGAATACTTTTAATTAACTCAGAACAATCTTCATTATTGAGCATCAAATAACTACCATTTTCCAACAACTTGAACGTGGGGATGATAGCAGGAACTGGCGTGCCTTGCAACACGCAAGCCATATTTGGTCGGTGTTTGTTGCATGAATCGTGTAACTGTATGTGCCTACACATTAGTGAATGATCTGGCGTCTCAGTGCATTCCTCTCCATTCAGATAAACTTCTTGATCATCTTTGAAACATCTGTATGTGTATGGAAGCGACCAGACCTCATGAACAAAAGCACTACCTAAAGGTTCATAAAGACCTATTGGTATATATTTCATACAATTTGAAAACTTATATAAAGCAAAAGGCAGCGTTATTAAACCGTGGATAAGGCATGTTGCCAAAAAACCCGCAATCCTCTGCTGATGATGTCACTGAGCATGTCATGAATGATGTAATATGTGACATCATCAGTAGTGGATTATGGGTAATAGTATCTCTAGTTTACTCCCCTATAGCTGTCTTTCTTTTAACATAAGTGTGTGTTTCCTTCCCTTATACTTACTGTTTTTGGTTCGCTTCCAGTTCGCGTACCAGCGAGCGAACTAGGAAGCGAACTAAGAGAAATAGAGGTTGGCACAGTTCCAAATATTGTACCAATTTTTTAATAACGGGGAGGTAGTTCTGAAAAGAACTTTTTTTTTTATTTTTCTGAACATTTTTTTACTGTTTTTGAATTTTTCGGAACAGTTTTATATTTTTTTGGGTTTTTCTTGGAGGGGGCAATGAAAACGATTCATTGTAAAGGGCTCAACAGGAGCAACAAAACAAAAAAAAGAAGTATTTATTATTTTGGGCGTTTCGGACAAACTTGCATATGATAGTCAATAGCTCTGTTGATCAGAGTGATGCTTCTTTCTCCGTAGGAAATGAATCCATCGCAAAATACGCAGGTGTGTTTTACTTCACCAAATCTCATTTGTATATTTGGCACCATCTCCCTGCCCTCTGGTCCCGTTACTTCCGGTACAACAGATCTTCTGGCCATAATAGGGAGATTATCTAGGTCGTTCCGAAACTGTGCAGCACTGTAGTTGTTAGGATGCCACCTAGTCATATGGCGATGCATTGTGTAGTTTCCGAAACTGTATTTTTTGTCGGTCCCTCTGGACAGTCTATCTTGACATATAAGGCAAGTTACGTATCTTGCATTTACTTTTTTCTGACCTTTGGGAATTTTAAAAAATTGCCAAATGAAGTTTTCTTTCCGGTGAGACGTCTTGGGCTGCTCAGGCAAAAACTGCCTCTCTTCGTGCTCGTCCTCCTGTTCCTCTTCTTCTTCTTCTTGTTGAATTACAACTTGAGCAGGTGGTCCACTCTTCCTTGGATGTGGTGGAGGTGGTGGGGAAGCACCAGCTGAAGCTACTAAAGAAGCCATTGCTCAGTGATCACAAAGGGTCTTTCTCTCACAATGATGAAAGTCAGAGTGAGGAAAGAAGGAGGGATTTTCATCATTTGGGAAAAACAAGAGTTCTCAACCAATCAAAAGTGTTCATTTTAGATTATATGACCTAGTCTTACATCATTAGGAAACCAAAAGTGAAATGAACCAATGAAAAGTGTTATTACCAAGTCACATGACTTGCTGTGTTTACGTTAAGCGCTTTGCAGGGCCTCCCGGTTTGCTTCCAGAAACCTGCGCTTTGGCACTCGCTTCGCGTACCAGTTCGCTAACGTAGCACGTCATATGACGTATCACGCGACAACGTGGAACGTCATGCGGACGGGAGGCGTCACGATGTTGTTTTCTAACGCGGCACTTGCGGTAAAGAAACGTTTACCGGCTCGCGGTCTATTTCGCGGCATCAAGGTCAGCTAACGGGAAGCTTCCCGATTCGCGAAGCGGGAACGAAGAAAAAAAAATATTTTTAAAAAAAATTATTCATAAACATATAAAATATATTTTTGGATTTAAAGAAGAATACATTTTACAGCTACAGATATTAGCTGTTAAAAAACCAATGAAATTCACAGAAAAAACCATAGGTTATAGACCATATATAGTTAGGAATTAGCATTTACAAAACCTTGAAAATTCACTGAAAAAACCATAGGTTATAGACCATATATAGTTAGGAATTAGCATTTAGAAAACCTTATTTTACTCACACAAAACCATTGAAATTCCATATATAGTTAGTTGCACTAACTATATATCGCGCACCTGCAAACCACTGCTGATGATGTCACATATTACATCATTCATGACATGGTCAGTGACATCACTGATGACATCACTGATGACATCTCAAATGACATCACTGATGACATCACTGATGACAACATCCAGTGACTGTATGCTTCTGTAAAGTTAAAATATGTGTTACATATTGAAGAATGAGTGGATGTATAAGTGTCTGGATGAAGGATTTAGTAGGTGCATGACTGACTGTATAAGTGAGTGATTAAATGTGTCTCACTGAGTGCATGGGTTAGTGACTAAACTGTTTTAAATTGTGCATCATTGTGTCTGTTGTTTTGTAATCTGATGCATGTGTTGATCATTAGCTATATGACTAACTATATGGGTTATTGATTAGTTGCCCAAGTATTTGTATGGGAGACTGAGTGTGTGTGTGGGTGTCTGGGAGGTGTATGACTCTGTGCATAGATGTGTGAGCAGTTGATTCACTAGATGTATGGGTTCAAAAGTGCATGTGGAAACATCTGTATGGGCGGTTGACTGTGTGCATGAGTGTATTGGTGAGTGAATGGATATCTCAGTGCTACATGTCAAAGTAAGTACATATGTAAAACACAGTACATGTGATAGTTGACATATATAAATAACTGTGCATAAGAGCCAGTGAATGTGTGAGTGGCTGTATGGATTATTGTGAACTTGTATCAGGGATTGTATAACAGAGTAAATATGTGTTATTATATGTTCCAATAAGTAAGGTGTGTATAACTATATAGTTGAGGAAATCGAGGTGTGATTGATTCTTTGCAAGACTGACTAGGTGTGTGAGTAACTCCATGGATGAGTGACAGTCTGTGAGTGTCTGTTTACACTGAGTGTATCTAAGGTTATATTAGAGTCTGAAGAGGTTCATTGTATCATCACATGAATGATGTCATCAGTGATGTGATCAGTAATGTCAAATGAGATGTCATCAGTGATGTCATCAGTGATGTCATTTGAGATGTCATCAGTGATGTCATCAGTGATGTCACTGACCATGTCATGAATGATGTAATATGTGACATCATCAGCAGTGGATTGCAGGTGCGCGATATATAGTTAGTGCAACTAACTATATATGGAATTTCAATGGTTTTGTGTGAGTAAAATAAGGTTTTCTAAATGCTAATTCCTAACTATATATGGTCTATAACCTATGGTTTTTTCAGTGAATTTTCAAGGTTTTGTAAATGCTAATTCCTAACTATATATGGTCTATAACCTATGGTTTTTTCTGTGAATATATATATATATATATATATATATATATATATATATATATATATATATATATATATATATATATCGTCGCTCCTGAACAACACCAGGACGATGCACTCACAGGCGGGTGCTTCTCAAGGTGGGGGTTCACCCACTCAAACAATCTCAGCTCTAAACTCCGTAGCAAGGGACACTGTCCATATGGAAAAAAGCACTCGCGGGGACCAGTTTGGGTTAGTTTATTTCAACACCAAACAGACACTCCATAAACAGACGCGTTTCGGTAGTAAACCTTCATCCATGTTTACCGAAGCGCCATCATGGTCACAGTTATAAACACAAAGTTAATGGAAAGCAAAAAAGGACTTGAACAATTCGACAAGACCCTGGCGTTAAATGAGCGCCATATTAGAGTGTCTAAATAAACCTCTAAAGTAATATCTAAACCTGATCGCGCCCATGGATGGGCACACTTATATACAATCTGTACATTATATACAATATAAACATATATATCAGCAACAACCATCATGCCCTGAATGGGCATACGCTCATATCCTATTGCTTCCTCTGCGTTTAACAGTGACCAACAAAATATCCTGCTACCAAAGGAGAGAAAGAGAGGAAAAGAAGGAGAAGAAGGAAGAGGAGGAAGGATCCAGAGGTTAGAGGAGAGCAAAAGAAATACTATTAACATAATAAATCAAGACATAAATTACAGTATATACAATAGCTTATGGTCAGGGGTGCCATCCCCAAGTTGTTATCACAGCAGACCATAACATCCCAACAAACTCATGTAGCCATATTTGCCAACCCACTAGGATGGTCCATACTTATTCCCCCAAATGTATAGCAAGTTCTTCGCTGCTATTCAACCCTAGAGGATGTTTCGTGTGCATGTCAATGATGTACCTCGACTCAAGTCTGCGAAGTCTTAGCAATCTGTCTCCCCCTCTAGGGTTACTGGGAACATGGTCCAAGCCAAAATAACTCAATAAATCCCTGTTGCGTTGATGAACTTTGTTAAAATGACGCGCAACAGGGTATGCTTCATCACCCTTGGCAATGGCCTGCATGTGTTCCAGTATTCTCATTTTCATGGGATTAATTGTGCTTCCCACGTAACGCAGCCCACACGGGCAGGTTAAGCAGTAAACACAATAGGGAGTCGTACACGTAAGGAAACTTCTGATCTTCCTACGAACTCCTGCAATGGGGATTTCATAGCTCAGGACTCTTTTACTGATCTTGCAAGCTTTGCATTTTCCACACAGGAAAAAGCCTTGCATGGGTCCAAAAGCTGACTTAGATTTTGTGGCAAAATGACTCTGCACCAGATCATTCTTCAAAGACCTCGCCTTTCTAAAGGTAATCAATGGATTGGATGGCAGATCTGTCTTTAAAGCCTCATCGGTCTGCAGTATATGCCAGCTCCTTCTCAGAATCTTTTTCAGGTGCATGGCATTCTTAGAATAAGTTGTTATAAGGCGAAATTTGCCTTCATTCTTTGAATCCTGCTGTTCTCTATTTTTGGTCTTAAGGAGATTTATCCTTTTGAGTTTGTTAGCTCTTTCAAATGCACTACTCAGGATTTCCTCACTGTAACCCCGGTTTCTGAAACGTTGCATACTGTTTTTGGCAGCACTCTGGAATTCTCTCTCATCTGAGCAATTGCGTTTAATTCTAAGAAGCTCCCCATAGGGGATACTTCTTATAAGATTCGGGGGATGACTGCTGGGGGCTTCTAGCACTGAATTTCCCGCCGTGGGCTTGCGATACAGTCCGGTATTCAGTTCTCCTGCATCTACATAGATGTTCGTATGGACAGTGTCCCTTGCTACGGAGTTTGGAGCTGAGATTGTTTGAGTGGGTGCACCCCCACCTTGAGAAGCACCCGCCTGTGAGTGCATCGTCCTGGTGTTGTTCAGGAGTGACGATATATATATATATATATATATATATATATATATATTACCTACTGGCGGTCGCCAGTAGGTAGTTATAGTTAGGATTGGCTACCATAGGAAATCCGCAACATTCTATTGGGAATAACTCTGGCGCCGCTTGAGCAATTTGTGTGTAATTTTCCAAAGTTTTGGCCAGCTCCGCTCCGCTCCTTCCCTGGAAATTTCGGGGGGATTCATGAAGTGGGGGCTGAGAAAAAAGGGGGTCCCAAAACGTGTTTTCCCCATGTTAATTTTCATAGGACGGTCTGACATGTCTACAGCCCGAACCGCTGAACGGAATTACGCCAAACTTGGCAAAATTGTAGGGACTGGTACGCAGATGTGCCTTTGCTATATTTGGTGAAAATTGCTCCAGTGGTTTTTTTTAAAATTAACTTCAAAAACACAAATATATCTATAAGCGCTCTCCGAGCGCTCACAGGTGCGCATACCGGGGAGCGCACCCGGCGCGCTACGGGAGTGCGCGAGCGGAGAGCTGATTGGCTGTCAGGTGTCTGTCAACATTCTAAACAGTCCAGAGAGTCCGCCATCTTGTGTCTCTGTAGAATCAAGACACAAGAGGTGAAAAAGAAAGGGGGATATAATTAAAAGGGGGCAGAGTAGACACATCCTGACCCCCTAGGTTTTCTGAGGGGGGCCTAGAAGGACCCTGAAGGGCAAAAAAACTTTTTTTTTTTAAATTTCACGGGGTAAGCGCTGGGTGCGTTCCCAGGTGCGTGCTCCGGTACGCGTACCCTGAGCGCACCACAGGGAAAAACAGTGTAAAAAATTATAGTAAAAAAATAATTTAGAGTGCTTAGAGGAAGGGTAGCTCTGAAAAGAGCTGTTGTGTTATGTGGGTGTTTTTTGTACCTACAAGTAGGTACCAATGCAGAGTCTTATATTCAAGAGGAAAACTCTAGTCCCCTCATCTGTAAAGTGCACACCATCTCTCCTATAGATGTCTTGCATGTTGTAATGCAAGTTGTTGTGGTAAATGGAACCCATACCCTAGTCTCTGAGGAAAGCAGAAACAGATTTATTCACATGTTTCCTTGCTTTCTCAATCTGTGGACACAATTGGTTGGACCAGTTCCATTTTTGCCTTTGGCATATATTAGAAAATACCAAGGCACTTTTTGGAAAAAGTGACATCAATTGCCCAAAGATGTCCTTTAAAAGCATTTCCAGAACCACCCCAGTCAAAGTGCCCAGGTCATTGCCACCACAGTGCACAATTATGAGGTCAGGGTGTGGTAGATGCATAAAGGATTTTACCAATGGTATCAATTGGTGACTTTTCAATCCTCTCTGTCCAATCCATACAATGTCCACATTTGGTAAATCAAGGTTGTAAATACCTCTGTTAGCTGCGTATTTGTGACTCCAGTGGACAAAGCTATGACCCACATACCAGACTTTTGGCATCTTGAAGGTAGATGTGCTTGTATTCAGATGAGTTGTGGAAATGAAATGGCAGTTTGAAAGTAGGAGTTATGTAAAAAAGTAGTTGAGATTCAGTGCACTTGAAAAACAAAAAATGATTGGTGCTTTCTTAACATTCTCCACTGAAAACTAGGGTGCATGCTTTTGTTTTTTGAAAGAAGTCATTTCAATGGTTGAGGAAAAGTCATTTAAAGAAATATTGCACATGATTAGCTGGTACATTGAGTGGTCAAACACCCTTGCTGCTTTTATTTTGCAACATAGTATGATGAACTTCTGAATTGTGTGCTGGGTGAGGAGGGAGTTACCATGGTAACAGGGGAATGAGCACTGGGGGTATGGGTGAATGTTATGTGACTTTCAAAGTGTTCAAAAGTACAACCAATTAAAATTTGCAGTTTCTTACTCCACTTCATTAACTCCTTCTCTTACTCCTTCTGTCCTCTTACTTCTACACTCCCCTTCCCTCATTCTCTCTCTGTTAGCCTCATTCTCTCCGTCCCCTTAGTCCCTCACTTCTTTTCTATCACGCTCACTCCCTATAACACAGCCATACTCCTACACTCACCTTCTTTCAGACCTTTTCCTTTACTTTCCTTCCTCTGTCTTCCCATCCTTCGCTCCTTCACTCTTTCCCTTCCTTTACTCCCCTTACTCCATTTCAGTAACTCCTTCTCTCAATCCCTCTGTCCTCTAACTTACTCACTCCCCTTTTCTCAGTCTCTCTCTGTTACCCACATTCTCTCTGTCCTCTTAGTCTCTCACTCCTCTTCTATCACGCTCACTCCCTATAACTGAGCCATACCCCCACACTCACCTTCTTTCAGACCTTCTCCTTTACTTTCTTTCCTCTCTCTTTCCTTCCTTCACTCCTTCACTGTTTTCCCTTCCCTTACTCTCCGTACTCCACTTCATTAACTCCTTCTCTTACTCCGTCTGTCCTCTTACTTCTACACTCCCCTTACCTCCTTCTCTCTCTGTTAGCCTCATTCTCTCTGTCCCTTTAGTCTCTCACTCCTCTTCTGTCACGCTCACTCCCTATAACTCAGCCATACTCCCACACTCACCTTCTTTGAAACCTTCTCCTTTACTTCCCTCTCTCTCTCTTCGCATCCTTTGCTCCTTCACTCTTTTCCCTTCTCTTACTCCCCTTACTCCACTTCAGAAACTCCTTCTCTCAATCCCTCTGTCCTCTAACTTACTCACTCCCCTTTTCTCTCTCTCTCTCTCTCTGTTACCCACATTCTCTCCATCCTCTTAGTCTCTCACTCCTTTTCTATCATGCTCACTCCCTATAACTGAGCCATACTCTCACACTCACCTTCTTTCAGACCTTCTCCTTCACTTTCCTTCCTCTCACTTCTCTTTCTTTACACCTTCACTGTTTTCCCTTCCCTTACTCTCCTTACTGCACTTCACTAATTCCTTATCTTACTCCGTCTGTCGTCTGACTTCTACACTCCCCTTCCCTCATTCTCTCTCTGTTAGCCTCATTGTCTCCGTCCCTTTAGTCTCTCACTCCTCTTCTGTTACGCTCACTCCCTACAACTCAGCCATACTCCCACACTCACATTCTTTCAGACCTTAACTTTTACTTTCCTTCCTGTCTCTTTCCTTCTTTTGCTCCTTCACTAATTCCTTCTCTTACTCCCTCTGTCCTCTTAGTTCTACACTCCCCTTCCCTCTTTCTCTTTCTGTTAGCCTCATTCTCTCTGACCCCTTAGTCTGTCACTCCTCTTCTATCACGCTCACTCCCTATAACACAGCCACACTCCCTCACTTATGTTTCTTTCCTCCCTCACTCAGGGCCTCATTTATGAGAAATGACGCACCGCTGCGTGAAAGCAGCGATACGTCACTTCTCAGTGCGCTCTCCTTGCGACATTCCTGATGCGTCATATTTAATGTATGACGCATCATGTCACAAGGAGTTACAGATACATCAGTATTTCTGACATATCTGTAAGCGCAAAAGTGACGCATTTCTGGAGTGTGTCACAAAAGTGACGCAACTCCAGCAATGCATCCTTTCACATGGGGCAAGCCCCATGTGAAAGGGCCTGCGTCAGTCTTACGCCTGCTGTGAGGCAGGCGCAAGATTTTGACGCAACGGCGTCCTAAAAGTGATGCAGTAAAATCTCATAGATTTCACTGCGTCATTCTACGACCCTTCCTTGCGTCAATACGCCCCCTTTGCGTACATTGTACCTGGCGCATGTATAATGTGGCACAGGGGTTTACAAAGTGACGCATCTACCTAGATGCGTCACTTTGTAAATATGACTCAACAAGGCGCATTTTTTACACCACTGGTGCGTCACAAAAAGTGACGCACCAGCGGCGTAAAAGTGACACATGGCCTCATAAATGAGGCCCTCAGTCTTCTACTTTCAATTTTTCTTTCACTTTCTCTGTCTCTTCAGTTCCTTACTCCCCTTGTCTCACACTCACTTGCCTTTATCCAGTATGTATCTCCACTCTTTCCTAAACATCACTGCTCTTTTCTTACCCTTCCACACCCCCGTTCCTTTACTACATTTTCTTCACTTATCCTCATTCCCCAGGTTCACTCTCCTTCTCCTCACTCTCCTTCCCCACACTCACCTTATTTCAGTCCCCCTACTTCACTTCCCTTCCCCTCTCGTCCCTTTCTTTGCTTTCTCCCTCATTTTCCTCTCCTCTCTCACTGCACTCCACTTCAGTTACTCTTTTTCATTTTTTTAAGAATACAGCTCTTTTTTGAGAATTGGAGGTAGTTCTTAAAAGAACTTTTTTTTTCTTCTTTTTTCGTTTTTTTCTCAACAAAAACAAAAACAGGGAATGGCAAACTGCTCAACAGTAGCAAAAAAAAATAAAAATTAGGGCTGGGGACGGCAGCGGTGTTTCTCTATTGTTCGAACAATGTTCATAATACTTTGTTCACCATAACAAAGTAGTTCATCACAATGTTTGCATTTGATTGTGGCTTCATTAAAAACAGGCTGAATATTTGGGATCAGCTGTTCTGGTCCCAACTCACCCATACAGTTGCTCCTCCTGTTGAGGTAGAAGCACCATCCCTTGGAGCCTCTCGTGCCAGAGCCCTGACACTCTCCCGGGCATAGTTCTGGGGGTGCCTCCTCTGGACGTGCCGAATCATAGTTGAATTACCAATACTGTACTTCCTTCTGGGGTCTCCTCGGGAAAGTACAATATGGCAGATCTTACACTCCACCTTTGGAGCATTTACTTTTTTAAGTCCCTCAGGTATAGAAGTTTTTTCCAAATAAAATGTTCTTTCACCTTCGGCTGAGGAGGCTCTTCATCAATAAAACCATCTAACTCCTCACTGCTGCTGGATGCTCTGGCAGCCATTCTATCCACAAATTGTTAGAAAAGAAAAAAAGAGATATTGCTCTCACCAAAGTGAAAGAAGAAGTGAAGGAAAAGGGTGGGGTTTTCATTAGTTGTAAAAAAAAACTGTTAACAACCAATGAAAAGAGTTATTTTAAGGTCACATGACTTGACACGCTTACGCTGCGCGCACCGGAGCGCTTCCGGGGGCGCTTACGCGGCACGAACGTAGGCGCTTCCGGGTGCGCTTACGCGGCGCGCCTTAGTGACGTTTTGGTAGCTTTACGGAAATGCAAAATCATTTTCATTCGGAAAATCAAAAATACTACTTTTATAAGTATGGTACTGAATGTCTTGCATTATTATTTAGTTTTCATTCATATTTTTTTTTTACGAATGCAGAAATAGCGCTCTCGCTGCGCTCTCGGAAGAGCTTACCGGTGCGCGCACCCTGAGCGCTCCAAGACAAAATGGTACGGGTAAGCTTACCGGTGCGTGCACCGTGAGCGCACCAGGAAAAAATGATTAAAAAAAAGAAAAATACAGTGAACAATTAATTAAAAAAAAATAATAATTATAATTAATAGTTATAAAAACAGCTAATAAAAAAATTGTAGGTTACAAAGTCGATATACAAAAGAATTAAAAAAACTATGAAATTCACTGAAAAAAACATAGGTTTCACAAACTTTATAGTTAGAAATTAGCATTTAAAAAACCTTTGAAATTCGCTGAAAATCCATAGGTTTCACAATCGTTATAGTTAGGAATTAGCATTTAAAAAACCTTTGAAATTCACTAAAAAAAACATAGGTTTTACAATCGTTATAGTTAGGAATAAGCATTTAAAAAACCTTTAACATTCACTGAAAAAACCATAGATTTCACACCAGTTATAGTTAGCTGAACATTTTACTCATACAAAACCATTGAAATTCCCATGTTATAGTTAGTTGGACTCACTATAACTCGCGCGCCCACAATCCACTGCTGATGATGTCACATATTACATCATTCATGACATGGTCAGTGACATCTCTGATGACATCACTGATGACATCTCAAATGACATCACTGATGACATCATCCATGTGATAATATAATGCACCTCCTCACACTCTAATCTAACCTTTTATACATCCAGTGTTGAATACAGACTACCATTCCTGAAACCATTGACATAGCAATACCACTTACTACATACACACTCACTGATTCATAAGTCTACACACACATCCACTCATTCACCCATACAATCACTCATACATACAGTCACTCATCAATAGAACACTATCATATGCACTCATACACCTATACAGACATTCACACAGTGCCAGTCATCCATGGAGTTACTCTCTAATCTACTCAGTAATGAAAAGAATCAATCACACTCCCATTTCCTCATCTATACAGTTATACACACATAACCTTACTTATTCAAACATATACTAACACATACTTACTCTCTTTTACAATCACTGATACAAGTACACATTGATCCATACAGTCACTTACGCAATCACAGGCTCTCATGTATAGTCATTGATATATGCAACTGTCACATGCACTGTTTTTTACATATGTACTTACTTGGACATGTAGCACTGAAACATCCATTCATTCACCAACACACCCATGCACACAGTCAACCGCACATACAGCTGTTTCCACATGTACTCTTGAACCCATACACCAAGTGAATCAACTGTTCACACATCTATGCACAGAGTCACACACCTCCCAGCCACTCCCACACACACTCAGCCTCACATACAAATACTTGGGCAACCAATCAATAACCCATATAGTCAGTCATATAGCTACTAATCAACACATGCGGCAGCTTACACAACAACAGACATAATGATGCACACATTCAGACAGTTTAGTCACTAACCTATGCATTCAGTAAGACACATTTAATTATTCACTCATACAGTCAGTTACGCACCTACTAAATCCTTCATGCAGACCCTCATGCATACACTCATTCTTCAATATGTAAAACATATTTTATCTTTACAGGAACACACATTCACTGGATGATATCATCAGTGATGTCATCAGTGATGTCATTTGAGATGTCATCAGTGATGTCATTAGTGATGTCACTGACCATGTCATGAATGATGTAATATGTGACATCATCAGCAGTGGTTGGCGGGCGCGCGAGTTATAGTGAGTCCAACTAACTATAACGTGGGAATTTCAACGGTTTTGTATGAGTAAAATGTTCAGCTAACTATAACTGGTGTGAAACCTATGGTTTTTTCAGTGAATATATATATATATCAACCGCTCCAAATCCACCAGCCAGTTGCACTCACGAGCGGGTGCTATCCATGCAGGGGTGAACCCGCTACACAATGTAAGCTCCCAAAATCCTTTCAAAACGCAGTAATAACATCCGTCAAGAAAGAAGAAAGCACTCTCACGAGGGGCAGGTTTCCAGCATTTTATTGAAACCTTTGGGCACCCTAAGGTTTGAGATGTCATCAGTGATGTCATGAGTGATGTCACTGACCATGTCATGAGTGATGTAATATGTGACATCATCAGCAGTGCACTGCGGGCATGCGAGTTATAGTTAGCTGAACTAACTATGACGGGGAAATTTCAATGGTGTTGTATGAGTGAAATGTCCAGCTAACTATAACATATGTGAAACCTATGGTTTTTTCAGTGTATTTCTACGTTTTTTTAAATGCTAATTCCTAACTATACTATGGCTGAAACCTATGTTTTTTCATTGAATTTCTAAGGTTTTTTAAATGCTAATTCCTAACTGTAACGTGGCTGAAACCTACGTTTTTTTCAGTGAATTTCAAAGGTTTTGTAAATGATCATTTTTAAATGTATTAATTGTTATATTTTTTATACTGATTTACTACATTGTTTTAAAGCATTTATTTTTAGATATTTTTTTTATTACATTACATATTTTTAATATTAATTGAAAATAAAATGTTTTTAAAAATATTGAAATTGTAATATATATTTTTTATTTTATATTTTTAAAATTTATATATATTTTATATAGCAGGCAATGATATCGTATGGAAGGAAATTCATGTTACTGGTAAGTACGGTTAAAATTACTTTTCAGGGACAGTAGTGAGATGCAGCACTGAGGACTCGCCTGATAACAGGTGAGTAAATCGGAATTCGTAGTTAGACTGATTTTAAAGGAATTTTTTAAAGTTCCAAAACTCCACACTTAGAAGAATTTCCAAGTGAAACCAGTCAATGTTAGCCTAAGGATGGGAATTCAAGTTACTGTAAATATGGTTAGAATTACTTTTCAGGATCAGTAGTGAGCTGAAAGATGCAGCACTGAGGTTTCTCCTGATAACAGGTGAGTAAAACAGAATTCGTAGTTCGGCTGACTTTAGATGAATTTTTTTAAGTTCCAAAACTCCACACTTAGAATAATTTCCAAGTGAAACCATTCAATGTTAGCCTATGGAAGGAAATTCAAGTTACTGTAAGTATGGTTAGAATTACCTTTCAGGATCAGTAGTGGGCTGTGGTGCAGCTCTGTGGCGCTTACTGAAGGTACCTGTTGGACTAATTGGACCCTAGGGGACCTCTGGATTAAAGAGGAATTCATTCCCCAACTTAAAGCGCGCCACAGAGCATATCACCTCAAGCCCCGCCCCTACCTTCACCACTGTTGGAGTTGGAGGTTTAAGTCCCCTTGAATACTGGGGATCCCTGGGGGCCAACTAGCCCACGGGGAACCTCCAGTATGCACCTGGAGGCTGCGTTGCAGAGAGGTGTAAAAAGGGGCGTGGCCTCTTTACACGTCTCTGCAAGGCAGCCCCTGGCGCATACTGGAGGTTCTTGGTGGGCTACTTGGCCCCCAGGGACTCCAGTATTCAAGGGGAATTATTTCCCCCTCTGCAAACGTGCCAGGGGGCGCGTTTGCAGAGTGGTGCCTTAAATTATTGGGGGGGGATTGGCAGGGCACGCGTACCCTAAGCGTATCCCGGGATTTGTTTAATAAAATCTATTTTTTTTGGCCGTGGGGTTCCTTGTGGGACCCCCGTGAGCAGGCCTAGGGGGTCAGGAAACTCCAGTATGCGCCAGGGGGCTGCCTTGCAGAGAGGTGTAAAAAGAGGCGTGGCCTCTTTACACGTCTCTGGAAGGCAGCCCCCTGGCACGTTTGCAGAGGGGGAACTAATTCCCCTTTTATACTGGGGGTCCCTGGGAGCCAACTAGCCCACCAGGAACCTCCAGTATGCGCCAGGGGGCTGCGTTGCAGAGAGGTGTAAAAAGGGGCATGGCCTTAATTTTGGGGGGATCGGCAGGGTATGCGTACTCTATGCGTATCCCATGATTCTTTCACCCCCAAAAAATGTTGGGGGGGCCTTGGGGATCCTTGTGGGACCCCCTAAGCAGGCCTAGGGGTCGGGGTGTTTCTACCCTGCCCCCTTTTCGCGTTTTTCGCGTTTCGTTTTCTGTTTTCTTGTACCTCGGTTCTACCGAGGCACAAGATGGCCACCAACACTTCCTGGTTGGGAGTGTTAACAGACAGTTGACATCCAATCAGCATGCAGCTCGTGCCTGGGAAGGTACAGAGTACAGTACAGAGTACAGTACACAGTATGGTACTTCATCTCTAGATATATCTATGATTTTACTTTTGATGTTCTCAGGAACTACAGAATGGATTTACACCATTTAACAAAAAGGGTATTCTGCGAACCGAACTCTACCTTTTTGCCAAATTTGGTGTAATTCCGTTCAGCCGTTCGGGCTGTAGCCCTGGCTAAAGGTCTTATGGAAAATTGCATGGGTAAAACATGTTTTGGGGCCCCCCTTTTTTCTCAGCCCCCGCTTCACGAATCACCCCCAAACTTTCAGGGAAGGAGCGGAGCAGGTCATTTTCCTGGAGAATTTCGCATGTATTCATCGACGGCGCCAAAGTTATTCCAAATAGAATTTTGCATATTTCCTATGGAAACTAGGTTCTAACTATAACTACCTACTGGCGACTTCCAGTAGGTAATATATATATATATATCTATATATAAATATATATATATATGTATTTATATATATATATATATATATATATATATATAAATATATATATTTATATTTATATATATATATATATATGTATATATATATATATATATACATATATATATATATATATATATATATATATATATATGTATTTATATATATATATATATATATATATATATATATATATATATATATATATATATATATATATATATATATATATATATATATATATATATATATATATATATATTACCTACTGGAAGTCGCCAGTAGGTAGTTATAGTTAGAACCTAGTTTCCATAGGAAATATGCAAAATTCTATTTGGAATAACTTTGGCGCCGTCGATGAATATATATATATTCCAACACAAACAGCTCTATTCAGCTGAAAGACGAGAGCACACAAGTATCCTTTTCAAAGATGTTTATTTGAAGACCCCTTACCCCCTGACAGACGCATTTCGCCTTGTGGCTATGTCAGTGTCGGTTTGTTGTGTGCATAGTGCGCCCATTTCTACATTCAAACATTCATAGACATAAAAAAGGATCATTGCACGCGTTACGATTGCAGCGGCCATCTTTGAATGCATGTTTATACAGTAACAATTAAAAAGAGAATGGCTGCAGAATAAAGTGCTTAAGTGCTTAATAAAGAAAAAAACATGTGTACAACAAACAGTAAAGTGTAAAATTCATGGGGGCAACATTTGTCATCACAATGGATATTTTATATCAGTTTTGCAACATCTATCTAGATATTACTGTAAATACCATAAATACATATTATTGTAAAAAAAAAAATATATATATATATATATATATACATATATATATATATATATATATATATATATATACATATATATATATATATATATATATATATATATATATATATATATATATATATATATATATATATATATATATATATATATATAAAGGTAGAATTGTAATATTACACAGTTATGTCTCCCAGTATTTTATGTGGATTACCACATTTGACCCATTTTCTCCTTATTATATTGGCGTTGCTAAAACCAATGAAAGTGGCACATAGCAATGACCCACTTCATGTCACATTACGATTGTTTATTATTGACAAGGTGGTCTAATTGTCTTCAAAGGTTCAATGGGCTTAAAATTCTCTTTGGAAACATGAAAGTAAACATTCACTAAAGTTTCACCATGTAATACCGCCTTGATAAAACATTTTCCTACAACGTCTAATGGTGATAATAATCAGTCATTTAAGAGATGGGTGTGAAACTTTCTTGTGAACAGGAAATAAAATAGAGCCCCTCCAAGTGTCTGGTATGTGACAAGACAAAAGTCAGTAGTTATAAAGACTGGTAAGACATGTGTCCCGTACATTTAAGTTCTCATAACAAATTTATAGTTGATGCCACTTGGGCCTGCGACACAATGATATCTGAGCCTCAAGATTATGTGAAAGGTTAGTCCATTCCATTATGAAAGCATTTGGCAGTGACAGCTATAGCCATGACTGTTGCTACACTGGATCACTGTAATTTTCTTTATATTGTATATTTGAAATTCTGATTTGTTCAGTTACAGATGATTGAACAAAAGCGCTATCAGGCTATTTCACAAAGCTCCCAAAAAGATACCAATATGACTGCCCTTTGCCATTGCAAGAACTTACAATTAATTCCTGTAAGAAATTGGGTAACAGGTTGAGCACGAGTAAAACCCTTCTCAAACAGCAACCACAATCCTTGTCCGGGTGAAGGTACGAGCAAACCCCAAATGAACCTGTCCTCAACCCTCTGGAAGCTTGGCACAAGAGCAGTAAGGCTTAATTTAGAGGCAATATGTACAGTATTTACACATGATAAATCCCCAAAAACCCCAAATCCAAACCGAAAAAATGGAGATAGGCAATTTTGAAGATTTAAATGAAAATAGTGCTAAAAAGCACAACGTGTCATCTGTGTATATCTGGGTGAGCCTGGCTGGGACAAAGTAAAATGTTCAGGCTGACTGCGATTGAGCGTGGGCTGGCTACAGGGACCCATTGAGGTCTACTGAACAAAAGTATCTTACATCCAGGTTGCGGTGTGATGCAGAGTCCCGTGTCAAGGATGTGTTGTGAAACAGTGATTCCTAGGGGCTGCAAAGCTGCGATGGGAGGTTCTGCATTGTCGTCCAGGATGTTGCAAAAGGGGGGTTTGTGATGTGAAATCCTGCGTTAAGATGCATTACCCTCATCCTGGTAGGCCGAGGACAGGAATGAAAAGTCCTATCCTGGGAATGGTTCATGCATCGCTTGCGATGTTGAGTTTGAATAGCTAATGTGTTGCTCAGCGGTTCCAATGTGTCAGATCTGCTGTCACCACAGTTGGGCTGGCAGAGTGCCTTCAGGCCCACTTGTCAGGGTCCAGGACTGGGGTGGCCCCACCTACAAGGACAGGACATATGGCTAGCAGAGTTCAGGTGCAGGGATCAAGATGGAGGAAACCTGTTATATATCTGGGGTTTCTCATCAGGAGGCCATCCAAATAGCCCTTGGAGTCACTCCTGGGTTCAAGATGAAGGTCCCGTCCTTTTCACTACAGAAGCAGAGCAGCAGGTCAGCACAGCAGGGGAACAGTCCTTCAGGTAAACAGTTCAGCGGAGTGGCAGTCCTCTTAGTAGCACAGTAGTTCTTCTTCCTGGCAGAGTTATGTTACGTTATAAGCACTTATTGAGCGCATTGCTACCCATAGGCATCCCAGCGCTGATAGTACCGCACATAATACTTATTAGGGGAATACTATTACTGGCATAAGTTTTGAAAAAGTCAGGTCTTGAGCCTCTTCCTTAAGGGAAGTAGCCGGCTTTCAAAGTGGGGAGAGAAGAGGGGAAGGCATTCCACAGTGACGCCACTCTATATGAGGAGGATTGTCCGCCCTCTCGCTCCCTCCTAATGCAAGGGATAATTGCTAGATGGGCACTGGAGGAATGCAGTGTTCTACAAGAGAGATAAAAAGAAAGCAAGGGCTGAGAGATCGCAGGGCCATCACCCCATAAGGCCTTGTGGGCAATGCAGAAAACTTCAACCTGATTTTCCTGTCCACTGCCAGCCAATGAAGGGAATTCAAGGGCTTACATAGGTCCAGAAGTGTACTGAAGAGAGGGTGTGAGGGCCCTATTTTTATATATGGTGCCTTCTTTGATGTTGGTGAAGTTGCTAGAGGCTTCTCTTTGAAGAGCTTGGAATATCGCAACTTTCCTGCCCTGTCTCCAAGCTGGCTGCAGAGACAATGCAGTGGTGACACGCCTGCCTATTCTGTTGCAAGTGGGACTGTGTCCAGCACCATCCCCAACCTGCCAGCAGGTGGCCTATTCAGATACCCTACTCCCTCACACTGCATGACTGTCTGGGAGGAATTCACAAAGACCTGACTGCCAATGACATCCAGTCATGTGTCCCAGGAGAGGCTGCAGGCCCCACAAAGCAGAACAATGCCAACTTGCTAAAAGTGGCATTTTCAAATGTATAATTTTAAATCCGGCTTTATCATCAAAGAGGTCTTTTAACCCCTTCGACGCTCATGACGAGCCCAGCTCGTTATGGAGTTTCCATTGACTTCAATGGAAATTACATTCAAAGCCATAAAACACCTTAGCATCCAAGTGGTTAATTACAATTTAATAGATGCCAAACATAAAAAGCATATCTTCCCCCAATCAGAAGTTAGCACTTATTAAATGTAGTAAGGCAACTCAATGTTATCCAAGAGGACAGGTAGTCTCCACAGTAGTGAAAAATGAATTTAGGATTTTTTTTCACGTCCAGGACATTTAAAACTTAAAAATGCATGCCAATCTATTAATTACAATGCACCATGCCCTTTGTGATAGGTAGGGCATACCTTAGGAGTGACCTATATGCAATGAAAGGGGGGTTTATGGCTTGGCAAGGGGGGTGAGAGTGCCAAGTCGAATTGGTAGTTTGAAACTGCATGCAGGCTGCAATGGCTGACCAGAGCCGTGATTTAAGGAGCTACTTAAGTAGATGGTACAAAAAGTACTGCAGGCCCACTATAGCACTTCGTTTACAGGCCCTGGGTAGATGGTATACAAGGGGATTATAAGTAAATTAAATATGCCAATTACATATGTCAACCTGGTGTAAGCCAATCTTACAATGTTTAAAGGAGAGAGCACAGCACTTTAGCGCTGGTTAGCAGGGGCAAAGAGTCATAAGGCCAACAAAAGAGAATTCATAAAAAAGTAAGGGTAAAGGTAAAGTGTTTGGGGGAAGCCTTGCCGAGAGAGCCATGTCTAACAATTCCAAATGGAATTAAAGCATTAAAGCTACTCAATCTTCGGAGTTCAATTGCTTCTAATATACAAGCTTAAGGGTTTTTAGCTGTTCTTAAAGTGAACATCAGAGAAGGCACACAGCCAATGGCGCAAACAGTTTATCATGACTGCTAACTAAAACATCAAATTGAGTACCTTTCAGTGGGAAATTAAATATTTTTCTCCATGACATTCCTGCAATGTATGCGTTCTATGTTCAACTTCTTCTTAGAACTAGGGGAGTGTCAAGTACGGCATTTAAAATGTTATAAATGTGAGAAAGTTACTATTTTATGTTATTACCTCCATTTGCATTTTTTGTGAACTGATGCTGCTGGAGCTTCCATGCTCTTGACACGAATGCTTGCCTAAATTTACTTCGTCTATACTGGTTGCAAATCCATGTCTATCTAGATTATCCTCCAGTTTAACTCTGTACGGTGTTTCCTATGATAACCAACAACAGCACAATTCTTCCCTGCATTCTCTTGCACAAGTAATTAGATATTTTGGCATAATCTATACTTATATTGGCATGTTTTGTCCAGTATACCACCAACATGAGTGCAACATTTCGGCCTTCAGGTTTTACGTATATTATTACACTATAAATGAAATTGAGGTACTTAATATATTCTGGAAAGGAAAATACATATTATAAATCCATTCTTAATTTTTTACTCCATTATATAAAAAGATGTACATATTCCATTATAACCTTTGAAGTATGTAATCTGGAAAGAGTTGTAAATCTGAAATGTTTTTGGGTGCCCAACTTTAACATGTTTTTGACAATGTAATTACACGCCAATGACTTCTTAATTCTCAAAATTAAAATAAATTGAAACTGTAATTAAAGTGCCAAAGGTCAGTGGAGCGGAAACTGCAATGTTATTTCAAATATGTAACCTGTATTTACAGACAATAACAGCAAATACCTCTTTTTAAGAATTAAAAACTGAGGCAAACCTTGATTCCACAATTGCTAAGCAAAGGACCAGAATAGAGTGGTGTAATTGGTGTTGTGTGAGAAAGAGTAGGTAGTCTTAAAAGTAATTGGTTAAAGCAAGTAGAGAGACTCGTTTCACAGGAGATATTGAAACCTGAATATTACTTTGCAGAATTCTGGAAAAATGCATAATTTACCTGCAGACCTGCCAAGCCTACCGAGTCTCTGTATGCAGGTGAAGAATAGGCATTAAGGGTTCCCACAAATGTATTAAACTAATATTTTACGTTTATATCAATTGCACATAGTTGCTTTCAACTTAATGGCTTGCACTCCACATGTGGTACGGTGGGAAATGTTCAGGTTAGCGAAGGCTAATGAGGAGGTTTATGTCTATATTTTGCCGGCAGTAATCAAGCAGAAATGTATCATACATGTGCCCATTGGATACATTAAAAAGTAATATGTAACCTCAACTTTCACCTAAGGTAACTTTCCACATGGTAATGTCCAGTGTCAATTTAATCATTTGGTTCTAGATTCTAAATGGCTCTGTAATTTGTAAACCAGATTACTGTTGAAAAAAGCCCTCATTCTGAGTGGTTCTTTATTTGATTTAGAAATACTGTGCCCGGTAAATGGCAATAGCTTGTGTTGCAGTTTTTAAGAGGTGTGAACATTCCTCTCCATTCAGCCGTCTAGGCATGAGGAATGATGTCAAACTGCCCGATTCTTTCCGCACAGCGCTGTAAAACTCGGAATATTTTAGCTTTTCTCAGCTCCATTTCCATCAGGCTTTACCTATTGACACTTGGTGGAGGAACAAGTGCAGAATCTTCGCACTGCTTGTAACCTCAGTTGCGATGCAAAGCAAACAAGAGTTTGAACCCGAGTTGGCTCTCTCTATTAAGCCCACAGATGCAAGTATTCTGTTTTCAGCGATGTTAGGGTGGGTTTGCAACCATATGTGTGTCATGAGAACGAAGGTGAATTCACTTAAATCTCTATTAGAGGATGTTCCTCTATTTCATTGGTTACCTTTTTTTTTAGTCTTTCAGAGTATAGGCCATCAATCATTGATCATGCGCTGAAGAGAGTTTTATATGTTTTTGGAAGGACAATAATAAATCTGTCATCAAAATATTATACAACATTTGTCATACTCCTCAATATATGTACAGTAGAATGTACAACATAATATATAAGATATATATATATATTTTGAAACCATTTTTAATTAGCGTTTGATACATAAGACATTTACGCATATACATATATAGCATATCTCCAATGTGTCTTCCTGGTGAGGGCAGCGATCGCATGGTACATATCGGTTCACTGTAATGTTTGTACATAAGTGGTACATGGTTAACGTATATGGTATATGGTACATGCATACATATAATACAACATACATGTTAACATAGATAGTCATGCTCTTAAACCACCAGGTTTTTGTCCACGGGTGCTTAATTTGTAAACATAGCTATACTTCAGTCATAGTGAGCTAATTCATGGTTCTATGGCCTATTTCTTTATATGTAAGCAAATCAATACAGAACTTCCTGCAGCTCTTAGCGGTTGCGGCACATTTCAGCGTCATTACATTTTTTCCCCTATTTTGTAAAACGTTAAGACATTAAGAAATTGACAGAGGCCCAAGCATGTGTTAGGAGCCATCCCTTCCGGTCCCCTCCCACAGGTGTGGCCCTGCTGTTTTTTGGGGTGGGGGGGCAATGCCGTGAGGGTCTACATGGAAAGTTCAACGCCAGGCCGCAGGGAGTCAATTCAACCAGCACATTGTAATTGTATTGCAATTGCATTTGTATAGCGCTTGATACCCCTGACGAGGCATTGAAGTGCTTTTTCGTCGAGTAGCACGCTACTTTGGGACCCATAGAGGATTAGTGTTGAATTAGTATTGTGAAATATAAAAGTAATTTGTGTGGTAGATAGGTTAGTCAGTTATTCGGATTCGGAAGGATAGCAGAAGGATCGCCAAATATCCTGGCCAAAATGAGACATCCTTGGTACTAATCAGAGAAAAATGAACAAGAAATCCAGCCTCTCCCACCTGATGTGATTTTAAGCGATGGATCACCCCTAAAAGTGAAAAGAAAGAGACTGCTGGCCGCAGGCTCTGAACCCGGACAAGATGGGGACACTAGAGCGGACCCTGTGGTGAAAGAGGGGCCTAGTGACTGGTGCTGTCTGCTGCTGTGCCAAACGCTGAGTAAGGAACACAGCGGAGCGCCTGGTGTATGCGGAGGGTTGGCTAGCCTGGAGACATAACCACGCTGATGACATTGAGGCTGAGGCGCGGTGCTGCTGCCCCGGTTGTGGAGCTGCGCCGGATAGCAAACGGTGAGGGCACTCCTTCGCGTCAACGGAAGGCGGGCAACTTAAGAAGCGACATCAACGCTGGGTTCAGTGTGATCTGGAGAACATCCTCACCTGCTTGAGACACCCTGACCAAGGGAACAAAGTGCAGACTGAGATGACGGCTCACAGGCCGTAGAAGACTCCGGAGACATATGTGGGTGAGCAACTCCTCTTGCTTCCTTTATCGTATCGGCGAGCAGAGCGCTTGTGCCGGCTGCTGCTGCTGGATTGCACTGAATAGCCCTGTGGCTGTGGTAGCGATTTCTGAGAGGCCCTCTGTGTGAGCCCGGGGCACATACGAGAGGGAGCGATAGTCGGGGCCTCCTGCTGGGCGGAACACAGGATCCCCGTACTGCTGTTCCTGGAAGAAGGCACGGCTGGGAAGTGCCCATGAGTCATGGCTGCCCTGAAAGGCAGACGGTGAGCAGTAATGTGAACCGGAACCCTGAGGCATTGGGTACAGTGACATATGCAACCTCAAGAACCGAATAGTATGTGCGTGGAGAAGCCCCGGGGGCAGTGAACATAAGCTGAGCGTGGATAAAGTGACATAAGTAGACACAACAACAGAATAGTGTGTGCGTAATGAAGCCCTGACTGCAAATGGCACAGGTGACTCTAATCTTATCACATTTTAATAAGGCATATGGCGTCTGTTTTTGCTGTAATGTTGATATCGGGTCGTCTTTTATCTTTTACCCCAAGTTGGGTGACTTTCCAGCAACACTTCCAGTTTCCAAGTTTCCAACCAGTTCAGGGCGGCCGATGCCCGGTGGTGATGTCTGAATGGCTGTGGTACCGGGGAGGACTCAGTTTCAGGTCAGCAGGAGAGATAAACAGCTGTGGACGATGGCCATACCGCACTGAGGGTATGAATACGTCAGCACCTTTATGGGACTTCGACCAGACCTCAATCATTTCCTCCACTCTCCACCCCCATCCGACTCACCCTTCATGACATCGGACCTGTGAATCTTGCCACTGGCCGTGGAGACTTAGCTTTTTGGCCGATGCCCGGTGGAGCTACCTTGATAGCTATAGAGGAGATGGGCTCTGGACTTCCCCCTTGGCCGTCACCTACCCAGCCGGACATTGGGCAGACTTTCCATCCTCTCTCCACTGTATCTCCCTCTTCATTACCCTTGTAAATTACCCCCCTTTACCCTTCCACACTCCCTAACCAACTCTAGTAACTTGTAATTGATGTATCTTGTGTAACAATGTGCAACTTGTAACTGATGTAACTGTCCTCATGTAAAGTGCTCTGATACCTCTAGGTCTAGCCAGCGCTATATAAAACTAAAAACTCAAATAAATAAATAAATAAAAGGTTTGTATTTATATAGAGCTTGTTACTCCTGATGGTGTGTTGAAGCACGCTACTCCAGAAACCCATAAAGGATTAGTGGTGAATTAGTATGGTGAAATATGAAAGTAATTTGAGTGGTGGGTATTAGTCAGTTATTTGGAGTGAGAAGGATAGTGGAGGGATCGAAGGGGAAGAAAGGTTTGCATTCTTATAGCACCTATCACCCCTGGTGTGTGTTGAAGCACTTTTTTGATGAGTAGCACGCTACTCCGGAACCCATAAAGGATTAGTGTTGAAATTTAGTATAGTGAAATATGAAGTAATTTGAGTGGTGGATATGTTATTCAATTATTTGGATAGAGAAGGGTGGTGGCGGCATAGAAGAGGGAAAGAGGTTTGTGTTTATGTAGCGCTTGCTACCCCATTGGTGTTTTGACATGTCTTTTTGGTGAGTAGCACGCTACTCTGGCACCCATAAGGATTAGTGTTGAATTAGTATGATGAAACATGAAATTAATTTGAGTGGTGGATATGTTAGTCAGTTAATTGTATTGAGATGGGTTGGGGAGGAGTCGAAAAGGAAAAAAGGTTTGTATTTATATAGCGCTTGTAAACCTGATGGGGTGTTGAAACGCTTTATTGGCGAGTAGCATAAAGAATTAGTGGTGAATTAAGTACAGTGCAATATGGAACTTGAGAAGTGAACAGGTTAGTCTGTTATTTTGATTGAAAAGGATAGTGGAGGGATAGAAGAGTGAAGGATTTGTTTTTTTTTAATGTTTTTAGGTCATAGCAGTAGGAGGAGGCTTTTTGATGAGTAAAAAGGGGTTTTGGAGGGGAAGAGTCATAGGGAAGAGTTTAGAAAGGTTTGTTTTGGGGGATCGGTATAGTAAAAGAGGTGTTAGATGAGTCAAGGAGGGCTAGAGTAGGAGAGAGTCTAGACAGGGTTATTTTGGGGATCATAGTAGTGGTATGGGGTTTGGGATAAATGAGAGAGTGGATGTAGATGATATAATGATAGATGTATAGGGTGAGAGATAGGGTAGTGCATTGGAAAGAGTAGTAGAAAGAAGTTTGAGATGAGTCAGAAAGTTGGGCAAGAAGATATATTGAGGGAAGTATAGGCTCACAAATAGGGTAGTGCATTTGAAATGCTAAATTAGAAGAAAGTGATACATATATAGATCCATAAGTAAATTGAAAGTATATAGATGCATAAAGGAGGTGAGTATATGTAGATATAAATATATTGATAGAGGTACAGGATGAGAAATAGGGTAGTGCATTGGATATGCTTTTTAAGGAGAAAAGTATAAGACACACTGGGGCACATAAGCAAGATCCTCGCTAAAATTATCACCGTTTTAGCGGCAGGAAACTGCCGCTAAAACGGCGATAATGGGCTTGCTAATTTGCGTTATAGAATTCTAATAGAAGCCCAGGTTAGATGTGCAGGACATCTAACCTGGGCTTCTATTGGAATTCTATAACGTATATTAGCAAGCAGGAAACTGCCGCTAAAACTGCGATAATTTTAATGAGGTTCTTGCTAATATGCCCCACAGATCCAAGTAAATGGAGATACATAGATGCACAATAGAAGCAAGTACATGTAGATCAAAGATTATTTTATTTTTTTAACAACATAATTATTCTACATGTTTATACAAAGCAATACACAAAGATAGGTACATATCTATAGTGAAAATAAATTCTTATATACAGAGGGATATGCTGTAAATTTCTGTTTGCGTATGGTGCTTATGTGGGGAAGAGCCAATTCTTGAGTAGTTTTCTGAAGATAAAGTGTTTTACGGTGGATCTTATGTTGGATGGTAAAGAGTTCCATAGTTTGGCTGCTTGAACAGAGAAGGATGTTTTTTATCTTGTATCTTGGAATTATGAGGCGCGATGCCACTTTAGAGCGGAGGTTCCTTTGTTGGATGTGTTTGCTGATTTTATTCCTGATGAAGAGCAGTCCCATTCCATGTTTTGCTTTGTGGGTGATACAAAGTAGCTTGAACGTGGATATTGTGGCAACCGGTAACCAATGCAGGGCTTTCAAGGCAGGGGAGATGTGGTCTCGCGGTTTTATATGCATGAGTAGTCTGTCAGCCGAGTTCTGAATCTGTTGTAGTCTTTTCATAGTCATCAGAGGTGATCTGTGGTAGCGGCTATTGGCGTAATCAAGTTTGGGCAGAACAAGGGAGATGGTAGCTTGGACTTTGTGTGGAAATCCCAAATGAGGGAAAATTTGTCGCAGCGTTTTTATAATGATAAAGCTTGATCTTGCTAGTTTGTCCACTTGGGCATTCATCAACAGCTTGGAGTCCATGGTCATTCCGAGGTTTCTTACTTCCTTTGATACTTTAGGCGGTGATCCCAGTTCATCAGGCTAGGCAGCAAGCGGGTCATAAGGTTTCCATTCGCCAAATGCGAGTATTTCCGTTTTGGAAGCATTCAAATTGGGGTGGCTCCAAGTCATCCACTGATAAACGGCTCTGAGACAACTAAAATTCGGGATTTTCCAATGTCTTTGGGGCATTCCAGTTGAAGGAGTATTTGCATGTCATCTGCATAGTTCTAGCATGCAAGGTGCCGGACATAAGCTGACAAGGGATCCACAGTTGTCTCTGTTGGGCCCCACTGGGGATCCGTCTAGGTAAAATGCGAGTGGGGTATGTGGCTCTGTTTCAAGGCTTCCCACCCCCTTCCTGCCGATCCAGCTGTTCATCTATATATTCTAAGATATTTTAACAGAGATCACAGACATTTCGGAAAACTATGCCTATTTCCATCTGGACACCACACTGTGAAACCACTACTCTGACGCACTGTGTTATAAAAGTTTGCTATGTGCTTCACTTCATTTGGGGTGCAAGCACCGAAATGAACAATGGAAAAATGGTTTTATACCTCAAATATGCTATGGCTAGGCAGACAGCCATTGATAATCTACTTTCAAGTTAAAAGATCCGAAGCCGAAGTTTGCACCGTTGACATGAAAAAATGGGGAAGGTTTCCAAATGTTTCTTTTTTTACTGATCAGTGAGTTAAAATGTCGGCCCATAATAGTCTGGACAAGAGTACATATTTGTTCAGTGGTTGGTGTGATGCTTTTAATGGGTATCCAGTTTCTGACAATTGAGTGAGTAAACATTCTGGCTTCTAGATAAAGTGCACATTCTTCCAGTCACCCCATGGAACAAATTTTGAATGGCATTTGCGGGCTTTGGGAGGATGTTTTCCAAAATAGTTTTTTTTAAAGTTGTATTGCTTCCTTTAATGCCAACTGTGATGGTGGTCTATCCCTTTGTGTGTAGTCAACCACAGGGGTCACAAATAGTGCTCTGCCTAATTAACATTCATTAGGAAGGTTCCACCATGACCAGGAAACTATTGGTACATAAGTTGCACTTCAAAATTAAAGACTGGTTGTAAAAATTAACAATTTTAGCGACCATTTTTTTTAAATTTATCTTGCTCTACGTTTCAAGAAACATACTCAGCTGTGAGGTTCACATGTCCAAATGTTAACCTTTTTCCTGTATTCAAGTTTGATAGGGAAGTGTCATGTTTTTCGGCAGTACATTCTTTTTTTTTTTTTAAATGAGGAACACAATGTTGCCAAAAAAACAGACACCATGAAAACACTTCAAGCATCAAAGTAATGCAGCGTCTGATTTCAAATTCAGGGGGGCATATTTATGAAATTAGTGGAGCAGAGCAGTTTAGGTTGTCACCTTGCTATAGTGCATACCTGGAAAAGGGCAAGAATGCACCGTATTTATCCAGCACGTGCATTCCTGTCCTATTTCACTGGTGCCATTCTGGCAGCCTAGGGTCAATGCAGGCACCCTTGCACCATGGTGAAAGGGTGCCTGTTTTGAAGGCAGGATTGTTTTTGTGCAGAAAGGTGCACCAAAACAATCCTGAGAGGCTTTTTCCTCTTTCTATGAGTGTTGCAGAATGTGGAGAAATAAACATATGTCCCCTCTTTATGCCTCTCTTCTGGAGGTGTATCTTTTTGGTGCTTTGCCATGATGTCTGACTGACATTTTCGAACAGTACATGAAGAAAAAAAGTATACCCTCATACGGTGTAATGAAAAATAAGCCTTGTTGCGGTGTGCAGCTATTGGATAGTACCAAAAACAGTTAAAACACATTTAAAAAGTGTATGTGGTAAGCAGAGATATGGGAAGTAGTGGACGAGAGGAAACACGTGTGGTGCAGCTACAGTGTGCAGATGCTGGGTCCTCACATATTTAAGAATAAAACATGTATATTTATATGAAAGAATAAAACGAATACTTGGTGTGGATGAGCAGGGAAGCAGCAAGCGAACTGGGCAGGGGTTTGTGGTGTGCGTAGTGAATGAGAGAACGCCACGTGCTTCGATAGCATCCTAAAACATAAAATAACAAGCATTTTCAATGCAATAGGTCTCGCATTTACAATAGCTTAAGCTATTGGCATTGCAATTGACAATGCCTTTTATTTATATGTTTTGATAAATAATACATAAATAAAAGGCAATGTCATGTACAATACCATTAGCTCAAACTCTTGTCAATGCACGACCTATGCAAAGATGCGGTCGCCATTGTCCAGGGCTGCTTAGAAAGTGAAAGCAGTCACGGCACGCTGAATATTGCAGGAAAGCATGCTGTGCCTGCAGTAGGAGAAACTACTTTAAGAAAAAAGTGCTTACAAACTAAAATAAGACTCACCCTGTAACACCAGAAGTAAAAGAGCCAGTCCTCATGGGAGGCTATGAATGAAGACAAGGCGGTAGTACGGAGGGACTAACAAGCCTATTAACGAATCAGAAGCCAGCAATTACAAGGGATGGTGACACAAGCCAATGACAAATATGGGCGGAAAGTGGGAGGGGTTTCTATTCCATACTCCAATACAGCATGGCTCACAGGGCAGCGCTTGCGCTGCTCAGGTTCATCATAAAAATGTTGTTCCCTTGGGTCAACATTGTAAGGACAAAATGTATCCAACTAAAAGGATGGTAAAGAAGGTTTGTTACGGTTGTGGTATGAAAACAAGAAGAAAGAAGACATGGAAGTCATCCAAACATGAGCTGTCTTGTTCACAATAGGTCTTCGACAATTGATAGCTAAATCTGTCTGTTGTTGAAGATGGTGATTTAAAAAATATTGTTGAGGGAAGGCAAGAGAGAGACATTGGAAAAATGACCCTGTGGTCTGGAGGGATAGACAGCCCATCCAAGCAGTGGCAAAAAGTAACATACAATCTAATAGCTGAAAGGAGCAGACATAAGCCTGTCCCTCTTTATACTTCTTCTGGTACTTTTTAAAGTATTCAAGATATGATATCCCCTAGACAACCAAAGCTGCCTATAGTGAGAGACTCATCTTACAAAGAAACTACCAGGTGAACAGTGTTTCAAATAGCAGTAACTTCTATTTGATTCTAGCAAAGGAACTGCAAAAGATGCTTTCTGAAGTACACAGTGCAGCCATAAACAGGTTGAACTCAGGAATTAGGCTAGATTACTGTAATGTTTTGTTTATAGATATTTCAAAGAAATTGCCAACATATTGAAAAAAGTTCAAGATGCTATTTATACAAAACTTGCTAGAATAAAGGGAAGGCAACACATCGCTTTCTGTTTTATGCAACCTCTATTGGCTTCCAGTTACCTCCAAATATAGTTCATAAAAAGTCTTCTTTGCTTCATTCTGAAAAAGACATTGAGATCAACACAACAGGACACTAAACACAAGTCTATTTTTTTAAATGTCGCCAAAGATGGCTGAATTGCAACTAGTAATGAAGCCAAGATTTGGAAATTCTACCCTTGGTATTAAGAAATAAGTAATTTCTGTTAACTTGACGAAAACTATTTAAACCCTATTTATTTCTTAAAGGAGATTTGCACCCAACGCTGTGCCCCATATTGTGGCTCTTCACCATTTTCCACAAGAAGGCTTATATCAATTGGTTTTAGCTCTATGCAAGTGATAACTATAAAGAGAAATGGAAAGTTCCTACTGTCTAGTTGACACAATAGGCACAGAAACCCCCAAACTGAAATGTTGTATATTTGACTTAAAATAATCTATACTACTATTATAAAGGAACAACTTTGAAACTTTGAGGCGGGTAAACTCGGGAACCACAGCGCCAATCCACACACCTGATACATCATTGTAATCATCAGGGTGTGCAGATGGACATAGGCTATATAAACTTAATAAATATACGTTATTTAAAAAATGTACCGAAAAAAAAGTAGTGCCTTGGAAGAAGCGCCGGCCGCGACGTGCGTGCTGACGTGAGGAGCGCGGGGAAGAGCGGCGTCCAGGAGCGCGAGGAGGACCGGCGGACATGGCGCGGGGAGGAGCGGCAGACAGGTGGTGAGGAGCGGCGGACAGGCGGTGAGGAGCGGCGGACGGGCGGTGAGGAGCGGCGGACAGGCGGGGAGGAGCGGTGAGCGGCGGATCAGGTAGGTTATTTATTTATTTAGTTAGGAGCGGTGAGCGGTGGAAAAATGAAGCAAAAATGACAATCTAAGCAAGAGGAAGCAAACGGAGCATTACAAAAGTGAGCCAAACGGTGCGTTACAGGAGGAAAAAGTTACGTGTGCAGGTTACAAAAGCGTACATCGTGAGCAAGAGGAAGCAAATGGAGCATTACAAAAGTGAGCCAAACGGTGCATAACAGGAGGAAAAAGTTACGTGTGCAGGTTACAAAAGCGCACAAAGTAAACATAGAGGTATAATACTGCATTACAGTTGGAAAAAGTGACGTGTGCAGGTTACAAAAGCGTACAAAGTAAACATAGAGGTATAATACTGCAATATATGGAGGAAGGCTCCGGGAGACCCACGGACAACGTTGGGGCGGTCGGGGGCCCTGAAGCCTAATTGCTCCCGGACAACATCGGGACGGGCTGCTAGTATCTTATAACAGTGCTACTGACTATGCAAACCAGGGTAATTGATATTTCAAATACACTCCACTGTATTTGAAATGTAACACTAGAAATCACGGCCATTAAAACGGGATATATGACACTCATGGCTTTACCACACAAGCCTTACCACATGGATACCTTTACTACACATGCCTTACCATGATTGGTAAGTAAGGTTTCCCTTACCACCTTTTACCACTTCTCACCTCGAAAACCCTAAAATTACCTCTACCAGCCTATACCATTAGCCATACCTATAACCTAAAATGACCTTTACCACCCTTTACCACTGCCACTACCCACCTTTAAGTCCTAAAAGTAACCTTACCACCGTTTACCTCTACTCACCCCTAAACCCTAAAATTACCAGTACACACACTCGTATTACCAGTACCCACCGTTAAACCCTATGTTGCTTGAACACGAAATACCTTGAAACAAGAGGCATTTTGCAAAACAGGAACAGTTCATGTAATTAAACAATGTGGCCAGGAGATCAGCCACAGGCATTCGGTCTGTGGACTGTCTCACATGGGATTTCATACAGTTCATTGAATGCAATAAAATAGTTCAGGCAATCTTTTTTTGTTAATGAATGTGGACCTCTGTGTTTGGAGTCATAAATTAATGTATTGAATGAGGAATCCAGTTGTACTTTCACCTTGCATGGACACAATGCGGGCCAGTGGACAACGTGTCTAGATGTACGGCATGGGATACGTGTGATCACTGCATGTACTGTGTGTGCTGTGTCCTGATTCGCTATGTGTTCCTAACTTCAAGTAGCGCCTGATTTTATGATGTTTTGGGAATGCGCGCACCCCTCCAGCCATGTGTGCTTCATTGGGGCCAGTCTCCCTGAAACCTGTGGTGTCGCTGCACCTATATGTGGGATTGATCTGGGATTTCCTGTTTGCGCATTTGTATGCCAGCTACATGCCAAACAACTTGTGACCTGTCAATCAGTAACCTTGGGGCTGGATCTCAGAGCCTTCCTGACTAAGTATTTCTGAGTCCGGGTTGATGTGGAGTTCACAATGGGTGAATTCGTCAATAAAGATGCAATTTCATTTTAATACATGATTGTATCATTATTTATACTGACATTTATTTTTCAATATTAAAATCTAAATTTAACCTCAACATGAGAGTGTGTGTGTGTGTGTGTGTGTGTGTGTGTGTGTGTATATATAAAATCCAGTAATCATAGTTAGGATAATGTTTCCATAGGAAATTCCTTTTTTGTGCTTCAAATAACTTTGGTGCCGTTTGACAAATCTCCATGAAACAATCCAAAATAGTACAAGTTTTGGGATGATCTGTCAAATAGGGGCCTAGAAAAAGGAAGGTGCCAAATGTGTTACCTCTATTCATTTTTCCATAGGAACTTTAGACACAGCTGCAGCCCAAACTGCTGAACAGATTTACACCAAATTTGGCAGATAGCTAGATCTCAGTTCAAAGAGAGTGCTTTTTGAGTTTTGGTGTAAATCGGTATAGGAGTTTTTAAGAAAATAATGCTAAAAAAAAGGTATATCTCGCTACATGGAGATCCAAAAGATCTCCTGCTGAGGTCTGATTGGCTGCCATCACCACAACAAGGAAGTGATGTCAGCCATGTTAGGACTTGGGACTCAGTCCTGAATCCAAAGAAAATGCAGAAAAAAGACATAAGGGTGCAGGTTAGGGATACCCTGACACACAGGCCTGATGGTGAGGTCCCAGAGTGACCCCGCCTGGGGGGACCAACAATATTTTTATTTTTATTTTGCTTTGAATTTGCAGAGGGTCCAAAACACAGGCTCCCACAAATTAAAAAATACCCTATCCCCGTATGGGCTGAGGTTGGGGAAAGGAGCATCATTAATTTAAGGGGGAGTGTCAACCTCCTCTCTAAGCCTCGTGACCCCATGCCCCTGTACTGACATTTCATTGAAGGGGAGAGAGGAAAGGGCAGGGAAATACTTTGATTGTTCCCATTCCTTAGGAGCAAAAGAAAACTGCTCCTGAGGGTTGGAGCAATGCCGGCTTCCACTGCACCCGTGATGGGTGGAAGCAGGGAAGCAGGTGGGCTACAGGGGCTCGGGGCTTCCCCCGCAACCTTCAGTGAGGAACACACAGTGGGGTGCCCGGGTGCCCTTATAAAAAACAGTTGGTGATCTCGGTGGGACCAGGACACCCAGAAATAAAATAAGCCTAAAGTGAATAATAAATGAGCACTCACAGCTTAATATTGTGGGGTGGCTATAGGGAGATCTGCAGCCCACCAGCAAAATGAGAAAAAAATTATCCTGGGACATTTAAACAATGACCCTAGGAGAACGGCCCATTTATTTATAAAGCATTTCTCATGTTGGAGCTTTGGCTTTACAGCTGGGATTGCAGTGCCTACTAGGGGCCTATTGAATTTTTATTTGTTAAAGATATATTACATTAAATACAAGCCCTTTTTGTGGTATATTTACCATTGTATTTTGTGTGGTGTAAAATGTAGAACAGAGATATATTTGTTTTCTGTCTTTTCATAATGAAAAAATAATCTATTTCTAATAATTTATTTTCACATTTTAAATAAAAACGATGTGAAAAGAGCCTTGGACGTGTAGTTCAATATAATGTTTTTGAGTCATTATTGAAACATAGCATTGCCAAAAATTATTGGTAAATTTTTGGAGCAATATGATTGATCTGCTTTATATATAGTGTGAGTGTTTGTTGTGGAGGTGGAGGCGTAAGGAGGAATGCGAGGTTCAGCTGCCTGTTGGGATTGGCTGTGGTGCAGGCCGCAGGGTCTGGCCAGGCCCTGTGGCCAATCCCCATCACGCATGGCCAAAGGCTGTGTGCAGCATGGGGTTGGCTATAGGATCTGGCTGCAGGCCAGTCTCTGTGCCAACCACCCTCCACACACCACAGAAGTTCATGCATAGCGGGAGGTTGCTTACCTATTTACTTACTAATGTCTACTAGCCCTCCTGGAAAATAGGTCATCAAGTGGGACTTTCAAGCCATCACTATCCTAGGATTTTCTTCAATCTGACTCTAAGTGTAACTAATCTCTTGCAGTCAACCTCAAGGCCTCAATGCCAGATGTTTCTTGGTCTTCCTCATTTCCTTTTGCCTTGAGGGTTCCAGGTGAGAGCTTGTCTGGTCATATTTGATGCGGGCTTGCAGATGGTGTGATTTATCCAGCCCCAGTGTCTTTTCAGGACTTCTTCATGAGCAGTGAGTTGGAAAGTCTGCTGGCATAGATCCTTGGTATTAAGGAAGGTCTGGACTTTGTTGGTGGTGGTCACTGCTGTCTTCCAAGCGTCTGCTCCATACAGAGGGACTGATTTTAGGCTGGTGTTAAAAAGCCTGATCAAGATCCTTGGAGCACCAGATCTTGTGCAGCTGACTGAAGGCAGCCCTTGCTTGACCGATTCTTGAATTGACTTCAGCATCTGCTTGTCTGTGACACTGCCCAGGTAGGTGAAGGATTCAACCTCTTCCAGTGCATCACCTACAAGAGTGACTGCAGTTTTGATGGCTGTGTTAACCTTCAGGATCTTGTTTTTTTCCAGGCAGATGTTGAGGTCAAGTTGTGCTGATGTGGCTGCCATTTTTTCAGTCTTTTATTGCATCTGCAGTTGGGTATGGGAGAGAAGGGCCAGGTTATATGCAAAATCTGTGTCATCGACCTTCATCCAAGGTGTCCCATTTCTTTTCCTTACTGTGGATGTCTTCATGATCCTGTCTATGACTAGCAGGAAGAGGAAAAGTGAGAGGAATAAACTCGGTTGGACTTCGGTCCTCACTTCAAAGGCTTCTGTGAGTTGTCCATTCTTGACTCTCATTGACTGACACGTACCATCCATTCAATATAGCTCCTATTGTGAAGGTTAGCCTGTCCTTGCCAATTAGCATGTGTATATTATCACTAAACACTGACCACTGTATCATGTCAAATACACATTTATTACATTTAAAATCACAATTTGATATATACAATATTGAATTCTACTGGATTAAAAATAATTTTTGTTTTACATTTTAAAATCACAAGAGAATATTTATTTATCAGGATACATCAATTCTGTTTCCATCTGATTTATTTCTTTTAGTTATTCTGAGCAACAATAACAGTAAGTACTTCACATTCACAGATAATTAAAACCAACAAAAAAGATGTCTCAAATATTCAATATCAAATCACACCCAAAAACACCTACAGACTATCTTGCAGGTCATTCCCTTCTAAGAGTTCCTAATGATTCTTTTGAGTTTATCTGGCACACTGTAGTGGTGGAGGAGTTTCCAAACGGTCTCTCTGTCCACACTGTTGAATGTCTTCTTACAGTCGATGAAGTTGACAGAGGGGGAGTTCCTAACCACTGACTGCTCAATAATGATGTGCAGGATCAATCTTTGCAGAAACCAGCTTGCTTGTCTCACAACTGAGCATCGACTTGTTCCCTCATTCTTTACAGGATGAATCTGTGGAACACTTTGCCTGGGGCTTATAGAAGAGGTATTCCTCTGGCGCATTTTCTCTCTTCCCATATCCTTACAAACATGGAGCAGAGCATGTCTACTGATGTTTCAATGTCTGCCATCAGTGCCTCCATAGGAATGTTGTCAGGTCTTGATGCCTTCCCATTTCTCAGATGTTTGAAGGCTTGCCGTACTTTTTCCTTGTTTGGCCTGCTGCAGTTGATTGACAAGTCCTTGTCAGTTGAATGAATGTCTGATGGAGACTGCAACATGGGCTTTTTCAGCAGTTCTTTGAAGTGCTCAACCCATCTTTATCGTTGGCCTTCGTTACCTATGATTGCATTTTGGTGGTTTTTAGAGCTGAAACTTTATGTTGTGGCTGAACATTTCACCTAACTATAACTTTACATTAACCTTTGTTTTTTCAGTAAATATATATATATATATATATATATATATTGTTAGAACTGGGGGTCTCTAGTTGGCAGAGGTAGGTACCACTGTCCAAATAGGGAACCTTGCTTCTAGTCAGGGCAAGGAGATAACCCTCTGAGATAACCCCTGCTCACCCTCTAGGTAGCTTGGCACGAGCAGTCTAGGCTAACCAGAGGCAATGCGTAAAGTATTTGTACCAACACTCACAGTAACACAGTGAAAACACCACAAACTGACTCCACAACAGTTTAGAAATATAAAGGTATTTTTAATCTAAACTACACAAGACCAAAACGACAAAAATCCAACATACACAGTTCAAGAATATGGTTTCAAAAGAGTTCTTAAGGTTGCGTTAGAATAGGCGACTATTTCTTCTTTTTATATATATATATAAAAAGAAGAAATAGTTGCCCCTAGGTGGGATGCACTTACAGGTAGGAAATTATGCCAAAGCAAGGGCTCGAGCCGTGAACAAAGTCCTTTTCGGTTTTCCTGCCAGACGCATTTCGGGCCAACGCCCTCTTCAGTGGCAGACCATGTGACATGACGGCATGCGGCAAACACCAGTAAATCCCCACAATAATTGTGCTCAGGTGTACCACCTGAAGCAATTCTTTCTGGGACTGGTGGTTTAGTAAACCCCAAGTGGGTCGCCGCCGCCACTCACATTCAAAAAAAGTTTTTAAAAGGTTCCTGCAAGCACCCCACAAATAAAGGGCACCTCCTGTTCCACAGTTAGCTGCCCAAATAAGGTAGCTGTGGACCTGCAATTATTTTGCGGTAGTGCAATCCCGCGACTGGGCTGGCCGCTATCAAAAAGAAGAAAGAGATGCCCCTAGGTGGGATGCACTGACAGGTAGGAAATTATGCCAAAGCAAGGGCACGAGCTGTGAACAAACATTTTCGGTTTTCCTGCCAGACGCGTTTCGGGCCAACGCCCTCTTCAGTGGCAGACCATGTGACATGACGGCATGCGGCAAACACCACTAAATCCCCAGAATACTTGTGCTCAGGTGTACCACCTGAAGCAATGCTTTCCGGGACTGGGGGTATATATATATATATATATATATATATATATATATATATATATATATATAAAGAAGAAGGAGAGAACTCTGGGTAGTTCTCAAGTTTAGGTGGAAAGCAGCTCCTGTTAGAGCACTCTCAACAACCAGCGACACTTAGAACTGGCACATTCTAAAGAGGGATTCCATTTCGCAAAAATATGTGAACGAAACACCACAGATCACATTTCACAGGAGTAGATTGTTAAATGATGAATTGTGTAATAATGCAATATCTACTTCGGATCCTGGTTGTCCGAAATGTAACAATAATGGTTTTAAATGCTGTAAACCTGGGAATTGCAACACATTAATGTCTCTGCCAAATGGAATCTCAATACACAAAATCAGAGTGATAAAGTTTTTTTGATACTGTGGGGAGATCGAGGCAAATGGATTAAGTAATTGTGAAGCCTTCAGATAAAGGAGGTAACATGGTTCTCTGGAATTGAGCTCTGTATGAGAAAGAAGCGCTATCACAACTCAATGATAAGAACTGTTACACACAGGTCACAATGGATTACTATAAATCCATAAAGGAAAATTTCCATGAATGTCTACAATTCTGGAAGGACACAGGTTATTTAAGCTGAGACAAGTATTGCTCCCTGAGAAGAGACTGCCCTGTGATACCCACATTCTATATGATGCCCAAAGTGCACAAGGACATTTCAAGACCACCAGGCAGACCAATCATAGCAGCTCAGGCGAGCCTATTCTAAAATACTTCCAAGTATATTGATTTTTACCTAAATACAATTGTCAGTTCATTAACTTCTTATATCAGGGACACCTCCGATTTCCTGAAGCATATTTATGATGTTTAATGGGAAAGTGATATGTTGTCAATAACACTTGCCGTTTTTACCCTGTACACTAGTATCCACCTATGGGCCGTATAACACTTTTTGCACATGAGACCATTAGGATCTGCTCCACATAACAACATGCTCCTAGAAATGACTGAATGATGTCTTACCAACAATATCTTCATTTTTGATAACCAACTGTATCAACAATGCAAATCTTCACATGGCTGCTGGGAGGAGCAGGTGCTCGACGCTAAAGAAATAGAACATTGGCTGCAGCATACTGTTTTATAGGTAAGATATATAGACAACCTATTTGTGTTGTGGCAGGGCACAGAGAGGGAGGCCAAACAGTTTGTAAGGGAGCTAAATGTAAATAACTTGAATCTTAAATTCACTGCTAGCATCAGCTCCACCTAAGTGGACTTTCTGGATGACCGTATCACTGTTGGTCACAATGGTCTGGGGACCTTGTTATTCAGAAAGCCTACTGCTGGGAATACAATATTGCATGCCAATAGTTTCCACCCAGCACCACTCATCAGAAGCATCCCCTTTGGGGAATTATTTAGAGCCAAAATATTTGTAGTTACCCTGAATCCTATGCCATAACTGAAAATGAAATACTTAAAAGATTTCAGCAAAGAGGATATTCTAACAATATCCTGGATGTAGCCTGCAGGAGAACCAGACTAATGGACATGGAAAGATCACTTGTTGATCCTTCAAGAACTAGTGCAAAAAGAATGAACACCACATCTACACCCAGATTCATAACCACATAAAATCAGGAACACCAGAATGTGCGCCAAGTCATGTCATTGTATTGTATATATTGTATTGTACTGTATTGTATATAATATTTGTAGAGCACAAAAAAACCCCTATGGGTACCCCAGCGATATAGTACGTCAACACTGATCATCATAAAACGAGGAGGACAGAAGCTAAATTGGACGGTAATCAAAGACAGCAAGATCAAGTTCTGGGGAACAGCCACGTTTTATTCCTTTTCCTAAACATAGGCAGAGTGCTACATTGCCTAATTCCTGGTGGCAATTCATTCCAGAGCCTCGCGGCAGCAGTACTGAAAGCTCTACCTCCCAGTCTGACCTTGTTAAACCTAGAGACCTTTACCAGACAGGCAGAGGAAGAGCGGAGGCTCCAGGTAGGAGTGTGCCTGAGCAATTTCTTTTGTAAAGGCTTAGGACCGAATCCATGCAGAGCCTTGAACACTATACATAGGGACTTGAAATGTATTCTTTGCAGCACTGGGAGCCAGTGTAGCTCAGCTAAACACATAGAGGCAGAGAAATCTCATTGTCTAGACAGAGCTAGTTTTGCCGCCTTGTTCTGGACGCGTTGAAATCGCTGAATCAAAAATCCAGGAGACTCCAACAGTAGGGCAATGCAGTAGTCAAGTCTACTTAGGATAGCACCCCATACTATTAAGGTTCTGGCCGAAGTAGGGAGCATTGGATGGATATTTCTCAGAGCTCTGGTCATACCAAAACAGCACCCCACCGTTTTCTTTCACTTGCGACTCCAGTGACAAGTTGGCATTAAACATAACTCCCAAGTTCTGGACCGTCTTAGACAGAACCAGGTGAGTAGATGTTCCAAGAGACCAAAAGTTGTGAGGGAGACGCAAAGGAACCTCCCCCACTGCACACTGTAGAATTTCGGTCTTATCCGAATTGAATTGCAAACAGTTATTCCATAGCCACTGTGCAGTATCATGCATATATGCATGAAAATTCTCTAACGCATTGGGTTGGGTTCCATCAAGAGATAAAATAATCTGGGTGTCATCAACATAGTTTACCATTTTCACATTATGGATCTGAATTAAATCAATCAATGGGCTCAGATATATATTAAAAAAGATTGGGCTGATGGTAGACCCCTGAGGAACACTGAGACAGATGTTGGTAAAGGCTGATTGGAACGGTGGAAGAGCCACTTCCTGACACCTGCCAGATAGAAAGGAACAAACCCAATCCAGGGTCATGCCCACTACTTGTACCTCCTCCAGACGGGTCAGCAAAATGTCATGGATTACCATATCAAAAGCGGCAGACAGGTGAAGCAAAATAAGTATTGCCTTCTGTCCCCTGTTTGCCAGCAAACGATGATCGTTCATCACGGTTACCAGAGCAGACTCTGTTCCGTGTTCTGGACGGAAGCCGAATTGTACATCCGCTAACTTGTTGTTATTTCATGTCATAACATTGGCATCTCCTGAGAGAAGACCCCATCATTTGCCCACTAGTCCCTAGATGCCCTATGATTACCTATAGAAAGTCCAAGTCAATGAGAGACTATAGAGTCAGAAGTGATTCTGAGAGAAAAACTAGACCCCAATCATGGTTGACAAGATATGACGGCTTTAGGAAGTGCTTCAAGTGTAACTCATGTAAGAATGTTGAGAACCGGACATGTATAGAAACATCGTTCAACAAGGACAACAAAATATGGGGCAATCTGGCATTTAAATCTGACAATATTGTGTATGTTCTATTGTGTCCCTGCAGGAAAATCTATGTTGGCAGTACCACTTTGCCGGCACACAAATGAATACTACAACATATTCGTGCCATCATACACAAGGTCTGCAGTTACCCGGTTGCTTGTGATTTTGAAGTCCATCAGGGCGATCCCACAGCCTTGAAGTACAGCTGTGTGGCACAAATACCCAAACAGAAAAGAGGGGGCGACACGGAAAAAGAATTGCGGAATCTTGAAACTTAATTCATTTTAGAACTAGTCAGTATGGAGCCTAAGGGTCAAAATGTGGATGAAGAATTGTATACCTGTCTTCTCTGAGAGTCAAATATGAGTAATTGCTATATTTTACCCTGCAGTATGTGGAGTCACAATCTTTAAATTAAAATTCATGCCTTTTTTTTATTTTGTGGGCCATGTTAAATTTCTACTTTTTATCTTCTAAGGAATATGTTCATGTATATACATGACAGTATGGAAAGATGTTGAATTTCCCATATCCACGAGAGTAATTAGATAATTTTACATAAGTTCTGATGGGTTTCCTACCCCCGGCTGGATGTGTATAAGTATATAAGTTTATATATGTATTAATTTGGCTCTAGTGCATTTATTTTAGGTGATGTAAGGAACACAACTAGGCATAGATTAGGCACTTGCAGATGAATATTTCTAAAAATGTACTCTTTTGCATGTTTGTGGGTCTGTGGATAGTTTCCTATGTATTTTCTGGCCTATCATGAGTAGTATTGAGGATTAAATCCAACTTTGGTTTGTATACATTTTTTACTCATTAAGTAGCATTATGCTTTGAAGCTTCGTTTGGCATTTGTAAAGCGGGGCAGGCAGCTCACAAGACTCTCATCAACCCACGAGGGGAACAAACTGTTTTATTTTCCCTGGATGAAAGCATGCCCACTGGGGATATGAACCTTTCGCACCACAACTACCAGAATGCTGTGAGAGAGCCACGCCCACTAGGGTGGGTAAGCTTAATACAACAGGTGTGACTTGAACTTTGCTTTCGCAGTTGGATTACTTGCCATTGAAGAAGGGAGTGAAGACTCTCGAAACGCGTCTGGCGCTATGAAAACTGATGCCTGTTTTGTTTCTTGCTGCCTGCTTGCATTTTGCCAATAAATTAGCAAGCTCATGAAATGTCTGCGGTCTCAACTTCTTGGGGGCTACCTGTTCGTGTGAGAATAAATAGCGGCTTTGCCTAGCCGCGAAGTTGGACTCACCGCTGCAGCGGGTCCGTGCTGGCTGACATTGGGTCGGCGGTTCCGGGAGACATGCAAAGTCCGGCGCTGGGTGCAGGATGGCGCCGCTTTGAAGCTTCGTTTGGCATTTGTAAAGCGGGGCAGGCAGCTCACAAGACTCTCATCAACCCACGAGGGGAACAAACTGTTTTATTTTCCCTGGATGAAAGCATGCCCACTGGGGATATGAACCTTTCGCACCACTTCTACCAGAATGCTGTGAGAGAGCCACGCCCACTAGGGCGGTTAAGCTTAATACAACAGGTGTGACTTGAACTTTTCTTCCGCAGTTGGATTACTTGCCATTGAAGAAGGGAGTGAAGACTCTCGAAACGCGTCTGGCGCTATGAAAACTGATGCCTGTTTTGCTTCTTGCTGCCTGCTTGCATTTTGCCAATAAATTAGCAAGCTCATGAAATGTCTGCGGTCTCAACTTCTTGGGGGCTACCTGTTCGTGTGAGAATAAATAGCGGCTTTGCCTAGCCGCGAAGTTGGACTCACCGCTGCAGCGGGTCCGTGCTGGCTGACATTGGGTCGGTGGTTCCGGGAGACATGCAAAGTCCGGCGCCGTGTGCAGGATGGCGCCGCTTTGAAGCTTCGTTTGGCATTTGTAAAGTGGGGCAGGCAGCTCACAAGACTCTCATCAACCCACGAGGGGAACAAACTGTTTTATTTTCCCTGGATGAAAGCATGCCCACTGGGGATATGAACCTTTCGCACCACAACTACCAGAATGCTGTGAGAGAGCCACGCCCACTAGGGCCGGTAAGCTTAATACAACAGGTGTGACTTGAACTTTGCTTTCGCAGTTGGATTACTTGCCATTGAAGAAGGGAGTGAAGACTCTCGAAACGCGTCTGGCGCTATGAAAACTGATGCCTGTTTTGTTTCTTGCTGCCTGCTTGCATTTTGCCAATAAATTAGCAAGCTCATGAAATGTCTGCGGTCTCAACTACTTGGGGGCTACCTGTTCGTGTGAGAATATCTATCTATATATATATATATATATATATATATATATATATATATATATATATATATATATATATATATAGATATATAAAGTAAAAGATAGGCCGTCCCCGCACTTCCCAGCAGGCAAACAGAGACGACGCGAATCCCAAAGATCAGGCACAGTTCTTTATTTGTTACAGAGCTCACAATTCTGGCACGTTTTGGGTGGATGCCATTGCTCACAGACACCAGATCTCGGCCCGCCATTTTTTTAATATGCTTAGGTGTACACCACGTGATATAAGAGCATAAACAAGATAGTATGCATGCGCTGACTGTGTTGCTTGTTAGTTAGTCTTTTTTCTAACTAGTCATTGATTGTTTGTAAATCCTGCTATATAGCAAGAAAAAACATGATAAACATCCATGAATGACCGTCATTAAAAATGCATGAATGCAAAACTTCCTATGATACATAATCTCAAGCTCACAATTATGGCGCGTTTCGGGTGGATGCCCTTGCTCACAGACAACCAGATCTCGGGCCGCCATTATTTTAAGATGCTTAGGTGTACACCACGTGATATAATGAGCATAAACAAGATACTATGCATGGGCTGACTGTGTTGGTTGTTAGCTAGTCTGTTTTTTTAACTAGTCATTGATTGTTTGTAAATCCTGCTATATCGCAAGAAAAAACATGATAAACATCCATGAATGACCGTCATTAAAAATGCATGAATGCAAAACTTCCTATGATACATAATCTCAAGCATAGGGAAGGAAAAAAAGAGACACATAAAATATAAGATCATCTTCTAATTCATGTATGAATACCCGGACTGTGGGAAATGCACAAATGTATGACCAGAAACCATTAGTTTTTTCTATATTGTTTATTCATGTGCCAATATACTGCATTTTGCTGTGCAAAAACTGCCAATAAATATAAACGACATTAAGCAAAGAAATGTGTGCAATATCACACAATTCCTATTATAATGTGCAATATATCATCATTAAAAAAACTAATGTGCAAATCAAGCAAGATCTGTAAACATATGTACTCTCCTGTGCAAATAACGCAAACTTTTGTTGCAGCAATGACCTCTGCACAAATATCGCCTCACATACAAAATATGTGCTTATATATATATATTCACCAAGTTGCTGCTAGAGCGGTTTCCTTCCTGCAACGTTGGTGCCAACCCGTGGTAGCAGCAGCTTTTCGATACTCTGTAAGTTTCTTACTTCACAGCCAAATGGTGAGAAATTAAGAGGCAGCACACCAGGATAACGGCACAATGATTTATTGTGCACTCAACTTTAAGGAGGACGCGTTTCGGTGTTAGCCTTCATCAAGTTACTTCACATACTTCAATTTCCCATAGAAATAGACTTCATAGTTAATGGAAATAGAAGAAATGTTCAAAACACTGCATATATCACGATCAATTCATAGTGGCAGTTGATGTTGTGACATTGCTTAATAAATCTACAATCACCATAAAAATATATATGGATATAAATTATATAAAAGCATGAGCTAACATCATGTGAATTAATTATCATGTGATTTGTCGGTGAATGGCAGCATTTTCACGGTAAACACAGAGAAAATAGCGAAAAATCTAAATCAAAGTGATCTTACAATGCATACTATGGCAAAATACACATATGTATTATATATATATATCTCTCTGTAGGAACTGTCCATGCTTGGAACCCTTAACGCAGAGTTGCATATGCTTATATACATGTCATTGTAACCCGACATTACGTTTGAGGGATAAATGCCCCCATATGCAGTTCAAGTCGGCTTTTACATAGGTTAGCACGCATATTGTATTATAGGATAAAGGCCCCTTTAAATTCCATATCAACCTTTCTGATCAGCAAACTGTGCAGAGTAAATGCCTTAGCATATATGCAATTCTAATTTTGAATTCATTCAACCTGCAAAATATGATCCAAATGTTTGCTACCATACTCAATGTGTGATACCATAATTGATAATCAAGTGCAATCGCACTAGTGAAGTATGGTTTGTATCCTTTACTAAGTGCTGGGTGTGCAGAATGTGATGGGACTATGATGAGTGAAAATCCTGCGTATGTGTGTTACGTGTCAAGTGGGAAAAGGGGAGAGACGAGGTAACTGCAACGGGAGCCCTGTCGGGTTCCATTGTGTAGCTCCACAATTGTGGTTTACGCTCACTCTTAGTTCCTAAATAGGAATCGTATTGCATGGTACAACTCCCCACTGCCAAATATCCTTTAAAATGTGGATAATAATTATAAAAAATAATAGTAAAAAGTAAAAAATACATAATTTTGATTTAAAATCGATTCAAGAAAAGAGTGAGCATATATTGATAAGTTTTGAACATTATTGACCTATAAGCGTGGTGAGCTCCTCACTCCTGTTAAGCCCTCTGGGGACCGTACAGTCTAATTCCAGAATAAATATGGATTCACGGATTCTGAGGTGCTTCTCACGGTCACCCCTCGTATATGTTTTGGTATTTTATCCACTCCAAAGAACTGAAGACTGTTGTTATTGCTTTTGTGACGTTCTGTATAATGTTGTGCCGCAGGATAATTATGATCATGATTTGTAATGGCACGTAAGTGTTGCAGTATTCTTAGTTTCAGTGGAAGCTTGGTACTGCCCACATATTGGAGGCCACAAGGACACTCCAGAATGTAGACAGTGAATTTGCTATTGCGGGTAATGGCCTGTTTAATTGTTCGCACTTTATTGGTGCCTGTTATATAATCTTTGCAGTTCTTACCATTACAACAGGCCTTGCATGTCCCACAAGTGGTGAACCCATTGGGCGTTCTAAGCCATGGTGAATGTGTATCCTCCAAGAGATAACTGTGGACTAAGCGGTCCCGTAAGGATCTAGCTCACTTAATTGTGATCTGTGGTCTGGCTCTTATGCGTTTACCTATTATAGGGTCCGCAGCCAACAGGTTCCAATGTTTTTTCATTATTCTTTGTAAGGCCCATGCATCTCTACTGAACTGAGTTATCATCCTAGGTGCATTATCATTGTCTTGTCTGCTTTTTTTTAGAACACTATTTGACGATTTAAACAATAAATCATGTTGTGATAGATCTTTCACTTTCTCCTTAGCTTTTACTAGAGTTTCTTCCTTTTAACCTCTCTCTCTCTTAAGCAAGTTATCATGACCTGTTGTTCTTTTTGGCAGTACTCATTGGTGATGCAGTTACGACGAGCCCTCAGTAACTCCCCATAGGGTATACTCCGTACTAGGGGGGCTGGATGGTGACTGGCCGCATGCAACACCGTGTTCCCTGCAGTTTGTTTACGGTAAAGGCGGGTTGTAATCTCTCCCTCCTTGATTTTTACTGCTATGTCTAAAACCTCACAGTAACTCGGACTGATGACATGTGTGAACTGTAAGTTTAGATCATTGTCTCCCAGCTTTCCAATGAACTCCCTTGCCAAGGTTTCTGGACCATCGCATATCAGAAATAAATCATCAATATATCTGATCCATATAAGTATGTGATCAGTATATTTTTCCAAGTGTTCGGTCCACACAATTTGTTCCTCCCACCAGCCTAGGAATAAATTCGCTAGGCTGGGGGCAAAACATGTGCCCATGGCAGTATCGGATCGTTGCCGGTATACAGATTTCTCAAAAAGAAAGGTATTCTGTTGTAAACAAAAAAACATCATAGTTTCCAACATGCTATTATGTTCCCAATGGTCAATGTGCCTACTCTTTAGGAAGTACATACATGCTGCTACCCCTTTAAACTGATCAATACATGTGTACAGAAAACACAAGTCCAAATCAATCATCAAGTACCCTTCCTCCCATTGGACATCATGTAGTCTACGGAGAAAGTCTGTGCTGTCCTTGCAGTATGATCCCAGATTTAGTACATATTCAGATAAAAAAAGATCCAGAAATATGGATGTATTTTCCAGTAATCCTCCATTGGAGGAGACTATTGGACTCCCTGGTGGTGAAGTGGCATTCTTGTGCATCTTTGGAAGAAAATAGATACAAGGTATTCGTGGTTTCTCAGTACTTAAAAATCTGTATTCGTCATTGTCCAATAGTCCTTGATGTTACTAATTTCCCAGAAGACCATGATATTGTTAAATTGTTCGTTTATATGTGTCCCAATTGATTAATTCATAGCAGGTCTCATCAGATAACTGCCTCATAGCTTCCGCATTGTAACTTGTGGAACTCATATTAACAACATTGACCTCCCTTATCGGAGGGCTTGATTACGATATTGGGGTCCTTCTCTAAGGCATTGATGGCTTCTCTTTGTTCCTTGGATAAATTATCCCAATTGGAATTGTGGAATTTTCTTCTTGTTTTTTTCAGCTCCATGGTGACTGCCGAGTTGTATGCCTCAATGTTGTCACATGAAACATTAGGATTGTAACTTGACTTCATTTGCATTCCGCTATGTTTCTGTTGTTTATTTCTGATTCCACAAGATTGCAATACTGAATGGTCATTCATCTCTTGATTTTCATCCATCTGGAGTTTGTGCATGATTTTCAATAGCTCCATGTTTTGTACTTGTAAACCAGATGTACTGGAACTTTCTGATATCATATTAGTTAGTTGTTTCGATTTCCTGCGCGTTTCATATAGCTTCATCAATTTCAACTTGCGAATATAAAGGGACAGATCAATTCTTGCGTTCGTGTAGTTTAGATTGTTGCTGGGACAGAAGGATAGCCCTAGTTGTAGGACAGATATTTCTGCTTCAGTTAGTGTTCTTGAAGATACATTTACAACTGACTTACTGGTCATAGGATTTCGAGTTCCAGCAGTCACTCACTTTTTCTGTGCTTTTTCTTTCTTAATCCTTGTCTTTTCTTGTCCCTTGTCCTCTTCCTCTTTTTAGACCTTTGCCTTTTTTTTGTCCTCTCGTTTGGGGTTTGTTTGATTGATTCTGCTCCTTTTTCTGTTTTATGATTTGAAACAGGAGGAGGAAGGTAATTGGGCATGACCCCAAAGGGGCCGCCACATTGCGATCTTCTGAATCTGTGCTGATATCTGAGCTTGATCGATTGAAAAATGTTTCACCTTTACGACCACTAAGTGTGACTCTGAAATTTCTCGGTGCCCAGTCGGATCTTTTGGCGTATGTCAAGATACATACTTCAGCATAGTCTCGTTTATCCCTGAGAAATATTCGCTGTTTCTTTAGTTTGATGGTATCCTCGTATTCTTTTAGTTTCTTCAGGAGTGTTTTCATGAATTCATGCACTACTTTCGCACTTTTAATTTTGTCCAGCTCAGCTCTTAATGTTATTGGCTCTTTTCTTGTTGTTTCCAAATCGATTTGCGCATATTTAATGATCATTTCAAGCATGCCCTTGCTCGTTTTTGCCATAAATTGTGCCCATTCCGTTAACAAATCTTGGTTCTCTGAAAAAAACAAAGGTTAAACTAACGTAGTTTGGTGGAATGTTCTGTAAAAATGTGACGTTTTAAACTCTATTAACCACAGAAATTCACCACTTATAGTTATCTCAGGCAAATAACTTGTTCGCATATGTAACTATAATTCACACCCCCGCCATGCACAGATTGAAATCACACTGGGGATGGGGTCCCCCTGATTGAGATTGGTGCGGGGAGGGTGGTCACATGCCCCTCCTCCCCGGACCTAGGGGGTCAGGGTATAGCTTCCCCACCCTTTATATTTCTTTTAATGTTTTAATGCTATTTAGCAAACACTGATCACCAACGGACATTATACCCATGGTGCATCTGAATGTGCACCCAAGATACACCACACACATTGGTGCTATATGACACCGGGCACTGATATCTTGCATAATGTACTGCTGTACATTTAACACAATCACAATGGAGTTTTCACACTCTGGTCTGCTGTACATCTGACATTTTGTGAGAATGCCCAGAGCCATCATACATTACTATGCTGTACCCTCTGTCCTACTTGAAGCCTGCAAGCATGATAGGCACATTTGTGTAGGGCCCTAAAGGCTGCTGTGGTGCTTTATTGCCCTAAGGTAATTTCCTTTGTACCCCACTGATGTGAGAGACAAATATTTTCTTTTTTCTGCTTCAAGCAATGAAGATGTGAATATCACAAAGTTACAATGGTATAAATGCAAGATTGCAGTTAGTCTCAATTACTATGACTGATTAATTTGTAATTCTCAGAAATGGTAAATCATAAATGACAGCCCTGCTCTTACAATGCCAACCCACCATTCCAATTGAGCCAGGAATGTATTCTGCTGAAGCCTCTGTTTGCTGTTTTGTGAAGGGAGGATGTTCAGATTCAGGATACTCCTATTGGAATGAGGTAAGATTGATTTGGTCAGACGGACTACAAGAGACATCTAAGAATACTGAATAGGCAATAATTTTTAATATGCAATAATATATATGCCAGGCGGCATCTCAGTGGACGATGATCTGTAAATGGCAGTCAATGCACTCACAACTTGCAAGATCCCAAGAAAACCCTAACTGATGGCATGGCACCCAAAGCGGTAGGATTGATTCATGAGTTGTTACTGATCTATGAAACGAGGGCGTGAATTAGATGTTTGCTGCTATGCCACTCCTATTTAGGTGGGGAGAGATCAGTTTGCATTTCATTGGGAAGGCCTTGTATGGGCATCTGAATGGTAAATAAATAATTTTTTCACAGTTTTAGTAATTCAAATTAAAAGCTGCTTTTGTCATTATTTCTTTAGATTTATTTTTGAAAGTGACATGTGTGCCAACACTCTTGATTTAGGAGGGGCACTCCTGAATTTCTAGGCAAAAATCCCACGCCCATGTAAGTTAATTGAAAATTTAAATGTTCCTGATCTCTGGGTCTAAATCTCTCTTCTAGTTTTCCCCAATAGAGGCATGCATAAATGAGGGCGAGAAGGACAGTAAAAACATACTCTGAAGGAATTAAATTGTTTCACTTAATGTTAAGTGGCATGTTTATTCTTATAATGCAGAATATCGACACTAAGTTATGCAGGATGCAAAGATCTGCTAAAAACGTAGGGGTATATTCATGAGCTGGTTTGCATCACGTTTCCACCAAGCAATGTGCTACATGTGTGATGCAAACCTGAAATGCGATTTATGAAGCCACAAAAGGCAACGTTGCTTGTCCTTCAGTAGCTCCCGAAATCTGGAGTAAAGCAGCGTAGCGCTAATCGCTGCACTGTCTTACTATGCCCAAGGGAGGCTTTTCATTGGTGTTGCATGGGTGCTCCCCAACAACTCCCATGGTATTTAACATATTCCCAAATTTACCAAAAATTGTGAATCTGAGAATGCGCCAAAAAGCTAAGATTTTCCAGGAGATGCATAACAAGGAGAAATATCGTTATTTTTCCTCATTACTTCCTCTTTCTATGTGAACTGCAGAATGCAGAACACATAGATAGAAGAATATGCCCATGAGGATGCCCCTTCCTGCACAAAAACTATCCTGCATGCAATGAAGGCACACTTGCATGTTGGTGTAAGGGTGCTTTGCATTGGCGCTAGGCTGCCAAAAGGGGGTGCCATCACAAGGTAAAAGGCAGGAATGAACCACATTCTTTTAAATATGGCACATTCCTGACTTACTGCACTGCACTTCCTCACAATCTCTTCCCCTAGGTACTTGGTAAAACTCATCAGAAAACAAGTAGAGAGGAGACACACGGAGTACACAGAGCAAAGGATATAGGTCACTACAGATCAAAGACCTATGTCTAGAGATTTCTTGCTAAATATTAGGAGGCTTCGTGCACAGTAGTGCGTTTCAGGATCTTTTGCAGCTATCAATATTGTTTTGTTACCAAACTTGGTTGTTTTGGTGTTACGAACCTCCAATAAGTCAAGGAAGGCAGAACATATAAAATGTTGCTTCGAGTGGAGGACTCGAAGACTCAATAAATTGGACTAATGTGGACTCCAAGGATAGGGCCAGATGTCTGCCATGCCTTTGCCTTCTATTCTAGCTGAAATCTGTTAAAAATTTTTATTGGAGTGTCAAGATAAATGGAGTTGCTGTAGTTCAATCATGATTTTGTGGCTAAATGAGTGCGAATAAACAGCTCCATGTACGGAATATTAGAAGTGTTGTAGTCTAAAACGCATTTGTAATACACTGGACATCCGCCATGTTTGTGATGGAGTATCCAATCAACCAAACTCTAATAAAGGCTTTTTACTTGATTTTCTTGAGAAAGATCAGCATCTATGTGGACAGCCTAATTGCAAAAAGTGTTTTGATAGTATCTTGTACAAGGGCCATCTTTTCAGGCCTTTAGCTAAGATTCCGTCTGATGAAGTTGTTTTTGATGATAAGCTCCTTTAGGGTGACTAAGCATCACGGAGTTGGTGGACATCATCCACTGCACAGGAGCTAGTGAACTCGTCAAAGAGGAACAACCACAAAATCCTTTGGGCTTCCTTTGTTATGTATTGAAAATGTATAAATTGTTATGTATTGAAAATCAGCTGAGTGTCCTCCATATAAATATAATGCTGTGCCTCGGCTCTATGGAGTGACTTAGCAATGGGAAGCATTTGCATATTAAAAGGAAACAATGAGAACATTGATCTCTGAGGGACACCATAACTGCTCTTCTTGGGTTTAGAACTGATGTTAGTCGAAAGAGTCTCTATTGGTCACTTCAAAACAGAGACCGGGAAGCTGACTTCTTTAAGTCTTGAAAGGAGAGTATGTTGATATATGGTACAGAAAACAACACCAACGTTGAAAACGACCCATACCCCATCAATCTGCACACAATGTCTAACACAGATGTGACAACAAAGTTAGTATTACTGCCAGGATTTGAACTACTTTGAAAAAAACTCTAGCAGTCCGTCCTCGTGCTAAAAATATTGTATTCAGGCGATATCAACATGCGCCAGAGGTTTACCCATACAGGGGAGCAAAGATATTGCAATGGGTTCTCTAATTGCATGCAGGTAGTGGGGGTTTCTTTAGAATCAGGTTTATCATTCAGAATTTCCAGACACTGGGAACGCATCTATTTTACAGTGGCAGTTTAAAAAGTATAGGAGTTCAGAAGTCATATCACCTACAAGGATATTTAGGATCTTTGTCAATTGATGGTGGGAGAATTCAGATGGAGGCTACTTCAAGTGACAGAACAGCATTCTTCTTATAAAATGGGCTGGAATTGCCCTAGAACACCCAAGGGACCATGCCTCTCTAGTTGTAAGATATATTGAATGTTAGCGATATGACTTCTGGGGCTATCTGAAACACATTTTCGAATATAAAAATAGGAAAGATCATTACACAGCTTATGTCGTCCATAGAGATTGCAGTTCTGTTATAATTCTAAAAAGCTCCTTTGACAAATTTGAAGCTTTATTAGTTCAGGTTGTGAAGATGGTAGTCTAATCCTTTTTTTACCTGTAGCCAGCTGTCCTATATGCTGTACTTTCAAATACAGTGCATAGGACTGTCTCTATTTTCTTCAAAGTCACTAAGGGCCTTAGAATGACCATGGTGGTTGCGCGTGCACCGCTGCACCAGGAGTCCAACTGCCCCTTTATGACTTGGGCAGTCGGACCACATTGGTGCCCCCACAACTGCCAGGGAACAGAGAACCCTTGCGTTGTTGCGGTGGTCTTGAGGCCACAGTATGTTTGGCGAGGCTGCTGCAGCATGCCAAGCATAATACAAGTTTCCTCTCCACTACAGTTTTCATGGTGGTGAGTCTGAAATGAAAAGTGTGGCAGAGAGGAAACAAATGGGGCCCTACATAGCCGCCTGTTGCCTCTGCGCCAGAGGATGCATGCAGGGGGGCACATGGTATGATCCCGCTGTCTGCATGCATCCCCAGTTGCAGCAGGGCAAGGACTTGACAGTCCATGCACTGCAGGAACCTGCAATGGTGTTCCCAGTGCAGTGCATGTTATGGCTCTCCTATAAGCCTTTAAACAGGCACTGTCAAGGTCAAGTCGCCGCAGGACCGTCCACCCTGGATTCTAGTCAGAATTCGGCAGACAGTAAGATTTGGCTTTGATGAAATGCCATCGAGCTACCCTTACTTTTGCAGGAGAAAAGAGGGGGATATCACGTTGGAAGAAGTGACAGAGGCCATTGGTCGCCAGAAAGTGGGCAAAACTCCAGGCCCCAATGGTCTTCCGGGTGCTTTTTTAAACTAAATAACACACTGCTGGTGCCGCACTTGCTTCAGCTGTTTAAGGCATCAAAGGACCAAGGGACTCTGCCGCAAGAATTCCGTAAGGCCACCGTGGCGGTTATCCCCAAGGCAGGGAAACCCCCAGATGACTGTGGGTATTACCGTCCCATATCCTTACTTAATATCGAGACGAAGATTCTGGCTACAGTACTTGCCATGCGTCTCCTGACAGTCATTGCCCCTCTGATACATAGAGATCAGTCAGGCTTTATGTCAAAGCGTGTCACGCATTTTAACTTACGCCGTGTAGCTAACTGGATGGACGCGGTACAGAGTCGCGATAGCCCCCATTTGCTACTTTCACTTGATGCCGAGAAGGCATTTGACATGATTCACTGGCTTTCGCCCAGTGTTCCGAGAGTGGTTGGCACTGTTATACACGAGGCTAGAGTTCGAGTCAATGGGGTTATTTCTGCGAGTTGGCGGATCAAGCCAGGTACTAGGCAAGGATGCCCTTTATCTCCCCTGTTGTTTGCCCTCAATTTGGAACCACTGGCCTGTGTGGTTAGAACCCGTCAGGGACTAGGTGGCTTCGAGGGCGGGTCCCAGTTGTTGGAGGAGGAACGCATATCTTTATATGCAGGTGACAGTCTATGTCACATGTCCAGTAGAGACACTCCCCAAATACTATAGATATTTTAAGAATTTGGCAGCCATGCTGGCTATAAGATTAACTGGACTAAATCGACCTTTTATCCACTGAGCAGATCGGTGGAGCCCCACACCTACCTCCAGCTGTTTACGGCTTTCTACAGAAGGGTTTACCTACATGGTACTCTACATCACAACCGACCCAATAGCTAGAATGGAGCGTAACATTAGACGAACTTTCAGGAGGATGTGAAGAGGTGGAGGCAATCTCTGACCATCATGGGGAGGACCGCTATGTACAGATGGTAACACTCCCTCATCCTTTATATTCTGCAAAATACCTACTACAAACTACCGGAAGCTCTTTTTACCACAATTAACAGTGAGCCGCGTTTGCTCCTGTGGGATGGTGCCCAACCGCGTATCATGCTGTAAATGTTACAACGCAACCCATACAATGGGGGGCTAGCCCTGCCGGATATTAGAGCCTACTATAGAGCTCCCCATCCTATAGTCATCAGCAAATGGAACCATGCGCCGGGGACCATCCTACCTATAGTCTGGAAAGACTGGAAAGACTGTAATTTCAGGGCAGCACAAACCTACACTACATATACGGAGGAGTAGGTGGCAGGCATTCTCCCACTGGGTACCCAGCAAGTGCTGGCAGCCTGGAAGAGAGCCGGAAAACAAATGGGATGGGATGGGAAACCCATGCGGGAAACCCCATTGTGAGAAGGGGCTAGATTGTCCGAGATTAGAAAACTGAAGGGCTTTAAACAGTGGGACCTAATGGGCATTTTCAAGATAGGAGACTTACTGGAGAAGTGCTCCCTGGCCCATTCACCGCGCTTCAGGCCAAATATCAGCGGCATGATTCCCAAGCATACGCCTACCTCCAACTCAAACACGCATGGCAAGCTAAGGGGTTGGACACAGAGACACTGCCGGAATATGCCCCATTAGAAGATAGGCTTCTAAAGGAGGAGATTCTGACTTAAGCCATATCCTTGACATATAAGACACAAATTAATAATATGCCCGACAACTCAGGTCCTCTCCGCACTAAATGGGAACTCACCACCGTTCCACTGGATGATATGATGGGAAGCAGCCCTCATACACCCACGCAAGGTAGCGATTAGATTGAGGTTGCGGCTCATACAATACAAGATCCTACACCGGACATACTTTGACAGAGTGCGCCTACACTCTATTGGGAGGGCGGATAACCCAAACTGTCTTAGATGCCACACAAAATGAGGTACATACATACACAACTTTTGAGAGTGCAGGCGAATTCAAATCTATTGGCGCAGGATAGTGAATGAATTGAATGATATACTTGGGGCTCAGCTTGGGTTAGATGCAAAGTTCCTCATACCAGGCATCCCCACAGATTTAGACCTGATGCGCCATAAGCTCCTGTTGGCTCACCTAGGATTGGTGGTAGCCAAGAGAGACATTGCTAAATGTTGAGGGCTCCACCATCTCCTACGTTCACAGAGTGGAGGTCAAGTATGGATCTCTACATGGTCGTAGAGAAGGTGACGTACAAGGCAAGAGGGTGCCCACGTAAATTTTAAAAAATGTGGATGTCATGGATTGAGTATTATGGTTTAGACCTCTACATGGAGGAGGAAGGAATGGACTTACCACAAAGAAGGTCAGAGGCCAGACCTTGATGTCTGTGATATCTAGCCCACAGTTGATAAATGTACCTGTGTTAAAAATTAACCCATTTATATGCCTGTATACAATGTTGACCCGTGATCATGTGTTCTCTGTCTGTGAAAATGCTGCAATATCCTCTGCCCACAATTACCTACTTGCTGCCCACTCTTCAGCCCACATAGTATGTTAATGATCCTCTTGCTTGTATGTGTTATTCGTTAAAAATCAATAAAAACATTTGACAAAAAATATATTTCGCTTTGATTGTGGTGCAAGCGGGGCACTGGCATGGCGGTCACTCCTGCACTGCCAAAGTCATAATAAGGCCCTAAGCTTGTAATTATGCTGATCAACTTGAAAATAAATAAGCCATGCTGATTGCCTCTATGGATTTTTGCTTTGATGCAATTATGCATATGCGAAGTTGAATCAAATAGCTTTGCAGGTTGGCATTAAATCCTTCAGGTAAGACCACAGGGTGTGTTTCTCTTTGATTCAGTTGTTGTGGTTATTTAAATATCTGAGGGATGATTAGCGTTATGATGTTCAGATCACATTTTTCCAGATTCTATCCCTTAGAGATATTTTATTTTATTGTGCACTGATTGGTCTAGGAGCTGCAAGTAAAATGGAAAGCCCCAAGTATCCGAGTAGAATACAGAGGACGTTATAGGAGAGAGTTGGCAATGATATTTTTCAACTTGAACTCAATGCATAGTGTTCCGTGTCAAAATCTAGTGATTTTGTTTCGTCACAGAAATGAGATGTCATAGCCATCTAGGCTTCTACCTTTCTGTATAAATGAAGCGCTTCATACAGTGTTTGTTGAGCTCATACTCAGCAAGCATAGGTGCACAATCACCAGTCTGACACAACTTTGTCACACACAAGAAGTCTAGGGCCTGATCTATAGTGTGACGTTTGGGTTACTCTACACAAACATGATGGATATCTTGTACACCTTACTAGAAATGCATTATATCCTATGATACTTGTAGTAAGCAGCGTAGGACAGCACAGGTAAGCACAGTGGAGGGGGCAGGGCGTGGCAGGGGGGAGCCAACAAACGCCAGAATAGGTATTATTTATTTATTTAATTATAGCTATTCCATCGTCCCCCACCCCCACCCCTCCACACCGTGTTTACCTGTGCCGGCGCCGCTGGTAATAAGGTGGATGGAATAACTTATCTGCCAAACTCTGTCATGTCCACGTTATGCAGGATGCAAAGATCTGCTATTTAATTAATTTGCTGTACTGCATATCTGACGTTACGCAAAGCCCCCAAACCTCTGTCTTGCTTGAAAAATGAAATTCTTTCCCTTACATTCAACAGAATCATATTATCTGAGCAACATCGACTAGAACAAGTTAGAAAATCTATTAACTGAAAAGTCAAGAATGGGCGTAGGGAATGAACATCTGCACATCGCATCTGAGACCTACGGTATATAATTAAGAGTGACAGGGCCTTTGCCCTGAGGACATGGCTGCTTTTAATTCACAAGAAGGCAGTGAATGCACCAAGGCAACTGGTTCCATAAAACCCCCCAGAAAATGCACCAAAAGTGTAAATTTAAGTCGAAAAAACGAAGGCTACATAAAAATACATGTCATGCTTACTGATGCCACAGTGTAGATGACCCCACTAAAAGGCAGTGCTTCAGAGGTGTTTGCTAACTTACCTTCCCAGGAGATGGGATAGAATATGTTGCCGCTAATGGGTTTGCATTTATATGGCTTACATTTTTAACCTTGACATCCACTGTTAGTTTAGAGATTAAGGGCTAAATGTATCTAAATTGTAAATTGAGAATACCTAATTGTGAATTTCTGGAATCGCAATTAGGTAATCACAATTTACTATATATGAAACTCAAAGAGTTTCAGGTAGCGGTTCCTAGGGGTTGCAAAATTGCTCTACCTTATTAATATTAATGAGGTAGATTGCAATTTGTGACCCCCTAGTAATCGCAAAAATACGGTGATGCTGGCTTGCTGGGGTCAGCAGACAACCAGTCCGTGATTGCTTTTAAATAAAGAGATGCTTTACAAAAAGTAAAATTAAAAATGTTGTTCACTGTTTAAGATCAGGCAGTAGTCCGTGGGATAACTGCCTGCTCTAAAAAATGCTTTTAAACATTCACAAAGGGGAAGGGGTCCCTTAGGGACCTCTTCCCATTTGCGAATGTGTCACCACCTACTTGAAGTAGGTGGTAACATGCAAATGTTTTGCGACTCCATTCATGGTCACAAAACATTCATACACACCGTTAGGATTCTGTATTTGGAAGGGACGTCCTAAACATATCCTTTCCAAATATCGAATTGCAAATTAGGGTTTGATACACGGCAAGAGCATTTTTTGTGTTTGCAAATGGGCTGATTCTGAGAATCAGCCCGTTTGCGAATGCAAAAACCCTTGATACATGTGGCCTTAAATGTCAATATGTCGAAATTGGGTTTGCATGTGAACATAACGATGTAACCGCTATATGTATCAACAAACCATTTTGCATTTCCTAAATAGCGAATTTTAAGGAATCGCTATTTAGGAAATGCAAAACGGTATGTATGTACAAAATCGCTTTCCAATAGCGATTCCTTAGCATTCCTAATTTGAGATTAGCAAATTGTCATTCGCAAATTACCCCTTCATTTCCATGGGCCAAGAGGCCCATAGGAATGAAAGTGCAATTTGCGATTAGCAATTTGCTGATCGCAAATTAGGGATTTTTCCAAGGGTGCAGGGGTGTCTCAAGAACACCCTGCTGCACCCCTGAAAAAGACATTTGGGGGCATATGGCGCACATACATGCCCTAAGGGCATGTATGGGCGTCATGTGGCACCTATGGTTTTTTTCAAAAAAGCTTTTTGATAAGAATTCGCAAATTACCACCAACTAGAAGTTGGTGGTAATTTGCTAATCCTTAATGGCATTTTTTCCATAATATTTGTTTGATACATTGCATTTAAGGAATTGCAAAATTTGCAATTCCTTAAGTGCAATCGCAAAATAAGGATTAGCAAATTTTGCTAATCCTTATTTTGCATCAAACTTGTTTGATACATTCCATTTGTCTATTTAGCATTCGCAAAGGCCGAAATTCGCAGAATTTCGGCCTTTGCGAATGCTAAATAGCTTGATACATATAGCGGTAAATCCTTTTACTTAAGCTGCTTACGTAGCGCAAACGACCATTTGTAACAAAGACGCTGGCAACATTTTTAACAAAATGTATGGCATGGTGATATTAACATGCATTCATCCAGTGCTCGAGTAATTTTTATTGCTTTAGGTGTAAAAAAGAAAATGTTGTCCCACATTGTGAACTTTCATAAAAGCGTTTTAATAAAAGTGGTCAAAAGTGGTGAATGTTACAAAGACGATAATCTTTTCCATTTTCTGCACACAAAACTACACTGGTGACTGCAGTACTCGACTGCAGCCTCAAAGGTGTCCACCCACACCCTGCTGTATTTCAATCTCAGTCTATTATGAGTCAATTCATGCTCCATCATTCTTATTCCTCACTTAGAAAATTTCTCCTAGCAACAGTGTTTCTAAAATTAATTTGTTTTTCAGAAAATGGCATGAAAGTGTTTTGCTAGTAGGAGGCGTGTTGGATAACGAGACTGGGTTACAGTTATTTGAGTGATTATTTATGTTCATTTCTTACTTCAAAAGGGTTAATGGCAAAGTTTCAGAGCAATATTGGGAATGCCACAGACCCCCTCACTTTTGAGCTCGAACAGAGGATTTTATTTCTGTTCCGGAAATGTTAAGGTCAACAGAGCAGTTAAAGTCGTCTGCTCTGATTGATGCAGAAAATAGTTGCTCATCTTTTCTACGTCTTGGACAACAGATCTTGAACAAACTTTTTCCTGGTACTATGCCGCGAGTATATTATGTGACAATAACGTTAATAAATTTGTCACTCGGCCTGATTCACAAAATTATTTGTGCGAGTAATTCGTATTTAAATGGGGAAAAAGTATTTTTGTGAGTGCAAATATCTTGTATTTCACAGAAGTCAGATTAGCACTCACTCATATCAGAAGTACTCACACTAATTTAAGTAAACCACCACCTGTAGTACGTAGTGGGTGTTCTTGAATATCAGTTGCAGTTTGTGAATAACCACTAACGTACACTTGTTTTTAGTATTCACAGACCACTCACTGTCCACCTCCAGATATGGAAATGGTTGCAGATTTATTCCCTTCACCTGCGGGCATAAATCCCTTTCCATGTTAAGAAGGGGGAGAGAACAACCCCAGAATGTGCTTGGGTTTCAACGAAAGTTTTTTTTTTATTGTGAACAATATGTTTCCTCTTGAGAAAAGAAAAAGTCACCAAGTGTGTTTTTGCTTGCTCTTTGTTTTATTCAAATATGATATGTTTGCATGTGAAAAAGGAATTAAAAATTTTTTAGGATTACACCACGAAAGGTAGAACTGATGCAGTTTTTCAGACAAAACCTAGAATTGTTTTGTTTTTATTATATTGGTGGCCTCAGCCCTACAGGTGCAAATTTCCAGCTTTTTTTTAAAAGAATCATACCCTCAGTGTACAAACATGGACAGTGTAGGTACGTTCTTAGTAGAAGAAGGTAGGCTGGATAGTGAAGGTAAGCAGAGGTAACGAAATTTATCTTTGAATGTTCTTAAATCTTAACATATGATTTTGATGTGTAATAGGGAGCACTTGGCATTACATTCAGTTTCCACAAATCAGCTGTGGCATACACCAAATGTGGTATGATAAGTTATATATTTTTGTTTGCCTCCATTTACAAAATGCTGTACAGAACATCAAAAACAACCAACACAGGTACAAGAAGATGGGCATACTATCCACATCAATTACATTATTTATAAAGAAAGAACATATTATAGTTGATTGAGGTGACAGAGAAGAAGCCTACTATAATCACAATCAGTCTATCTGCCTACCTGCCTGCTTTTCTGTCTCTCTGTCTGTCTGTTCATATAAGTCATGTGAGACTCCATGTCTGTGTCCATATAGGAAATTTTGCTCAACCAAGTACATTTAAGTCATTGAACCCGCCATTTTTTTCACATTTTGAACCTCCGGTATTTGACCTCTCTAGTGTTGTGAAACTACCCTATCGAGTCTCACCAACTGCATGCTCCATCCAAACTGGTTTGTGTTCTGCAACTTCCAAGTCCCACATATTAGCATAAAATTGGCTGCATTGTTGGTAGTTAGGAAAGATACTGGTAGACGTTTACAATGGTAACACACATTCGCCTTTGAAGGCTTAGCCTATCATCTGCATACTGGTTGACCTGTGGCAGATGAGACCCATTCTGAACTTAACTGGCGGACTCAAAGCATGGTGTTGCTAGGTCGTCCTAACTCATCTGAGTTAAAAAAGAATAGATATTATTTTGGTAAACTGTGCAGAATACACTGTATGTACAGAACTCAGGCCTTTTATGGGGAAGGGAACGTGTGAAGTTGTATGATTATGGACCTTTTCAGCCCATTTTGTGTGGCCTGGTTGTTGGGAGCAATACTGCTTCTGTCAATATATTGACAGAAGGAGAAGAAACTACTTTTAATGCTGAGGAATAGTGCATGACCCTGGGAGAAGCGCTGCACCAAATTCTTGACTGTGCCACTGCCCACTTCTACATGTTCTTATGCAACTGCTCCGAAGCTTGAGGACATGCACATGTACTGGATCATGGGCCATGGGTTTAGCAGCAGCCTACTCGGTGCACATAAGAGCCAAGCATTTTTGGGGAAACCAAGCAATCTTGCCAGGTGGATCAGTGATAACGTGAGTGCGGCTGTGACCAGATGAACGAAAACCCGCAGGAAGGGGCTCATAATGTGAATGGGTTGATATTGTTCTACCGGCTAGCAGAACCATGATAAATAGTAGGGACAGATTGATGTGTTAAACCCAGTACACGGAATATTTCTATTGTGAAAAGTAAAATGTGAAAGCCATAAGGTCTCTCAATATATAATATGCAAGGATACCCTGCCCCCCTAGCCCTGGATAAAAAACAAAATATATAGATATATATTGATTTATAGATGGAGGCATACATGGGTGCCACCCCTGTAAGCTGATTATTGACAGGGGACCCCATTTCGCAGGGCCGCTGTATTAAATAAAGTGAGGGGTGTGCGCCCCCCTCCCAAGCCTGCAACAGACCAAAGGACCACATCCTCTGGGGCGAACAAACATATTGAAAGGGGAGGAGTCATGGAGGCCACTTCATCGAGCTTCTACATGCCCAAGGAAACCCATCCCCCAGGGCTCATGCATATAGTTATAGGGGAGGATTAGTGCGACCCACCTCCCTGAGTCTCTTAAGCCCCAAGAACTCCATCCCTCTGAGTGAATACTTTTTTTAAAGGGAGGGATCACACTACTTCCCTCCCCTAATCTTGAAGGATCACAGGGACACCATCCCCCAGGTGTAGCTCAATCTTCTTGCTCTTTCCAAATGTTTATAAAGGAAGGAGAAGGAAGTTAAAGGGCAGGTATCGATTTGTGGAAGTTTGCATTAAAAGTAGATTGTTTGAACCTTCATTTGAAGCTGACTCTTCACAAGCCACATTTCAAAGAATGGGTTCCAGAGGGAGAGTTCCACATTGAATACATTCTCCACTGGAGTAGCACTCAAAGGATGCACCTTATCATAACAGATACTCACTTTGGTAGGTTTAGATGGCTCGAGCAACTGAGATTACCTGCTGTAATTTGGAAAGCAAAATACATTCCTAGAATAGTGCTTCCTATGGATTTTTTAGCCTAGGTCAGTGAAATTTGTAAAAAGCTGGTAAAGGTCCTCAATGGAAGCTTTGGAAGGAGATGTTCAAGGCCCTCTACTAATCAATGCAGAATGTGTGCTATATCTCACCATTTCTATCCCTGGGAAGCCAGAACATTGCCCTTAACTTGGTAAAGTTAAGGGGAAGAGGTCAGCTAGCTACATGAGGGAGGACTAGGGACTAGGACTCTGCTTTGTCTTCAACCAAAACTCTGGTCGTTTTTACAAAAGGGTTAGGGGGTGGCTTTCTGTGGACTGGAGAGCAAATGACCTCAGTTTAAACCAGGTGCTGTGGCTACCCCATAAAGGGCGAACCCCTAATCAGCATTGTTAGATTTGGGGGTCACTAGTTGGTAGAGGTAGGTACCAATGTCCAAATAGGGACCCTTGCTTCTAGTCAGGGTAAGGGGAATACACTCTTTAGATAACCCCTGCTCACCCTCTTGGTAGCTTTTCACGAGCATAGAGGCTTATCAAAGGCAATGTGTAAAGTATTTGTACCAACACTCACAGTAACACAGTAAAAATATCACAAATGGACTACACATCGGTGTAGAAAAATAAAGTATTTTTATCTAAACTACACAAGACCAAAATGTCAAAAATCCAACACACACAGTTTAAGAATATGATTTTAAAAAGAGTTCCAGAACTTGTACCAAAATAATCCACAGTGACGTCATGTTTTGCCCAAAGTATCCTTACCTGTAGTGAGAGTTCTAAAAACAGCTGCCGCTTCGAAAAACAAAGAGGTGCGGCACTCCTGAGACCTTGGGGAGGGGAGGCATTGAGCGACGTCGAGCGGTGTCGAATCCGGTCTGTAGGGAAGAGCGGCATTGAGTCTTTGTGCTGGCTCCGATGCACAGGTGATGCACAGGTACGAGGTGTAGATCTTCGGGTTGCAACGGCATCAGTGAGTGGCGTCGGCTTCGGTGTCGATGCGACGCCGGTTAGCTTCTCACGTCACCCTCGGCGGTTATCGGCTCTGCGATAATGGGAGGCCGGCCTCCAGCACGGACCCGGAGTCGACGCGAGGCGCTGGCGGCGATCGCGGCTGATCACTCCCGGTGGATGTTGTGCGACATCGTAGCTGTGGAGAAGGGCAGATGCTAAGTCGTTGACTTCTCGAGCGGCCCCCTGCCTCGGTGCAGGTCACAGCACACATCAACGGTGTCGACGGCATCGGAAATAAAGTTCTTTTGCTTCTTTTCTCTTCGTCAGCTCCCAAACAACCCCCAGATGCCCCACAACTGGATCAACCACTCTGGGCAGGTCGGAACTCACAGAGCAGAGTTCTGGGGGAAGCTGGGGTGAAGCCCTTTTGTGCCTGGGACTTTAAAACAGGAGGCAAGCTCTTATCAGGGCCTTGGAGATCTCTTCTAGCAGGGGACACAGCAACACAAAAGTCCTTCCCCTCTCCTTGGCAGAATAGCAACTGAAGGTCAGCCACAAACACCCAGCAGATCAGTCCTTACTCTTCAGTCTTCCAGCTTTTCTTGATTTCAGGATGATCTAAAGTTTAGGGGTTTGGGTTCCTGTGGTTATACCCCAAACAGTCTTTGATCCCTTTGTGCAGGAGGGCTCTGAGGAGGTCTTTGATCCCTTTGTGCAGGAGGGCTCCATTCCAAACCAGTTCTGGGTGCTTCCTGTCAGTGGGCACCTTCTTCCTTTGAGAGAGAGGGGCAGGGTCATCAGCCGCCAAGCAGGAGGTGGAGCCAACATTGTGGAAGGCAGGCACAGCCCTATTCAGGCCCAAGTGCTATCCCCTCCCACCACTCAAGATGCAGATGGAGCTTTTCAGCCTAGTGACTACTCACCCAGCCTCCTGGAGCCACCCCAGCCCCTGTCACTCACACACCAGACAGTCAATTCACAAATAGGCAGAGGCACACAGAAAGATCAGATAAGAAAACAGCCACTTTCTAAAAGTGCTGTTTTCAAACACAGGATTTGAAAACCATCCTTCCTAAAAGATGGGTTATTAAATTCTGAGTTCAGGGATACCGGACTGCAATTTTCTTTCTTGCTCCTATGGGAAGATATGCAGGTAAACATTATACACAGCATTCCCCATTCTAGCCTATGGGCAAAATAGCCTTACAATAGTGAAAAACTAAATTGGCAGTACTTTCTTAAACTTTTTTTGCAGAGTTTTATATAGTGCGACCTTGACCCGAATCGGGTATCAGAGCACTTTACATAGCACCAGTTATGTTACATGAGGACACACATTCATGTTTGTTAGGCACAGGGAGATTAAGTAATTTGCCCAGAATCACAGGATGTTCAGGGTCATTGCCGAGACTCGAACCCAGTTTGCCAGATTCGAGGTTGACCGCCCTAGCCGTTAAGCTAACTCCTCTCCCTCAGTATTTCACTATCAGAGCATATCACCCACACTAGTACATGCTCTACCTTTTAAATACAATGCACACTGCCCAGGGGGGTACCTTGGACCTTCCAGAGGGGTGTCCAAGGTGCACAGAAAGGGAAGGGTTAGGCCCGGCCTGTGGGGACACTGGCCAGGTCAGTATGGCAGTTAGCAACTGAACACTGGCACCACGGTGGCAGGCCTGAGATACTATTTTAGGACTACTCATGTGGGTGGCACAATCAGTGCTGCAGGACCTCTAGTAGCATTTGAATCACCAGCCCTGGCACACTCAGTGCACTTTACTAGGAACCTACTTATGAAACAACTCTGCCAGTAATGGATAACCAATCATAATTTAAATTTATACAGAGAGCATATACACTTTAGCACTTATCAGCAGTGGTAAAGTGCCCAGAGTCCTATTGCCAACAACCACAGGTCAAGAAAAACAAGGGAGGAAGAAGCAAAAAGTTTGGGGATAACCCTGCAAAAAGGGCCATTTCCAACACAACCCCCTTCCAGCCTAAAGCCAGGGTAGACCAAACGATTCCTCAATGGGATTCCCTGCTTAGGGCAACAGAACACAGAAACTAGCACACACAGCAGGGGACTATTCCTGGTCTACTCCTTCCTAAACCCATTTGGATCCCTCTATCCATACTCTCAGTTCCCACTATGCTAATCCATGTGATACCCTTCTCCTCACCTGGGGACCCCATCTGTGCAGCGCCTAACCTTACTTCACTCACAGATGTGTCCACACAGGTAGACTTTACCCACCTGGCCAACACAAAGGTGTGGCCCAGTCCACCACCAGGGTTTGACTCCTGCCCCCCTCCCAGGGGCAACCGTTTCCACCAGGACAACCAGCCACAGCAGCCACTGACAACGGTCAGAGATGAGAGCCGTGCCTCATGCCTGTCAGGCTTCTCTGACCTCTGTGGCGTCAGAAAGTTGGGGGCAGTAGCCCCAGGTGCCTGGCACCATTACTTCACTCGCCCTCCTGCCAAGTCAGGTAGGGCATCCTGACACTGGCCAGCCAGCCCAGGGGTTGTACCCTCAGGTTGACCAGAGGTCATGGGCGAGGCCCTCCTCCCCTACCTCTCCTTCTGGGGTCTTGTCCCCTCCCCCAGGAGAGTCACCCTCAGAACACAGCTCACCCACCACTTCAGGGCGTCTCTCCAGCAACTGGCCTCCCAACCTAGGGCCTAAGCCTTCAGGTTACACTGGGGTCAGAGGCGAGGATTCCCTCCCTTTGCACCCCCTTCCAGAGTGATGGGGTGGTACCCCTGGAACAAAACCGGTCAGGACACTGCTTACAGTTATCCATCCCTCCAGGTCAGGCTGATCCTGAACCTGGCCTCCCAACCCAGGGACTAAACCCTACGGTTGAACGCTTGTCTGGCACACCAGGACTTTTGGGGACTCACACAGAATCCCTCGAGGGTGACACATGACTTATGTGTCTTGTGACAGTCCGCCGGGAGCAGATCTCCCGACCCCTGTCCACCTGACAGTGCACGAAGATCCCCCAGGACAGAAGTGGTGTCACCATGATCACTCCTGGGAGACTCAACCCTTCTGACTGGTCCCTGACTCACTGGTTCTCCCACTGGGAAACACACCCTCACCCCTCAGTCTGGACTTCTGCACCCTCCCAACTGGAGTGGTAGCGCCAGACACCAGAACAACTGGAGCTCTGGTTACAGATGCTCCCCGTTCTCCTGACACTAGGAGGTCCCCCTCAAATGGCCTGCAAGTACAGCCTAGGTCCCCAACCTGGTGTTCTCTTAAGGAACCCTCCAGTCCTGAGACTGGGATTCGGGCACCTTGGGACCCACAGTCCCACACTCACTCCTTCTCCACTGAGGCAGGAGGTGAGCCCCTACACCCCTCCCACTACACTGGGACCTAACTGGGCTGCACTGAACCTCTTCCACCTCACAGGTCTGGAAGATATCTGTGCCCCTCCTTTTGGGATCACTCCTCAATGCCTCTTCAGACTCTCTGGAATCCACCAAGAGGTCTGTCTCTTGCGCAAGTTCCCTGGAATCAGAGAACTCACACTCCACCGGGTGTTGGCATAGCTCTGGAAAACAGGGACTTCAAATATGCTCTCCAACAAATGAATCACACAGCCCCCTACAAGGGTTAACCAAACCATCCTTCACCTCACCATCCAGTGCCTTGCACACTTAGCCCACACCACCCTCCTGAGACTGGCAAGACAGGGCCTGACTGTCTCTGTCACACAATCCACACTCTTCTGGGTGGTCTTTACACTCACACACCAAGGTTTCTACCATGGGGGAACGCCTCTCCTTGTACCTCTCATCTAGAGTCAGTAAAGCGTCCCTCCCACCACTAGGAATATGGCCCCCTGTGTCTGTCCCCCAATCTACTTTAGGGTCACTGCACATGACTGGAGCTACCTCATAAACTAGAACCCACTGGTGCATGTCAGCTCCCTCCCCCAAGTCAGGTGCCACATATCTGGGTGTTTGTACCTCTCCCTTAGCACTAGAAACCACAATCTTAATGCCACCATCTGAGCTGGACTCCACCTCCAAGCCAGCAAAACTCACTTCCTGTGCTGAGACAATCAAGGCCTCAAGCCTCTCGAGCTCCAAATCAAGCTCCCTCATTCTCAATTCATGGGCCAAGGTCAATTTCAATTTTTCCAAGGCATGAATCTTCTTTCTCTCCTCTGCCTTGTTCTGGATTTCTATTTCCATCAGCTTCATCTCAAGCCTTATGACTTCTAACTCATGATCTCTACTCCTTTCGTTTTCATACAACTCCTCTGGGGAAAAACTTCTAACGGAATGGTTGCTGTCAGCCCTGGGGCTGCTCTGTACATAGGCATATCCTGTGACCTAAAACTATTCCCTTGTGCATCCTCATCCACTTCTGCACCATCTGTCTCCCCAGCCTCGTTGCCCTCCCACCAGGCCCTTAAGGCCTTTTGTAGCTCCTCCTTCCTGGAGCTGCTCTCAATGGGCCGTCCAAAGCTCCAGCAGAACTGCTTGAGCTTACCTACTTTGTAATAACTTAACATTTCAATATCAAACTTCAGTTCTGCAACCGAACTTGCTGGTTTACCCTTCTGAGACATGATGTGTGGATACTTTCAGGGTTACTCAAAAATAGAACCAAAAACAAGACACGGTATGTGCTTGCGTAGTATTTGCACTAAACTAGTGATGTACACCAATTACTGTGGGTCAAGTACAAATACAAGTTCAAATCGTCACCGCTGACCACCAATTTTAGATCTGGGGGTCTCTAGTTGGCAGAGGTAGGTGCCAATGTCCAAACAGGAACCCTTGCTTCTAGTCAGGGTAAGGGGATAAACTCTTTGAATGACCGCTGGTCACCCATTTGGTAGCTTCGCACGAGCAGACAGGCTTATCAAAGGCAATGAGTAAAATATTTGTACCAACAATCACAGTAACACCATGAAAACACCACAAATGGACTCCACACCAGTTTAGAAAAATAAAGTATTTTTAATTAAACTACACAAGACCAAAATGACAAAAATCCAACATACACAGTTTAAGAATATGATTTTAAAAAGAGTTCCAGAACTTGAGCCAAAATAATTCACAGAAACGTAACGTTTTGCCCAAAGTACCTGTATCTGTAGTGAGAGTTCCAAAAACAGCTGCAGCGTTGAAAAATAAAGAGGTGCCGCACTCCTGAGACCTTGAGGAGGCAAGGCAGCATTGAGCTGCGTCAAGTCTGGTCTGTAGGGAGAGAGCGGCGTTGAGTCTTTATGTTGGGTCCGATGCTCAGGTGAGGCACAGGTACGAGGTGTAGATCTTCGGGATGCGACGGCGTCGATGAGCGGTGTCTGCTTCTGTGGTGATGGGACACCAGTGAGCTTCTTGCGTCACCCTCGGCTGTTATTGGTGCTGCGATAACAGGAGGCCAGCCTCCAGCAAGAACCCTGAGTCGATGCGAGGTGTTGGCGTCGATCACGGCCGATCACTGCCCTTGTCGGCGGACATCGTAGGGCATCCGTGCTGTGGAGCAGGGCAGGCACTGAATCATTGACTTCTCGAACGCCCCCCGGGCTCGAATATATAAAAGTAGCTGATTCCAGTGATGGGGGCCATGAACGAAAAGGAGCGGCTTCCGAACGTAGTCATTCTAATGCATTTGGGGCATAGAAGCAATAGATCACTTGATCTAAGCTGACGTGCTGGGATGTATGGCCGCAGTTTCTGCCTAAGGTAGAGTGGACTCTTCCCAAGTCGGGACTTACTCACCAGGCAAAGAAGTTTGAAAAGGGCACGCTTTTTGATCGGGAGCCAGTGAAGGGAGTCAAGAGAGGGCTCCGACAGGAATCGGGGGGAAGATTCAGGATCATGCGAGCAGCAGAGTTCTGCACCAGCTGGAACTTGGCTAGGAGGCTTTCATTATTACCCACCAGAAGGGCATTGCTGTAGTCCAGGCGGCTCATTATCAGTGCTTGTACCAGGGTCGTCCTGGCATGGAGAGCAGAACCTTCCCTTTGTCTCACTCTCTGGGAGCTATACACAAGAACTAACTGCCAGCTACACCTAGTCATGTGATCCAGGGACTGACTGCAAGCACCAAATGGTTAGGACAAGAAAATGACAACTTTCTAAAAGTCACATTCAATCTGGGAACACAATATGGGGGAGAGGATGTGGTCTAATGGCTAAGGCAGTCGACCTCGAAGCTGGGCAACTGGGATCTGGAACTGTCACTGAGTGATGTATCTCTATGCAAGAATCTCACATTGCCTCTGCTGCATGAGGCATCCTTGATACAGGACTGTACATCACTCCTCAACCAGGATTTAGGGTACTTATTTCAGTGAGCTGAACTGGGTCCCTGTAGCCAGCCCACACTCTATCATGGCTGGCCTGAACTTGTGACTTTGTCCCTGTTTAGTGGAACCAGATAATCACAATTGGTGCTTTGTCTTTTTTTACGCTATTTTCACTTACATTTTTAATATTGCATATCTCCAATTCTACTGATTGGATAGTTGTTGTTTTGGTTTTACATTATTTATTACATTTTACTATATTTTTGTAAATTGTTGTGGTATTTTTCTTGTGTTGTGTTTCACTTCATTAATGTTTCAATTGTTGCATACATGCTTTACCCATTACCTCTATGTTAAGCCTGACTGCTTTGTGCCAAGCTACCAGAGGGTTGGGAATAATTTAATTTGGGGTTTGGTTGTGACTTCACCATGACAAGGATTGTGGTTGGTGCCTGAGTAGGGTTTTCACCCCATTAACCAGGAACCCACATTCTTACAGTTTTTCTCAAATTACTTTTGCTAATGATTTCGATCAATCACTTTTGTATGAATATTTAACACTTCTACATGATTTACTTTAGAGACCTGGTCTGTCTTTTTCTTGCGACAACAAAGGGAAATTATAAAACATTTTATTCCGAGTCAAAATAGAAAAAAATTCAGTTTGACTGTTTTGCTGCATCTGTGAACTCGAGTACTAGACATCGGTTCAGTGTAAACATAAACATTTCTCTTTGCAGCACATTTGTTAGTGGTGGTTCGTTGTTTTATGTCCAATGAGGTCATCTTTGTCTATTGGTCCCACGTGAGACTAACTGCCACAAATATGGTCAAAGATTAGGAGAAAATACGACTCAGCTAAATGCACGCTTTTGGGCCCTCCATGTAAATGAATCACTGTATCCAGAGTGACAGAGGGACACTATACAGTGGCAGACGTATGATTGATTCTCTGCTGATTACTGATAAATAGGAATACCATACTACAGAATCTACCAGATGGCATGGAAGCGTGACCATTCGCAATTAGTCAAAGCTCTGCTTCACTCACAATAAATCTAAAAAATCTGGGAAAGAGACAGAGAAGAACATAGGACTTCCTCTACTTTTGAAATAACCCCGGCCCACTATTTGAGACTCATCCCTCTAAACAATTTGGTCATGATGAAGCTGGTTGTAAAGCCTCCCAACCGAAACATGCGTTGACCACAGTTGTTTATAAGGGAAATCCCATATAAGACAACATACCAGTGGAAAGTGTTTAGATTAAATCAAATCACTAACTATGCAAGAAATGTATGTCCATATAAATAATGGGATTTCCCTGCGCACTGGCATTGTTTTGTGTATGAGTGTTAGAGTATGTGTGATTGTTTGCCTGATGAGAGTGACTCAGATGGTTTTCATGGGGTTATTGTTGATTTTTACTGACTTTTGTATGATGAGTCTGTTCTGTATTATATGATATTTATAAATTAATGTTCTTTGTATTTATGTTATAGTATTGGTTAATGGTTTCCCCACATATGAATTGTAAAATATTTGTTGTAATCTGTCCTAAATTAATTGATACAAACCAAAATCACATAAAATATTGCAACCCAAAAAAGAGAAAAGTATTTTGTATGTGTAAAAAATCATAAATAAAATGCATATTTTTTTAATAACTTGTCATGTCTGATACATGGGTTGGGGCCCTGTCTAATGTTTGCCTATGGGAGCCCGTATATAAAGAAATATAGGTATGACAAGAGTTCTCTCTAACAGGAATTGCTCTTCCCCCTCTCTCCCCCCCCCCCAGTCTTGGACCAAAAAATTGATGTGGGGATACATTTTCCCTTTAATACATATTTGTCTAGTAACCACGTTTCCCTATTTAATCAGACTACAACATGTCATACCCCTGCCTGTATTTTATGTATAGAGGACCTGATACATAATAGCAGAATGCACTTATGTGATTTTCACAAACCTGTGTGTTGAAAGTTACTACTCGTACAACACTCCCATATCTAATGTTCAACGGGCCCTGGTAAAAGTAAAGGAAATTAGTTCCAATTTCTTCCAGCTGAAGAACAAAAGACAAACTTAACTGGGGTGCAGAAGCCCCTGGGACCCCCATGCCCTAGTAACTGGTACACCTCTAACTGATAAACCTCTGACCAGAGGCGACCTTAGGTATGTGCAAGCTGTGCACCTGCACAGGGCCACCAAACCCCAGGGGCCACCATTGCAATATATATCCTTAATATAATAATCCTCTGCGGATGGATATTGTTAGACCTGGCATCTTTGGCGTGGTTTTCCCCTATCTTTTTGCCTCTACCTCCTGTATTTTTGATGCTGTGCTGGATTTCGTTTTTGCTGGTTTAGATGCTTTGGACACTCTGCCACTACTGATCAGTGCCAGAGTGTAAGTGCTCCCTATGTAAAGTGTTATTCTGATTGGATATACATGTTTGGCATATTTATATCACCATGAAGTCCCTAGTAAAGTGCACTGGGTGTGCCAGGGCTGGTGATGACAAATGCTACTAGTGGGCCCGCAGCACGAATTGTGCCACCCACAGGAGTAGCCCTAAAATGATGTTTCAGGCCTGACACTGCAGTGCCTGTGTGCAATTTAGAAACTGCCATGTCCTCCTGGTCAGTGTCCCCACTGACCAGGCCTAACCCTTCCCATTTTGCGCGCATCAGTCACCCCTATGGAAGGCCCAACGTACCCCCCTGGGCAGGGTACAGGGTATGTAAAAGGTAGAGCATGTACTAGTGCAGGTGACATGCTCTGATAGTGAATGGCAGCCATTTTCGTTTTCACTATTGTAAGGCTATCTTGCTCCATAGATTAACATGGGGGATGGATGCTGGCTACAGTGGTTAACAGCATTTCTTCATTTCTTCCCATAGGAACAAGATAGGACATAAGTATCTAATATCCCTGAACTCAGAATTTAATAACACATCTTTTAGGAAAGGTTGTTTTTAAATCCTGTGTTTGAGAACAGCACTTTTAGAAAGTTGCTGTTCTCTTGTCTGACCTTTCTGTGTGCCTTTGCCTGTTTGTGGATTGACTGTCTAGTTTGAGAGTGACAGAGTCTGGGGATGCCCCAGGAGGCTGGCTGAGTCAGCCCTAGGCTGAATGACTGCATTTGCAACTGGAGTGGTGGGAGGAGTTAGCACCTGGGCCTGAATAGGCCCGTGCCTGCCTTCCACAACGCTGGCTCCACCTCCTGCTGGGCGGCTGACGACCCTGCCCCTAGCTCTGAAAGGAAAGGAGAAGACAGCAAAACAAAGTACTCAGGAGACACCCAGAACTGGTTCAGACCGGGCTCAGGGCCCACATGCACAAAGAGAACAAAGACGTTTAGGGATATAAGTACAAGACCCCTGAAAACAGAAAATTAGATCATCCTGGAATCAAGAAGGAACCTCTGCCAATGAGAAATCTGAAACTGAAGAAGGAAGACTGTCCTGCTGCTGCTCTGCTGGACTGACCTGCTGTTGCTTTGCTGCCAAGGAGAGGGGAAGGACTTTGCTATTGTGCTGTGTCCTCTGTCTTGAAGGAATCTCCAAGGGCCTGAGAACAGCTGGCACCCTGTTCTGAAGTCCCAGGAACAAAAGGACTTCACCCCCAGCTTCCCTGAACTCTGCTGAGAGAGTTCTGTCCTTCCTAGAGTGCTTGATCCAGTTGTGGGGCCTCTGGAAGTTGTGCCCGTGCTGGGAATCTTGAAACTAAGCTTGAGAGTTTTGCAATTGAAAAGTGTTGCATCGCTCGCTTGCGGAGCGCATCCCCAACAGCGCGAGAAGATTCCCGCCGCTATGAAGGCCGGGATCGTCGCAGCGCCTGACGCCGCTGTCAGAGCCGTCGCATCCTTTGTTTGCTGGACGCACCAGACCGGTTTGGGAAAGTTGAACATCGCTGCGAGTGTCGTTGCAGAGTCTGTCGTCGCTGGGTAAGATCGCCGCACCGCTTGCTTGTGGACCGCATCACGTCGCTGCGAGCATCGTCGCAGAGCCATAGCATCGAGGAGATGCGAGAGAGAGAGGATCACCCCTGGATCGCGCATCGTCGCCCCGGAGATCGTAGCAGCTCCTACGAGATCGTCGCATCGTCCCTTTGCGAGAACAAACTTCCTACAGAACCTACGCACCGGAATCCATATAAGTGGCCTTCCTCCCTATACAGACCGGATTCGTCGCAACACGCCCGCTGCTGCAGCGGGGCTGTCGCAAACGCCTCCCCAGGGTCTCAGGAGCAACGCATCGCTTGTTTTCCACCGCACCAGCTTCTGCTTTTTGAAACTTTGTTGCAACTAAAAGGTACTGTGAGTAAAGGTGACGCAACTGTGAACTTTTTACGCATCTGTAGAGAATTCTATCGCAACCTAGAGAATTCTATCGCAAACCTTAAGAACTCTTTTTGAAACCATATTCTTGAACTGTGTATGCTGGATTTTTGTCGTTTTCGTCTTGTGTAGTTTAGATTAAAATACCTTTATTTTTCTAAACTGTTGTGGAGTTAGTTTGTGGTGTTTTCACTGTGTTACTGTGAGTGTTGGTGCAAATACTTTACACTTTGCCTCTGGTTAGCCTAGACTGCTAGTGCCAAGCTACCTAGAGGGTGAGCAGGGGTTATCCCAGAGGGTTTCCTCCTTACCCTGACTAGAAGCAAGGGTCCCTATTTGGACAGTGGTACCTACCTCTGCCAACTAGAGACCCCCAGTTCTAACAGATACATATTTGCGTGGCGGCCCCTGGCAGGGATTTGACAGCCTACGGCTCTGTTCCACTTCGAAACACCCTGATCCCCCCCTCTTCAATGGCCTTTGTGCCC